>NC_044034.1:297278527-297990134 GCF_901765095.1 Microcaecilia unicolor | reverse complement strand
CATCCTTCCTGTCTCATCAGCTCGTAACCTTGGGGTCATCTTCGACTCCTCCCTCTCCTTCTCTGCACATATTCAGCAGACTGCTAAAACCTGTTGTTTCTTTCTCTATAATATCACCAAAATTTGCCTTTTCCTATCTGAGCACACTACCAGAACCCTCATCCACACTCTTATCACCTCTCGCTTAGACTATTGCAACTTGCTTCTCAAAGGTCTCCCACTTAGCCATCTCTCCTCTTCAATCTGTTCAAAATTCTGCTGCACGACTAATATTCCACCAGTGTCGCTATGCTCATATTAGCCCTCTCCTCAAGTCACTTCACTGGCTCCCTATCCGTTTCCGCATACAGTTCAAATTCCTCTTATTGACTTATAAGTGCATTCACTCTGCAGCTCCTCAGTACCTCTCCACTCTCATCTCTTCCTACATTCCTCCCCGGGAACTCCATTCACTGGGTAAATCTCTCTTATCTGCACCCTTCTCCTCCACTGCTAACTCCAGACTCCATTCCTTTTATCTTGCTGCACCATATGCCTGGAATAGACTTCCTGAACCAGTACGTCAAGCTCCATCTGGCCATCTTCAAATCTAAGCTAAAAGCCCACCTTTTTGATGCTGCTTTTAACTCCTAACCCTTATTCACTTGTTCAGAACCCTTATTTTATCATCCTCACTTTTAATAGTCCCTTATCTCTTTGTCCTGTTTGTCTGTCCTAATTAGATTGTAAGCTCTGTCGAGCAGGGACTGTCTTTTCATGTTCAAGTGTACAGCGCTGCGTACGTCTAGTAGCGCTATAGAAATGATAAGTAGTAGTAACTATTAAACACAAAACAAAACGTGTGGTGGTATAATAGGAAGTAGAAAAAAAAAGAATAAAATTTAGTTTCCACGAGAATGAAGCTGCTCCTTTATATTCAACCTGCTGAAAATCAGAAGACCCGTAAGAGGATATCTTCATTACCTACCAAAAAATTCTCCATGTTGCTGTAATGCTTTCATAGCTTATGGGCTTTGCACCCTTTTCAAAAGGACAATTTTATTAAACAGTTCCCTTCATCAGTTATAATATGAGCCCTAAGGGGCCAGAATTTTCATGTGCAACAGAGTCAAACTCAGCCAGCCAAGATGTAGTTCTGCTTTTGAGGATGCACCCGCTATATAGTCTTAGTCAGTGGACAGAGAGGTGAACTGAGACACTGTACTCCCAAGTTTATTCATACCATGAACTGGTTCAAACCAGTAAAAGACTTGGTTCCTGCAGACATTCATTATTATGATAGAACTAGCAGCTAAACCAAAACATAACATTCCAGAGGTGGGGGTGTCATGAGGATGTCAGAGACCCAAGTGAGGAAATGATTACTTGGGTGGCTGTATCAGTGTGATGGAAGCACATGCCACCAATCACAAAGATTGTTTATGGAGGTCATGCAAACAGCCATGGGACTGAAACACAATAATGACTGGTTAGAGATGGAAGACAAGCATTTTTTCTCTCTCTCACTTTAGAGATAATTTCTGAAGAACTCAACATTGTCTTATGAGGATTGCGGCAGCATCTGGGGCAAGATTTCTTCCAGCAAAGGACACTGATGCACAAAACTATAAGGTGTATAATTCATCTGCTACTTGGAGTAGATACAAAGTATTATCTTTCTCCTAAGTATGAGCTGAGACAATTGGGGGTTCTGTCTACCTTGTTAGAGGCAGGACAGTTGTTATTCTGGGTTTCCTCATGCTTAGTAATAGGAATTATACCTGAATAATTAGTAGGAACTTATACTGTATTAGAATTTAGTATTTACTAGTTAAGATAAGTGAACTATCATATTTGTCCAGACACTGGGTGTCAGCATACCAGGGAGGGCTACGGTGCCTGGATATAGAGAATGCCCCTACAGATCTAGTGAGCTACAGCTAGACCACTGTCTGTCCCACAGGAGAACAGTCAAGTTCTATGAATGGAATCTTTTGGTGCCATGTGGCCTTAATGAAAGGTGCTGTTGCCTCCATGGCAGATGCCTGCCAGTGAGGTTTATTAAAAATGGATAACCCCTTCATCTTAGTGAATGTTAAGTTATGGGTTAAAGTAGGGTTGGGGAAGGGGGTGCTCTTGCATACAACTGTTAAATTTGAAAGGAAACTAGGGTAATGAGGGTGTGGGAGTTTTCTCATAAAACGAAAATGGGATCATGTGTTATCTAGCTTTTGCTGTATGATGTTTTTGTCTATTATTCTGTTATGCTTGATTATTGTTATGTAATCACTAGATGTTTTTGTCTAGACTTGTTGTTTAGTAGTTCGCTATTGGATTTGTTTGATCCTGAATAAAAATCGTTAAACTCTAAAAATGGATATCACCCCACACACACACAGTGCAAAATTGCTTGCTCCATTGATATATGGACTCAAATGATTTGAATAGATCAATATTTGAAACCAAACACAAAAACAAACTAAGTGAAAATTTTTGTTGTACACATCCCTATTTTCTTTCCATAAGAAAAGTATCTACAAAAAAAGCACATGCAAATATTTGATATTTGCAACATGAAAGTAAGACAGATACTTTCACTTAGATACTTGGAGCACAGTCTGCAGGTAAAAAGGACTTCATCCTAATGTGGCCATATTGAAAACTGCCTTATAAGAGCAACAATGACTTCTGGCAGAAGAAACTCCCTGTTCTTACTGCTTGTGGGTTAAAAGCTCTAAGTTTCATGTCAGATTCTCAGTTTTCTTGACAGGATAGTGCTAAGCAAAGATCCCTAGTCAGCAGTAACTGTTCTATAAAAACTGAACCTTGTCTTTCAAAGAAGCCTTTAGAAAGCACTTCTTCCACCTCTAGTACCTATATGTTTCAGAATTAGTTGAATGAAAGGGAAAGCAGTGCTTACGTTATGTATTTGTTGTAAAGAATAAAAGCCCGCTCCATGTTGCCTTCTTCTGCATAAATTGTGGCCATCCGGATCATTTCTACTCCAGAGCGGAAGTAGCGTCGCGGTGGGATAGCTTCATTTATCTCAACAGAGCTCCCTTTCTGTGTCAGAACTCGCACTCTCTCTTCAGGAGGCAAGCTGATATCGCCAAACTCTGGCATAGTTACAATATAGTCTACAATGAGAGAAAAACAAAAGTGTCTACTACATTCCATATCGTGTCTTATACCAATAATAAAACCCAAATAAAATTATTGATCAGAACCAGTCTTACTGTACAATCTTCAGAAATCAAGTGGCTAGGGATTTTACAATTAACCCATGTTTACGAAAATTAAAGAACTAATGCAACGGTCCCAGCATGCAACAGAGGAATTTCAGGTGTGCTGTGAAATTTGCAACACTTGGAGAGAAGACGGAGATACATCATAAGCACAACTAATGGGTGGCAAAATCTTAAACTCTCTTCTCTAGTCCATTACACAAAAATCTCCACCCTTCTATAAAGCTTCCCACTGAAGCCAAAGCCATGTAGGGTTTTGCCAGATTCGTGAAGCTATAGAGTCTTGCATTGTTCAGACTTCAGAGGAAGAAATAATAATGGTATGAGGGAAATGATGCTGATCCTCTAGCCAACTGGAGGCAATGGGAGAAGGGAGAGGAGGGGGGCAAGGAAAGGAGACGAAAATGGATAGAAAATGATGATGATGCCAGTGGCCTGGGGCAAGAAGGCAAGGTGACAACAGTTCTTGTGGGGTAGAAGTAATGATGATATTTCTTCAGATGCTCTTACAATCATTGCTAGCCAGGGCATGTGTTTGAGATCATGTAACCTCATTACTGACTAAATTCCATGGAACAGGTTATGTTCCGCATTGAATTACGATCTTGGTGTGGCCCATAGGGCGCTTTAATATCATGTTCTCTCTAATTTAGCAGCAATGGCAGTATTATACGTACCAACTAGGCCACTTAGATCTTTAGCAGATCGAAGGATGGTCATTTCTTATTTATCTCGAGCCTTTCTGGCTTCCACACAGGATTGAGGGTTTTTTTTTGGCAGGCTCCATACTTATGGAATAAATTGCCAAAGCTTCACAGAGTAGCTTCTTTGAAAAAATGTAAGGTTCTTTTGAAGACTTAAGTTGGCTTTTGGCCTTTCTGATCAGTAGCTATAGAGTACTAGGGGTATGAATGATGCTCGATTGCCAATATGGCTGGTTTACTTTCATATCTAATTTATGGTGTTCCATTTCTTCCTTTTGTTAATGTAGATTATTTTTGTAACCTGCTTACATCTTATTTAAAGTGTGAGCAGTATAGCAAAACTTTAATAAGAAAACAGAAATGACAGGGAACTACTGAATTAAAGTTTATTATTTCTTATCTGCCCTTTCCCAGGGCGAAGTACAAATACACAAAAACACTGAATCTACTATCACATCTATACTGAACTAATGCATATTAAACCCAAGTTACTCACCTTTAAGTCCTCAGAAGCAGGTGACAACATCTAACAGAGACCAGCATAGGAAAAAGTTTCTATAGCTTAAAAGTTTCTAGAAGAGGGCTAATCTATGTAAGCCACATTGAGCCTGCAAATAGGTGGGGGAATGTGGGATACAAATGCAATAAATAATAATAATAGTTTGTTGCACCAGCGGAAGTTTCAACTAAACGTAGCTCTGAACTGAAGAATGAGGCCTCCTAAAACGAATAGGAGCACAGCAACATGAACCATGCTGTTAGCCACAGCATCTGCCACAAGAAAGACCTGCGCTTGGAAGTGGTCACCTCAGGAATCCCTAAAAGCCCAAGACTGGCACCGTAAAGGAAAATAATCATTGAAAATGCCAGAGCAGGGAGGAAAGCACCCCACCACGACTGTAACAATAGCTGACAAATCACCAACGCCAAAAGCAGGACAATGCTTTTGCTGTTGACTGCAGATATTCAGCACTTACCCGGACATGGTAACTGCATAAAACACAGTCCTATCTTTATGTGGTTTGCCATGATCAGTTGAGTGATAAGTGTCACACTTTACTGGATAAGTTTTATCCAGCCATGTATGCATGGATACTCAATGGCAGTGCCTGGACATGGCCTGGCATTAAATATCTGGGGATAAAGGCAGCAGTGGTCACCAAAACACTGACCGCTGCCAGCTGAATATCAGGTCCTATATTTCTATCAACGGCATGAGCTAAATCCAAATGTCTGGCAGATTTATTGAACACTTTTTACTGAATAACTTGTTTTCTATGATTATTGTTGTTATTATTATTAAAGTTAGAGCCTCCATGGAAAGGTTAGGAATTTAATAGATAGAAGTCCAAAAATGCTAGGACTAGGGGCATGCAAAAGTAGTAAATTTAAAACAATTTGGAGAAAATGTTTCTTCACTCAACATGTAATTAAACTCTGGAATTCGTTGCCAGAGAATGTGTAAAAGCGGTTAGCTTAGCGGGATTTAAAAAAAGGTTTGGCTAGCTTCCTAAAAGAAAAGTCCATAAGCCAATGTTAAGATGGACTTGGTGTAAATCCACTGCTTATTTCTAGGATAAGCAGCATAAAATGTTACTGTACTGTTTTGGGATCTTGCCAGGTACTTGTGACCTGGATTTGCCACTGTTGGAAACAGGATGCTGGGCTTGATGGACCTTTGGTCTGACCCAGTATGGCAACACTTATGTACTTATGTAGAAATCTCAGTAGAGAAGAAACAGTTGCAGCTCCGAGCAGTGTCGTGATTTGTTCTTCCCATGTTTGCTCCAAGTAATACACAGTGCAATACTGAGGCTGCTCAGCCCCTGGTGGTTGGTTGTACACTACTTGCACAGTAGCCAACAAGCAGAACTGAAGCTACAATGTCAGAGGCTGTAACTCTCCAGTAAATATCTCTGAGCCCCTCTTGCTGTTCAGAGATACCCTGAAAAGGGCAATATTGGAGATGGGGCATTTGTACCTGCCTCTTCTGCACCTCACCCACTATACAGAATATGCTATAAAGATAGCATGCGAGTAGACAGCTTTGTGATTGATAATTCTATTGTGGCGCTTACAGGCTAGAACACAGAAAGTCTTTTTCCATTCCTTCAAGGTAAGGAGAGGAAGGGGACCTCACAGCACCAACTATTCCCTCAAGCTTTCCGCTTTACCACAGCCTTTCTATGCTCAGAGGAAGCCTAGCTCAAATTAAACCAGTGATTACTGGTTCAGGAGCTTGTCCAACCTGATTAGCCCAAGTGTACCAC
The DNA here is from genome assembly GCF_901765095.1 of Microcaecilia unicolor. Lineage (NCBI taxonomy): Eukaryota > Metazoa > Chordata > Amphibia > Gymnophiona > Siphonopidae > Microcaecilia > Microcaecilia unicolor. The sequence continues at coordinate 297,983,936 of NC_044034.1, read as the reverse complement.
TGCCATCTACTGGAGACAAATACTGAATACATGTGGCTGAATTGTACCCTTAAAGGGCAAATAACATGGAATTATTTTGTTTTTCTGCCTCCATCTGCTGGTCAACGGACACACCACAGGTTCTGGATAGTCTGCTGAGGACTCTACGAAAAATCTTTTACTAAGTAGGCTTTGTGTGACAACAGCTAGGGAAATGCTGTATATGTACAGTGAAATGCAAAAAGCTAGAAATTGTTTTAAGCTGTAGAAGCTTTTTCTTCCAAAACAACAAAAAAGCCAAATAACCCCTTTGCAAAACTCAATAAGGAAAAACAAAATGAAAAGGGGAATGACCAAATAAATGCCAACCATGGTATATTTATTAAAAATTTCACAAATAAAGATCAACTAAAAAGAAAAAAACATACAGTACATAGGGATCTATAAAAATGAAATCAAGACTCGACATAGACCTGTGTTTCGGCGCACATACGCCTGTTTCAGGCGTCTCAACTTCAACTGGACTTGTGTCATTAAAAAGTACAAGGGATTTACAAGTCCAGCTGAAGTTGAGACGCCTGAGGCAGGCGCATTGCGCGTTGAAATGCTGGACTGTGTCAGTTTTTTATATCATTTTTATAGATCCCTATGAATCTGTATGTTTTTTTAGTTGATCTTTATGACATTTTTAATAAACATCCCCTGGCACTTCTTTGATGTCACTTGTGAGGGCTGACAACCCGTCTGTCCTCAGAGAATGTATTTATTACCTTGAATATTTTAATGGAAAAAGTCTAATTACCAGGAAAAGTCACTTGTGATACACACAGTAATGTTCTTACTCTGTCATCCTCTGCCTAATAAAGGAGATTAAATGTGTTCCCCTGCTGAAGGGTCGATTAGAAGGGCCACTTGTCAGCAAAAAGATAGCATTACTATCCGTGAAATAAGATAACAAATCAACCATCGGTACGGTATACAGCATCCTGTTAAAATCTTGGTTTAACCTATTCCCAAAGCAAAAACGTTTTTATTCTAAACCTCCGTATGTCAGAACTGGAGGAAACCAATAAACTAGCTACAAAACATAGTCCAGGAAGATTTTATTTTTAAAATTTTAACTAAAGCTGTTAAAACTATAATACTCCCTCCCTCATGTAATATTTCTGAACTGACAACACATTAACACACATTTTTACAGTCCCTTCAAAACACCAAGTTATACCATCAACACAGAGAAACAAATATCCATTAGCACAGCCATCGAAAGAGAGATCAAGCCGGGTTCTGACCCAGACTTTTCTATCGCTCTCGCACTCCAATGCTGAATTAAGAAACCAGCATTACCAACTATCAGAGTAGTTTTCCTGCTTTAGCTTGGACAAAGATACCAAGGGGCTCATTTTCAAAGCACTTAGACTTACAAAGTTCCATAGGTTACTATGTAACTTTGTAAGTTTAAGTACAAAAATACGCCTCCAAGTCACACTCATTTGACTGCCCTCACACGCCAAACGCCCCACTTATCATTCCTCCTCCCCCGCTCCCTCAACCCCAACCGGTCTGCCATGACCCAACATGTCTTTCTGTCTCCACTCCGTACCGACCCCTCAGTCTCCAACTATCTTCAAACTCACGTCTAAGGTCCGCCAGCAATTTTCCTACTCCAGCGCCCCCCTCCCGCTTCGGTTGCGTGCGTCCCCACCTGTCGGAAACAGGAAGTTGCGTCAAAGTAGGCGGGAGTACGTGACCCGTCCCCCGGAGAAGGGAAGTCGCGTTAGAAAGGTCGAGTCCAAGGAAGTTAGCGTAAAGAACAGGAGACGGCATGATCTCAGAAAGCTGAAGCCAACTCGTGTCATTTCCCTTTCCCTCTCCTCCGCGCAGCCCTCATCCCATTCACCCCAAACAAAGCAAGCAACCCTATGATCTGCTCTATCCACGTTGTCGTTCTTTATTTGTTGGCACCATTTTTATTTGATCTCATTTATATTTTCAAACATGCTGACTTGTGCAGCATAAAGATGTACACAGAGGAAGTATTGGTTTCATCGGTTACAGTAGAGGAGTGTGGTAGCCGTGTTAGTCCACTCTTAAGGTTATCAATAGAAATCAAACAAAATAAAACATGGAAAAGAAAATAAGATGATACCTTTTTTATTGGACATAACTTAATACATTTTTGATTAGCTTTCGAAGGTTGCCCTTCCGATCTGACCAAGAAGGGCAACCTTCGAAAGCTAATCAAGAAATGTATTAAGTTATGTCCAATAAAAAAGGTATCATCTTATTTTCTTTTCCATGTTTTATTTTGATCGGTTACAGTAGTAATTGGGTCTCAACTGTAAAAATCATTGTGTCCTTTGGAGAGGCTGATTATAGGGACTCCCTGTATTCGTGCAGAGATGTTTTCACCTAATAAAGGGCCAGCAAAACAGACACCATGTAGAGAATCAGGTACTTAACAACAGGACTTACTATTTATAAGTACACATTTCAAAAAACATTAATTAGGGTGAAACCTGGGAGCATTTTTTTTCTTTTTTTTCCTATGCCTACCTCAAAAGAAAAAGATGGCATGTGGGAACTTACTCCTTTTGTTTTGTGTTATGCAGTAGTATATTATAAAAATGTACTTGCTTTTTTTATTACTACTATTTCACAGAGGGTATTGAATAATGAGGGAAGGGCTTCCTTCATGCAGAAGTTCTATCCAGACTGAGTCAGTCTAATTGTGCCAGCATTGTCCAGTTCAGCATAGTATTAGCCACCAAGTTCATACAAAGTTAATTATGTTCAGTAAAAATAAAGCTGTTGGCTCAGGCTACTTGCTATGTGAATATTCCATCACCATTTCATTGTTGCTACTAAGTATTACAGACTGAGGGCATTTGCTTTACACTGTGTTTTAATTCATTTATCCCGTCCTTATGTACACAGAGTTTTGTGTTTTAAACCCAAAAGGTGAATCCTAAGGGTGGTTGAACAATTAGGTATAAACTGTAGTTTGTTTCTGACTTTGTGTTGGACTGCTTTGGGTTCTACTGATCTGCACATCTGCTGTCTAGAATTTTGGAAGATGGAAATGAGAAAATAAAAATTAAGTTTTAGATGTATTCTATAGAAGTTGTTGTTTTGCAATGTATGTATGGATGCCTGTTATGGTGTGTGCATGTGATAATGTTTAATAACTATCTATACTTATGGCTATGGTTTATGAACATGTGACATCATTAAAGGACAACTAAACAAATGTGCTTGGTGGTGTGGAGATAGGAACAAATTCTAAATACAAATGCTTCCACTCAATACAAAACTACAATGGTAATGGGGGGAAAGCCTCAAAGAGCTCCCAGATCAAATATCCATCTGTCGGAGCTAGAACAGACCAACTAGTCTTCTCTTCATCATAGGCAAAAACCCCTTATGTGCGGCCCAAAATATTCTTAATGGACCACAATTGTCTGGCAAATTCTATTGATAATAGATTTTTTGAAATAAATAATTTTATGAAAATAACGTGCTAATTTCTAGAACATATTCAATGTATAATGCAATACACTTAGCTTATTGCTTGGCGTTCAATATTACTGCTGCTTCATGCTGCGCTGTTCCCTGCTTTGTTACCCTGAGCCGACGTTGGCCAACGTTTTGCTGCTTCTTCACGCTGTGCAACGTGTTCCAAGTACTTTGCTGTTGGTTTCTTATAAAGAATTTTTCTTGAAATTGTCTGTGCTGCATCATACTAACTTTTCTATTTGTATTCCCTAGTTATTACCTGAGACCCTGAAGAAGCAGCGAAACGCTGGCCAACGTCGGCTCAGGGTAACAAAGCAGGGAACAGCGCAGCATGAAGCAGCAGTAATATTGAACGCCAAGCAATAAGCTAAGTGTATTGCATTATACATCGAGTATGTTCTAGAAATTAACACGTTATTTTCATAAAAATTCTTTATTTCAAAAAATTTATTATCAATAGAACTTGCCAGACAATTGCGGTCCATTAAGAATTTTTGGGGCCACACATAAGGGGTTTTTGCCTATGATGAAGAGAAGACTAGTTGGTCTGTTCTAGCTCCGACAGATGGATATTTGATCTGGGAGCTCTTTGAGGCTTTTCCCCCATTACCATTGTAGTTTTGTATTGAGTGGAAGCATTTATATTTAGAATTTATCATTAAAGGATAGACATTTAAGTGCCCAGTTGGGTACATGCTAATCTCAACTTTGTTAAATGTTTCAGACATATGCATCCTGATTGCGATTTGTGTAGTAGGGAGAAATGTGAAAGGTAGTCCATAGTTTGTGCTGCTACTATTTCTTCCATCGCCTTTATCATCAAAGGAATGGAGGCTACTGGTCTGTAGTTTGTTACATCAGTTATGGTGATCGAATTGTTTTTTTGATACTGGTGTTAGGATAAGAGAACTTTTATTATCAGGGAAAGTGCCATGGAATAGTAGGAAGATATGCTGCTGAAGCAGATTAATGAATATATTAGGAGCTTCCTTCGTAAGGTAACTAGGACAAGGATCTAGTATGCATTGCGAAGTTTAATATTTTAGGAGGTAATGTTTTACTGTGTTGTAGGTTGGTAGTTGGAAGGAAGACTAGATTCTGTTTGTGGCTATACCTATATGTGTGTCTGACTGTTTTTTCATAATATGTTAATGGTTGATTTTAATTTGAGTACTCCTTCTCTGATTTTAACTATTTTTTGTTCAAAAAAAATAGCCAGTTGTTCTGCTGTTGGTGGGGACTCTGTGGTTGTGGTTACTTATTTTGTGGATAATAGGCTTTTATCAGATTGAAATGTTTACTGGTATTAAGGAAAGTACCACCCCTTATTATTATTGAGTTTTTGCAATTTTGATCTAATTTTTGTATGTTTTGATGGCAATTTTCCAAGTTAATTTGTTTTCATTTGAGTTGTCTTCAGCCCATTTTCTTTCCAGATTTCTACATTTCCTTTTCAAAAGAAGGATAGATTGATTAAACCAAGGTGAAATTTTCTGGGTTGGTTTAGATGTAGATTTGAGGGGAGCTATGTTATTTAAGACAATTTCTCATAGGGCATCCCATTTAATCATGAAGTTGTTATTGTTTGCTGGAGGAAGAGCAGGATTTTTCAAGACGTTACATCAGAAGGTTGTGGTATTTATTTTTCCTCTAGTTTTGTGAGGAGTGTACTAGGCTGCACATTTGGTTTGCTATTCTCTAAACATGTTACAAAATATTACAAGCAAAAAATTCAACAGGAATCAGAGAATTAAAAGTCTTTTTATTACTCACCCACCAGCACAGCATCAGATATCAGTGATAAGTTATAACAACTTTCAATATCTAACGTCAGTACCTCTGGTAATTATAAGTAATCAGACTAATTATAAAGAAGAGGAAAAGGAGGAAGGAAACGTATTCCTCATGCAAAGGTCACAGAACAGAGAGAAAGAAGAAAGAAAGAAAGAATGAAAGATTCTTAGATATAGAGAATTAGTTTCTACGAAGGGGGAGAGCACCCCCTTCGCGAAAAAATAGGCCACTGGATGGATCTGAAACTCTCTTTCCAAGCTTGCCTAGTTTTTCCAGAGTTTCTTTGTCTGCAGCGTGGTTTTATAGACCGTGGTGAGCATCCACCTCTCCTCTACCCTGGACCAATCATAGGTACTACATATGTGCTGGAGACTTGTAATTGGGTCTTTCATATGTGCTGGAGACTTGCAATGGGGTCCTTGCCATACCTCTTCTCAGTAAATTACATTTGTAACAAGTTTACCATATAGTAACATAGTAACATAATAGATGACAGCAGAAAAAGACCTGCACAGTCCATCCAGTCTGCCCAACAAGATAAACTCATATGTGCTACTTTTTGTGTATACCTTACCTTGATTTGTATGTCATTTTCAGGGCACAGACCGTATAAGTCTGCCCAGCACAATCCCCGCCTCCCAACCAGCCCCCCCCCACCACCGGCTCTGCCACCCAATCTCGGCTAAGCTTCTGAGGATCCATTCTCTCGGAATGTAGTTGAGTTGCCCTAGCAACATGAGGCACCATCAGTGCCTGTGACCAGTCAGAAATTCCTGCATGAAGCTGACAGCAAAGAATGATGGGGATGGGAGCAGGGCCATGCCAATACGTTAAGCGGGGTATGCACACAGGGGGGGGCGTCGACCTCTGGAGGGCGCCGCTGCGGTGCTTACCCTTGCCGCTTACCTGAGCTCCGCGCCGCCGAGGCATTAAAATCTTTTACCTCCGGTCGCAGCAGCGTCAGTGAAAGCGCTGCTGTCTCCCTTCTCTTCGTGCTCGTTGGTTCCCTCAGTGTCCCGCCTTCTTCTGACGTCAGAAGAAGGCGGGACACTGAGGGAACCAACGAGCATGAAGGGAAGGGAGACGTCGACAGCGCTTTCACTGACGCTGCTGCGACCGGAGGTAAAAGATTTAAAGGCCCCAGGGCATGGGGCTCAGGTAAGGGAAGGGCAGAGCATGGATGGGAGGGCAGGGCCCAGGGAGAGACAAATTGCTGGAAATGGAGGGGAGGGGAGAGAGGATTGCTGGCTATAGATGGAGGAGGGAAGGGCAGAGAGGGACAAGGATGGACATGGATGGGAGGGCAGGGCCCAAGGAGAGGACAAATTGCTGGAAATGGAGGGGAGGGGAGGAGGAGAATTGCTGGCTATGGATGGAGGAGGGAAGGGCAGAGAGGGACAGGGATGGACATGGATGGGAGGGCAGGGCCCAGGAGAGAGGAGAAATTGCTGGAAATGGATATAGAGCAAGAAATGAAGAAGAAAGGAGGAAAGTAAAGAAATAAATGGAAAGGAAGCCCTGGAAACGGAGTTAAGAGGACAGATAGCAGCAGAATCAGATACTGGGCCAGCATGATCGGAAAAAGAAAGTCACCAGACAACAAAGGTAGAAAAAAATCATTTTATTTTCATTTTAGCGTTTGGAATATGTCCACTTTGAGAATTTACATCTGCTATCTTATTTTGCAATGTATAGCAATTTGTTTCTAAGAATATTGCTGACAATTCCTTTCAGTGTGGCAAGTGGTGAGCGATCATTTTCACGGGGTGGGGGTGGGGGCAACTGATAGTATGCAAGGGGGCGCCAGAGACCCTAGGCATGGCCCTGGATGGGAAATAGTGCAGCATACCTGAAGTAGTACCTTGTATCTAAAAATTTATAGACAGGAGTCATAGTACTTTTATTTTAATTGATTTTGTATCTTCCCTCCAATAGAGGGAGAACTCGAGTTTATTGTGATCTGACCAGGGTTTGAGTCCAAGTATGGTTACTTAGATGAAAGTTGTTGTTGTTTGAAAATTTATAGGCTAATAGGTAAAGTAAGTGACCTTTATTATGAGAGATATGGCTGAACGGTTGTGTGAATTTCCAGTAGTTTAAAAAGTCAATGGTTCTGACTCCTTCCATAAAGGCTATAATCTTTTTAGGAAGGATAGAGAGGGACGTATAGGTGGAGGAGTAGCTCTGTATGTGAGAAATGATATCCCAGCGACTGAAATGACAGGGAACTGGGGAAAGGAAGAAGCGATATGGATCACCTTAAAAGAGAGGATAGAACCTTGGTCCACGTGGTGTTGTCTATAGACCCCCGACACAATTGGAAGAACTAGATAAAGATCTGATCGCTGATATTCAAAAGTTGGGGAAGAAAAGAGAAGTGCTGCTGTTGGGAGATTTTAATCTGCCGGATGTAGATTGGAAGGTTCCATCTGCAAAATCGGAAAGAAGTAGAGAGATTGTGGATGCTTTCCAAAGTGCTCTGCTCAGACAAATGGTGAACGAACCCACGAGGGAGGGAGCCACGTTGGATCTGGTGCTCACGAATGGGGATAGTGTGTCAAATGTCCGAGTAGCTGCGCACCTGGGAAACAGTGACCATCAAACGGTTTGTTTTGATGTAACGGCTCATGTGGACGGCAGCCACTCTAAACTCAAAGTCCTCGATTTCAAGCGAGCTGACTTTAACAAAATGGGAGAATACCTGAGGAAGGAGCTGATGGGCTGGAGGACATACAAGAAGTGGAAGGACAGTGGTCCAGGCTAAAAGAAGTAATAAACAGGGCCACGACCTTTATGTAAGGAGAGTAAATAAAAGCATGAGAAAAAGGAAACCGATATGGTTCTCAAAGCAAGTGGCTGAGAAAATAAAGATTAAAGAGTTAGCGTTCCAGAAATATAGAAAATCTCAAGAGGAGAAACACGGGGAGAATACCGGATGAAACTGAAAGAAGCCAAGAGAGACGTACGTCTGGCGAAGGCGCAAGCGGAAGAACAAATGGCTAGAAATGTAAGGAGGGAGACAAAACTTTTCAGGTATATTAGTGAAAGGAGAAAGACTATAAAGGGAATTGTGAGACTAAAAGATACAACAAAACGCTATGTAGAAAATGATGAAGAAAAAGCCAATTTGCTAATAGATACTTTTGTTTTTTTCACTGAAGAAAACCCTGGGGAAGGACCGAGAGAGACTGGCAAAAGTACACCTGAAAATGAGGTGGATAGAGCGCCGTTCACGGAAGAGAGTGTGTATCAACAACTTGGAAAGCTAAAGGTGGACAAAGCCATGGGGCCGGACGGGATCCACCCCAGAATACTGAGGGAGCTCAGAGAGGTTCTGGCGGGTCCTCTTAAAGACTTGTTTAATAAATCCTTGGAGACGGGGAGGTTCCGAGGGATTGGAGAACGGCGGAGGTGGTCCCTCTTCACAAAAGAGGGGATAGGGAAGAAGCTGGAAACTACAGGCCGGTAAGCCTCACTTCGGTTATTGGAAAAGTAATGGAAGCCATGCTGAAGGAAAGGATAGTGAATTTCCTGGAAGCCAATAAGTTGCAAGATCCGAGACAACATGGTTTCACCAAAGGGAAATCGTGCCAAACGAATCTCATTGAATTCTTTGACTGGGTAATGGGAGAATTAAATCAAGGACGTGCTATGGACGTCATCTACTTAGATTTCAGCAAGGCTTTCGACACGGTTCCCCACAGGAGGCTTTAAATAAACTAGACGGCCTGAAAATAGGACCCGAAGTGGTGAACTGGATTAGGAACTGGTTGACGGACAGACGCCAGAGGGTGGTGGTGAATGGAGTTTGCTCGGAGGAAGGAAAGGTGAGTAGTGGAGTGCCTCAGGGATCGGTGCTGGGGCCGATTCTGTTCAATATATTTGTGAGTGACATTGCCGAAGGGTTACAAGGTAAAGTTTGCCTTTTTGCGGATGACACCAAGATTTCCAACAGAGTGGACACCCCGGAGGGTGTGGAAAACATGAAAAAAGATCTGAAGAAGCTAGAAAATGGTCTAACGTTTGGCAATTAAAATTCAATTCGAAGAATGCAAAGTGACGCACTTAGGGAAGAAATCCAAGGGAGACGTATGTGTTAGGCGGGGAGAGTCTGATAGGCACAGACGGGGAGAGGGATCTTGGGGTGATAGTACTGAGGACCTGAAGGCGACGAAACAGTTCGACAAGGCGGTGGCAGTAGCTAGAAGATTGCTAGGCTGTATAGAGAGAGGAGTGACCAGCAGAAGAAAGGAGGTTTTAATGCCCCTGTATAAGACGTTGGTGAGGCCCCACCTGGAGTATTGTGTTCAGTTTTGGAGGCTGTATCTTGCGAAGGATGTTAAAAAATGGAAGCGGTGCAAAGAAAAGCTACGAGGATGGTATGGGATTTACGTTCCAAGACGTATAAAGAGAGGATTGCTGACCTGAACATGTACACCCTGGAGGAAAGGAGGAGCAGGGGTGATATGATACAGACGTTCAAATATTTTGAAAGGTATTAATCCGCAAACAATCTTTTCCGGATATGGGAAGGTGGTAGAACGAGAGGACATGAAATGAGATTGAAGGGGGGCAGACTCAGGAAAGATGTCGGGAAGTATTTCTTCACGGAGAGGGTGGTGGACGCTTGGAATGCCCTCCCGCGGGAGGTGGTGATGAAAACGGTAACGGAGTTCAAACATGCGTGGGATATGCATAGAGGAATCCTGTGCAGAAGAATGGATCCTCAGAAGCTTAGCTGAAATTGGGTGGCGGAGCAGTTGGGGGAAGAGGGTGGTGGTTGGGAGGCAAGGATAGGGGAGGGCAGACTTATACGGTCTGTACCAGAGCCGGTGATGGGAGCAGGACTGGTGGTTGGGAGGCGGGAAATACTGCTGGGCAGACTTATATGGTCTGTGCCCTGAAAAGGACAGGTACAAATTCAGGTAAGGTATACACATATGAGTTTGTCATGGGCAGACTGGATGGACCATTCAGGTCTTTTTCTGCCGTCATCTACTATGTTACTATGTCCTCAAGCTGGATGTGCGGAGGGGGGTGTAAGGCTGTTTGAAGGTGACTAATCCCTTTTGAAAGTCTGACAAGCTCTTGTTCTGTTTCAGGGGCTGCACAAGGGGCAGCATCCAAGGCCTCTATAGCATTCTGGATTAAACTGATCATTGAGGCAGCCTTTAGTGAGGCGTAAGGTTGTTGTGATGGGGCTGCAAGCTCACTTGACCTGAGCCCAGGCAGTTTTCTGGGAAGAGGGCTCAGGATATTCCACAGAAGATATCTGCCGAGTGACAACCTGGCCATTGCTGCATTCCTTCATAAAGCATTACAAGATAGACAGGTCAAACAGGATGCAATCTTTGTCAGGACATTCAGGGCCTTGTCTTCCCCTTACCATTAAGGGACTGTTCTTGTACATCCCTGTGGCGCCAACTGACATTTGATTCATACCTGTTAATTTCCTTCCTACTATCAGTTTGGAGTTGGGATCTTCCTGGAAGACTACTGTATTAGGGATTGGTTAGGGTTTTCATTCTGCTCCTTCCTTGCTTGAAACAGGGAATTATGGTAATTATAATGTTCTCCCTATGGGAAAGCTTTTTGGTCTGGATACTGTATTGCTTGAGCAAAGCAATATTCCAGCAGGCACCAGCCCTCATACCAGTGATGTAATTGGAAAAAGTTCAGATTTTCTAGTGCTCATCTGCTAGTCAGGAAGGGACACAACCCATTGATGTGGACTGGTGTAGTAGGACTCAAGGAAAGGAAATTAACAGGAATGAATAAATGTCACCATTCGTTTTTATGTATGGTTTTAAAGATTTTTTTCTCATTTTCTGATGAAGGTCAGGCTTTAAATCTGTCTCGGCTAATATGTATTGTTATGCTCTTAAACTTGCTGCAGTTATTTCTTTGTAGGCTGCATAATACCTTTTTATTAGACCAATGTAAGAATTTATCACGAATGTTACTATATAAGCTTTTCAGGCATCATGGTAGTTAGGTGCCAGTTGTTCATCCTTGCTCAAGAAAGCAGCTGAATTCAGTTTTATTTAATACCTTTTCAGTTTCTTACGCTTTTTAATTTTCAGGTTTGTGAAGAGGGAAAATTCCCCGAGTATGATTTTTTTTTTCCAGCAGTACACAATATCAAGATGAACTATCAGTCAGAAGTGCTGGAGGTGTTGGTGGAAGATCACCAACCAGATTAAGGAAACATTGCCGACTTCGATTCACCTCCATCCTCCTTCAATGGAGCACTGGGAAATTACACTACAAGAAGGAAGGGACCTATTCCATTGGAACAATGGTAACGCAAGACATGGATTGTGACTGAGTTTACTTATGTGAGTGTGCCATCTGAAGTTGACAGCACTTTAAGAAGGCTATGGGAGATTTCAAAGTAGAGTTTCTCATCTATGCAAACAGGAGTCGTTTTCATGCAACATGTCTTCAACATTTGTCAAAATATAAAAATGTAGCAGAAGTGCCTTTCAGCTTTTATATAGTCAAGGTACAATGACTGGCTTAAATTCATAAGCCATACATTTAGAAGGAAGCTGAACTGGGTATTTAATCATTTCTGTAAAAATAAAAAAAGTCATTTGTGTATTTAACTAGAAATACAGCAATGTTTATACTGAGATAAGTTTCTATTGTATTTTTGCTGTTTGAATGTAAAATGAATCTTTTCTAGGATGTCCTGCGGAATGCTGGAAGTAATGGACTAGGACAGATATCCCTGGAATTGTCCAACAAAAAAAAATGTTGGCCCTTTGCAGATGATGGTCCACACCACCCAAGGGATACACACTCGAGGTCAATGTGTACTTGGCTGATGAGCAAGAGCAGCAGATACTCTGGGAAAAGGTGCAGGGAAAACTCGGTGAAAAGATCAACATCAACATTGTAGGCCAGAATACCTGCCACAGATGCCAATGCAGTCAGAAGTGGGCAATGTGGGGTTTTAATTTTATTTATGCAATTTACATATTACAGTATACAGTTGTACAGAATGCTAAAAATACAAACTATTATAAATGAAAATTACATATAATAAAGAAAAAGAAATACCTCAGTTGCATATATCAAACCCACAATAGAAGAAGACCAGGAGAAAGAAATGTCACAGTAAACAAACAAAAGGTAGCACAAAAACATTGTATTGCAGGAGCATTTAGGTTTATAACATACACAAATCTTAAACAAGATCTACACTCAAAGCTCCCTCTTACTATTAATAAAGGTGACTGTGGAGGTTTGAAAGATATACATCATAGAACTGTATTTAAATATACATCTGCACGTGGACTATGGTTTTTGACAGAAGTTTAAAGGATGTTCTACCTTACTTGTAGAATATCTCCTACCAAGTTATAGATTCATATGGTACATTTGTCACCACTACAGTGAGGAGGAGCCTTTGGTGCTCTAGCTAGAGCTGCTCACCGTACAGCTTTACTGGCTCTTAGGAAGCTTTTGTAGTTAGCCTTAGTTTACTGAAGCTGATGTAATTGACACAGGCTATCAGCCTTATTTTCAAAAGTGATGGGCGCCCATATTTCAACCCAAATCGGGAGATGGGCGCCCATCTCGCAAAGGTGCCCAAATTGGTATAATCAAAAGCCGATTTTGGGCGACTGCAACTGCAATCTGTCGCGGAAACGGGCAAAGTTGACGGAGGCGTGGTGAAGGCGGGACTGGGGCGTATTTATCGGCCGAGGAGAGATGAGCGCCTTCGGTCGATAATCGAAAAAAGAAAGGCGTTTTTAGCGCGAATTTGGGTCATTTTTTTTGGATCCTTTTTTTTTTCACGAACAAGTCCCAAAAAAGTGCCCTAAATGACCAGATGACCACCGGAGGGAATCGGGAATGACCACCCCTGACTCCCCCAGTGGTCACTAACCCCCTCCCACCATAAAAAAACAACTTTAACAACTTTTTTTTCTAGCCTGTATGCCAGCCTCAAATGCCATACTCAGCTCATCACAGCAGTATGCAAGTCCCTGGAGCAGTTGTTAGTGGGTGCAGTGGACTTCAGGCAGGTGGACCCAAGCCCATCCCCCCTACCTGTTACACTTGTGGTGGTAAATGGAGCCCTTCAAACCGCCCCCAATACCCACTGTACCCACATGAAGGTGCCCCCCCTTCAGCCATAAGGGCTATGGTAATGGTGTAGAGTTGTGGGCAGTGGGTTTTGGGAGGGGATTTGAGGGCTCAGCACCCAAGGGATGGGAGCTATGGACGTGGGAGGTATTTAACTTTTTTTTTTTAATTGTTACAAGTGCCCACTAAGGTGCCCGGTTGGTGTCCTGGCATGTGAGGGGGACCAGTGCACTACGAATCCTGGCCCCTCCCATGACCCAATGCCTTGGATTTGTTCATTTTTGAGCTGGGCGCCTTCGGTTTCCATTATCGCTGAAAAATGAAACCGCCCAGCTCAAATCCGCACAATCCGATGCATTTGCCAGGCACAAACCGTATTATCGAAAAAAAAGCTAGACACCCATTTTTTTTTGAAAATATGGTCTGTCCCGCCCTTCACGTACCCGTTCTCGGACATAGACGCCCATGGAGATGGGCGTTCGCGTTCAATTATACCCCCACGTGTAGGCAGCTGGAATGGATAGAGCAAGTGCCTGCCTGAGAGGACATGGTATTTTAAGTTTGTAAATTTCTGACTTTGTTCTTTTTTTGTTCATAACTTATTCCTAGACAAAGTCATGAATGAGGCAATGTTCTTGATACTGACTGCTGACTACCAAGGATCTATAAACAGTGGTTTTCTTTTAACTTGTTGACAAGTATCCCTTGGTCTTACACCTCTGAACTATAGTGAATTATAAGACCTTCAAACCTGGTGAAGACATCAAGGAGAATCTACTGTAGCAGTATGTTACTTTTGAAAGAGCAACTATGATAAAATGATGAAAATGGTTAAAAAAGAAATATCTAAAAGGAGCAGCCGCAAGGGTTAGAACTTGAAATCAGGCATGGATGTTGTTTAAAAATTTCCCTATAGAGATACAAGAGCTACATAATAGAAACTTCACTTAACAAGCTCCTGTTCAATCTGTATAAACTCTGGACCTCAGAATTGCAGATACGTTCCTAATGAACTTGAGATTATATATTTAAACAAGTGGAGCCTCATGAGTTTAAGGTGTCTTCATTAATGGCTAAACCCTTTAGCAAACTCCTCATTATAAGCTCCTCTACCCCAACCGACACCAACCACAGTATAAAAAACTCCCAAGACGGGAGAAAACACTGTAGCAAAAAAACCCCCCAAAAAACCAGAGAGTGTAGAGATCCCAAAATTTACACCAAATATTGCAAAAATTAAGTCACAGGTTATCACCAAATATATGTCCAAAAGCGGACTGAAAATACTTTTAAATACTACCAATACTGTGGAAAAGTAGCCTATGGCCCTGTTCCACCGAAGAGCCATTCATTTCCGTCATATCCCAGATCCAAGAACCTTGACCAATCCCCGACAGTGGGATCCCCTGTTTCACTACTGCATCAGGAGGGAATATCCAGTATTAAACAATCAGTCCTTCACAGCATGTTGTTTAAAAATACCACCTGGAAGCCCAGACCAGATGTATTACATGTATTAAAAAGGTGGAAAGAAGATCAAATGACAGCCACCATGGTTAAAAGGTGAAGTGAAAGAGGTTATTAGAATCAAAAGAATAACTTAAAAATGGAAAAAGGATCTGAGTAATGAAGATAAGAAGCAGCAAAAGCACTGGCAAGTTAGATGCAAAGCATTGATGAAGGGTAAAAGAATTTGAAGAGAAACTTGCTACAGAAGCACAAACTCATAGTCATATCTTTTTAGGTATATCAGAAGCAGAAGCCTTTGAGGGAAACAGTGGTACCATTAGATCGTCAAGCAGTGAAAAGAGGCACTGAAGGACTAGCTGAATGGAATTATTGCTTGTCTTATTCAGTGCTTTTTTTGTAGGAAAAAAAGGTACCAGTACTTATGATGGGTAACCTTTGGGGCAGGGTCATTATGGCTCCATCCCTATGGTACACACCCCTTTTACCAGCCATGGCACATATAAATAGGCATCATTGAAAATATTACACCAGTTTAGGAGAAGAAAAATAACGTGATTTTTTTTCATTATGACTTCTGTAAGGTTTACAGCTCCGGTATACCTAAAATGACACAAACCAAATTAGCTGACAGACCAGAAATTAGAAGAAAATTAGTAAAAATCTGAAAACAATGTTATCAAAATCTCAGAACCTAACAAATCCCTATTCAGACACACATACAAAACAGAGACGGCCCCTCTACAGGCAAAATTAACCTGAAATCCTAAGAAGCTAGACTCTGCATGCAGCACAATACAAGGAAAACAGAAACATATTTCCTCCTATACAGTGCAAAATAAGACAGCAGATGTACTGACCCAAACTGACAAGTTAAAGAGTTGTAAGTCACCTGAACCAGATGGTATATCCCCCCGTACCGAAAGAATTCAAACATTAAATTGCAGATCTGCTATTAGTGATCTGTCACCTGTCATTAAAATCGGCCATGATACCTGAAGATTGGCAGGTGGCCAATATCAATTTTTAAAAAGGATTCCATTACACACGGATAAGCCTGATGTCAGGACCAGACAAAATGATAGAAACCATTAGCACATCAACAAACAGTGTAATGCAACAGAGGAAATCCTATCTCACCAGTTTGCTTAATTTATTTGAAGGAATGGAAAAAGAAAGATGGTTGATGTAGTGTATCTACATTTTCAGAAAGCTTTTGACATGAGACATTTCTGAGAAAATTAAAAAGCCATGGGATTGGAAACAATGTTCTGTTATGGATTGGGAATGGTTAAAAGATAGAAAACAGTGGGTAAGATTAAATGATCACTTCTGTCTGTCAACGAGGCTGTTTCTTCTTACAACAATACTCTATCCTCTGCCTTAGACACTCTTGCACCTTTGATGACCCGCCCTGTAAGGCGTACAAAACCCCAACCTTGGCTGACTTCTAATATCCGCTACCTACTTCCTGTACCCGCTCCGCCGAACGCCTCTGGCGGAAATCTCGGGCCCTTGCTGATTTCTTACACTTTAAGTTCATGCTGACCTCCTTCCAATCTGCTCTTTACGTGCCAAACAGGATTATTATATCCAACTGACCAACTCTCTGGCTCTAATCCTCGACTTCTCTTCACCACATTGAACTCTCTCCTCAAGGTGCCCCCTCCCCCAACCCCCCCTTCATTATCTCCTCAGACCCTTGCTGAATTCTTTCACAACAAGGTTCAAAAGATAAACCTTGCTTTCTCTACCTCACCAGCTCTCCCTCCACTAGTCCGTTCCCCTCTCTCTCCTTCCCCTCATTCCCTTTCCTCCTTTCCTGAAGTTACTATTTAGGAAACTACACTTCTCCTTTCTTCCTCAAAATGTACCACCTGTTCCTCTGATCCCATTCCACCCACCTTCTTAATGCCATCTCTCCTACTCTTATTCCTTTTATCTGTCACATTCTCAACCTCTCACTTTCCACTGCGACTGTCCCTGCTGCCTTTAAACATGATTGTGGTCACACCTCTCCTTAAGAAGCCTTCACTTGACCCTACTTGTCCCTCTAATTACCGACCCAAATCCCCCTTCCTTTTCTCTCCAAATTACTGAGCGTGCTGTTCACCGCCGCTGTCTTGATTTTCTCTCCTCACATGCTATTCTTGACCCATTACAATCAGTTTTCGCCCTCTCCACTCAACCGAAACTGCGCTTACTAAAGTCTCCAATGACCTATTACTGGCTAAATCCAGAGGTCAATATTCCATCCTCATTCTTCTTGATCTTTCCGCTGCTTTTGACACTGTCGATCACAACATACTTCTCGATACCCTGTCCTCACTTGGATTCCAGGGCTCTGTCCTTTCCTGGTTCTCTTCCTACCTCTCCCTCCGCACCTTTAGTGTTCACTCTGGTGGATCCTCTTCTACTTCTATCCCTCTGCCTGTCGGCGTACCTCAGGGTTCTGTTCTTGGTCCCCTCCTCTTTTCTATCTACACTTCTTCCCTTGGTTCATTAATCTCATCCCATGGCTTTTCCTACCATCTCTATGCTGATGACTCCCAAATCTACCTTTCTACCCCTGATATCTCACCTTGCATCCAAACCAAAGTTTCAGCATGCTTGTCTGACATTGCTGCCTGGATGTCTCAACGCCACCTGAAATTAAATATGACCAAAACCGAGCTTCTCATTTCCCCCCCCAAACCCACCTCCCCGTTCCCCCCGTTTTCTATTTCTGTTGATGGCTCTCTCATTCTCCCTGACTCCTCAGCTCGAAACCTTGGGGTCATCTTTGACTCTTCTCTCTCCTTCTCTGCTCATATCCAGCAGACCGCCAAGACCTGTCGTTTTTTTCTTTACAACATCCGTAAAATCCGCCCCTTTCTTTCCGAGCACTCTACCAAACCCTCATCCACACCCTTGTCACCTCTCGTTTAGACTACTGCAATCTGCTTCTTGCTGGCCTCCCACTTAGTCACCTCTCCCCTCCCAGTCGGTTCAAAACTCTGCTGCCCGTCTCATCTTCCGCCAGGGTCGCTTTACTCATACTACCCTCTCCTCAAGACCCTTCACTGGCTCCCTATCCGTTTTCGCATCCTGTTCAAACTTCTTCTACTAACCTATAAATGTATTCACTCTGCTGCTCCCCAGTATCTCTCCACACTCGTCCTTCCCTACACCCTTCCCGTGCACTCCGCTCCATGGATAAATCCTTCTTATCTGTTCCCTTCTCCACTACTGCCAACTCCAGACTTCGCGCCTTCTGTCTCGCTGCACCCTACGCCTGGAATAAACTTCCTGAGCCCCTACGTCTTGCCCCATCCTTGGCCACCTTTAAATCTAGACTGAAAGCCCACCTCTTTAACATTGCTTTTGACTCGTAACCACTCGCCTCCACCTACCCTCCTCTCTTCCTTCCCGTTCACATTAATTGATTTGATTTGCTTACTTTATTTTTGTCTATTAGACTGTAAGCTCTTTGAGCAGGGACTGTCTTTCTTCTATGTTTGTGCAGCGCTGCGTATGCCTTGTAGCGCTATAGAAATGCTAAATAGTAGTAGTAGTAGTAGTAGCACTTCTCTCAATAGAGGAAGGTGAATAGGGAGTGTCCCAGAGAGCTGTATTGGGACCACTGCTATTTAACACTTTATAAATGATCTGGAAATGGGAATGAGTGAGGTGACTAAAGTTGCAGATGACGCAAAACTATTAAAAGTTGTTAAATCACATGTGGACTGTGAAAAATTGCAGGAGGAACATAGGAGATTGGAAGACTGGGTATCCAAATTGCAGATGAAATTTAATGTGAGCAAATGCAAAGTAATGTATATTGAAAAGAATAACCCAAATCATAGTTACCTGATGCTAGATTCCACATTAGGAGTCATTGCCAAGAAAAGATCTAGAGGCCCTGTTTACTAAGTCATGCTATAGCTTGCTAACATTTTAGTGCGCACTAACACTAGAGACACCATAGGAATATATGGGTGTCTCTAGCATTAGTGCACACTAAAAACACTAGCGCACCTTAGTAAACATGGCCCTAGGTGTCATCCACTGACAATATGTTGAAATCTTCTGCATAGGGTGTGGCAATGGCTACAAAATCATACAAAAAGCTAGGAAAGATGCTTCTATATTCCTCCATGGTGCAACCTCACCTTGAATCCATGTGCAATTCTAGTTTCCATATCTCAAAAAAAAAAAAAAACCCGAGAGGTTTAAGACCAAAATTATTAAGGGGATTGAACTGCTCTCATATGAGGAAAGGCTTAAGAGGTTAGGACTTTTCAGCTTGGGGAAGAGATGGCAGAAGGGGGGAATATAATAGAAGTCTTCAAAATCCTGAGTGGAGTAGAACAGGTACATATGAATTGATTGCTTACTCTTTCAAAAAGTAGAAAGTAGTTACACAGTAATAGTTTTAAAAACAAATAAGAGAAAATATTTTGTCACTAACAAAATAGTTAGATCTGGAACTCATTGCCAGAAGACATTGTACAGCTATTGGTGTCTGGGTTTTTAAAAGGTTTGAACAAGTTCTCTGAGGAAGAGCCTATAATCTATTATTGAGAGACATGAGGAAAACACTACTTATCCCTGGGATCTGGTAGCATGGAATCTTGCTACTCCTTTGGGATTCTGTCAGGTACTTGTGACCTGGATTAGCCAGTGTTGGAAGCAGGATGCTGGGCTAAATAGACCATTGGTCTGGCTCAGTATGGCTATTCTCATGTTCCTCCTTCTCTATTCCCCTCCTGGAGGGTTTGTCTAGCAAGTGCGTCTCACTTCTCTGCCTCCTGTTCCCCCCCCCCCCCACCAGTCCAGCATCACTCCTTTTCTACCTTCCCTAAGTCCTGACATCTCCTCTCCTTCTTTCCCTCTCTCCCTGAGGGTCAGCAAGTGTCCATCTCTTCTCTTGTTCCTTCCCCCACAAAACCTGGCACCTCTTCTACTATCTCACTCCCCCCATGGGTCCAGCATCTCTCTCTCTTTCTCCTGAAAGTCCCAACATCTCTTCCCCCTCCCAATCCAGTATCACTTCTCTCTTGCCCTGGCAGCATTGAAGACATGCTGTCTCTGGTCAGCACAAGCCCCTCCCCTCAGCCACCTCCCATCAACCAGAAAGAGAAAGTTGTCAGAGGAGGCAGGATGTGGCAAAGGGAAGTAGCCTGCACTGCCTGGAGGTAGCATGTCAACTCTGCCAGCCAAATGAGTTGATAACAGGAGACAGCATGAGCTTATCTGGCCCATTATGTGGGCTGAAGCCAGTAGGCAGAGCTTGTCACCCTATCATTTAATTGTTTTGGGTGTGTCAAGATGGCAGCAGCTGCATTGAGAACAATTAAAAGCTCCTTGGGTGGAGACCAGCTTCAGTCTTGTGACATCATGCCATCTCCTGTTATCAAAACTCCTTGCACAAAGCCAAAGTTGTTGGGCCTGGGGGCAGAGGAAGGGAGAAAGATGCCAGACAAGGGTATAGGGAGCAGTTATTTTATTTTTTTGTTACATTTGTACCCCGCACTTTCCCACTCATGGCAGGCTCAATGCGGCTTACATGGGGCAATGGAGGTTACGTGACTTGCCCAGAGTCACAAGGAGCCGCCTGTGCCTGAAGTGGGAATGGACCCAGTCCACCACCCTAACCACCTAGGCCACTGCATGTGAAGAAAGCATTAAGCATGTGATTTGGTATGTCTATACTTGTGTTGTCTCAGTGTCTGACTTCCACTGTCCTCTGCCTTAACTCTTGGCAAGGTGCCCAGTCCATTTGTAAATTTTCTCCTCCTGTCTTCTTTACTTCCAACATTGATCTATTTCAGCCTTCTTCCTATTTTTTTTCTGCCTCTGTCCACTCAGATTTCATTCATTCTTAGTATCCAGTTTTCAATTTCTATCTTTTTTTTAATCTCTTTTCTTCTTTTATCTCTTTCCCTCACCCCAGCCCTTCTATATCCCTTCCTCTTATTCCCTATCTTGTACAAATTTCTATCCTGTGTCCCCCTTCCCTACCAGCACTTCTGTCACTGAACTGATAAAAAAAAACAAAAAAGAAGAGGTGTGCAAACCGCTGTCTCTATGCATGTTGGTGCAGGCTCTGTTGGTCTCACCCTGTTGGAAAAAGGAAGTCAGGACTGACAGAGCTAACAGCAGCATACATAGCGGAAGCAGGCCTGGACCTTTCTTTTCATGGTTGGGACTGGGCAGTCCTCTTCTCATTGTTTCAACTTTCAGGCAGGGTCCAAGGGCAGCTCTAACATGCAGGGTAAGCTCTTTAAATCATTAACTCTCCATATATAATACCGAGACATTATTAGGTGTATTTTTAATTGTACTTTATATATTTTAACAGCATACAAAAATATGCCAAGGAGGAGGATTATAAACAACCAATATTCCAAAATATATATGTCATGAAACACCTAGCACCCACCTGGGGCTAACCCTGGAGGTGTCCTGTCCCCAGCACTGTTCAGGCCCGCACGTGCTCTACACTGGCACTCTCCTCCCACTGACTGGGTCCTGCTTGCCCTCTGGGCAAGTCTTCCACGCTGAAGTTATTCACTGGTGCCACACTGCAGGGGGTCCACACAGTTCCTAGAAAGCACTCACAGACCCAAAACACAAACCACCAGAATTCTTAGTCAGTCCAAGATATCAGAGCTAATAAACTAGCTTTGTTTATTATCAGGAAATTAGAACAGTGGATGGTTGAAAAAGATGTAGTATAGCAACAATATTAAACTATACACTTTTCTACTACCTGAATAGTACCCGAGGAATTTCAGGAAAATACTGCTCACAATTCTGAACAGGGCCTCAGGGAAGAGATTCTCTCTCCACTCTCTGGCGGAGACTGAGGAAAATCCTGTACCTCCTGGCCTGGATATGAACTCCAGGGCCAATCAGAGCCCAGAGCACCAACTTTGAAAGTATCTGGCCAATAGTACTACAGGTTACTTTCCCACTATTGCTGTTCGATTCAGTCAAAAACTTTTCGATTAGATATGATTTTTTTAAATTGGTTTGTTTGATTCAATTTAATTAGATTAAAATAGTGAGGCCCACATGCTAATATAATAACACAAAGAGTAAACAAAAAAACAGGCAGCAGCAATTGAACAAAGGCAAATTTTAATGTGAGCACGCCATGCTGTGTTATATCATGTGAAAAGTGAAGTTTGGCCCAAGTCCTACATCTTCCAGTTTTATTAAGAAAAATTCATTTTGTCCACTTTGGCTAGTTTCAGACAACTGCGTCTTGCAACTATAATTTGTCCAGCAGCAGAAACACGTTAAAAAACAGAATAATCCATTTGTGTATCTAAAAGGTAAACGTCTACAAAACAGATGAAGGATGTGATTCCATGTGCCCCAATGCAAGGAGAGTTTAATTCTACTTCCATTTAATTTCAATATATCTATTACCTTATACACCAGGGTTCCCCAGGCAGATTACAACAATAGTTAAGATGAACCCATCAGGAAACAGAATTTCCTCACTGAAGAGCAAAGTAACAGCAAAGGAGACAATAAAAAGATGATGCCAAAGAAACTTCTACTGGACTAAAAAAGTTCACAGCAAAAGTTTATTAAAACAATCTGGACTCCTAGAACTGCGTCGCCTGGTAGCTGCATCCATTGTCTGAGGAGCTGGAGCGGACGGTTGAGGAGCAGTTTTCAACTTCTTCTGCAGCTTGCTTTTTCGACTTGGCCTGTTCGGGTCGCTTTCATCTCATCCTGCCACATTGGGTGGCCAGTTGCCCCTGTTTCAATCCAACTGAATCAAAACCTTCTCTATCATCAGAGACTGGCGCAGGCAGAAAAAAGGGGTTCAGCCTACACATTGCCTCAAAATATCACCTGAAGTCCTTCCTACCACATATTTATGGACCATTTTTGGACATTTTTCCCTTTCCTTATTGTCTATTTTTCTCTGTTTCTATCTAATTAATTTCTGATTTCATTGTACTTGTATCTCCTCTGATCTGGCGAAAGCCTTTCAGTGCATTTTCCCTTCCCTTCTTCCTCTGATCCTTCTACACTCTCTACTGTCATTGTAAGTGTTTCCTCCTCAGGTCATTGTAAGCCGCTTTGAGGCTGCTTTAAGTTGATCATTATCAGCATATATTCTGAATTCTAAATTCAAATCCATCAAGACATTAAATAGCATGGCTGACAAAGCAGACCCATGTGGCACCCCTATACCCAACTGGTAATCTCAGACACTTAGCCCATTTTACAATTAATTCTTCAAATAGGAGGAAAACCATGAACTTTCCCCCTCATACCCATATTCCAAAGACGCTGCAATAAAATATTATGGGTCACAGTACCAAATGCTGAACGATAAATGAAGTGATACAAAACAGAACAGGACATTGTTATCCATTCCTTTCTTAAGTACATCAAATGTCAATAAAAACAAAGTTTCTGTATTATGTCCAGTCTAGAGAATGATACAAGGACAAAGTTTGTCCTCATCCCCACCCCATTCTTCGCGGGTTCTGTCTCCATCCCTGCCCCGGCAAGTTCTGTTCCCAATCCCCCCCGCTCTGAATGTCCTAGCAGGGGAGAAATATGCCCTATGAAGCACTGTTATGATTTTTAAATCTATGGATGAATAATAAGTCATCAACAAGCTCAGGATTCAGTCTAGCTCTCCTGCCTTCCACAGTCATTCTCGCAATAGAAATGTCTTCTCAGAAGATGTGCTGTTAGCAGGAATGTACAGGATCCCCCGTGCAAATTTTACCAATTGTGGCCAGCCTATTTTTCCAAAAATATGAAAACATCATCTGTATCACTCAAACATATGATCCAATTCATTAGCAGGCTTCAAAATAGAGAATGACACAGAGACAAAGTTTGTTCCTGCACCGTCCCTGTGTCATTCTCTAATCCAGTTGAAAAGCCAAACCAAACAATGCAGGAGGAGTGGTTATAGTGCAGTGGACTTCAATCCTGGGTTCAATTCCCACTATGTAAACCAATTAAAGGTGTATAAAAGTCCCATTCCCAGTTTGTTAGCCTCCATAATTTCTGATAACAGTTCTACATCCGTCTGTTCATATCTGGACAGGTGGATGGTAGGACACTCTATCACTATCCTTTTTCCCCTTTACACATGGAATTTCAATCCATAGGGATACCAAGATGTGTTTTGTTTCCTGCAGAATTTTCAATCTATTTGATTCAAGGCCCTCCTTAACATACAATCCTACCCCTCTACCAATTCAATCCATCCTATCACTACAATATAATTTGTACCCTGGTATGACAGTGTCCACTATTGTCCTCCTTCCACCAGGTCTCAGAAATGTCTATTATATCTAATTTTTCACTTATTTTTATTGTAGCATTTGTATCCCACATTTTCCCACCTATTTGCAGGCTCAATGCGGTTTACATTTGCCGTAATGGCGGTTGCCATTTCCGGTTAACAGGATAGTGTAATATATTCTAACTCTCTCATCTTATTTCTTAGGTTTCTGGCATTTGGTATATAGACAATTCAAACTATGCTTCTTGTTCCTATTTACATATTGCTCAGCAGGTGACTGTTAATTTGCAATCTTTTGTCTACTATGGTCTCTATTGCAACTTTGTTATCGGGATACCCTATCTTCCCTGTTTTGGTGATATCTTGAAAGACACTTTGGTTCCAAACCATGCGCTTTGAACGACTGCTGGCCTTCCCCCAGGTTCTAGTTTAAAAGCTGCTCTCTCTCCTTTAAATGCTGATGCCAGCAGCCTGGTCCCACCCTGGTTAAGGGGAGCCCATCATTCTGGAATAGGCTCCTCCTTCCCCAGAATGTTGCCCAGTTCCTTACAAATTTAAAACCCTCATCCACGCATTGAGACTCCGGAGATCTGCCTGTCGCTTGGGGCCCTGCGCGTGGAATGGGGAGCACTTCAGAAAATGCTAACCCTAGGGGTTCTGGATTTGAGCTAAGAGCCTAATTTGGCTTCAAGAACCTGTCTCCCACATTTTCCTATGCCACTGGTACCCACATGTACCAGACAGCCGGCTCCTCCCCAGCACCATCTAAAATCCTATCTAGGTGATATGTGAGGTCCACCACTTAGCACCAGGCAGGCAAGTGAGAAGGCAATCCTCACGTCACCAGCCACCTAGCTATCTACATGCCTAATATCGAATCACTAACTACAACAGCAGTCCCAACCCTTCCCTCCTGGCCAGAAGCTCCTAGAGACACATCCTCAGTGTGTGAGGATATTGCATCCTTTGGTGGGCTGGTCCTGGCTACAAGATTACTTCCAGCTGCATCTCGGTGATGCTCTCCGTTTAGAAGACCTCCCTCCTCCAAGGAAGCACAGGGGCTGCCAGACTGGAGATGAGACTTTGCAATGTCCCTGTAGGCCTCGTCTATGTACCTCTCTGTCTCCCTCAACTCCCCCAAGTCTGCTACTCTACCCTCAAGAGGACAGACTTGTTCTGAGAGTTAGGAGCTCTTTACATCGAGAGCACACATACAACACCTCTCACCAACTGGGAGATAATCATACATGTGGCACTCAATGCAAAAGACTGAATAGCACCCCTCTCGCTGCTGGACTTCTGTCTGCATCTTAGTATTACAGATTTGTTTAATTAAAACTTCTTAAGGTACTAGGGATATCAGATGAATATAAAGATCATCTCTCAAAGTTTAGGTTCTTCTTCCACAGTTGTGGTTTTTGTCTCATTTTATAACTTTACCGCATGCTTTTTGAGGTATACTAGTATAATTATTTTCCTTTTGGGTTTTTATTGGGAAGTATTGCTGTATAGTACTTTTCTGTATGACATTTAACTCATGAATACTTATTGTGGATATCATGAACAACCAGCCTGGTGTGTCTTCAGTACTCTGTTGAGAATCTCTTGGTTAGAAGACAGAGTTACAGGTCAATTCAAAAGCTCTGAAAACATACAAATAAAACAACAAGCCAAATTGATTAAATTGATTTATTCTTTTTAGTTTCCTTCTAAAATTATGTGTTTTGCAGATCTCGGGTCATATCCAGCTTAGAACAGTATACTAAACATAAAACTGGTTTATTAGATAACAGAAAGACAGAGAAAACCAGAAGCATAAAACCATATATTTGGAGAAATCTGTCTTTAAAAAAAATAGAGATGAAAGAAACTAGAGACAGATCTAGAGATGACAAAAGAGATGCCACACTATGCCTGAAAGTAGTCTGAAAAGGTTGTGAAGATATGAGAAATGTATAGAGTTTATTACATCTGCTGCTCATGTTCACCATATAAATTAACTTGGAATGTGTAAATGTATGAATATTACAGAAGAGTCCTACCACATACAAGAGAAAAATAACCTAGGCATTACTCGCAAATCAATCCATAAGAATAATGAGCACCAGCTGGAAAGACACTGTAAAATTCTGATCCTTCCTTCTCATTTAACTCTTGCTTCTGCACTAGTGACTCTGAATATTAGGATTTTATTTTGTATTATGAATTGCATTTTATTAATTTCTAGAAGCCATGCTGAGCAATCTATAAGCAGTTAAAAGGCATGATAGAAATGTAAAAATAAAACAAAGATGTGACACTGTAGAAGGGTAAAGACACTACTTCAGTTTCATAAAGAAATTAGGTAATGTTTTCATTTCATCAACAGGATTTCATTAGGCCACAGTGGTAAGACCAGTCCCTTTTTACATAAGCTCTTCTGATAAAGACTAATACCTGTAATAGGGCTGTGTGCAAACTTTAGTATCCCTGGTCACTTTTTATGTTCCCTTTCACTCTACAAGGCAGGGCAAGGCTACCAAAACAAAAATCTGTAATAACTTCCGGCTACTAACTTCATCTACCAAAACCTTTTTTTTTTTTAATATAAGAACTACTGGGCAACCCCAACAAAAACCTGATACAATTCTCAAAAACTCATCAGATTGCAGAATATTACCCACTGATAAATTACTCTAGATTAGCTATTTACAGGTCCACAGTACAAGTTGCTTACATAACAACAATCTGCAGGCAAAGATATTAAGAAGAAATCTTTCATGACCTCATAAGTCTTTTGTCTGAAGCCCAGGTTTTCATACCCAGTGCTTGAGACCTGTTGGCAGCCCTTAAGAGATCCCTAATGAATATGCATATAAGAGATTTGCAAACAACAGAGGTTGTAAGCATGCAAATCTCTCATGCACATTCATTACAGATACTCTGAAATATAATCCATGAGCAGCCTTTGAGAACTGGAAGCGAATATACTAGGGTATAAAGTATGCAAAAGTGATAAGCTTGAACTTTATGAACTCAGTGGCTCTTTTATTAAAGGGTGTTAAGCCCTAACGCAGTTAGCGTACCACCACCCCCCCCCCCCCCCCCCGGCACATGTGCATTAATTTTGTCATTTTTTCAGGAGTGGGTGTGCCCTGGGCAGAGAATGGTTGTGGAAGCATTATCCAGCTAGCTTGTTCTGATTAGCACTTGCTAACTGGATAACATGGACTTAAATTCACAAGCCCTTAGTACCTCCTAAATAGTTAAGTGCTAATGTGTTAATTTTTTGAAAGTCCTATGCAATGATAGAAAAGTTAGCACAGGACCTGCAAAACACAGTTATTTAAAAAGTCAAATACTGCTGTGGGGAGCAAGTGACGTCATCAAGAGCAATGGCCGCCTAGGTTATTGCCTCCTTACCTCTCTGCCTGAATCTTCCAGATATCTTTGGCATCAGTTGTAATTATTAAAATTTACTACCAAACTGGTATCCAAGCTGTCTGGCATCATCTGGGATGGCAAATAAAAATAATGGAATAGACCTTTCCAAATTTTCTTATGCTGGGGCAGTGCAAGGTAAGAGGAACTGTGGCCCAAATATGGCACAGACAGGAATGCGTGGCGAAGAGACTGAGGATGCTGCAGATCCATTCCCTGGTCAGAGTGAGACATCTGAGCAGAATTCAGTCTTGGAAATGAAACTGGTTGAAAGAAATTAAATCCGATTTTAAGGTGGTCTGGTCAGAGTTGGCATTACTGGGTGCAGACCTCAGGGGCAAGATCCAAAAGCTCATTTAGCCGAAGTAGACTCACAGTTGGATGAACACTCAGAAGTGCTGTGAACATTAAAAAAGCAATTTTGAGAAGCGAGAGCCAAGGTGTCAGAATTACCTGACAAATTAGAAAATCTACAAAATTGATCTCACTGTTCTCATATTCAGTTCCACGGCATTCCCGAGATTCCAGGGTATGCAAACTGCAAGATGGTGATGCAACACATAGCCAGCCAACTGTTGTCCTATGATGCGGATCCAGTAATCTCCATACCGACCAAACTGAAATTGTGCGCACCCATAAAAGTCCAGTGCAGATTGCGACCAAACACAGCTTAGGATATCACAACGCGATTTCACAACTACAAGAGAAAGAAGCTGTCCTAAAAAAGGTCTGGAAACAACCTATCATTATCTGGGACTCCTCTGAGATCAATATACCAACATGTAGCCTCAGCACTCTTTAAGTGTCAGGCAGAGCTGTAGGACCTTACTGAACTTCTGAGGTCTGAGGGGGTGCGATATCAGCAATTCTTCCCTTTTATGCTCCTTTTCACCAAGGATGGTCAGCTTCACAAAGTACACACAAAAGAGGAGGCCATGCACTACCAGCAGAGAACGGGGGGGGGGGGGGGGGGGGTGGGGGGGGGGGTGCACAACAAGGAGCGCCAGCACCTAATGTCTTTGCTTCCTGATAGGTGCAAGCAGCAAACGGCAAACTCAGAAAGGGGCAGATTGATGCAGACATGAGGATCTTAGGAAACCTGCCTCCTTGAAGATATGCCTTCTTGAAGATGTGCTTTTTCATTCTTGGAGGAGGTTGTGTTTCAGTTGCTCTCTTTGTTGTCATCCTTGTTCTATCCAGTGGGGGGCATTGTGATTGGCAGGACTTCTGTACTTGCTTTTTGATTCCAAAATGTTTCATTTTTATTGTTGATGTATGATAAAATTTTTTTTTTGGCTAGGGATGTTTTTATATGTTTGTGTAATTTGAACAGGTTGTGAGAGGGGGTGGGGTGGAGACTCATTTGCTCTCCTTTATAGGGGCCTGTCAGAGTGGGTTATGTCATTGTTCCTCGGTAAATGGGTGGGTGGGACATTCCTGAGGGTGGATGGGAGGGACTGGGGGAATGTGGGATGGAGGAGAGGGGGGGGGGGGGGGGGGGGGGGAGGATATTTGCAGGGCTTAGTTACCCTACCCTTGTAGGCGAGATAGATTGCTATGGAGGGTTGCTTATTCAACTTGAGTCGGCCTATCCTGATAGTTTCATGGCTACATGGCTCATCTGCAGATCGTGTCCCTAAATGTGAAGAGACTTACAAGAGACAATGCTTTTATAAGGAGAAGAACAGGCTATCAGACACTATCCCTCAGATTCTATATAGTGTGACTTGAGTTGCATGTGCAATTCAGGTCGTATTCTATATTACACAACTTAATTAACTTAAGCCAATCAGCACCAATAATTGCCAATCGACACTAATTGGCTTTAATTAGAATTTACTTGCGTTTGCTAAGCATATTCTATAAAATGATGCATGTACATTCTAATGCATACTGCCAAAAAGGGGGCCTGGCTGTTGGTGTGGAATGGACAGATCATGGACATTTCTATAAATTATGCGTGCTGTTATAGAATACACCTGCTCTGTGCTAACTTAGTTGCCAGCAACTACACCCAGTTTTACTTGGTGTAAATGCCCACGACTATATTTAGTCAAGCGGATGGGCCCTAGGTGTATTCTGTAAACCATGCCTAACTTTAGGCTTAGTTTATAGAATACACCTCAGCGTATTTCTTATCAGCGCTGATTTTTAAGGCACCATATATAAAATCTAGCCCTTTATGTTTTCTACAAGAAACCCATCTGCTTAAGCGAGGTGAAATTTCTTAAAAACAAGGTGTTTCTCTATAATGCGCTTTGCCTCACATTCATCCCAGAAAAAAACAAGGGGTTGGTATGTTAGCCCATAACCTACATCCTATAATACATGATACCATTACAGACCCACAAGGGCGATTCTTAGCAATGAGGACGCAGATTCAAGGGACCATTTTTAACCTTGTTTCTGTAAACACACCAAATAATGATCAGGGTAGTTTTTACTCTACCTTGATGCACTACCTGAACTAGCGAGTGGGCTTTGGATCATAGGGGTGATTTTAACATGACCTGGACACTCTCTAGATGCCACTGCTAAGCACTGTAGCAAACGGAAAGACCGATTAACATTTAAGGCTTTTGTAGATAATATGGGAGTGAAGAAGATGTCTGGAGGCACAAACATGAGCATACTAGAATATATACTTTCTATCCCAATCCTCATAACTGATTTTTACTGCATAGATTATATTTTCCTGGATAATGGCTTAATGTCAGGGGCTGTATCAGCTGGTACAGAATCAATAGTCTGGTCCGATCAGGCACCGATTTGGGTCCTCTATAAGGGAGGGTGTTTGAACTGTAAGCTAACATTCTGGCATTTAAATGAGCACCTTTTGTAAGAGAAGCAGGTGGTGCAGGATCTAAACCAAAGTATTAAATAATTTTTGGAACTGAATATTACCCCAGATATTCTTGTTGGTACTATCTGGGCTAGCCTTAAGTCTTCTGTCAGAGGGTGTTTAATCATGTGGGCTACGGGAAAAAAAAAAAAAAAAAAAAAGGAGTGGGCTCAAAAACCAGAGGAAATGTTTGCTGATGTTCACTATATTGAGAGTCATTATCAGAGGCATTCGAACAAGCTGATCAGGAGAGGCAGCTGTCTCTCCATAGACAACTGAAGGACCTCCGGGCAGAACAAGTAATATATGATATGCAATCTGTGAGACAAATTTACTTTGAAGGAAACGGGGCAAGCAAACTGCTGGCCAAGCAGCTTAAATCTCAGTTGGCAAGATCCCATGTAGTCTCTATCAGGGATGAGCATGGGAAGGATCAGGGAGACCCACAGGGATTTGTACAAATTGGAGAGAGGGGTAGAGGATGTACAGGAGATGCGGGCCCATGTACAGAAGGTTCAATTGCCTACATTAACTGAGAATCTGTGCCATTCGATAAGAATGAGAAAAAAAGAAAGATAAATTATTAGTATAAAGGGGGACTATATGAGGATTTGCACCACTATCATTGTTCTGGAAAAGAAGGAACAAAGTTGTTCATATGGTACGTGCTGCAGTTAGATCTGATGACCCCCCCCCCCCCCCCCCCCAAAATAAATAAATAAATAACTTGAATAAATTCCCTAGATCAAGACATTCAACTGGAGGAAGTACAACAAGCAATCAAAAGGTTAAAATAAGGTAAATATCCAGGTCTGGATGGCCTATCTGCTAAATTCTATAAAACCTTTGTAGGGTTAATAGCACCCCAATAGCACCTCTTTTGACCTTAGTTTTCAAAACAAGTTTTGAAGGGGGACCCATCAGCGCCTTCTATGTTGGAGGCTGGGATCAATGTTTTACCCAAAACCAGGAAAGGACCCAAAACTGTAGTTCCTACAGAACCATATCCCTTCTCAATCTTGATGTAAAGCTGCTTGTCACTATTCTGGCTACTATATTGAATGCTTATATTGAGAATCTTATTCATGAAGACCAATGTGGGTTTATCCCAGGGAGGACCACAGCTGACAATGTTGAGCACCCCAGTTAAAGCGTAAAGCCTGCCTAACAGCAGAAGCTCCCTATGGTGCTGTTGGCTATTGATGCCGAAAAGGCGGCATTCGATATGGTAGAGCGGTCCTACATCTTAGCAGTTTTGCATTAAATAGGATTTGGTCCAAGTTTTTGTGCCTGGATATGTGCCTTGTACTCTGGCCCCACAGCTAGAGTTAGGGTTAACAGGGGATTCTCTGACTCGTTTCCTTTGGCTAGAGGGACGAGGCAGGCGTCCTTTATCCCCTTTACTTTTAACAATTTCAGTGGAGCCTTTGATAGCTCTTACAAGATTGGATCAGAATATTAAAGGGTTTAATTTGGGATCTGATACTTTAAGATCTCTGTTTGCGGATGATATTTTAATATTGGATCCCCAAGTTCTCTCTCCCACATGTAACTGGACACTTTGAATACTTATGGAACCCTCTCAGGGTTCAAAAAAATCCTTCAAAATCTGAGCTCCTTAATATCTCTTTGGAACACTCTAAAAGTCACTTAAAGGCAATCTCTCCCTTCTGTTGGGCAAAGGGTTTTATTAAATATCTAGGTGTTAAGATTAGCCCCAAGTTTGAAGATTTATATGGACTTATAGTAAGTTGTTTCAAGAACAACACGTAAAGATATTTAGTTTATCTTAATCAACAACACAAAGGATTTGTTTGGCACATTCTTGACAATGTGGTTGCAAGGCACGTTAGAAACATATCTAGCTGCAAGGATCTACCAAATTCGTGACGTCACATTCTTACTTTTACAATATAAAGACCTTAATATGCATGCCCTCCTTATTGGCGTTTTTTTTTTACCAACGGCGCTTCTCAGCTTGTACGGACAATCACCACGTTCTGGGTAACTCTCACATTTTTAATCTGCCCTAAATTTGCACGCAGCGGTAATAGGGTTGAAAGATCAGTGACGGGATTGAACATATACTAACTGATTCGCAGTGTGGCAGTCGTTTATTTGCACTTTTAATGCGAGGGCGTAGTCTATGTAGAAGTTGAACGTGTTGCTTCATATAACTGCTCATTTCGTGATACAGACTCTACATATATATCTCATACGGCACCACTCTCTGACGCTGCACAGTATTGTATATGCTGATACGTTGTCTGTTTTTGATATCGCACCGCACTGATAGAATGTCATAGTTTAAGGCACCGAAGGGTTGTTATCTTGCAGTCTTAAGCGTCTTATGATGTTTTACTGTCTTGCATCTTATTCACGCAAGAATCTTTTTTATTTGAGTTTCTTATGATGCTCTCTTATGACATTGCACCTCATGAAAGTTTTTGTTTCACTGTGCCTGTGCTGTTCACCTAGTACTCACTGCTGCTTCACCATGTACTTACTGCACTTATAAATTGTATGAGATCCAGCTGCAGTGCCCTCCTGTTGTAATTTATATACACACATATATATATATATATATATATATATATATATATTTCTGTATATGGAAAAATTCTCTCCTTCACATATCCCTAAAGATATACAAATGCATTTTCTTCCCCTCTGTTCTCTCTCACATTAGGAAATGTACACTGATTGTTTGATTAATCTCATATTTCCATGAAAAAAACCTATAGGAACTTTCTGGTAAGATTGTTTACCTTAACTTCTTTGACTGAATAGTGGTCTTGGTTTATATTATACTTTTTGGTCCTCTTCTGTATATTTATATATATATATTATGTTCTCTGAAAATTGGCAATTTATTTTGCTATTTTTAACCATTTAATTTATGTAAATGTTTTTCATGAATACATTTATCATTCTTATATATATGTAATGCTTTCTATATATGTAATGTTCGTTTGAATTGATGAATATTTTTCATTAATATATTTGTGTGTTTTGTGTTAGACCCCTGAGGCAGGCGTTTGTATGCCGAAACATGGCCCATGTCGGGTCATTTTCAGACTAAAAGGATAACATTTATCTCAATCCTGAAGGCCCAGTGTTTGCTTTTGTTCTGTATGGGTTATTTTACATACACAGACGAGGCAAATAGCAATTTGCAAAATGCTGTTGCTGCCTTGGTTTTTGCATCTATGCCAGACTCTTCTCAACAATGTACCTAAAGACGCAGTGAGTCGTCTGCAAAGGAAAATTTTCTCCTACATTTGGAGAAAGCACCCAAGCAGGTGCTGGCGAGAGGCAGGCAGGAAGGTTAGGAGTGTCAGATTTAAGAATATACTACAGAGCAGCTCAACATTGACCTCTACTGGAGTGAGGAGAGAATGCCCCTAAACCCTGGGTACGACTAGAACAATTTCTGTTGGTAGAATGCCGAGACAGCACTGGCTGTGGGCTTATGGGAAGGTACATCTTAAAAGGAAACACATTAATTCTACTATACAACACACTTTAGCGCTCTGGTCACAGCTACATAAACTGCTTCTACAACAAAAAGCTCTCTCCCGTCTAATGTTATTATCAATATTAGAATTGCCTGCTTCCTTTAGGGGGTGGGGGGTTGGAGTAACTCTGGGTTGCATGCAAAAGGGAATTACATAAGTTGCTCATTTATAGTCAGATTGAGTATTTCAATCTTTTCAAGATTCACAGGCCCAGTATGGAATTGACAGAGCTTCGTTATTTATGTATGGGGCCTCTATCCAAAGGGTGGTTGATTGGTTCTAAGACTCCCTTTGAAGAATAAGTAAAGGCTGTACACATGATTTATCAGAAGATGCACCCACTTTTAAGTTAAAGCATATGGTAAATTGTGAGCGAGATTTGGGGCATAAGCTTATAGATGCAGAATATTTTGATGAATTAACACCCACTCTTGAGTCTATATTTTCTAATTTAGTAGACAATGGGGTTAAGTCCTTTTATTGGTGGTATCTTCCCCCAGCCAGAATTGCATGTTTTTCTGGGATGCTGGATGTTGGAGAGGGTGCAGGCAAGTGGGCATATATATGCATGTGTGGTGAGACTGTAAATATTTGCAGGTTTTTTGGTTTTCTAGTGTTGAACTATTCCAAATATGTTCAAGTTTTCAGTCTGTACAGACCCCGCCTCATTTTTATTGAACTTGCCTCCCGGGGGAATGGCACCACAGGTGGTGAAGGTGATGCTTCCATGTTTGGTGGTCATACGTAATGAGGTGACTAAGAAATGGCATACCAAAGAACTCCCTACATTAACACCTTTATGAAGCACATTATGGGACACTTATCTCAGCAAGCTGAAAGCCCAAAAAAGGGAACAATTGGCTAACTTTGAGAAGTTATGGACTCCTTTTCACTTGTGGTTTCATACTGCACAAACTCTTACCTTGCTCCTGGGACTGGTCATCTGCTCTGGGCAGTAGGCCTCTGCCGACTCCCTGGTCCTTGTAGTCGACCAGTCATAGTCATAGTGCAGATTTGTGTGTGTGTGTGTGTGTGTGTGGTTATACCTATTTTTGTTTATACTCTATTCTGAGATGAGGGTTTGGTTTTTCCTCGATAATGGATGCTTAGTTTGAGTCTGTTAGAGGAAAAGGGGATGGGAGTAGAGTTGGTGGATATGTACCTTTATACTTTTGTATTTGTTTATAAAGGTGATCTTGTGTGTTTATGGGGTTTAAAAGTTTAAAAAAAACCCACACTGCTATGGACAATTAGCACATTTCCCTGCACATTAAACCCAAAGTTAAAATGTGTTAAGCCCACATCTTTAATGCATTTTAGTAAAAGGGCTCCTTAGTGCTTTGGACTAATGAAATGAAAACTGAAGTGTTCAGCCAACCATACAAGATATGTAAAGGAAAAAAAAAAGGGTGAAACATCTGAAGAAAAAACTCAAACATCTTGCTTACCATTAAGCATGGAAGTAGATCTGCTAAGCTTTTGGGTTGTGTGGTAGCCAGTGGAACAGAAAAATGTATGTGTGGAAGAACGGATTTAAGTATCAGCATATCCTAGAAACTAATGCCCTTCAGTCACTGAAGACACTGAAGCAGAAAAGACTATTTCAGCAAGATAACATACCTCAAAAATTAACCATGAAGTACTTATAACAAAGAAAGATGAAAGTTTGGAAGTGCCTTCACAGTCCCCCAGTTGTTACTAAAACCTGTCAGGAAATCACAAGATCTTACAGTATTTATGAGCTAGAAAAGTTCTGCAAGGAAGAGAGAACATTTTCAAAACACAAGACAAGAAAGAATCAGTCAGCTGCAGGAAATGCTTGGAAACTTATTTCTGCCATATTCACTATTTTGCATCTGTTAAAAAATAAATAAATAAAAAATTGCAAATAGATGTCAAGTTCAATTCTATACTATACAGAAACAGTGTCAGTTTCTGTTCACTTGGAGAGATTCACTGAAATACACAATTTGACCCGGGATGCCTAAACATTTGCACACAACTATTGTTTTCTGGTTAAAATCACTTTTCAAAATTTTCAGTTGCTACATAATAAAATATAAAGCTTCTATTGTGGTCTGCATCTGACCAATTAGCTGAGCTTTTATTTGTTTCTCTTCTGTAGCAGCTGTATGACTGTACCAATAAACAAAGGGCAGGCATGCAAAGAAGCCTCCTAGTGCAACAGGAGGATATGTCTTCTTGGCACAGTAGTACAGGAACCACAATTACACAAGTTAAAAAAAATCCTAATGATCCTTTAACATTACTAGGTACCATTAGACATCAGGTTATAAACAAACTCCCAAATTAGCACTGATATTGTTAGCATTTCAGAGAAAAACCAATATTTTGGATGAAGAAGAATTGATACAGATCTAATAGGTGACCTCCTGGATAACTCACCCTTGCTCGTTATGATCTCCTTTGGATTCTTTTAAAATCATAATAGCTGCCACCTCCAGGAAATCATTTCCAGTCCATGAAGCCTAGAATACAAGTCTGATCTTTTCCCTTAAATACTAGAAAAAGTCAAGAAATGATCTAGCTCAACACTTTTCACAATATGACCATTCATTTTTTTATAAGATGGCAGAACGAGCAGCAGTACACTATGGATATATAAGGGAGAGAGCCACTTAAAACCCATATAAGCTACCTTCTTACTTCTCTCCCCCCCCCCCCCCCCAAAAAAAAAAGGACAAATATTGATTCACCAAGAGGAAGGTTCTAGGTTGGGGGAAATCTTTTGTGCTTTTTCTTTTTAAATGTTCCTGCTGATGGTGGTGGATGGGGAGCTGGCACTGAATTGTACTGTTCACTGTTACTGCCCCATTGAGTCCTGGCATATGGAGTAGAGAAATGGTGGTGGTAGTTTAAGTTACTGACATCAGGGTTCCATGAGTGCTCGCTCCAGTTTGCATGGTCTCTAGGACCATTCCAGTCATACTTAGTCTCATAGGTAGGTCTGCTGTAGTCATACTGCTGATGGTAATACTTGTTCCAAGGAGTTGGCCTTTTAACAAAAGAAAGGAATACTTATAATTGTAACACTCACAGCTGGCATTCATTGAATACTCATTTAATCCCTAAATAAAGCTTTCCATAGTTCCTCAGTTCTTTAAGAACTGAAGAAAACATTTGTATTTTAATTAAATGAAGACAAGACTTTTGCATTCCAGCTACCCCAATTTATATAATTTCTAATACTCTGCAACTGAAGTATCATTTTGCACTTTTACAGAGCATTTACTGAAGTTGAAACTCCAATTCCTATAATATACTACACAAAAAGATGTTTTGGAGAACACAAACCCTAGTGACTAAAGTTAACTACTTGCAAGCAAAGATAGCACTGGATAACCCAACTGGACACAACTCCAGCTACTAAGCACCAGTGAGTATGAGATCTGACCAATATAGTAAATGCATCTAACATCTTTATATTCTGTCCTTTCAATTTCTCCTGAAGTGGAGATGATCCGAACAGTTAAAAGTATATAGAAAGTAACAGTAGAAAAAGACCAATGTGGCTCAAAGTTGCAATTCTTCCACATTTTGACAGGCACACACATTTCCATATTCAATGCAACATTAGCTTCCCCAGCCTTCATGTCTTTTATCTGAACTTTCAACCCCTTTCCTACCACTGCCTTCCATATCATTCCCCTATATGCTCAGAACACATTAAAGCACTGGTCTACAGCACATCTACTAACAGGCCAAGCAGGGCCTTGTAATCTTACAAGACCATGACTAAATTCAACACCCATGTCACCTTTAACGTCTTATTACTATGTTTTTTTGATAATCCACAGAGCTACCAAAACCAGCTAAATCACTGCCCATATTATCTGGCCTTTCCAAGAGACAATTGCTCATGCATAGCTTATTACCTTGCTCTTCCATGGTCTTTCCAAGGACGATAAACCCTAAAATCAGGGAAAGAATAGGGAAAAGGTTCATAATTGTGAAAGTATTGAGTCTCTGCTCACGTTCTCTTAATATCTCAGGTACTGTGTCACTGAATAGAAGACAGGGATGAGTAATGGTGAGACCTATTCCTTCTTTTCCTGCATTTCTTGTGATACAGTGCAAACAGACTGGAATGTTTAAACACCTGTGGTGGGACTGTTCCCTCATACAATCTTTTTGGATGAAGTTTAATCCCTGCTCTCCAGGGTCATGGGAGTGGATATGCCCATTTCTGCATTGGGCTACCTATTGGGTGCAGGCACAGAGTGGTTCATACCAGAATCCTTGCTAGGGTATTTGCTGCCAGGAGTGTAGTTGTGTAAAGATGTGGAAGAGGTCAGCTTTCCACTCATCAGCAAAATAGGTTTGTAAGACATGGGAAATTATCAAAATGGAAATCAAGGACATAAGTCTGAAAAAGACTGGGCCCCTTTTTTAGCTTCATGAAAGTCCCTGGAAATGTTTGATGTCCTCTTCCTTTTCTTTTTGCATCAGTGCATCTTGTTTGCTAAGCCAGACCCTTATACTAGATTGTGAAATTGATTTTTTAAGAGTCCTGTTAGTATAGTGCCAAGAAATAGAAAGGATGGTTAGGATATCTGTTCTTTTGTTCTTTACTTCCTTCATTATGAATGTGCCTTAAGAAATTTTGAATTGGATATTGCAGTTTACCTTTTGGAATTGTTATACTTGTGAGCAAGATGTACTACGAAGCAAAATTTACAACAAAAAAAACAAAAAACGTACTGAGAGGGAAAAAAAAAGGTAGAACCATAAAAACATTCTTTTTATTTGACATACCCAGTAAGCATCTACAATGGCTTACATTTTTTCTGCTTTTATTGTTTTTATCTGCTACAATCCTACTTTCCACCATTGCAGGAAGAAAACCTACTGTACTCAGGGTAACCATTTCAATTAGCATTGTCAGTATTTGCAGTGTTGACCGCCACTCCTCCTATTTCATAGTGTGATGCTTGGTTGGGACCACTGAGAGGGATCTTTTAGGTCTCAGTCAGTTTAGCAAACCAATTCCTTTTTCCAGGTATTAAAAAAAAAACAACAACTTAAATTGTGAGCCCTCTAGGGACACAGAAAGTACCTGCATATAATGTATACAGTGCTGTGGATGTCTAGTAGTGCTATAGAAATGATTATTAGTAGTAGTATTTTCCACAGTAACTTCATGTCCTGCATCACTGTGTTTTCAGTAATTTGTTCCGTACCATACTTTATTTTATATAAGTACATAAGTAGTGCCATACTGGGACAGACCAAAGGTCCATCAAGCCCAGCATCCTGTTTCCAACAATGGCCAATCCAGGTCA
The DNA here is from genome assembly GCF_901765095.1 of Microcaecilia unicolor. Lineage (NCBI taxonomy): Eukaryota > Metazoa > Chordata > Amphibia > Gymnophiona > Siphonopidae > Microcaecilia > Microcaecilia unicolor. The sequence goes on along the minus strand of NC_044034.1, from coordinate 297,944,726 downwards.
CAAATATCTGGCAAGATCCCAAAAAAGTATAAAACATGTTATGCTGCTTATCCCAGAAATAAGCAGTGGATTTTCCCCAAGTCCATTTTAATAATGGTCTATGGACCTTTCCTTTAGGAAGCCGGACAAACTTTTTTTTAAAACCCCGCTAAGCTAACCGCCTTTACCACATTCTCTGTCAACGAATTCCAGAGTTTAAATTATACGTAGAGTGAAGAAACATTTTCTCCGATTCATTTTAAATTTACTACTTTATGTCATGGTGGTGACTGTTTCCTTGTCTGTGCTCACCTCGCCCAGTCCGGATCTTCCAGGCTGCCAGACTTGCTTTTCTTGTTTGTGCCTGAACAGCACCGGTAGCTGCCTTGTGATTCCTGCAGTTGAACTTCAGCTGCTGATGGGCTTTATTAGCCACCTGGAAACTTCTGTGTTGGCCTTTGCATCGTCTAGGGTCCCTAGTATGTGGGTGTGCTCTGTGCACTTCTGCCTAGTCCAGTTCTAGTCTGAGTTTCTTGCCTGGTTCTAGTTTGGTTTGTGTGTAGTTAGCTTTGGTTTTATTGCTTTGTTCCTAGTCTTGTTTCTGGTCTGCATTTCCTTGTCTTGTGTCTGTGTTCCTTTTTAGTGGCTGCTTGGCAGCTTTCAGTCCTGACTCTCACCTGTCTGTGTTTCTGTCTTAGTGGCTGCCTGGCAGCTTTTAGTCCTGATTCTGTTGTGTGTTTCCTGTTGGTATCCAGTTCCTGCCCTGTCCTGTAAGTCCTGCCGGCCGCCTGCACCCAGGGGCTCAACTCCTGGGGAACGGCGGTCAAGCGCAGGTGAAGTCTAGCTGTTCCTGCTCTACCTGTCCCAGCTTGTTTGCCTCTGCTGCAACTTCAGTCCAGGGTTCCAGTCCTGTTCTGCCTTGCCTCTGGTTTGGGGGTGGTTTTGCCTGCCACTGCCGCTCCACGGCAGTGGTCCAAGGGCTCACAAACCCTGTGCTTCCGTGAGAAGCCTGACACTTTACTTGAACACTGCTTTGTAAGGTTATACTTCTAGAAAAAAAAAAAAGTGTTCTACAAAATTTTGAAATTCAATTTAAATATCACCAAAACAATTAGCATTATTGACCGCCTCCCTGCGCTGGGTGCTTTCTCCAACGTGAGGCTCTTCCCATGCATAGTTTTTATGAAACAAGGTTACACATCACAACTCATGTCATTGAGGTATCATAAAATTAATAAAATATCTCAGAACACAGAAGTTAATTTTATTTTAAGGGTTGCTGGTTGACAGTAGTTCTTGGGTCCTATTAAACTTTTCTGGCGCTCTAACTCCCTTGTTTTTGGTCTGTTTTGGGTTGTCTTCCCCTTTTTTGTGTTTTGACAGTAGTTCTTTACAGCTTTCATGTAGGTTGTAGTTTTTTCTTTTTACACGTCTTCAATTGTAATGACTCAGGAAAGGAGAAATTTATTTTTACCTGATAATTTCCTCTCTCTTTGAATCCTGTTAGACCTGTCTGGATGCCCTGGGTTTACAGATGGAGAATAACACTTTTCCAGTGACATCATTGCTATAAGGAGTGGTGTAGTCAGAGCACTCCCGGTACTACTGTCAAAGCTGTAAAGATCAAATTCAGCCTCAAAGAACTCCATGAAACAGAAATTCAATCTTTTGCAGGAAAACTAAACTATGAAAGGGCAAAAAGAAATGCTTTGACAAACACTGGATCTTCAACCAAAATATCTCCAAAATCCGCAAGGGGAAATCCTCTGCAATCATGGTCTTTCAACAAAGTGTTCTGGACTGGTCCAGAAGGATTCAAAGACAAGAAATTATGTAAAAACTTGTAAAAAAAGGCCCGTTTCTGGAGCCAATGAAACGGGCGCTAGCAAGGCTTTCCTCTGCCCCCCCAACCACCCAACCACCGCACCTTCGTCGTCACTGACGCCATTGCGCCGCCCTGCTCGCCGTCGATGTGTGACTGAATTGCCCCGCCCTCAACGTCATAACGTTTGACGCGAGGGCGGGGCCCAGAGACTGGGTGATTTTCGTGGCTTCAGCACCACGAACTTACGAACCTTGGCTGGCTTCAGTGACGTCAGAGAATAGAACGTTGAGGGTGAGTTTTATATATATAGATAAGGAGAAAATAGATCTTACCTGATAATTTGCTTTTCGGCAAAGATGGGTTATACATTCCTACCAGGATATGGAGACTGAGAACATACTGAACTTCAAGTAGGCATATAAGTGGGCTGTGCAGTCCCCTGAAAGTTAGTCTATGAATAGCAAAGTAGATCCCTGGAACATGATCCCACCACAACAGAGGCCAATGGCAGGAAACAAGCTCCCTGGACTTCTGCTTAGCTGCTGTCAAAATCTGAGAACCAAGAACCCTCACCCAAGTCACCAAGGAAAAAACACACAGGGACACCCCTTGAAGCCCCCCCTGTGGAATCCAGCAATACCATCTCCACAACCAAATGTGTGGGCTGTTTAGTGTCACACTGTGCCTTTATTTTTTGGCTTTTATTTATATCTTCTAAAAAAAGGAAAAAAAGCCACTCTGCAACCGCCTTACACCATCCGAGAAAACAAAACAGAGTCCCTGAAAGCAAATGCTCCTGGCGAGAGCGAACACAAACCGAACGTACAAACCCTGGATGGGCTCTATACAGAGGGACTCAGGGAAAGCAAATTAGCAGGTAAGACCTAATTTCTCCTTCCTCAGCGTCCCTCTGGACTGGCACAGATGGGAAGTACCAAAGCAGTGACCTCATGGGTGGGACCCCTGGAGCCCAGATTCCAAAACTCGAGCCCCCAAGATCGCATCTCGTCACGCTTGCACATCCAAAGAAATGCAACAAGGACCAAACTGCTGCTTTACAAATGTCGAGAAGCACCACCAACGAATGCTCCGACAAGGAAGATGCCTGAGCCCTGGTGAAATGAGCCTTTAAAAAGGTCCGGCACAGCTTTCCCTTTGAGCATAAGCTGATGCGATTGTTTCCATGATCCAGCGAGCAATAGTTGCCGTTGAAGCCGTCTCGCTTTTCCTAGCACCCCCCTACTACTGGAAGAAAAAGCTGGTCTGTGTGGTGAAACTCCTGAGAGACACAGAGGAAGCGCAGCAGCACTCTGCGGGCATCCAGGCAATGAAAACAGGGCTCCTCTTCCGACCCAGAATGATTACCTATGGCCAAAAGAACGGACTGGTTGACATGAACCTTCGGCAGGAAAGAATGAACCAAATGTAGCTCCACCTTGTCCAGAAAGAATGTTAGGAAGGGCTCCCAACAGAAGCTCCAAAACTCAACGAGCGGAGATCACTGCCACCAGAAACACTGTTTCAGCATGAGATCCTTGAGGGTCGAACTGGACAAATAGTTTCAAACGGCGGAGAAACCAACACTGAAAGGACCAGACTGAGGTCCCAAGAAGGAACTGCCAGACAAACAGGAGGCCAGGGAAGCTACACCCCTTGTAGGAAATGTTGCACTTCCGTTTGAATAGCAAAGGACCCCCCCCCCCCCCCCAAATGCCCATGAAAACAGTCTAAAACTGCCACTTGAACCTTGAGGGAATACCACGCAAGACCTCTGGAAACACCATCCTGCAAAAACTCCAGAAGGTATTTAAGAGAGACGCCTTGAAGAGCTCCATATGATGATCCTGACACCAATCCTCAAACACCCGCAATATTCTGACATAAGCTAGGGAGGTAGATCGCCGACGGAAATGCAGAACAGTATCAATAACCTCTTCTTCTTAAAACACATCCTCTCAACAGCCATGCTGTACAAGAGAACTGACCAGGTTCTTCCAAGAATACTGGTCCCGAGGCCAGAAGAGAGGGTGACTCCAGCAGGCGAGAGCATGGCTCCATGAAGAGACAGACTAAATCCCCATACCAGGGCCACTAGAACTACCTGGCCTGGATGCCGCACGATGCATTGAATGATCCTGCCTACGAACGGCCAAGTGGGAAACACAAAGACATGATATGAGCCAAGGCTGGCCAGAGCATCCAGGCCTTCTGCCTGGTTGTCCTGGCACCTGCTGAAGAATCATGGCACCTGAGCATTGAGGGACATCACCATCAAGTCCATCACCTGCACTCCCCATTGGTGAACTATGAGGGCAAACACTTGAGCATCAAGAGTCCAATCTCTGGAATCCAGCAGATGCCAACTTGAATAGTCGGCCTGAATGTCAACCCCCGCAATGTGCGCCGCTGACAGATCTGCGAGACACCCCTCCGCCCAAGCAAACAAAAGGGCTGCCTTCCTTGTGACTGTGGACTTTTCATGCCCCCCCTGATGAGTCAGGTACACCACTGGCATGGCATTGGCGGAGAACACTTGCACTGCCTTGCTGAGAAGGTGGCCCTGAAATGTGGCCAACGCTAGGCGGATTACCCTGGTTTCCAAGACATTGATGGAAAGAACCATCTCCTCAAGGGACCAGCAGGCCTGGGCTGTGTACTCCCCACAGTGGGCTCCCCAGCCGTAAGACTGGCATCCATGGAAACAACTGTCCACGTTGGGGCCTCCAGGCTGATGCCCCCGTCACATGAGATGTCACAAGCCACCAACGTATACTGGCCCGCATCAGGGCATGAAGAGGCAACCTGATCTCCAGATTCTGCGACTGAGGCAACCATGGCATTGAATGACGTCCAAGGATGCTGCCATGGACCCCAACACTTGGAGATACTCTCTCAACTGCAGAAGAGAGGACACCTGGCCCTGAAATTTCTGAGCACGCTTGTCTGTCAGAAACACCTTGCCCCAAGCAGTATCAAAACGAACTTCCAGACAGGTCATAGTTACATAGTAAATGACGGCAGATAAAGACCTGAACGGTCCATCCAGCTCTGTGATGGCTCCAAAGGCTTTTGACTAGGTTTACCACCTAACCCAGCTCCCGAAGCAACTGCACCACTTGAGATGTAGCTTGCACACTGTCCTGAAAGGACTTCGCTCGGATGAGTCAATTGTCTATGTAAGGATGAATGAGTACTGCCTCCCCAAAATAGTGAAGCAAAGGAACCTCCGGGTGGCCACTTGGATGGGGATGTGAAGACATGCCTCAGTGAGATCCAGAGAAGTCAGGAACTCCCTGGGCTGGACCGCAGTAATCACTGACCAATGTGTCTCCATGTGGAACGAAGGAACCCTCCCTTCTTGGGAACTACAAAATAGATGGAGTAACGACCAGATCCAACCTGAGTATAGAACAGGCACCACTGCCCGAAGAGCCAAAAGGCGACGCAGTCTCTCCTGAACCACACAGACTTTCTACGACACATGGCAAGCAGATTCCACAAATTTGTGTGCCAAAGGACGAGCAAACTCCAAAATGTAACTGGTCTCAAATGACCTCGAGGTCCCATTGGTCTGAGGTAATGTAGGTCCACTTCTGCTAAAAGTCATTTGAGCCAGTTGCACCTACTACATTCTCACCTGCATGTGCAAACGGAGATCACAGAGGGGTCATGATCTGGCTCAAAGCACCTGATGCACCAATTGTGCGGATTCATAGCAGAAATCACGCGTCTACACTTAGAGCACCACTTGAAGCCACTGGGGGTCTCTACTGCGACATCAAAAACAGTATCTCAGCTAAATTAAACATCTGAATCTTGAATCAAGAAACAAAAAGGACCAGTGTTCAAATTGAGGATGGGGCTGCGGCCTAATCGTGCAGCCTCTCATGAAAATAAAAAACTTAAAACTGCTGGAAAAAAAAACAAAAAAAAAAGGGATGGGACAAAAAAAACTAAATTGAAGAAACAAAGAGGAAAAACTAAGAAATATTCGCACAGGAAGGAGCACGCAATCCAAATAGCACAGCATGAGGGGGAAAAAAACCCCGAAATGCATCCTCTCAGCTCTGCACAAAAACAAAGACTGAAGGACCCACGCTCACAAGGGAAGGCATCAGTGCATGCACGGTGGGACGCTGCTAGAACTTTCTACCTTACCAGCTAGTCAGCGTCCACACCAGGCTCAATCGATGTCACCCAGATGTAAGAATACAAAAGCCTGCTTGTCCTTGAAGAATGCACTCTGCTGCAATGCTTGGGCATGAGCTTAAGGAGCCCAGCAGCAGGACAGAAAGAAGCATGGGAGAAGTGGCAACCAAAACCAAAACCACTATTCCTGCTGGCACACAGTCCTCTGAAGATGGGAGATGAATGGTCTCTCTATGCTGCATTATTCCTGCAGCTGGGAGAAGGTTGCCCACTGTAGGATGAACACATTTTCTCTTCTGCCAGACTTGCTCAAAGATTTCTCGAGCTATTCTCTGTCCCAATACCACAACTACAATAATAGTTGCTGGAAGCACTATTCAAACACTTGTTCCCACAGTGCTGGATTTTACTCAGGCATTTTTACCTGTGCTTTCTCCCTTCCTGGCACCACAGCCATGCTGCTTTGGCAGCTGCAACTTCAAAAGTATTAGCTTCCAAAAGATAGCCCTGGAGGCTTAGACTTGCTGCCAGTGTTTTTAAGGATGAGATGGGGAGCTGAGGAAGAAGGACCAAAATTTGCAAGGCTGACTGGCCTCAAAGTGAACAGAGCCCTGGCAACTATTATTGCTCAACTAGAGATTGCTAAAATCACAGACCCTGTTTCATCATAGGAAGAGAATGCATTGTTTGATGTGTTGTGAAAAGTTTTGTGTATGTTGAGATTTATGGCGTTAGCAGCATTCACTATACACACACCCATAATATATTTGAGCTATACTGAACAGCATATTTTACTATTTGTCTAAATACAGATAATAGGCATTGAGCTTTAACATAAATAAAAGAAGCAATGTGAGTAGGATTTAGCACAGTAGAGCCCTGGATTATTCATATTCAAATTTAAATCGCTATTTGGCCTAATACGAATAATGTAGTCGGGGCACTATTCAAAGCTGAATCATCACATATGAATGTTCAGTACAGCCCTAACCTATATAAAAACATAACAGATATACACATACTGTGATAAACACAGTGTCTGCCCTTACAGGAGGAGGCCGCCAGAGGGCGCTCTCCCACTGAAATCGGGAAAATGCCCATTCTGGTCACTAGAGGGAGCTCCAGGGATCGAGATGAGTATTGGCATATATGGGCCAGTAGAGGGAGCTCCAGAGAGATAGCTGGGGGAGTGAGAAGAGTCTTCTAGGCCAGATCTTTCTGGAACCAGAGGGGCGAGGTCTCAAGAGGTGGGGAGGTTAAGTGGACACCTCATAAATAGCTTCCTCTCAGTAGAGGGGAGAATTTGCCCGAAAGAGAGAAGTTTTGCCCAAGGGAGAGAAGATGGGAGCCTGGAGGCCAGAAGCCTGGACTGTATGATCCCGGTGCAGAGAAGATGAACTGTGTGTTCAAGGGACTGTGTGTCCCTAGTACGGGCAAGGTAAAGCAGGCTGCAGAAGCCTGGGGTTAGAAGTCCCCAAAATATTGTGATTGCTACTGAAGTGTTTAAAAGAACAAACAGCCGTGGGGTGGAGGATAGGACTGTACAGTCAATGTGAGTGAAGAAAGTCCTATCCAGGGGTGGTGGCTGTTTTACACTGAGACCCAGGTCTCCCACAGTAGATGGGCTCAGTGAGAGAATTTGTACTAAGATGACTAACGGCTGGAAAGACGTGAGTTCCACAAGACTGCCGTATAGTTCAATAAATTGAATTTGCATTTTGATGACTCTCTCATTTGCATGTATGTGAAGGCTGGAGAATCCTAGTTGAAGTTCCCGGAGAGTGCGAGGGGTCACAGCCCGTGAATCAGAGGGGTGACCGGGACACACTGAACGGGACAGGGGAGGATTCCCAGCCGAAGGAAGACATGCCTGAGCAGTCACCCTGACTAAGGCAGAAGCCCCAGATATAGAGGTGGGTGCTTGCAAGTGACTAGGAGCAGACCAGCCAAAGTCCTGCTCAGGAGCCCCGGGCCAATGAGGCTGGGTAGAGAGCAGGAAGGGCACAAGGCTTTTACAGATTGCCCTGAAGCCAAGTACCAGGGAGCCTGAAGAGAGCTTAGTTGAAGAATATGCGGAGGTGGGGAAGATAAAGGAACCCCTTGTGTTTTGAACTGTTTGTTTCGGTGCTGTGCTTGCTGGACTTATTCTGAAGGGAGGGGGAAGATAAAGGAAACCCCCTGGTTTGAACTGTTTGCTTTTGTGCTGTTTTTGCTGGAGTTACTAGGGATTTACCACCAAGTGAACTGCTTTGATTGGAAGTCGGTGGCTGAGCAGTTTGCCTGGCCAATTGCAATACATAGCTTGGCTTGGGGGACAAGGAAACTCCGAAGAGACTAGTAAGCGAGACCCCGGCCAGCAGAGGGCTGCATTTCTGCATCACCCAGCGGCCGGGAGCGTTACAGATGGTGGCAGTGGTGGGATGTACAGCGGACGTCCACGCAGAAGGCAGACAGACCGAGTCGGAGGAGTTCCAGAGTCCAGACGAGTGGCCAGACTGTGATGGTGGTGTCCAGGAGGGTCCTGAAGCCCGTCGAGGGGGGCCAACGCTGACAAAGGTGCATTACTCGCCTACCCAGGTAAAGGGTACCTAGGGGGGAGGCGAGGGAGGATCCAGTAAGCTGAGAGAAGAGCAGTTCAAGTAAATGATAGAAAGGCTTGTTCTTGTGGAGATTCTGGTACGAGTTTAAGAAGTAGAGCAAGTGTAGGACCAGGAGAAAAGACAGTCCGCACTTGGATATCTCTCTTGTGTTGCAGGCTACATCCCATCAGACGGTCGAGAAGGACGTCGGAACCATGGGAGGGCGGAGACGGTTCAGACCGAACAGAAAAGTCCAGAGGCCCGAGGAGCCGGAGCCCAAGTCACCAGCAGAAGGAATGGACATGGCAGAGTTGGACACCATGATCCAGGTTCTGGGACTTGGAGGGGGACTGTGTTCAGAGACTGTTGGGACATTGTTTAAGCCTGAAGGGGTGTCTGGGGAAGACAGGACCCTGAGAAAAAGAGAAGTGATTGAGCCAGAGTGTGACCAATGTGGGGAAATGGGCCATGTTGGAGAGTGGTGTCTGGCAGTAAGCAGTTCAGAGGATGAACTGGGAGACTGGGAGGAAATAGGAAATCCTACAGTCAGTTGGTTGGGGTTAAGTGACATGGCAGGCAAGAGGAAGCCCAAAGGCCATGGGAGTTGGGAGGTAACCCATTCCTCAGGGGCAGACTGCATGGGTAGGCCAGGAACCCAAGGGGAAAGAGGTGTCTGCAGGGAAGAGGGTCAGGAGGAACCCGCTGCAGGGAAAGCGCCCAATGTCCCAGGGAGAGGGGTGGCCACAAACCTGAAAAGTGCCAGGAGGGAGGATGGGTGCCTGGACAAGGAAAGAAAGCCCCAGTTGCAGGATAGTGGAAGTCCTGGTAAGAAGGGTAAACCCTCTAGGAAAGGGAAAGGGGGTGTAGGCCCAGGTGAGAACTTCCCAGGTGACAGGATAAAGAGTAGTCCTGATGGTGGAGGGGAAGTCAATGTCCACTGTGAGCAGGGGGGTGAGACAGCTGAAGATAAAGTAGGCTGCCCAGGCTACGGTGAGGACCGGGCAGTATTTCCATGGGGTGTGGAACCAGGGAGCGTTGCCCCAAGGGAGAAATACTGGGAGGCCCGGGAAAAGAATGAGAACCTGCTGTTAAAATCCCTTACAGAGAATCTCTGGCAGTTAGAAGGGGAATTACAGGCCCTAGGTAAACCGGGGCAAGTCTATAGGCACCCGGAGCAATGTCTGAGGGAGGTCCTGGAACTAAATAAAGGACTAATGGTAACTTTAGTGGGCCATATACAGCAGCAGCAGGAGGCGTCCCAGAAGGCGATGGAGAATAGTCTGAGGGAGAATGAACAGAGATGGGTCCTATTCGAGTCAGCTTGTAAGGAGGAGATGGCTGCTTCAGGGCAAGCCTTAGAGGCCAAACTGGCAGAGTCCCTTAGGCAGAAGAAAAGCTGTGAGGCACTGTTAGCCACGGTTAGGGCTGAGCTGCGCACAGAAGTTAAGCTAAGGGAGGAAAGGGAAGCAGAAGTAGCCCAGCTTACAACTACCCTGAAAGAGACCCAAGCCTTGAGGGAGACCCAATTAGCTAAGCTGCAGTCCACACATGAACAGGAGATAAGGGACCTCACAGGCAAATTGCAACAAGACCAGGAGCAGAAGTTATCCCTAATTAAAGCTGAGTTCAAGAATGCTCGCCAGGAGTGGCATAAAGAGCAGGAGGCCCTGAGGGAAAATATTAGGGAGATGGGTAAACTACAGCACACAGCTATAAGAGAGCTGAGGGGGAGTTTAACCCAGGTAAAGGAGTGGTTAGGAGAATTAAAGGGCCAGCAAGAAAGCCAGCTGAGGGAAGTACAGCAGGGGTATGAGAGAGCTGTGGTAAAGTTAATGGTGGCCTTGCAGCAGACCCAAGCTGAGTGGGCTGTAGAAAGACAGCAAGCCAAAGAGACCACAGAAAGGGCAGAAAGATGCAGGGAGGCCATGGAAGAGAAGTGCAGAGTGCTGACCCTAGCAGTTGATGTGCTCTTCCAGGATGGGCAAGGGAGGTTAAGAGAGCTTCAGGAAGCCCACTCCTGCATTGTAGCCCTACAGGAGAAGCTCAAGGGGAAGGAGCGACCAGGAGGGGTCAGTCCACTCCTACCCATGAGTAAGGGTCAGGATAGGGAGAGTCAGAAGGACCCAGGAGGGGTTAAATTAAGTAAACCCCTGCCCAAGGGTCAAGATAGGGAGAGTCAGAAGGACTCTGGTAGAACCACAGGAAGAGATGGTGTAAAGTTTAAAGTGGGTGAGAAACCCCAGAAGGGCAAGCAGAAAAGGGAAGAGGCTGCCCAGGGGAGGGAAAGGCTCAGGTCCCAGAAGAAAGGGTTGATCCTAGGGCCCAGATACCGCACCATAGAGTTGGGGGATGAAAGAGCTCCTAGGCAGGGGACACCAGCTCAGGAAGGGGGCCAGGGGGAGGCTAGATCACCCAGAGGCTGGGGGGAGTCTTGTACTAAAAGGGGTTATCCTAGTCCAAAAGGGAGGAATAGGAAACACTTAAAAGTCTCAGGGAAAAGGAGACTTGGAACCCTACATAAAACCCACAGAGGTCAGTCAGGGCCTAAGGGTCAAAGAAGTACAGCCCAGGGTTGTAGAAAGGAAAAGGGTTTGATGGGAAGTTTCCCTGAAGTGCTAGGGACACTAGGCCGGAGGAAAGTGCACCCAAAACCAAGAGTGAAGAAGGGGGTGTACCCATGGGCTAGGAAAGTAGGGGAAGAGATTAGACGCAGAGGCCTGGGAAGGCGGAGAAAGAAAGGATTAGGGATTTTTGAGTTTCTAGGGGTTACAGAGGAAGGTCCCCTAGAGCAAAGCAGAGCCTTTGTGGTAAGGCGAACCACGGGATATAAAGCCTTCCTGAGAATCCCTCCTAAGTGATAGGGGAGAGAAGGAACCTGACCCCGAGATGAGTTAGAGGGAGTCAGGAATTGCTGCTCCTCAAAGAAGAGATTTGAGGGAGCAGCAATATCTTAAGGATGGGGGTATGTGATAAACACAGTGTCTGCCCTTACAGGAGGAGGCCGCCAGAGGGCGCTCTCCCACTGAAATCGGGAAAATGCCCTTTCTGGTCACTAGAGGGAGCTCCAGGGATCGAGATGAGTATTGGCATATATGGGCCAGTAGAGGGAGCTCCAGAGAGATAGCTGGGGGAGTGAGAAGAGTCTTCTAGGCCAGATCTTTCTGGAACCAGAGGGGCAAGGTCTCAAGAGGTGGGGAGGTTAAGTGGACACCTCATAAATAGCTTCCTCTCAGTAGAGGGGAGAATTTGCCCGAAAGAGAGAAGTTTTGCCCAAGGGAGAGAAGATGGGAGCCTGGAGGCCAGAAGCCTGGACTGTATGATCCCGGTGCAGAGAAGATGAACTGTGTGTTCAAGGGACTGTGTGTCCCTAGTACGGGCAAGGTAAAGCAGGCTGCAGAAGCCTGGGGTTAGAAGTCCCCAAAATATTGTGATTGCTACTGAAGTGTTTAAAAGAACAAACAGCCGTGGGGTGGAGGATAGGACTGTACAGTCAATGTGAGTGAAGAAAGTCCTATCCAGGGGTGGTGGCTGTTTTACACTGAGACCCAGGTCTCCCACAGTAGATGGGCTCAGTGAGAGAATTTGTACTAAGATGACTAACGGCTGGAAAGAAGTGAGTTCCACAAGACTGCCGTATAGTTCAATAAATTGAATTTGCATTTTGATGACTATCTCATTTGCATGTATGTGAAGGCTGGAGAATCCTAGTTGAAGTTCCCGGAGAGTGCGAGGGGTCACAGCCCGTGAATCAGAGGGGTGACCGGGACACACTGAACGGGACAGGGGAGGATTCCCAGCCGAAGGAAGACATGCCTGAGCAGTCACCCTGACTAAGGCAGAAGCCCCAGATATAGAGGTGGGTGCTTGCAAGTGACTAGGAGCAGACCAGCCAAAGTCCTGCTCAGGAGCCCCGGGCCAATGAGGCTGGGTAGAGAGCAGGAAGGGCACAAGGCTTTTACAGATTGCCCTGAAGCCAAGTACCAGGGAGCCTGAAGAGAGCTTAGTTGAAGAATATGCGGAGGTGGGGAAGATAAAGGAACCCCTTGTGTTTTGAACTGTTTGTTTCGGTGCTGTGCTTGCTGGACTTATTCTGAAGGGAGGGGGAAGATAAAGGAAATCCCCTGGTTTGAACTGTTTGCTTCTGTGCTGTTTTTGCTGGAGTTACTAGGGATTTACCACCAAGTGAACTGCTTTGATTGGAAGTCGGTGGCTGAGCAGTTTGCCTGGCCAATTGCAATACATAGCTTGGCTTGGGGGACAAGGAAACTCCGAAGAGACTAGTAAGCGAGACCCCGGCCAGCAGAGGGCTGCATTTCTGCATCACCCAGCGGCCGGGAGCGTTACAATACATATACAGTTTTTGGAGGTAAATGATTATATTTCATAGCTAAACATTTTTTTTTGGTGTGTACGATATCTCAGTTATGTTTTTAGTGGATCCTGGTTTAATTGTTTCTTACAAATTTTTTAATGTATTCTTTTTGGATGACCTCCTTTATTATTTTGATATTATGTATAATTGCTTTTTTTTTGTGTCACTGTCGTGGAAAAAAAAAAAAGTTGCCAGCACAACCTTTGCTTGGACTTCCACTACTTAAGAGAGAGAATAGGGCTCTTGAGATCCTTGACAAGCAAATGAACAATAAATATCTTATATCCTGTTTGAAAGAGTTTTGATAAACAAGGTACCTAGAAGCCATTGCATGGTGACCTCGTGAGGGATACGGTGCATCCTGTGCTCCTCTAAGCTCATTCCCATATGCAGCTCCCTCCTGCCGACTGGTCACTACAGGCTTGTGTACACCTATACCATGATTACTAGAGAGAGAGAGAGAGAGATACTTATTTAGAACTTAAATAATTTGCAGAAACCAACACAACAGAACCCTAATGCAACAAACATCAGCTTAAATTTTATCAGAAACTTCACTATTTCAGCATTCTTCAAAGTATGTACAATTTTTTTTTTCTGTGGCATTCTCTCTTTCCAGAAAGTGCAAGGAATTAAATCCTTGGCCAGAAGATGTTCTATTTCAAGATAGCGCAACATAATTCATTTGTAATTTGTAGGCTTTTTGCACTTTTCTTTGGACTTGCTCATCACCCATTAAGTCCATGATTCGACAGGCAAAAAAAAAAATGTTTTATTCAGCTATTTTTGGAAAAGAAATATTGGATGAAAAGAAATGTCAACATAGTAAATTTCTTGAGTAAACCAATGGATCCGATTTAAACTGATAAATCAATCGGTCTCAACTGGCAGATTACTTTACGAGTAAAGCTGAAGATATTTGAAACTCAATTATGATCAGGTCTCAACTATCTTCATTTGCTTCTTCAAAGGGAGCTAGAGGCCCTGTAAATAGAATCTGGGATACTTTTGTATCGATCTAGTTCCAGAGGTTCACTGCTGCGTAAGAAAATATGCATCTTCACACTGTACACTTGACACTTGTCAGATTTTATATGTTGGCTGTCACAGTAGTTGAGACATATATGTGAATGTTTCTAGGAGGAAAAAAGACTAAATTAGTGGATACAAAATGTTTAAAATGGCTGATTTTTCATGTCATGAGTCCATAGGCAGTCTTAAAAAGTTACATGTTTAAACTTCTGTAACTATTTTTTTTTCACATACGATAGGGTTTGGACTGTTGTAATACATATTGTTTGCTCTAACAGAATTACACCTCACTTTTTGTTTCTGGAGACTTTATTCACCTTTTCCCCAAAGATGATCACATATTTAAAATTAGCAATTTTTCATGATTTCTGAACGACATCATTTTGACCACCAATACTAAAAAAATCCTAATATAGAACTGTGGCAAAGCATCCCGGCAGGGTAATCCTGGTGGGTCCGGATTGGCCCAGACGTCCCTGGTATGCGGACTTGATCAGGCTCTCAGTTGGCGATCCTCTGCGGCTGCCAGTGGAGCAGGGCCTGTTTCATCAGGGTCCAGTGGTGATGGAGGATCCCTCCCCCTTTGGTCTTACGGCCTGGCTATTGAGCGGCAGCGTCTGAGAAAGAAGGGCTTCTCAGACAAGGTCATCGCCTCTATGCTGAGAGCGAGGAAGCGCTCTACTTCTACTGCTTATGCCAGGGTTTGGCGTATCTTTGCAGCGTGGTGTGAAGCAGGCTCACTTTCTCCCTTCACTGCTCCAATTTCTTCAGTGTTGGCGTTCCTGCAAGAAGGTCTGGACAAAGGCCTGTCGCTCAGTTCCCTGAAAGTTCAGGTAGCGGCTCTGGCTTGCTTCAGGGGCCGCCTGAAGGGTGCTTCCCTGGCTTCGCAGCCAGATGTGGTGCGCTTTCTCAAGGGAGTTAATCACCTGCGCCCTCCTCTGCACTCAGTGGTGCCTGCGTGGAATCTCAACCTGGTGCTAAGAGCATTGCAGAAGCCGCCTTTTGAACCCTTGTCGAGGGCATCTCTGAAAGACCTGACGTTGAAAGCAGTCTTTTTGGTGGCTATCACTTCAGCCAGAAGAGTTTCCGAGCTCCAGGCACTCTCATGTCGAGACCTTCTTGCAGGAACGCCAACACTGAAGAAATTGGAGCAGTGAAGGGAGAAAGTGAGCCTGCTTCACACCACGCTGCAAAGATACGCCAAACCCTGGCGTAAGCAGTAGAAGTAGAGCGCTTCCTCGCTCTCAGCATAGTGGCGATGACCTTGTCTGAGAAGCCCTTCTTTCTCAGACGCTGCCGCTCAATAGCCAGGCCATAAGACCAAAGGGGGAGGGATCCTCCATCACCACGGGACCCTGATGAAACAGGCCCTGCTCCACTGGCAGCCGCAGAGGATCGCCAACTGAGAGCCTGATCAAGTCCGCATACCAGGGACGTCTGGGCCAATCCGGACCCACCAGGATTACCCTGCCGGGATGCTTTGCCACCCGGTCTAGCACCCTGCCCAACATGGGCCAGGGCGGGAACACATAGAGAAGCTCTTGTGTCGGCCACTGTTGGAGAAGAGCATCTACTCCCAGGGATCGAGGGTCCCGTTCTCTGCTGAAAAAGCGCGGCACTTGACAATTGGCCGATGACGCCATCAGATCTAGGCTCGGCTGGCCCCAGCGCTTCGTGATGCCCAAGAACGCCTGAGCAGATAGCTGCCACTCTCCGGGCTCCAAGGTATGGCGACTGAGAAAGTCCGCCTTGACATTCATGACTCCGGCAATGTGGGCCGCTGACAGCTGTTCCAGGTTCGCTTCCGCCCACTGGCATAGATTCATGGCCTCCTTGGCTAGAGGGGCGCTCTTGGTACCTCCCTGGCGGTTGACATAGGCCACAGCCGTGGCATTGTCCGACAGGACCCGTACAGGCTTCAACACCAGTACCGGGATGAACTCCAACACCACCAACCGAATGGCTCTGAGTTCCAGGAGGTTGATAGACCACTTGCCTCTGCAGGAGACCAGAGCCCCTGCGCTGTCCTTCCCAAGCAGTGGGCTCCCCAGCCCATCAAAGAGGCGTCTGTCGTGACGACAATCCACTCCGGGGTCACCAGAGGCATTCCTGCAGACAACTTGTCTGTCTGCGTCCACCAGCTCAGCGCCTTGCGCACTGCTGGGTCCAAGGGAAGGCGCACAGCATAATCCTCCGACATCGGAGTCCAGCGCAGCAGCAGAGATTGTTGTAGTGGTCTCATATGAGCCCTGGCCCAGGGCACTACTTCCATCGTGGCCGTCATAGAGCCCAACAGCTGCACGTAGTCCCAAGCCCGAATAGGAGAGGCTACTAGGAACTAGTCCACCTGAGCCTGAAACTTGACAATCCGATTGTCTGGCAGGAACACTCTGCCCACTTGGGTGTCGAATCGAACTCCCAGATACTCCAGGGACTGAGTCGGGCGCAGCTGGCTTTACTCCCAGTTGATGATCCACCCCAGGGAGCTCAAAAGAGCAACCACCCGGTTCACAGCTTTGCCGCACTCTGCATAAGAGGGGGCTTGGATCAACCAGTCGTCCAGATAAGGATGGACTTGAACTCCTTCCTTCCTCAGGAAGGCCGCGATGACCACCATTACTTTGGAGAAGGTCCGCGGAGCAGTAGCCAACCCGAACGGGAGGGCTCTGAACTGGAAGTGTCGGCCCAGTACTGCAAAATGCAGAAAGCGTTGATGAGGAGGCCAGATGGGAATATGCAAGTACGCTTCCTTGATGTCCAAGGATGCCAGGAACTCTCCTGCCTTCACTGCCGCTATAACAGAGCGGAGGGTCTCCATGCGAAAGTGCCGAACTTTCAAGGCCCAATTGACCCCTTTGAGGTCGAGGATAGGCCGTATAGAACCTCCTTTCTTTGGTATCACAAAGAAAAAGGAGTAACATCCCTTGCCAAGCTGATTTTCTGGCACCGGAACGACCGCCCCCAGGCGGATCAGATTGTTCAAGGTCTGCTGCACTACCACAGCTTTGACCGGAGACATGCAGGGAGAGAGTACAAACCCGTCTTTTAAGGGTCGGCAGAACTCTAGCTTGTAGCCGTCTCTGATGACTTCCAGCACCCAAGCGTCTGAAGTTATTGTGGTCCACTCGCCCATAAACGAGGACAGCCGTCCTCCAATCTGCACTGGGGCGTGGACCAAGGCCCCGTCATTGGGTACGAGACCCTGGGGGAGGACCGGAGGGAGCACCTCCGGGACGGCGGTCTCTGCGAAAGGAATGCTGCTTGGGGGAGAAGTTCCTCTTGAAGGAAGAGGGGGCAGAGGAGCCCGACCTGCCCGGGCGGTACCGACGGGCTTCCTGAAACCGTCCTCTGGAGGTACCAGGGCGAGTACTAGCCCGAACCCTGACCTCTGGTAACTTCTTGCCCTTAGACGTGCCGAGATCGGTCACGATTTTGTCCAGCTCGACCCCAAAGAGCAGCTTGCCTTTAAAAGGCAATCTAGCCAGGCGGGATTTAGAGGCGTGGTCAGCAGACCAATGTTTCAGCCAAAGCCACCGCCGCGCAGAGATTGTCTGAGCCATGCCTTTCGCTGAGGCACTCAAGACATTATACAGCAAGTCTGCCAAATAGGCTAAGCCCGATTCCAGGGCCGGCCAATCAGCCCTCAAGGAAAGATCCGAGGGGAAAGCCCGCTGCACCATAGTCAGGCATGCCCTGGCCACATAGGAGCCGCAAATTGAGGCCTGCAAACTTAAAGCAGCTGCCTCAAAGGACGACCTTAAGGCCGCCTCCAATCTTCTGTCTTGGGCGTCCTTTAGGGCCGTGCCACCTTCCACCGGCAACGCCGTTTTCTTAGTCACCGCAGTGATTAAAGAATCCACGGTAGGCCACAGATAGGCCTCACGTTCACTTTCAGTCAAAGGATAGAGGCGGGACATAGCCCTAGCCACTTTAAGGCTCGCTTCCGGGACATCCCATTGAGCCGCAATTAAGGTGTGCATGGCATCATGCACGTGGAAGGTTCTAGGCGGGCGCTTCGTCCCCAGCATAATGGCAGAGCCAACAGGGGCTGAGGGAGAGACGTCCTCCGGAGAGGAAATCTTCAAAGTGTCCATGGCCTGTACCAACAGGTTGGACAAATCCTCTGAGCTAAAAAGCCGCGCTGCAGAGGGGTCATCCGCTCCATCCGAGCGTGGATCCGTCTCCTCCAAGGAATCCGCAAAGGACCGTTGGGAGACCTCAGATACGCTGCCCTCATCTACATCGGAGGAGACAAAGTCCTCCAAGGCCTGGGAATCAACCTGAGGGCGTTTACCTCTGGGAACCTCAACCTCTTTACCAGACGAGGGAGCAGGGGCAGCGTTTTGCATAAGGAAGGCCTGATGCAGCAGCAAAACAAACTCGGGGGAGAAACCCCCCAGACTGTGTACTTCCGCAGCCTGGGCAACAGCCCTAGACGCACCCTCAACCGGCGCTCGCAAGAGCGGGGGAGAGACATGCTGCGCATCCAAAATGGTGTCCGGCGCGACACTCCGCGAAGGAGCCGCGCGGGAAGAACGGCGCTTAACTTTAGCCACTTTTGTGCCGTCGCCCAAATTAAGGGCGTTCATGGCATTAATGTCTCCAACCTCAAGGGCGGCCCAAGAGGAAGCCGTCCGAGCCGCGTGGCCGGCCAAGATGGCGGAGGCGAGGAGCGGGGGATGGGCGTTTATGGCGGGAAAAATCGCCACGCCGGAGGAAGGACCGGGACATTCATCGGCCACGAAACTGTCACCCAACAAGGGCGAATCAGGCTTTAAGACCCCCGCATCCCCTCTAGAAGCGCCCAAGCGATCCGGGGAGTGACTCTTTACGCCCTCGCCCTCCGACGCCATATGCCACGTGGAGATAAATCGGGGAACCCCCTGCCCGCTATAAAAAGGTAAAAATTACCTGCTGTCCGCTCCGAGCTGTAACGACCTGGTGTCCCAGTGAGTAGCTGCAATAAACGTTTAAATAAACGTCGAAATAAACGCCTTTAAGGACGTTCAAAATTTTTTTTTTTTTTTTTAACGGAGCCAGCGGGAGGGGGGAGAAAAGGAGGGACCTGGCACCACCAGGTTTGCACTTGCTCAAAAGAGCCCTCAACCCCAGGCACTCAACAAAACCTAAAAATTAGGCTTGGAGGCCTAGCCAGAGCTGCTGCTGTGTGTGACCACCACCTGCTGAGATAGAGAACATACTGAGGAGTTTCCGGCAGCACATGACCACATATAGGGAGGCAAAAGTTTGCTCTCTATCTCCACCTGCTGGTAGATGGACACAACCCACCAGTCTATGGATTGATCAGCTTGATGATATGGAATAATGCACTTCCATTAATGCAACCATTTTTGGACTTGGTAGAGGACTGGGTAAGCTCCCTCCATTTGAAATCGAACAAAGAAAAATCACAATTTCTGCTTTTAGCATCTGCTTATAATTTGGTCCCACTTTCCAATTTTACAATAGGTGATAAATGTTTAAGCTAGAATCCTTAATATAAGCGTTAGGAGTGGTTTTGGACTCTACATTATCCTTAGAAGCACATGTAGGCTATGTTGCTAAGAAGGCTTTTTTGGATGATGCAGAAACTAAAACATATTCAAAGGTTTGTGGAATTTGACCTATTTAATTGGGTTTTGCGGGCTTTAATACTATCCCAATTAATTGCTGTAACGCGCTATATATGGGTGCATATGAGTATCTACATAGGAAGTTACAGACTCTCCAGAATATGGTGGGACATATTGTTCTGCTAGTATATTCAACAGGGTTACACCTCTTATTAGGCTTCTCAGGGTCATTTTCAGAATGTATTCTTATGATTTTATTTTTTATTTTATTCAAAAGGAGGTTGAAAACATTTGTTTACACTGGCGATCTGAGGATATATGGTTAGAGGTTTGCTGCTTTATTGTCTTGACATTGCATTTGATATTTATTGTATTTTATATTGCTTTTATGTATATTTTGTTACCCGCTTAGACCCCCAGCAAGTTTGTCAAAAATGTTGCCTCTGTGTGGGGATGGTGGTTGTATGATTCATGATACACAGGGCATTACTGATGCCGTTACAGGTTTCTATTTAGCCTTATATAGAGGGGATCCTGATGAGGGCTTGGATCCAGATAGATACTTATCTTTCTAGTTTTGATTTACCACCCTTAACGCAAGCTCAAACTGCTTCCCTTAGTCAACCTGTCGGAGAGGATGAAGTTGCTTGGGCCATAAAGCATAGCTCCCGGTTTAAAGCACCCGGTCCAAATGGTTATAGAGCCGAATTTTATAAACTCCTGGTACCAGATATTGTTCAACCTCTTACAGCCATGTTTATGTTTCAAAGTTTTTATTGATGATGTCACAGATTAATACAGTTCTTTGATTAAATACATAACAGTTTTAACTTTGTCAGTCATATGTACACCAATCCGCTACCATTATCATCAAATTGATTTACAGTTTTCTTCCCAGTTCCCCCCCTCCCCCCCTTAATATTGTCTTTAACCTATTCCTTATTCCAAAATAGAGTAATAAACATCAATAAACATTATCCGCCATCCGCACTTTCCAAGAATAATAACTTGTATTTGCGTTGCGGTTAACCCCTTATCTAATATCTCCCTCCCTTCCATCCCCTTCCCCCTCCCCCCCTTTTCATGAAATATTCCACCTTCACTTCCTGAGCCATTCAGTTGCTTCACCCACTCACCCTTGTGTTACTGTGTTGGTTAAGGTTCTCTACCTTATGTTGTGTTATTGAACTCTATTTACCATTATCCTCTCCCACCTTTATGATCCCCTATGTGGAAAATCTGTTTAATATTGCACTTCTCGCTTTATGGGATATACTTTGTATATACGTGGTCCAGATGGAGATAAACTTCTTTCTTTTCTTGGAATTGCCCTGGGCTTCCCTGGCCTCCCATAGCATCAATTCATGAAACCTATTTCTCCAATGCCAGAAGGAGGGCGGCACCTCCTGCATCCAGTGTCTAAGTATGCATTTTTTCCCCACGGCATAAGCCCTGCATACCAATTGTTCCAAATTCCTATCCGAAATCCCGTAGGCTGTCTTTCTATTTAAAAGTGCTCCTCTCCAGGATGGGAGTATTTTTTGATCAATGATGCTCTCTAGGTATTTATGCACCACCCTCCAAAATATTTTTACTCTATCGCACCTCCAAAATGCATGCAAAAAGGTATTCCGTCCTCTGTTGCATTTGGAACATTGGGCATCGGGTGTCCACCCCGCTCTCGCTGCTTGTGTTTGTGTCATGTATCTTACAGCCATGTTTAATGAGTATCACATCTAAACTGTAACATGCATCAATACTGGTTAATGGTTCCATCTCTATTACTTTTTCTATTGGCAGGGGAATGAGACAGGGCTGCCCACTGTCCCCACTGTTGTTTGTTTTGACCCTTGACAAGGGAAATTCTGGCTAACCCTGAGATTAGAGGTGTGTGGGTGGGTATGGAAGTGTTTAAGATATCGGCTTTTGCTGATGACCCCTTGGTACATTTGACCTCTCCCTCTACGTACACAAAGAACTATTGGCGCCGGGTGCCTTCGAATATAAACAGTCTTTTCCCCTTGCCCCCTGATTTTGTCTCCTCCAGTTTTATGTTAGAGTTGGAAATATATAGGGGCTCTCTTTCAAATTCCACAAACTTTTGGATATGTTTTAGTTTCTGCATCATCCAGATGAACATATGTTAACAAAAATAAGAAAAGCTAGCAAATTTGGCAACAGTGTAATAATGGGCTACTTAATTACCTCAATATTGACTGGTTAAATGCCACATCAGTGCTAGGGAGGTAAAATTACTAGACGTAATAAATGACTGCTTCTTGGAGCAACTGGTCCAGGACCCATCAGTAAGAGGTAATGGTATTGGGTCCACTGGGAAACAGTGATAACATGATCAAAATTTGGAGTGCAGTCACTAAGGAAATCTACTGTAGCACCATTTAATTTTCAAAAGGGTAACTATGATAAAACAAGGAAAATGGTTAAAAAATATATATAAAAGTATCGGTTGCAGAGGTTAAGACTTTAAATCAGGCATGAATGTTGTTTATGTTTAAACAATTTTTATTAAGAAACGAAACACATAACAGCTACATAGCTTTGTTTTTGTACAAAAAGGTTGTTCCACAACATGAAAAATGCCAATCCCTCTCTCTCCCCAATGCCCCTTACCCTTGACAATTCTCTAAGACAGCTCAGAAGGCCTGCACTCTTATAACCCTCCGAGCTCAAGACAAAGAAACGGTTAAAAAAAAAAAGGCCAGCCCAACTCCCCCTAACTGAACTTCCACTTCCCCCCATTGTAGCTCTTTAATACCGCTCGACACCACAGATAGGGTATAGGCTAGTAAAAAACACATCAAGTATTACACGGTATTAATGATCAAACCACAACGTTTTGGATGCAGAGATGAAGGTATGGCTCCCTCACCTGGAGAAATTGCTTTCTTCTTTTAGGGAATCCTTGAGCATCCCTGGCCTCCCAGGTCACCAATAGGTATAATTGGTTCCTCCAATGCCAAAAATTCGGAGGCTCAGCAGTTACCCAATATTGCAATACACATTTACATCCTACTAAACTCATCTTAAGGAGAAGCAGAATATTGCTCCTAGACCTACCACCAAATGCTTCCTTTTTGTCTAATAAGAACGGTTCTACCATGCCCGCCAGGCCCCCCCCCCCCCAACCAATGTATTCATATGTCTTGTAATCATCACCCAAAAACCCTGCACTCTGCGGTAACTCCAGAATGAATGAAAAAATAAATTGGTCTAGCCTCCATATTTAACTAATAGTCTGTTTCCATCAACCTAGCATGTGGGTCCGAGTATAAAGTTCTGATAACTGAAAGAAACCAACCAACCAACCAGAGAACCCATACCAATCTAGTACTGCCTAAAGGAATTCCCAGTGCACGCGTTCAAATGCTTTTTCAGCACCAAAACTTATTAATAGCAATTGTACAAGGGGAGGTTGGGGGAAGGGATCTGCTGAGTTGTCAGTAATTGGAGTTGGCCCTGGGCTAAAGAGGACTGCGGGTCTAGGGAGGTAGGGAGGGAGGTGGGGCATTTGCTTGGAGCGGGGGTACCCCTTTTTGCTCTTCATTCTATGCTTGTTGACTTAGAGCTTCCTCTATTATTGAATTGGACTTTAGTAATTGGGAGGAAGGGGAGGCTCTGGTAGGGGAGGGAACATTCAGGGTTCCCCCTAATAGGTAGGACAACGCATTCTTGCAGTTTGAACAGTTTTTTCTTGCAGTCCTCTACTTAGAAGACAGTTGGCGTTGGATGCTATTATTTTTATAAAACTCCAATGAGCACATATAATTGGATGGGGAGGAGTCTGGGAAGTTGGGAGTGGGGGAAGGGATAAATGTTGATGGTGAAATTGATAGATTACTTAGCTTTGCTTTGTTAGTTATGAGACATACGGCTGTATGCTGAATTTGTTGACTTATGTATGTTGTTTTCAACATCATCGATAAAAATTGTTGAAACATAAGTAATTGTCCACCTTCTCAATTCCAATGTTGCCACAATTTTCCGCAGATTTTTGGCCACCGAACAAACCTGGACAAAGCCTACTTGTGACTCATGAATGAGACACGGAAGAACCGGCTTAGGGAGCACAATGATTTGCTCTAAGTTAAGCGATGCCGGAAGGGATTCAGAAGAAATTAACTGGTTAAACATTTTTGTAATGGGCAGTACTATCAAAACTCTGTTCTAAGTCAATCCGCACCAGGCGTCTTCAAGTGACACTTAGATGGCGACTCTAGCTGTGATGAACTAGGGCCTGTGCCGGACAAACTTGTACAGTCTGTGTCCCATATATGGCAATCCGGTTTAGGATGGGCTGGAATGGGCTTCAACAGACTGAGGACAGTGCTGGGCAAACTTTTTCAGTCAGCATCCCGCAAATGACAAGACAGGCTGGAGTGGGCTTCGACAGCAGCCTCAGCAGTTGGAATGTAAGGACAGATCTAAGCGGACTTCTATGGTCTATGTTCCAGAAACACTAAAGAGAGCAATGATCAAGTATTTTACATCACACTTATTGTTAATTTAATCATGAATTGATAACGAGTGTAACAGCTGGCCAGACTGGATGAACCATCCAGGTCTTTACCTGAAATCACTATGTTACTATCATTAGCCAATGACAGCTACTTGGGAGTCATGTGTCACATGCTGAACCATATTTGGACGCTGCAGTCTTATCCACTAATTGTTTACTATGTGGCAGAACATCACTCAACTTCAGTTTGTACAGAACATGTCGAGGTTTCAAGGGAAGGGGGAATCTATGACAGTCACAACTATCAGTACTGACAAAGCTCGCAATGTGACTGCTGTGGTTGGTCTGCTGCTTTTTGAGTATATGCCATGCTTTATCCATGCTCTCCAGTTGTCTGTTAAGAAAGAAATGGGCGAGTGTGGCATAGAGGTCATCTTGGCAAAATGTAGAAAAATTGTTGGCCATTGGAAATAGCCCCGCAAACCAAGTGGAGTTGGAGGATCAACAGTGAAAACAATGTAAATTCTGAAATGCTTGTTCAGGATGTGTCCATCAGGTGGAATTCTACCCTAGATGTGATTGAGGGAGTGGTTCAGAACAAAGAAGCGTTGATAGCAACTTTTGACTCAACCTCAGCATAAACACACATTGAGTTTCCTAATGGCCTCTGAGTGAGAGAAGCTTCATGTGATGCAGACCCATTCTCGAACCTTTCAAACATGCAATGGCACTGCTGGGTAGAGATCGATGTATCTCATGCTCAGCGATACTGACAACCATATGCCATCCATCATGTTATGATGGTGTCCCAACAATGATCCAGCATATGTGGTTCGCTTCAAAGCATTTAGTACTGATCTAACAGGCTGACAGCTGAACTGGTTCTGGCTGAACACTGCAACTGCATTGGACCCCTGCATCAAACTCCTAGTGTATGCCAAAGGATCAGTGAAGCAACACCTGGAACAAACTACGGAATCTAATTTCACATGATAAAACAGATGCAGAGACTGAATATTTCCCAATTCTGACAGACTGAACCCTACACAGGCCACGTTTCGGCACCCAATGCCTTCGTCAGGGGTTTTTCTAAGCCAGTGAGATTACTGTAAAGTGTGCATAACTGGTGTACAGCTTTAAAAACCAAATCTGACAACGGCTTTGGGTGCCAAAACACGGCTCATGTAGGGTTCAATCTGTCAGAATTGGGAAATATTCAGTCTTAACTTTGGATGAATAAATGACTTGGTGATCCACTTGAGAACTGTGGTTTGGCTTCTTCCACTCTTGTAGTCTGCTCATTTCAGTTCATTTCCTTGTATGAACTGCTATATTAGACTACATTACAAAACAATAATAGGACCAAACTACAAAGACACACAAACTCTTCAACCTTGTGAATAAACTGTTAGACACCACACCAGCTACAAACAACAGCAAAGATGTACCAGATGTGGACAACCTTGTGAAATACTTAGAGGAGAAAATTAAACAACTACAACTCAAAATACCTGCAAGCCCTATTGAGTACGCCACACTCAGATTGTCTTGACCCAGAAGAAGGAACATACCCTGCAGACAGAACATGGACCGAATTCGAAACACTATCAGAAGACCTCATCTCTGAAACTCTCAAACGATATGCCAAATCCCACTGCAAACTAGACACATGCCCAAACTACCTCATGAAATCTGCTCCTCAACAATTCATAATAGACCTAACGAGCCATGTGAACTTCATGCTACAGAACGGACTCTTCCCAAAAGAAAAAGGAAAAATCTTACTCACCCCAATTCCTAAAGATACAAAGAAATGCACGAGTGAAATAACCAACTACAGGCCAGTAGCCTCCATACCAATAATAACCAAAATAACTGAAGGAATGGTAACCAAACAACTTACAAACTATCTAAACACTCAATACTGCATGACGCCCAATCAGGATTCCGGTCGAATCATAGCACAGAAACAGTATTAGTCACCCTTATGACTAGATTTAAGCAAATAATTGCAACTGGCAACAATATACTCCTCCTACAATTTGACATGTCAAGTGCCTTCGATATGGTTGACCACGGAATCCTATTACACATACTCGAATACTTTGGCATTGGAGGAAATGTCCTGAATTGGTTCGAAGGGTTCCTAACCCAACGTTCGTATCAAGTCACATCAAATTCAACCACGTCTAAGGCATGGACACCTGAATGTGGAGTTCCACAGGGATCACCTCTCTCACCAACCATCTTCAACCTAATGATGATCCCGCTGGCAAAACTCCTATCAAACCATAACCTCAACCCATATATATACGCTGATGATGTGACAATATACATCCCCTTCAAACAAGACATTAACGAAATCCTCAACGAAATCAAAGTCTACACATCATGAACACATGGGCAGATGCATTCCGTCTGAAATTAAATGCAGAAAAAACAATGCCTAATAACTCACCTCCCAATACAACACAAAAGAATTCACAGCTATAAACACACCAAACCTGAACCTTCAAATCTCAGAAACGCTAAAAATCCTTGGAATCACTATCGACTGCCACCTAACGCTCGATACTCATGCTAACAACACAACTAAAAAGATGTTCTACAGCATGTGGAAACTTAAAAGGATAAGACCATACTTCCCAAGATCCATCTTTCGCAGCCTAGTACAATCCCTCGTGCTCAGCCATCTGGATTACTGCAACTCACTATACGCAGGTTGCAAAGAACACTGAGAAAACTTCAAACAGCCCAGAATACGGCAGCCAGACTCATCTTTGGGAAAGCCAAAATATGAGAGTGCAAAACCATTACGAGAGAAACTGCACTGGCTTCCACTAAAGGAACGCATCACTTTTAAAGCATGCACATTAGTCCACAAAATCATTCACGGCGAAGCCCTAGCCTTAATGTCTGAGTTAATAGACTTACCACCCAGAAACGCCAAAAGATCATCCCGAACCTTCCTAAACCTCCACTTCCCCAATTGCAAAGGCGTGAAATACAAAACGCTACATGCATCAACCTTTTCTCACATAAGCACGCAGTATTGGAAAACACTGCCACACAACTTAAGAACAATCAACGAGCAAGCTTCCTTCCGCAGATCATTGAAGACCCATCTTTTCGAAAAGATTTACGGAAAGAACCAAAACACATAAAGTCCACACCTACTGTTCACGAATGCATCACACATTCACCTCGGAACTCTCATTCCCGTAATATCACATCATTCATACCTTCAATCACAGAAAGATATATATCATATGTCTTTATGCCTTTTTATCGCCCTCTAAGCTCCCATTGTTTCCTTCCAATGTTTGTGCTCCATTGTTACACTCCTAATGACACTTCAATTGTTTCACATAATTATGCAAAATGTAATCCATAACCAATCTGTAACAAATTGTATTTCCAACATTTAACTCATATTGTAAGCCACACTGAACCCGCAAAAAGGTGGGAAAATGTGGGATACAAATGCAATAAATAAATAAATATATTCTTATGGTTTCTTCTTGGTTTCAAGTAAATATAAATGACATAAATAAATACAAACACAACCAGGAAACTCACTTTCTGATGGGTCCATGCTTAAGATCCTTGATATAATTTTGTCTTTCTATAGCATGTCCTCTGCATCTGTTAAAGACTAAAGATGAAGACGTTTGCATTTTATTTACATGCAAAAAAAAAATGCATTTTGCAATCCATTTATTGTTAGCCTTTTGCATTAGTACTTTGTTTTAACCAAGACAGCAATTCCTAAACTGTGTCGGAGCACTCCAGGGCACTGCAGCAAATTCACAGGGGAGCCACACCATATTTTAAGACTCCCTTCAAAATTGTGGCGCCCATGGAACGGCTGGCAGGGATGTCCAAGTTGAACTGAGCATG
Organism: Microcaecilia unicolor; assembly: GCF_901765095.1. Classification (NCBI taxonomy): domain Eukaryota; kingdom Metazoa; phylum Chordata; class Amphibia; order Gymnophiona; family Siphonopidae; genus Microcaecilia; species Microcaecilia unicolor. The sequence continues at coordinate 297,916,840 of NC_044034.1, read as the reverse complement.
CAGAGGAGTGCCAGCATCAGTGGCTGAAGTATGCCACTGTCTTCCTCAGACAATATAGAGCTCTGCAAAGGCAGGACTCCACACTGCTGCTGCCACCTCAGTCATTGCAGGGGAGGGGAGGGGGGGGGGGGGGGCGGGAGAAGACCCAAGAGAAAATGCGTGGTCTAGGGGCACCATGAACCAAAAAGGTTTGGGAACCACTAAGATATTATAGGCTAGTTCTAAATATTAGAAGGCAGCTAGTTGGTGCACAGTGATCCATCCTTTGTACTCCCGTCCCTTGGATAGCTTCTAGCCTGGTGTCTTGAACTATCTTATCTGACAACAGAGGAGTAATAGGGAGCACCAAGGTAAACATTCTGTGTACCAAGGAATTGTTCACTTGTTTTTTGTCACCCTTATGAATACAGAAATCCATAGATTCCATAAAGCAGTAATGGAGAAACAACCAGATGTACTATTGGTATGCGGTTTTGTACTCAACTCTTTACTATTTTTCTTTGTTTTACCATCTACCAAATCTCACTGTGACACTTTCAAACTGTTAAGCCATCAAGTCAGAAACCTAAATCATCATTAAAATACTTATACCTACTTTCTATAGCAGCACTTGGGATCATGCCTTCAACATCGATGAGGTACCTGAACAAACATATTAGCATGAGTGACAGCACTTAGGGAACGTAGTGTACAAAATCCTGAAAATTTCTGCCAAGTATTAATAACAGCAGCAGCAGCAGCAATAAGGATTAAAAGAAAAAGTAATGTATGCTTGTGCTGTGTAAGTTACATTATTAGTGAGGTTGTATTTTCAGTAATATGCATAACACCATAGCAGGGCAAGAATGTGTGTACTTAACATTACAGGAGCAAGATCCTATCTCCAGACACATTTCTTACACATTGTAAAATGCATACAGAGTTTTTAACATTCATAAAAAGAGATTGCTGGCAGAGAATTCAATGGAATAAATTTTGAAGCTCTAGACAAAAAAAAAAAAAGGGTTGGATGTGCCTCAATACCAGAATGGAAGATCTCATCAACAACTCAGAAGAGTCTGCCCAAACTCACCTGCAAATAAGATATCCTGTCCTGTTTAGGCCATGTGTACAATGAACACCAATGAGTTTATCTACAAAACAAGATATTCACATTTACCCAGTAGTATCTTTTGTGCAACAAACGTTATTACTGAATATGACCTACTAACAAGAAATGAAAGGCCAGAAAATAAGGAAAGATCACTAGCCTCCTAAATATATAAATTTGCATACATAATTTAACACTCAATGTACAAAGTTCTGCGTGCAAGTTATAGAATACTATCAGCTGCTAATTGATGTAAATAACCAATTGCCTATAATTGGTGTTAATTGGCTGCCAATAATTCAGAGTTACACGCATAAATGCCCTTACAAATTGAGCATGCAAAATCCATAGCGTGCAACTGCAAGGGATGTACATGGACCTGGGAAGGACATGCCTAGGCTTACATGCGCAGGTTATGTTTAAATCATTTTTACTGAGTTCAAAAGGGCAACCAAGAAGAAAACTGAAAAAGTAGAAATCAAGAACGCAGTATAAACACCAAACCCTTTGCTCCCTACCAACCCCCTACCTCCCCCCCTTTATCTGATCTCTATTTCTCATATAGAGGTATTTTAACAGTATAGTTTCAAAATAAACTCCAATTACTCCTGGATAAAGGAAAAAATCAATTACCTGGTAATTTCTTTCCTTTAGTCCCAAAGGATCAGTTCAAACAGGTTCACACCATCCGCCAGCAGGTGGAGATACAGAACTCTAATGAGTTGTGCCTCATAAGCTCCAGCGCTTAGCAACCAAGCCAGTATTCGTTAACAAACCAGTGAAAGTGTGAGTTCCAGAGGAAAAAACTCCAGCCTCTACATAGAAAAAGAACTATGAAATAAAGGGCAAACCTCGTGCCTTACAAATAATGGAATCAGAATACAAACACCCAAAATTACCATCACAGGGCGGGCCGGCGCTGGACTGATCCTTTGGCACTAAAAGAAAGAAAATTATCAGGTAATTAACTAATTTTTCCATCCGTTATGTCCTAAGGATCAGTCCAGATAAATGGTATATACAAAAGCAATCCTTAGGAGGGAAGGAACTGTGATATCCCTGCAGCGAGAACTGTGGCCCCAAAGGAAGCATCTGCTTGAGCAGACACATCCAAACAGTAATGCTTAACAAAGGAATGAGAAGATGACCAAGTCGCTGACCTACAGATCTCTGCCAATGAAACTGCCCTAGACTCTGCCGAAGAATGAGCCTTGATGTGCATGGGAGCAATCTACCCCTCAGAATGTAAGCTGAAGAAATAACCTTCTTAAGTCATTGAGTCACTGTTTTGGAGGTTGGCAAATCCTTCTGAGGTCCCGCAAAGAGGACAAAAAGATGAACAGACCGCCTGAAATTGTTGGTAGCGGTAAGATAGCGCATAAGGATACACTTCACATCAAACAGTACCAGTTTGATGATTGTAAATGACCTAGAGATGGGAGTAACTAGTGAGGTAATTAAATTTGCTGATGACACAAAGTTATTCAAAGTCATTAAATCGTGGGAGGATTGTGAAAAATTACAAGAGGACCTTACGAGACTGGGTGTCTAAATGGCAGATGACGTTTAATGTGAGCAAGTGCAAAGTGATGAATGTGGGAAAGAGGAACCTGAATTATAGCTATGTCATGCAAGGTTCCACGTTAGGAGTCACTGACCAAGGGATCTAGGTGTCATTGTTGATGATACGTTGAAACCTCCAGCTCGGTGTGCTGCGGCGGCTAAGACAGCACATAGAATGTTAGGTATTATTAGGAAAGGAATGGAAAACAAAAATGAGGATGTTATAATGCCTTTGTATCGCTCCATGGTGCGACCACACCTCGAATATTGTGTTCAATTCTGGTAGCCGCATCTCAAAAAATATATAGTGTAATTAGAAAAGATGAAAAGAAAGGCGATGAAAATGATAAAGGGGATGGGACGACTTCCCTATGAGGAAAGACTAAAGTGGCTAGGGCTCTTCAGCTTGGAGAAAAGGTGGCTGAGGGGAGATATGATAGAGGTCTATAAAATAATGAGTGGGGTTGAATGGGTAGATGTGAAGCGTCTGTTCACGCTTTCCAAAAATACTAGGACTAGGGGGGCATGCGATGAAGCTACAATGTAGTAAATTTAAAACGAATCAAAGAAAATATTTCTTCACTCAACGTGTAATTAAACTCTGGAATTCGTTGCCAGGGAATGTGGTAAAGGCGGTTCGCTTAGCGGAGTTTAAAAAATGGTTTGGACGGCTTCCTCAAGGAAAAGGCCATAAACCGTTATTAAATTGGACTTGGGGAAAATATTTCTGGGATAAGCAACATAAAATGTTTTGTACTTTTTTTTGGGAATTTGCCAGGTATTTGTGACCTGCACTGGCCACTGTTGGAAACAGGATGCTGGGCTTGATGGACCTTTGGTCTGTCCCAGTATGGCAATACTTATGTACTTATGAGGCCACAGAGAAGTCACTACAGCACACAGGAGCTGCTATCCCACTTGCTGGAAATGGAGAATACTGGCTTGATTCCTAAGCGCGGGAGCTTATGAGGCACAACTCATTAGAGTTGTCTCTCTCTACCTGCTGGCTCCCATTTGTTTGGAATGGTCCTTGGGCTGTAATGGCATTATATGTATGTAACATCTTATGAACTCCAGAAGAGAGCTCTTTTTCTCTTTGACACAATAGAAGTACTACAGTGAGCATTAACAGTAAATTCGAGAGACTGAGCTCATAATCTACATACCCTGGCTTTGGAGTGAGATACTGTCAAAGTATGTGCAAAAATAACCCATTTGAGACATTGCCCCCCAAATAAATCTCACAAGTATATCAAAACTAGACAAAGGAATTAAGGAAAGACTAATTTAAGCCTAAAGATGAGATTAATAATTGTACTACAGGACAGACAATGGAGAAGACTGTTCGTAGTAGAAAACAAAAAAACCAACAACACAGTAAATCATAGCTACAGCTTTTATATTGCAGAATCGGAAACGGTCACACACCTCATTGCTGTATGTGATGTGCTGTCAGAAGGCTTGTACACAGAAAAACATGAAATAGCACATATCCTTTGTCAACACTGTGCCAGAAAAACAGAAAATCATGACTGACAGAAGGGAAAATTAGGTCCTTACCTGATAATTTTCTTTCCTTTAGTCACAGCAGATGAATCCATTAACTGATAGGTTGTATCTGCCTACCAGCAGGTGGAGATAGAGAACACAAAGTACACAGTGATCCTGGACGTTCAGCCCCTTCTACCTTCAGTAAACGAAATTTCCAAAGCAGAGTGAAGAAGAAAGACAAAATAACATGAACTTTCCTCACAGTGAACAAACGCTCCCTGAACCAGAGCAAGAACAAAGCAAAGGAGGGACCTTCTCAACCTCCTGCTATATAACAGCATGTAGCATCTCTGAGAGTTTGTCTTCACGTACTCCTGATGAGACAAAACATCTATGAAGCATCTGTACAAAAACAAAGTCAGACAGGGAGGGGGATCATGGATTCATCTGCTGTGACTAAAGGAAAGAAAATCATCAGGTAAGGACCTAGTTTTCCCTTCCTTGTCATCAACAGCAGATGAATCCATTAACTGATGGGATATACAAAAGCACTCCCTAAATAGGGTGGGAACATGCGACCCTGCGAGCAAGAACTTGCGCCCCAAACTGCGCGTCCTGTCGTGCTGCAACATCCAGCCTGTAATGTTGCACAAAGGAGAGCTGAGAAGCCCAGGTAGCCGCAAGACAGATCTCTTGTAGAGAAAGGACACCCGTTTCAGCCCATGAAGAAGACGTCGCCCTCGTGGAATGAGCTCTAAACGTTTCAGGCGGAGACCGACCTGAAAGCAGAAAAAATGACTTCCTTAAGCCAACGGGCCATAAAGGCTTTAGACACCGGAAACCCGCGTTGTGAACCTGCCAACAGAATAGATGGTCAGAATTCCTGAACTCATTTGACATCTGTAGATACTGCAACAGAGCCCTGCGGACATTCAAAGGGCGCCACTGCCCAAAGGATTCCGGAAAGTCCTCCTTATGAAGGGAAGGCAGGAAAATGCGCTGTTTAAGGTGAAAAGCTGAAACCACCTTAGGCAGGAAGGAAGGCACTGTTCGGACGGTTACACCGGACTCCAAGAACCGTAGAAAAGGATTCTGGCAGGAAACAGCCTGCAGTTCACACACTCTTTGTGCCGTCATTGCCACTAAAAAGATTATCTTGAGAGTCACATCCTTCTCAGAAGAACGGTTAAGTGGCTCAAAAGGAGATCGCCGGAGTGCTTTCAATACGAGCTCCCGTTTCCAAGACAGACAAGGCGACCGTAATGGAGGACGAAGATGTAGCGCCCCTCTGAGAAATCGGGCAACATCTGGATGAGCAGCTAGGGCCAAGCCGGAGACTTTTCCCCCGGAAACAAGCCAACGCCGCTACTTGAACTCGAAGGGAACTGTAAGCCAGGCCCTTCTGTAAGCCGTCCTGTATAAAGTCCAACAATTGTGAGGCAGAAATCAAAGTTGGAGTGATAGACTTCTTAGCACACCACGCCTCAACACTGCGCCAGATCCATGCATAGGCCGTAGGGGAGGACCGCGTGTGAGCCTGAAAGAGGGTGGCAATGACCTTGTTAAAATAGCCCTAGTCTCTCAATTGCGCCCTTTCAAGAGCTAGGCCATACGACCATAGCCACCGGATCTTGATGAAAAGTTTGGGACTAGAGGCAGAGGAAACAGAGCATCCACCAGCATTTGCCTGAGGTCCGCATACCACGGACGCCTCGGCCAATCCAGGGCGATGAGAATCACCAATCCTTGGTGCAGACGAATCCGAAGCACAACCCGCCCTATCAAGGGCCACGGAGGGAACACTGGGCTTTCAAAACCTGGAGGCAATCCAGTCCGCAGAAAATTTTCAGAAGGTTCAGGCAGGGCTCTTTTTTTTTTTAACATAAAGGCCCTATGCATCAGCAGCACAAATTCAGGGGCAAAAAATGCACCCTGACCATCCGCTCCTATATTAGGGGAAGCGGAGGCATGAGCCTCTCTAGAAACCTCGAGGAGAGGCGTCCCCCTGCACTCAAACTCCTCAGCCACAGCGAGGGTTGAGTCACGCGGCGTAACCAAAATGGCACCAGCTGCAAACTCAGTCGGGCGGGAAGAATCACCGCCAGCCATGCTCGTGCCAGCATTAGTGTCTAAGCAGCACGTGCTGTAAAGCCCTGCTGCTGTCCTGCGTTTTCCACATCTGGAGCAGTGCTTAACCACTTCAGCAGCCATCGCCCTTCTTCAGAGGAAAATAGACACAAAATGGCGGTGGCGTGCAAAAACTTACCCTGCGCAGGAACGCTGTCAGCGGGAACCTCCCCGGAGGAGCTGGGCACCACTCTCCACACCTCTGAAGTCCGAGTCAAATGAGCTCCGGTCAGGCTGCGAAGTTCCAGGATGTCACGTCTGTGATCGTGACCCCTCTCAGACTCGCCTTATTTCCGGTGGTCAGCTTCTGAGCTGGCTTCTGTCTGTTCTTCCTGAGTTAGTTCTGTCTCTGTGTGCTGGCTGCTTCCAGCATGGCTCTGATTACTCCACTATACTGCACCTGTGTGTGTTAAGCCTCTCTGTGCTTCAGTATGCTTTCTGCCTGTGTTTTGGTTTGTGTTCCTCTTGCCCTCTGGTGGCCAGACCTGGTGGCTGCACTGGATTGTCTGTGTGCTGTTTCCCGTTCCAGACTTCAGCCCAGTCCGGATCTTCCGGCCTGCCAGACTTGCTTGGCTTGTTTGAGCCTGCACAGCAGCCGTAGCTGCCTGGTGATTGCTGCAGCTGAAGCTCGGCTGCTGCTGGGCTTATTAGCCATTTGGAAACTCTCTGCTTGGCTTTTGCCTCGCCTAAAGCCCTGGTATGTTGGGGTGCTGGTGCACTTCTGCCTATTCCAGTTATAGTCTAATTCTTGCCTGATTCTAGTTTAGTCTTTGTGTAGCTTTGTGTTCTGTATTGCTTCTTTACCAGTCTTGTTTCTTGTTTGTATGTCTTTGTCTAGTTCTTGGTTGCCTGTGTTCCTTGATCAGTGGCCGCCTGGCAGCTTTCAGTTCTGTCTCTTATCTATCAGCATTTGTTCCCTGTTTCAGTGGCTGCTTGCAGCTTTCTGTTCTGTCCCTTGCCTGTCTGAGAGTCCTAGTCTAGTATTCTGCCTAGCCTCCCTGTGATTCTAGTCCCTGTGTGTAACCTGCTGGTATCCAGTTCCTGCCCTGTCATGCAAGTCCTGCCGGCCGCCTGCACCCAGGGGCTCAACTCCTGGGGAAGGGCGGCCAAGTGCAGGTGAAGTCTAGCCGTCCCTGTCAGAGTTGTGTCTTATCCCTGTGTGGGGTGGTATTGCCTGCCACTGCTGCTCCTCGGCAGTGGCCCAAGGGCTCACGATCCTAGTTCCTACTTTTGGAAAGCCTGACACAGGAGCGCTGGAGAAAGCCTCAGAAGTTGCTGCGCTGTTAAAAGTGAGCCCCTTTATTTTTTCTTTTTTTTATACTGTGAGGAAAGTTGGAGGCAGGCAGCCACAGAGGAAATCTGGGAGGAGGGGGAATGGGGTAAGGCAGGGACAGGGAAAACCAAGTACGCCTTTAAAGTGGGCACCACCAGCCCTACACCCCCACTCGACTGGCAAAGCAAAGGAGCCACCCCAGGAAGAAATCCAGGAGCTGAGAAAGCGACGTCCACACCTGCTGGGAGATAGAGATATACTGAAGGTAGAAGGGGCTGGACGTCCAGGATCACTGTGTACTTTCAGTGTTCTCTATCTCCACCTGCTGGTAGGCGGATACAACCCATCAGTTAATGGATTGATCTGCTGTTGATGACAAGGAACTTGAGAAAGAAGAAATCAATTGATCCCCACCAACAAGCTCAACACAGGAAAACTGGATATTGTGGTAAAGGAGAAAAGCATTAGTTTTGGTACCAAGAAACTAGTCTGTACTGTGTGTGAAGAAAAAAGATCCTCAATGCACCCAGAGACCAGGAAAGAGGTGGAAACAAATAGCCTCCTAATGTAACTGGCCTGGTTAAAAAGAATTTCCAAGGTCATCTTGATATGCTGCCTGTGAATATTACATCTTATGAACTCCAGAAGGTGGCACTCTTTGGAACAATGCAGGTGATATGATCTTACTCTGATTTACTTCAAGCGCTCATCTTCAGCATACCCTGGCTTAGGAGTAAGGTTCATTCCTGTCACTGACTGCACAAAAAGAACCCACTTGGACACATTAGCCCAAGACTGCCCTATTGTCTTGAGCTTCTTAGATCTCCTGCTTTGAGGGAGCAGTTGACTGGCTGGCATAAACATTCTAATATATAAAAGACTAAAGAGATGCAAATGTTCACCCTTCTTTGCATGTTACTGGAAACAGGCTACACAATGTATCTTGACTCCACACTTCACTGCGGAGATTTATGACTTACACACAGGAAGTACATTATGGCTACACACAGAGAACCAGAACAAGTACAGCCACATCTGACGCCAGAGAAAAGGAGGAGGAAGCAAAATCTTACCATTGTCTTCATTCTCTCTCAGGAAATTTGCCACAACGCTTTTGAACTGGTAAATGGTTTTGTCATCTGGTACTTCATGTCCAGCTGTGAAAACCTTTGAGTAACTTAAACATTTTGGCAACTCCTAGAAAAGATATGCAGCCATAAATAGAAGAAAATGGAAACACTGGCCCCTATACACAAACAAAATCCATCAAGGTAAATAAATAGTCAATGCTTCTTGCTTTCTTTTGATATGTCCACTTGAAACAAAACACTCACTAGCCTAACAAAGGGATCAACTTTACTCAACTGTTTTGCTGGGTAACTTAACTAATTTTATCTTAATGGTTCTCCCTTTGGTTTACCAACTTGGCTTTAAAGGTCATTTCTTCCAATCCTACCCCTCTTACCTCTGGCTCATAGTAACGTGTAGTGTATGTCAAATCTATGATCAGACCCAGTTCTTCCTTCTGCTCCTTAACTTTGTTAATGAGATCCAAAGGAGAAAACCGCTCCAGAGGGGAAAGCTTCCAGTCAAAACTCTGTTAAAAATAATTTCATACTAAAAAGCTTGCAGACATTGGAATGATTTAACAATCTGTATTTCTGACAGCAAGATTAAATGTAATCTTTAAGTGAACAATGTCAAACATGAAATCATCACAGCAAGAGAGCAACATGTGAAACATATTCCCTATATTAAAAAGCATCAACTGCATTTAGGACATTGGTACTGGAAGACACAGCCCATCTTTCATCATCCATCATTATATTCTGGCTTAGGGCATGGAATTAAAGGAGGAGTCATTTCAAGAAACCATTTAAAATCATGAACATCAGTTATTCTGCAAGTTCACAGATGATGCCTATAATAGCATATAACAAAAGAGAGGGAACAAAGTACAAACTAAAGTCCAAACAAAAAAAACAGCACCACAGGCCTTTAAAAATGGAACACAGTTCTTTATTGAATGAGCCTTGACAAAAAGACCCGACACGGGCCGTGTTTCGGTGACTAGCACCTGCGTCAGGGGTCACAGTGATACAGAAAGTGAAAGTGCCTTGGTGCTTTGTAGCTTTTACTACATGAGACGTGGGGTAAGGAATAATATATTGTAGAGGAATATATTCGAGTTATTCCCCAAGTTTTCCACGTCATCACTGTGACCCCTGACGCAGGTGCTAGTCACCGAAACACGGCCCGTGTCGGGTCTTTTTGTCAAGGCTCATTCAATAAAGAACTGTGTTCCATTTTTAAAGGCCCGTGGTGCTGTTTTTTTTGTTTGGCCTATAATAGCATAACATTATGGTACATAACCTTTGTGATCTAAGACAGCATTTTGTTTCCAGCATAGGTTATAGGAACCAAACAGGAACAGAACTGAAGTATCCATTAAACAGATACAAAAATACATTAGTGGCAGAGGGCAAGAAACCTGTGACGGCTAAGCAGGCAGGTATGTCAGACTGGGCAGATCAACTAGTCGTTATCTGCCTACATCCTCTATTTTTTCAATTTCAAAGAAGTTCATTTATACTATCTTCCTTAAGTCTTAAAATGTATTTGCTCCTCTTTCTAAGGAATGATTTTAAAAGTTATATATCATGAAGGGGCCAGACAGGACTCAGAAGTCATATGGAGCTCCTATATCAAACTAAACACTGAGGAACAACGTTTTGTGCTCATTAGAAACACATACCAGTCCTATTATACAAGGAATTATTGAAATAAAGCTTAAGAACTAGTGTAAAAGCAAAAGTAACACAGAATTCTGCTACATTTGCAATTTCTTTAGGAACTTCATTTCTGATGGTAGACTCCCAATGCTGTCTTTGTTAAAATCACCAACTTACTTGTTGCAAAGGGACTTTGAAAGCAATGAAGCGGGTACCAGGCATTCTTTGTCCAATTGGATGATAGTCAGTCCACCTAAAAAGCAAAGAATTTCTCTTCATTTTATAACTGCATTTCCTTAGAAGGAATTTCAGGCACTACATATTTTGTGGCCATTTAGTGCACTGGGTCTAAATTTATTTATAATATATAAATGTGCAGCAAGGATAGCCACTAGAACAGTTAAGTCATCTGCACACCATATAAAACACAGGAAATATTTAAGGGAATGCCAATATAGGATACTATACAGTACATATTTTGCACAAGTTCAAGGACATAAATCACACTGTGTAGAGCCAGAAATGTCATCAAACCCGGAGAACACTATTTCATGCTTTGTGATCATGCCCAACCATATAAAACTATTGAAAACAGATATTGGCCTACATTGGTGGAGTAACAGGGCAGGAAATCCGTGCTTCATCAGCTGGTGTATTCCTTGATAAGGTGGAAGTTTGGAGGTAATAGGGAAGGGGTCTAGACTTTGGGTATGTAAAGCTTGCTTGGTAGGGAAGAAAGTAATTCTACAATACCGGCTGCAAAATATCCCCCAGTTTATCGGCTTTGGTGAAATAAATTACATATGCTGATAGAATGGAAACAGCAATGGGCAAAAGCCACCCTTAAGTGAATCCCCCCCCCCCCCCAAAAAAAAAAAACAACAACTTTTTGCTGGTTTGGGATTCATTGATCCAGCGCTTACCTTCAAGAGCCTATAGTTCTACAGTAAGTACAATGAGAACTGAGACAAATGTTTAAGGGGCTAAATGTCCAGGAGTAAGGACCTCGATAAAAGAAGTGACAATATTCCCTTTCTTTAGTGACTATTGTAAGACTGGGAAGGGTAATGGGGAGAATATTTGATTGTTTAACTTACTCTATAAATTACTGTATAATTTACTCTGTAATTTACTTTATCAGGTATGAACTTTGTATTTCTCTTTCCGGAAATGGCGATCGCCACTACAGCATAATGTAAGCCACATTGAGCCTGCTAATAGGTAGGAAAATGTGGGATACAAATGAAACAAACAAATAAATAAATAAATAAATAAGCATTGTCATACTGGGACAGACTAAAGGTCCATCAACTCCAATATCTTGTTTCCAATAGTGGCCAATCCAGATCACAAATACCTGGCAAGATCCCAGAACAAAACAGATTTTATGCTGCTTATCCTAGAAATCAGCAGTGGATTTTTCCAAGTCCATCATAATAATGGCTTATGGACTTTTAGGAAATTATCTATATCTTTTTAAAGCCCTGCTAAGTTAACTGCTTTCACCACATTCTCTGGCAACAAATTCCAGAGTTTAATTACAAGCTGAGTGAAGAAATATTTTTTCCAGTTTGTTTTAAATTGACTTAGTAGCTTCATTGTGTGCTCTCTAATCCTAGTATTTTTGGAAAGAGTAAATAAGCGAGTCACCTCTATCCGCTCTACTCAGTATTTCATAGGCCTCTATCATATATCCCCTCAGCCGTCTCTTCTCCAAGCTGAAGAGCCTTAGCCTTTCCTCGTAGAGGGTCAGAGGGATGTTTTCTCCAGTACTTAGAAAAAAGGGTGACACCTAAAAGAGCACAAACTACCCCTACAGATAACACCTGAGTGAGTTCTTTAAGAGCATAAGGAGAGTTTTAAGAGGGGGGGGGAGGGGGAGATAAGAATATGATTCAAAAGTTACTAAATATAATGGTGAATGGAATTGCTGTTTCGGTTCTTCCTTTCTTCACACTTTGTACAGTGGAAATTCAAGTTGTGGACTGTTGCTAATATACAGATTTGAACATAAAAAACCCTGCAGAAGTTAATGTCAGTCACAGAGGAGTCATCTAGCCCAACACAAAGCACTTACACATCTAGGTGGATTTAAGGAGTAAAATAAAATGTAAGGACTGGTGTAAGGTCAACAGACCACAGGCAGTGAATGTGATAACTGGAGATAAAATACAGTATAAGTGAGCAATTCTGATGCAGTAACAAGCACTTGAAGATTTTGTTGTGCGAGAGGGGAACTTATTGATTATGCACAGAATGGAGTGGTGGAATAGCTTAGGGTTAAAGCACTGGGGTGCCCAGTTCAAATCCCACTGCTGCTCCTTGTGATCTTGGGCAAGTCATTTAACCCTCTAGTGCCTCAGATACAAAGTTAGTTTGCAGGTAAGCGGTAGAACTAGAGATTATTAGTTGAGGTTGCAGGGTGGGAGACTTAAGAGCAATAGCAATGTCGGAAATACGTTTTCACAAAAAGAGTGGAGGATATCTGGCATGCCCTCCCGTGGAAGGCTGTGAAAACAAAAAAAAAAACAGTGATGGAATTCAAGAATGTGTGGGATAAACACAGAGGAACCCTACATAGAAAAAGGATACAAACCAATTAAAACAAAACTTAAGTGACCTCATAACTGGAGTGAGCTTTGACAGCTTCAGAAGTTGGGAAGTATGCCCAATACTAGACAGACTTCTATGGTCTGGGTCCCATAAATGGCAAATCAGGATCAAGGCTGGAGTGGACTTCGATGGCAACTCCAGTATTTGGTAAGTAGAACCGGTGCCTGGTAGACTTCTATGATCTGTGCCCGAAAACTGTCAGGGAGAGGCAGTGATTAACTGCACCAGTGTTTAATCATGAAGACGTGGAACCTGTGTACAGTACCACTCTATACAGGCCACCTTGTTGGGCAGACTAGATGGACCATGTAGGTCTTTATTGTTTTATTTGTTACATTTGTATCCCACATTTTCCCACCTATTTGCAGGCTCAATGTGGCTTACATAGTACTGTATCGGCGTTCGCCAATTCCGGTATGAACAAATACAAGGTGATGTTGTGGTAGAATAAGGTTCATGTGTGACAGATACTTTAGGGGATCTTAGAGAAGAAGAGTTAAGCTATGTCCATTACGAGCTTTGGTTTCGCTGTGTTGCAGATATTCAGGCTTTTATGTTGGGTCGGTGGGATATGCCTTTTTGAACAGGTTTGTTTTTAGTGATTTCCGGAAACTTAGGTGGTCATTTGTGGTTTTTACGACTTTTGGCAGTGCGTTCCATAGTTGTGCGCTTAAATAGGAAAAGCTGGATGCATAAGTTGATTTGTATTTGATTCCTTTGCAGCTTGGGTAGTGGAGATTTAGGTATGTTCGAGCTGGATTATTGTGTTTCTGGTTGGCAGGTCTATGAGGTCTGTCATGTATCCTGGGGCTTCGCCATAAATAATTTTATGAACCAGGGTGCAGATTTTGAAAGCAATATGTTCTTTGATTGGGAGCCAGTGCAGTTTTTCTCAGAGGGGTTTGGCGCTTTCAAACCATGTTTTTCCAAATATAAGCCTGGCTGCTATGTTTTGAGCGGTCTGAAGTTTCTTTATGATTTGTTCTTTGCATCCCGCATAAATTCCATTGCAGTAGTCTGCGTGGTGTAGCTGGGTCGCCCATCCAGGACCCAGCCAGGCTCGACCCTGCTTAGCTGCCTCTTCCTCCACACGACTGTTGCCTTCACTCCACAGCAATCTGGCTCCTCTGAGCCTTGGCTCCAGGCCCTGCGAACTCCCAGGACTTCCTCCTCCCTCCGTTCCTTTCACAGAGGCACATTCAAAGCCCAATGTTTATAAGAGCTTTTATTTTCTTGCTTCAAATCAAACAAAACACCCTTCACTCCAGGTTGTTTAGGCCAGCAGCCCAGAGCACAATCCAGGTTCAACACAGTCAAATTCAGGTTCAAAAACAGTCCATATAACTTCACTTTAGCTCAGATTACGTCACTTAGGGAACAGTACATTATCAGAGGGAAAAACCCAATAGCTTGGTAGATTGCAGCCCAGACCTTTTTAGTATGAAACAGTTTACACAGTCTTTCTTGCACCTTCTTACAGCACGGTTACACAGCTTTATTCCCACCTGGTTCAGGCTGGGGTTTCAATTGTGCCCAGCTCTCTCTCTCTCCCACAGGCTGCACCTGTTTCCTCTTTAGTAGAGATTTCCCCCAGTGCCTCAGCCTCTCTCCTCCGGTCTTCCACCAGTCTCTCCAAGGTACAGCTAGCCACCCTCTTACAGCAGCTTTTTGGGTTTGAGCCAGGGCTCCAATCTCCATCTGTTCCTCCCCTAGCCCTTCAGTAATCTCCATTTTATCCTCCTCTCCAACTTCCCCCGCCCCCAATCTCTCCAGCTGGCCCTCATCACCTTCCTCAGAGACCATTTCCCAATCTTCTATCTCTTCCCCTAACTCTTGCACAGCCGGGTGGGGAAGAGAAGGATTCTGGGACTGGTAGTTCCTCCCCTTCTTCCTTAACCCAGCCAACCTCTCTGCCTCCGGTAGCCCAGCTTTCTGAATGTGGGTGTTGTGCACATGAAATCGGCCCCGTTGGGATTCCCCGGCTCCCTGTACCCCCTTTCTTCGTGCCTTCCCGGATCCCCTTTCACTTGCACTCTCACAGTGGCTTAGTACCATTGATTGTATCAAGTTGCGGAATATTTCCCTTGGGAAGAAGGGTTTCACGTGTTTGAGTTTCCACATTGAGTGAAACATTTTCTTTATTGTGGATTTTGCTTAGTTCTCTAGTGAAAGGTTCCTATCGACTGTAACGCCGAGAATTTTCAAGCTGTCTGAGATAGGAAGGGTGTATCCTGGGGTGTTTATGTTTGTGGGTTTATACGTGTTGTATTGGGATGAGATGGTGAGACAGTGTGCTTTTTCTGTCTTGAGTTTTAGTTGGAATGTATTTGCCCATGAGTCCATGATGTTCAAGTCGAGCTTGATTTCTGCCAGATCGTGTTTGTAAGGGATGTATATTGTGATGTCGTCTGCGTAGATGAATGGGTTAAGGCCTTGGTTGGATAAGGATTTGGCTAATGGGGTCATCATAAGGTTGAAAAGGATTGGTGATAATGGTGATCCTTGCGGTACTCCACAGTCTGCTTTCCACGGTGATATGGTCGAGCTTGATTTCACTTGATATGTTCTAGTGGTTAGGAAACCCTTGATCCATTTAAGTGTGTTTCCACCAATCCCGAAGTAATCTAGGAGTCTTAGTAGTATTTTATGGTTGACCATGTTGAACGCACTAGACATGTCGAATTGGAGGAGAAGTATGCTTTTACCTGTTGCTATTTCCTGCTTGAATTTAGTTAGGAGAGTAATTAATACTGTTTCAGTGCTATGTAGGGGGCGAAATCCTGATTGTGAATCATGTAGTATTGTGAATTAGTTTATGTAATCATTAAGTTGTTTGGATACCATGCTTTCCATTAATTTGACTACCAGTGGGATAGATGTTACTGGGCGGTACTTGGTGATGTCATTCGTTTTTTTTCTTGGTGTCTTTTGGGATAGGGGTGAGTAGGATGTTGCCTTTTTCCTTAGGGAAGAGACCTTGTTGAAGCATGTAGTTTAAAGTGGGATGTGAGGTCTGCTATGAAGCAGTGGGGGGCGGATTTTATTAGGTAACTGGGGCAGGTATCCAATTGACAGTGAGTGCTGGGGAACCTGTTAATTGCCTGGGTTACTGTATCGGCGGTGAGGAGAATGAAGTTTGACCAGGTTCGGATCACTGGGTATTCACCAGGGGTTGGGTCCAAACCATTGATGAAGTTTTCGGTATCCGTGTTGTCCTGAGGTAGAGTTTTACGTAGGTTTGCAATTTTTTTGTTGAAGTATTTAGCAAGTCTTTATCTGCTGACATTTACTATGTCCCTATATGAAAGAAATCCAGGTATGACACTCCATACAACAGTCTGCGCTTTTCATTCACCTCCCTACTGTGGCATTGTTTAGTTCTATATATTTCATCTTTTTAGGCACATTTCTCAAAGAAAGAGAAAGCACCTATAGTTAAGATGCTGTCTGTCCATCTTTAAGCATCTACGCATTTGCGAACAGATGCATGTGGAGTTAAACAAGCTACAGTATGACACATGGATGAGAAAATCCCCTGTACACCCTACGATATCTACTGCGTAATGGATTGGAAGGGCTCTCCCTCCGTTCCTTTCCCAATGCACTGCAGAATATCTGAAACCTGCCCCTTCATGCAAGGAACCCGAGGGTTCTCAACATAACTCCTAATTGGCAGTAGCAAGAACCTACCAATCAGGATTGCTAGTGCCATTCTGAACCCAATACTGGCAAAAGCAACTGGGAATTACTCCTGCTCCAACCACACTGGACCCCAGGGATTTTTCAAGGTAGGCAGGAGGTCTTCAGGAGAGGCATTGAGAGGGAGGTTTCTGAAAAGGTAAAATTATGTATAATCATACCTGATAATTTTCTTTCCATTAATCATAGCTGATCAATCCATAGACTGGTGGGTTGTGTCCATCTACCAGCAGGTGGAGATAGAGAGCAAACTTTTGCCTCCCTATATGTGGTCATGTGCTGCCGGAAACTCCTCAGTATGTCGATATCAAAGCTCCATCCGCAGGACTCAGCACTTAGAGAATTACACCCACGAAGGGACACTCTGCCCAGCTCACCACCGCCGAAACGGGGGAGGGGAATTAACCCAGCTCATCCCCACACAAGTGGGGGAGGGGAATCCGTCCAGCTCATCCCCGCGGAGCGGGGGAGGGACACCACACCCGCCGATGCGGGGGGATCTGGCTTATCCTGCAACCGCAACCGCGGGAGGAGCTGACTGACCCTAACACCGCCGAAGCGGGAGGGGTACAAAGCTGCCCTACAGCCGCACGAAGCGGGAGGGAGTGCC
Organism: Microcaecilia unicolor; assembly: GCF_901765095.1. Lineage (NCBI taxonomy): Eukaryota > Metazoa > Chordata > Amphibia > Gymnophiona > Siphonopidae > Microcaecilia > Microcaecilia unicolor. The sequence continues at coordinate 297,899,642 of NC_044034.1, read as the reverse complement.
GGCAGAATTTTAAGTCTCAATCCAGCCCCGTAAAATGGAGGGGAGAGGAATGCAGCAGCTCACTGTAGCACAAACTCGTCTTAACTCTTGAAGAATCCAAGTGAAAAAACTTGAACACGAAGTCTTTCTGAAGTAACTGAAGACTAAACTTGAACCTGAAATGCAACCAGAATAAAAACAGTACAGATATCTGGGAGGGGCTATGGATTGATCAGCTATGATTAATGGAAAGAAAATTATCAGGTATGATTATACATAATTTTACCTTCCATATCATCAAGCTGATCAATCCATAGACTGGTGGGATGTACCGAAGCAGTACTCACCCAGGGCGGGACATTGAAATCCCTGACCTCAACACTGAAGCTCCAAACCGGGCCTCCGCCCGTGCAGCCACAGTCAAACGGTAATGCTTGGAGAATGTATGAGCCGAAGCCCAAGTTGCCGCCTTGCATATCTCTTCCAAGGAGACGGATCCGGCCTCTGCCATCGAGGCCGCCTGAGCTCTCGTGGAGTGAGCCTTCAGCTGGATAGGCGGCACCTTCCCCGCGGCCACATAAGCCGCTGCAATGGCTTCCTTGACCCATCTTGCCACTGTAGGCTTAGCAGCCTGCAGACCCTTACGAGGACCTGCAAACAGGACAAACAGATGATCCGATTTCCGGAAATCATTGGTCACTTCCAAGTATCTGATGATGACTCGTCTCACATCCAGATATTTAAGAGCAGAGTACTCCTCTGGGTAGTCCTCCCTACGAAAGGAAGGGAGACAGAGCTGCTGATTCACATGGAAGCGAGAAACAATCTTGGGCAGGAAGGAAGGCACTGTGCGAATAGACACTCCTGCCTCAGTGAACTGCAGAAAAGGCTCTCGACATGAGAGCGCCTGGAGCTCGGAAACTCTTCTGGCTGAAGTGATAGCCACCAAAAAGACTGCTTTCAACGTCAGGTCTTTCAGAGATGCCCTCGACAAGGGTTCAAAAGGCGGCTTCTGCAATGCTCTTAGTACCAGGTTGAGATTCCACACAGGCACCACTGAGTGCAGAGGAGGGCGCAGGTGATTAACTCCCTTGAGAAAGCGCACCACATCTGGCTGCGAAGCCAGGGAAGCACCCTTCAGGCGGCCCCTGAAGCAAGCCAGAGCCGCTACCTGGACTTTAAGGGAACTGAGCGACAGGCCTTTCTCCAGACCTTCTTGCAGGAACGCCAACACTGAAGAAATTGGAGCAGTGAAGGGAGAAAGTGAGCCTGCTTCACACCACGCTGCAAAGATACGCCAAACCCTGGCGTAAGCAGTAGAAGTAGAGCGCTTCCTCGCTCTCAGCATAGTGGCGATGACCTTGTCTGAGAAGCCCTTCTTCCTCAGACGCTGCCGCTCAATAGCCAGGCCGTAAGACCAAAGGGGGAGGGATCCTCCATCACCACGGGACCCTGATGTAACAGGCCCTGCTCCACTGACAGCCGCAGAGGATCGTCGACTGAGAGCCTGTTCAAGTCCGCATACCAGGGACGCCTGGGCCAATCCGGACCCACCAGGATTACCCTGCCGGGATGCTTTGCCACCCGGTCTAGCACCCTGCCCAACATGGGCCAGGGCGGGAACACATAGAGAAGCTCTTGTGTCGGCCACTGTTGGAGAAGAGCATCTACTCCCAGGGATCGAGGGTCCCGTCCTCTGCTGAAAAAGCGCGGCACTTGGCAATTGGCCGATGACGCCATCAGATCTAGGCTCGGCTGGCCCCAGCGCTTCGTGATGTCCAAGAACGCCTGAGCAGATAGCTGCCACTCTCCGGGCTCCAAGGTATGGCGACTGAGAAAGTCCGCCTTGACATTCATGACTCCGGCAATGTGGGCCGCTGAAAGCTGCTCCAGGTTCACTTCCGCCCACTGGCAAAGATTCATAGCCTCCTTGGCTAGAGGGGCGCTCTTGGTACCTCCCTGGCGGTTGACATAGGCCACAGCCGTGGCATTGTCCGACAGGACCCGTACAGGCTTCAACACCAGTACCGGGATGAACTCCAAAAGCGCCAACCGAATGGCTCTGAGTTCCAGGAGGTTGATAGACCACTTTGCCTCTGCAGGAGACCAGAGCCCCTGCGCTGTCCTTCCCAAGCAGTGGGCTCCCCAGCCCGACAACGAGGCGTCCGTCGTGACGACAATCCACTCTGGGGTCACCAGAGGCATTCCCGCAGACAACTTGTCTGTCTGCATCCACCAGCTCAGCGCCTCGCGCACTGCTGGGTCCAAGGGAAGGCGCACAGCATAATCCTCCGACATCGGAGTCCAGCGCTGCAGCAAAGAGTGTTGAAGCAGTCTCATATGAGCCCTGGCCCAGGGCACAACTTCCATCGTGGCCATCATAGAGCCCAACAGCTGCACATAGTCCCAAGCCCGAAGGGAAGAGGCTACTAGGAACTGGTCCACCTGAGCCTGAAGTTTGACAATCCGATTGTCTGGCAGGAACACTCTGCCCACTTGGGTGTCGAATCGAACTCCCAGGTACTCCAGGGACTGAGTCGGGCGCAGCTGGCTCTTCTCCCAGTTGATGATCCATCCCAGGGAGCTCAAAAGAGCAACTACCCGGTCCACAGCTTTGCCGCACTCTGCATAAGAGGGGGCTCGGATCAACCAGTCGTCCAGATAAGGATGGACTTGTACCCCTTCCTTTCGTAGGAAGGCCGCGATGACCACCATTACTTTGGAAAAGGTCCGCGGAGCAGTAGCCAACCCGAAAGGGAGGGCTCTGAACTGGAAGTGTCGTCCCAGGACTGCAAAACGCAGAAAGCGTTGATGAGGAGGCCAGATGGGAATATGCAGGTACGCTTCCTTGATGTCCAAGGATGCCAGGAACTCTCCTGCCTTCACTGCTGCTATAACAGAGCGGAGAGTCTCCATGCGAAAGTGCCGCACTTTCAAGGCCCGATTGACCCCTTTGAGGTCGAGGATAGGCCGGACAGAACCTCCTTTCTTTGGTACCACAAAGTAAATGGAGTAACGTCCCTTGCCAAGCTGACTTTCTGGCACCGGAACGACCGCGCCCAGGCGGATCAGATTGTCCAAGGTCTGCTGCACTGCCACAGCTTTGACCGGAGACTTGCAGGGAGAGAGTACAAACCCATCTTTTAAGGGTCGGCAGAACTCTAGTTTGTAGCCGTCTCTGATGACTTCCAGCACCCACGCGTCTGAAGTTATTGTGGTCCACTCGCCCAGAAACGAGGACAGCCGTCCTCCAATCTGCACTGGGGCGTGGACCAAGACCCCGTCATTGGGTACGAGACCCTGGGGGAGGACCGGAGGGAGCACCTCCGGGACGGCGGTCTCTGCGAAAGGAATGCTGCTTGGGGGAGAAATTCCTCTTAAAGGAAGAGGGGGCAGAGCCCGACTTGCCCGGGCGGTACCGACGGGCTTCCTGCAACCGTCCTCTGGAGGTACCGGGACGAGTACTAGCCCGAGCCCTGACCTCTGGTAATTTCTTGCCCTTAGACGTGCCGAGATCGGTCACGATTTTGTCCAGCTCGACCCCAAAGAGCAGCTTGCCTTTAAAAGGCAACCTAGCCAGGCGGGATTTAGAGGCGTGGTCAGCAGACCAATGTTTCAGCCAAAGCCACCGCCGCGCAGAGATTGTCTGAGCCATGCCTTTCGCTGAGGCCCTCAAGACATCATACAGCAAGTCTGCCAAATAGGCTAAGCCCGATTCTAGGGCCGGCCAATCAGCCCTCAAGGAATGATCCGAGGGGGAAGCCCGCTGCACCATAGTCAGGCACGCCCTGGCCACATAGGAGCCGCAAACTGAGGCCTGCAAACTTAAAGCAGCCGCCTCAAAGGACGACCTTAAGGCCGCCTCCAATCTTCTGTCTTGGGCGTCCTTTAGGGCCATGCCACCTTCCACCGGCAACGCCGTTTTCTTAGTCACCGCAGTGATTAAAGAATCCACGGTAGGCCACAGATAGGCCCCACGTTCACTCACAGCCAAAGGATAGAGGCGGGACATAGCCCTAGCCACTTTAAGGCTCGCTTCTGGGACATCCCATTGAGCTGAAATTAAGGTGTGCATGGCATCATGCACGTGGAAGGTTCTAGGCGGGCGCTTCGTCCCCAGCATAATGGCAGAGCCAACAGGGGCTGAGGGAGAGACGTCCTCCGGAGAGGAAATCTTCAAAGTGTCCATGGCCTGTAACAACAGGTTGGGCAAATCCTCTGGGCTAAAAAGCCGCGCTACAGAGGGGTCATCCGCTCCATCCGAGCGGGGATCCGTCTCCTCCAAGGAATCCGCAAAGGACCGTTGGGAGACCTCAGACACGCTGCCCTCATCTACATCGGAGGAGACAAATTCCTCCAAGGCCTGGGAATCAACCCGAGGGCGTTTACCTCTGGGAACCTCAACCTCTTTACCAGACGAGGGAGCAGGGGCAGCGTTGTGCATGAGGAAGGCCTGATGCAGCAGCAAAACAAACTCGGGGGAGAAACCCCCCAGACTGTGCACTTCCGCAGTCTGGGCAACAGCCCTAGACGCACCCTCAACCGGCGCTCGCAATAGCGGAGGAGAGACATGCTGCGCATCCAAAATGGCGTCCGGCGTGAAACTCCGCGAAGGAGCCGCGCGGGAAGAACGGCTCTTAACTTTAGCCGCTTCTGTGCCGTCGCCCAAATTAAGGGCGTTCATGGCATTAATGTCTCCAACCTCAAGGGCGGCCCAAGAAGAAGCCGTCCGAGCCGCGTGGCCGGCCAAGATGGCGGAGGCGAGGAGCGGGGGATGGGCGTTTATGGCGGGAAAAACCGCCACGCCGGAGGAAGGACCGGGACATTCATCGGTCACGAAACTGTCACCCAACAAGGGCGAATCAGGCTTGAAGACCCCCGCATCCCCTCTAGAAGCGCTCAAGCGACCCGGGGAGCGACCCTTTGCGCCCTCGCCCTCCGACGCCATATGCCACGAGGAGAAGAATCGGGGAACCCCCTGCCCGCTATAAAAAGGTAAAAATTACCTGCTGTCCGCTCCGAGTTGTAACGACCTGGTGTCCCAGTGAGTAGCTGCAATAGACGCTTAAATAAACGTCGAAATAAACGCCTTTAAGGACGTTCAAAATTTTTTTTTTTTTTTTTAACGGAGCCAGCGGGAGGGGGGAGAAAAGGAGGGACCTGGCACCACCAGGTTTGCACTTGCTCAAAAGAGCCCTCAACCCCAGGCACTCAACAAAACCTAAAAATTAGGCTTGGAGGCCTAGCCAGAGCTGCTGCTGTGTGTGACCACCACCTGCTGAGATAGAGAACGTACTGAGGAGTTTCCGGCAGCACATGACCACATATAGGGAGGCAAAAGTTTGCTCTCTATCTCCACCTGCTGGTAGATGGACACAACCCACCAGTCTATGGATTGATCAGCTTGATGATATGGAATCAGTCATCATCAGGTTCGGACATATGCAATGGAGGGGGTGGGGGGGGCATCCACAGGAAGAGGGAAACATTCATATTGATTGGCCAGCCCCTTTAAGATGTGGCCCCAGAGCATCGGGCTGTGGCACTGCAACCTGATGTTTCTGGCCAGGAAAAATAACACCAACAAAGTTTGCAGCATTCACTACAAGCTGCTTTATTCAATTTACATTAATTTTTTAATGCATTTGCATCTCATTACTGTGTGACCCTGAAGTAATATAATACACATTATTGCCCTTCAAAATGTTTTATGGCTGTAACACATCCTAATAAGCAACTGCTTTTCTTGTGTTGCAATTATTTTTCATTACTACTCAAAGGGCAAGGGAATAATAGGCTTTCCACCTTTCTGTGAGTATTGTGTAAAGTAGTGTGGTAGCCGTGTTAGTCCACTTTTAAAAGGTAATAAATAGAAATAAATCAAAACATAGAAAAGAAAATAAGATACCACCTTTTTTTACTGGACTAACTTAGTACATTTCTTGATTGGTTTCTTCAGATCAGAAATAAGAAGTGTTGACAAATATCAAAATATATAAGTGAAACACAAAAGCATGACAATGATAGTCTCACAGAAGAGGGTGGGGTGGGTTAGGTGGGAAACGGGGAGAGCTGGATGGCTGGTAAGAGTGACAAAGCTGTTTAATTTTATGGTTTATGTTAAGTCCTGTATGGATGTCAAAATATTTCATCATAGAAACATGACGGCAGATAAAGGCCATCCAGCCTGCCCATCCTCTGTAACCCCTAATTCTTCCTGTTCCAAAGCGATCCCATGCCTTTTTAAATTCTGGAACAGTCCTCGACTCCACCACCTCCACCGGGAGGACATTCCACACCTCCACCACCCTGTGAAATAATACTTCCTTAGGTTACTCCTAAGCCTATTTCCTCTTATCTTTGTCATATGCCCCCTCATTCCAGAGCTCTCCTTCATTTGAAAAAGGCTCTCTTCCTGTACATAAATTCCCTGGAGATATTTAAACGTCTCTATCATGTCTCCTCTCTCCCTCCTCTCTTCCAGTGTATACATGTTGAGGTTCATAAGCCTGTCCCTATAATTTTTGCATTCAAGACCGCTTACTAATTTTGTAGCCGCCCACTGGACCGACTCCGTCCTGTTTATATCTTTCCGTAGGTGCGGTCTCCAGAATGGCACGCAGTACTCCAAATGAGGCCTCACCAGAGACTTATACAACGGCACTATCACCTCCTTTTTCCTGCTGGTCATGCCTCTTTATGCACACAAGCATCCTTCTGGCTTTGGCAGTCACTTTTTCTACCTGTTTGAAAGCTTTAAGGTTGTCCGACACAATCACCCCCAAGTCCCGCTCTTACTTCACAAACTGAAGCACTACACCCCCTATACTGTACCGTTCCCTCGGATTTTTGCGACCCAAGTGCATGACCCTGCATTTTTTGGGATTAAACCTTAGTTGCCAAATATCGGTCCATTCCTCTAGCTTCGCTAGGTCCTTCCTCATGTCATTCACACCCTCCAGGGTGTCCACCCTGTTACAGAGTTTAGTATCATCCGCAAAGAGACAAACCTTACCAGACAGCCCTTCCACAATATCGCTCGCAAAGACGTTAAAAAGAGCCGGCCCTAGGACCGATCCCTGCGGTACTGCACCGACGACGTCCTTTTCTTCAGAGCAAGCTACATTTACCACCACCCTCTGTCTCCTACCATTCAACCAATTTTTTACCCAATCCGTTACTCTAGGTCCCACACCGAGGGCACTCAATTTATCAGTCGCCTGTGCAGAACCATGTCAAAAGCTTTGCTGAAATCCAAGTATACCACATCAAGCGCCTCTCCTACATCCACTGTTTGGTCACCCAGTTGAAGAAGTCAGATTCGTCTGACACGACCTGCCACTAGTGAAGCCATGCTGCCTCGGGTCCCACATTCCATGTAGTTCAAGAAATTAAACAATCCTCTTCTTTAGAAGCGTTTCCATTAGCTTACTTACCACTGAGGTCAGACTGACAGGTCTGTAATTCTCTACCTTCTCCTTACTTCCACTGTTGTGCAAAGGAACCACATCCGCCCTTCTCCAGTCCACCGGGACCACTCCAGTTTCTAAGAAAGCATTGAAGAGATCCGTCAGCGGAGCCAACAGAACTTCTCAGAGTTCCTTAAGCACCCTCGGGTGTATCCCATGAGGCCCCATCGCTCTTGTCTTTTAGTTTGGCAAGCCCCTCACAAACACAGTCCTCCGTAAACGGGTTTTGGTCTACCACACCTCCATCCCCTTTAGCCTTTGCTTTCTGCAGCCCTACTCCCAGTTTTTCATTCGTGAACACAGAGCTAAATTAATCGTTAAGCAGTTCAGCTTTATCCTGATCTTCCACATATTTCTCTCCCTCAGCTTTGAGCCTCACAATTCTATTATGGCACTTCCTCTTGTCACTTACATATCTGAAAAAGGTCTTGTCCCCCAATATTACCGTATTAGCTATCTTTTCCTCCATTTGCCGCTTCGCTTTCCTGATAGCTTTTCCAGCTTCTCTTCGCTTATTTAGGTATTCTCTCTTGTCTTCATTTTTCTGAGTAGTCTTATAACATGCAAAGGCTAGCCTCCTTTCCCTTATCTTTTCAGCTACTACATTTGAGTACCAGAGAGGCCCTCTTTTCTTCTTACTTCTATGTACTTTTCTAACATAAAGGTTAGTCGCCTTTAATATAGCTCCTTTCAGTCTCGTCCATTGCTGTTCTACATCCTTCAGCTGTTCCCATCTCGCTAACTGTTCCTTGAGAAATTCCCCCATCTCGGCAAAGTTAGTTCCTTTGAAATCCAGGACCTTCAATCTCAAGTGAACCCTCTCTTCTGTTTAATACCTCTCTTCTGTTTAATATTGAACCATACCACACGATGATCACTAGACGCCAAATGGTCCGCCACCTTGACGTCAGAAACGTACTCTCCAATCGTAAGCACCAGGTCCAGAACAGCTCCATCCCGCGTTACTGCCGGAACAATTCTTCCTGTAGGGAACCTAAGATCTCTTTGCTTCTAGACGACCCCACAGCCGGGACACCCCAATCAACATCCAGCATATTGAAGTCACCTATCAGTAGCACTTCCCCTTTTCTAGCTATCTTGCGGATGTCTTCAATTAAGTCCCTGTCCAGTTCCTCTGACTGTGAGGGAGGTCTGTATAACACTCCGATATAGATACATTTTCCTTTCCCTCTTTCCAGTTTAACCCACAGCGCTTCTTCCCTACCCATGTCCTGCAGTTCTGTCACTTGGATATCATTCTTAGCATATAATGCCACACCTCCACCCTTTTTTCCTACTCTGTCCTTCCTGAATAGATTATAGCCAGGTATAGCAACATCCCAGTCATGGTTCTCTGTGAACCACGTCTCCGTGACCGCCACTAAATCCAAGTCCGCTTCCATCATTGTAGCCTCAAGTTCTAGAAGTTTGTTTCCCATACTACGGGCATTGGTATACAAGGTTCTTCAGATTTTACTCTTTTTATTCCCTTCTATAGAGGCATTAGATGTCCTACCTTCCTTGGGGTTAATTATGGCTTCACAGCCTTTTATACCCATCCACATCAATTTCAGTTTAAAGCCCTCTTTAGTATTTTAGCCAGCCTGTTGCTGAAGACACTCCTTCCCTTCCTTGACAGATGGACACCATCACTGCTCAGTGCCTCTTGGAAAATCATCCCATGGTCTACGAAACCAAAGCCCTCTCGTCAGCATCATTTTGAGTTCCTGGACTGTCTTAAAATTTCCTTTTAGTATTCTTACCATAAGATAATTGATGTAGTGTTCTGGTTTGTAAAGTGCTGTGCCACAGAAGTAGCATCCTGGTTGGCATTGGAATGTTTAATATTGTGTATGTAAATTGAGCCTTGTCTTTAGCATCTGGTTTGTTTCTCCAATATAGCACCCTTCTTCATACTTTTTGCATTGAATGATACTACATTTGAGGATGAGCATGTGAATGATCCCCTTATGCTGAATGATTTTCCCATGTGAGTGACTGTGGAATCCTGTGAGATGTGTTGGCATAGTTTGCACCCTAGGTATATTGCAGGGATATATGTCACTCTTCTTTTTGTGCTGGAGTTGTGGAGATAGTTGCATTTGTCTGTAGGTTTCCTGTATATTGATGTTTGTATACAGCAATTGCTGATGGAAACTGTGGTGTCTAGACAGTTGACTTTCTCTGGGGAGTAGTCAATTTTGAATTTGATTGTAGGATGGTATGTATTGAAGGAACTGTAAAATTGAGAGTCCAAATCATGAAAATTTCATCAATGTACCAGTAGTAGTTTAAGGGTTTAGTCTGACATTTATTTTAAAACATTTCTTCCAGTTCTGCCATGAAGAGGTTAGCATTTTGTGGTGCCATCCTGGTGCCCTTAGCAGTGCCCATGATTTGTAGACAGATACTGTTAAAATGGAAATAGGAAATAGTTGCAAGTTAGCAGTGGCATAGAAAGGGGGGGGGGGCGGTGGGGCGGTCCTTCCTGTTCCGGGGTAGAGAGAGCAGAGAACCAGCGGAGCCGACGCAGCTCCCAGCGACGTGCACTCGGGGCGGAGCGGCCCTCCCACTCGTCCCCTTTCCTGCGCCAGTGGTAAGAATGCGCTCTGGGGGGGGGGGGTGCGCAGCGGCGACCCGCTCCGGGTGTCAGCCGCCCTCGCTACGGCACTTCAAGTTAGAATAAATTTTTGTAATGGTTTCTAGTTAGTCTTGACGGTCCAGGGTGGAAGTTTTAAGGAATTTATCACATGCAGCTATGCCATCTGCATGGGGAATATTACTGTATAGTGCTTCTACATCCATTGTGACAACAATAGCAGATGGTAGCTGCTTGATGTTTTTTAGTTTGTTCAGAAAGCCTGTGGTGTATTTTATGAAGCTGGCTGTCTTGTGCACAAAGAGTTTAAGAATCCCTTCTATAAGGTTACAATCAAAGCAGTTTACATATTACAGCATGAGATATGATACTAGAATAAGAGCCTACTTAATACATTTGTATTACATTGCTAGAACCTGGTCATCAGACACTAACAAAAGGATTTTACTAGCACCATGATCGGCTACCTTTAGGAGAGGAAAATTTAGATGTGGTGTATTATAGAACTATCCTTTTTATTACCTATCTTTATGTTTTGTGGTTGTGCTCTGTATCATTGTGACGTCAATTGTAATTTCACTTATCCATGCCTTTTTCTGGGCCAAGTCCACACCAAACACGTGTTACTCAGTAATAGCTAAAACTGATTTTTTTTTTTTTTTACTTTAACAGTTCTCTATGGAGAAAACAAAAAAGAGAGAGAAAGAATATAATGCATACATTTATCGGCGTTATTCCCTCCGGCCACTCACCTGTCGGGCAACCGGTTTTTGCCCTTCCCCATCGTCACACCGCGCTCGTTCCAGCGCCAGTGAGGCATCAAATCGGCTCCACAAACGGTTCTCGCCACCCGAGTGCCCGCCCAGGCAAGTATCCACAACCGCAAGGCCGCCACCGCAAGCTCTCGGTCCAGACAGTGCTTCGACCTGTTACCAACAGTTACAGACGGTGTACCGTACCGGCTTCCTGCCCCACTGTACTACTTCCACTCACGTCAACATCGCCTACATCTACATCATCACTTGCGCGTCTCACAGTTTTACCCAAGGAGGTTTATTACTTCCTTAATTTTTGCCGACTTCCGTATGAGAGAGAGGACCGTCACCGCTCCCTCGCCAACTCACGTCGACGTATTACAGTGCCCTCTGGCGGTCCCAGAGTTCCAGTGTTTGCTCTAGAGCAGATTTGTTAACCGCTTCAGTTGTCTTCATCGATGCAGTGTCTCAGTTACACCGGGATGGATTTTTTTTTTTATTTGTTACATTTGTATGATTGTATCTCACATTTCCATATCATCAAGCTGATCAATCCATAGACTGGTGGGTTGTGTCCATCTACCAGCAGGTGGAGATAGAGAGCAAACTTTTGCCTCCCTATATGTGGTCATGTGCTGCCGGAAACTCCTCAGTATGTTCTCTATCTCAGCAGGTGGTGGTCACACACAGCAGCAGCTCTGGCTAGGCCTCCAAGCCTAATCCTTAGGTTTTGTTGAGGCCTGGGGTTGAGGGCTCTTTTGAGCAAGTGCAAACCTGGTGGTGCCAGGTCCCTCCTTTTCTCCCCCCTCCCGCTGGCTCCGTTTAAAAAAAAAAAAAAAAATTTTAAACGTCTTTAAAGGCGTTTAATTCGACGTTTCTTTAAACGTTCATTGCAGCTACTCACTGGGACACCAGTTCGTTACAGCTCGGAGCGGCAAGCAGGTAATTTTACCTTTTTATAGCGGGCAGGGGGTTCCCCGATTCTTCTCTTCGTGGCATATGGCGTCGGAGGGCGAGGGCGCAAAGGGTCGCTCCCCGGATCGCTGGAGCGCTTCTAGAGGGGATGCGGGGGTTTTACAACCTGATTCGCCCTTGATGGGTGACAGTTTAGTGACCGATGAATGTCCCGGTCGTTCCTCCGGCGTGGTGGTTTTTTCCCGCCATAAACGCCCATCCCCCGCTCCTCGCCTCCGCCATCTTGGCCGGCCACGCGGCTCGGACGGCTTCTTCGTGGGCCGCCCTTGAGGTTGGAGACATTAATGCCATGAACGCCCTTAATTTGGGCGACGGCACAAGCGGCTAAAGTTAAGCGCTGTTCTTCCCGCGCGGCTCCTTCGCGGAGTTTCACGCCGGACGCCATTTTGGATGCGCAGCATGTCTCTCCCCCGCTATTGCGAGCGCCGGTTGAGAGTGCGTCTAGGGCTGTTGCCCAGGCTGCGGAAGTGCACAGTCTGGGGGGTTTCTCCCCCGAGTTTGTTTTGCTGCTGCATCAGGCTTTCCTCATGCAAAACGCTGCCCCTGCTCCCTCTTCTGATAAAGAGGTTGAGGTTCCCAGAGGTAAACGCCCTCGGGTTGATTTCCAGGCCTTGGAGGACTTTGTCTCCTCCGATGTAGATGAGGGCAGCGTGTCTGAGGTCTCCCAACGGTCCTTTGCGGATTCCTTGGAGGAGATAGATCCCCGCTCGGATGGAGCGGATGACCCCTCTGCAGCGCGGCTTTTTAGCCAGAGGATTTGCCCAACCTGTTTTTACAGGCCATGGACACTTTGAAGATTTCCTCTCCGGAGGACGTCTCTCCCTCAGCCCCTGTTGGCTCTGCCATTATGCTGGGGACGAAGCGCCCGCCTAGATCCTTCCACGTGCATGATGCCATGCACACCTTAATTGCGGCTCAATGGGATGTCCCAGAAACGAGCCTTAAAGTGGCTAGAGCTATGTCCCGCCTCTATCCTTTGGCTGTGAGTGAACGTGAGGCCTATCTGTGGCCTACCGTGGATTCTTTAATCACTGCGGTGACTAAGAAAACGGCGTTGCCGGTGGAAGGTGGCACGGCCCTAAAGGACGCCCAAGACAGAAGATTGGAGGCGGCCTTAAGGTCGTCCTTTGAGGCAGCTGCTTTATGTTTGCAGGCCTCAGTTTGCGGCTCCTATGTGGCCAGGGCGTGCCTGACTATGGTGCAGCGGGCTTCCCCCTCGGATCTTTCCTTGAGGGCTGATTGGCCGGCCCTGGAATCGGGCTTAGCCTATTTGGCAGACTTGCTGTATGATGTCTTGAGAGCCTCAGCTAAAGGCATGGCTCAGACAGTCTCTGCGCGGCGGTGGCTTTGGCTGAAACATTGGTCTGCTGACCACGCCTCTAAATCCCGCCTGGCTAGATTGCCTTTTAAAGGCAAGCTGCTCTTTGGGGTCGAGCTGGACAAAATCGTGACCGATCTCGGCACGTCTAAGGGCAAGAAATTACCAGAGGTCAGGGCTCGGGCTAGTACTCGTCCCGGTACCTCCAGAGGACGGTTGCTGGGAGCCCGTCGGTACTGCCCGGGCAAGTCGGGTTCCTCTGCCCCCTCTTCCTTCAAGAGGAATTTCTCCCCCAAGCAGCATTCCTTTCGCAGAGACCGCCGTCCCGGAGGTGCTCCCTCCGGTCCTCCCCCAGAGTCTCGTACCCAATGACGGGGCCTTGGTCCACGCCCCAGTGCAGATTGGAGGACGGCTGTCCTCGTTTCTGGGCGAGTGGACCACTATAACTTCAGACGCGTGGGTGCTGGAAGTCATCAGAGACGGCTACAAGCTAGAGTTCTGCCAACCCTTAAGAGACGGGTTTGTACTCTCTCCCTGCAAGTCTCCGGTCAAGCTGTGGCAGTGCAGCAGACCTTGGACAACCTGATCCGCCTGGGTGCGGTCGTTCCGGTGCCAAAAAATCAGATTGGCAAGGGACGTTACTCCATTTACTTTGTGGTTCCAAAGAAAGGAGGTTCTGTCCGGCCTATCCTCGACCTCAAAGGGGTCAATCGGGCCTGGAAAGTGAGGCACTTTCGCATGGAGACTCTCCGCTCTGTTATAGCGCAGTGAAGGCAGGAGAGTTCTTGGCTTCCTTGGACATCAAGGAAGCGTACCTGCATATTCCCATCTGGCCTCCTCTCCAACGCTTTCTGCGTTTTACAGTCCTGAGACGACACTTCCAGTTCAGAGCCCTCCCTTTCGGGTTGGCTACTGCTCCGCGGACCTTTTCCAAAGTAATGGGGGTCATAGCGGCCTTCCTGCTAAAGGAAGGAGTACAAGTCCATCCTTATCTGGACGACTGGTTGATCCGAGCCCCCTCTTATGCAGAGTGCGGCAAAGCTATGGACCGGGTAGTTGCTCTTGTGAGCTCCCTGGGATGGATCATCAACTGGAAGAAGAGCCAGCTGCGCCCGACTCAGTCCCTGGAGTATCTGGGAGTTCGATTCGACACCCAAGTGGGCAGAGTGTTCCTGCCAGACAATCGGATTGTCAAGCTTCAGGCTCAGGTGGACTAGTTCCTAGTAGCCTCTCCTATTCGGGCTTGGGACTACGTGCAGCTGTTGGGCTCTATGCCGGCCACGATGGAAGTAGTGCCCTGGGCCAGGGCTCATATGAGACCACTACAGCTATCTCTGCTGCTGCGCTGGACTCCGATGTCGGAGGATTATGCTGTGCGCCTTCCCGTGGACCCAGCAGTGCGCAAGGCGCTGAGCTGGTGGACGCAGACAGACAAGTTGTCTGCAGGATTGCCTCTGGTGACCCCGGAGTGGATTGTCGTCACGACAGACGCCTCTTTGATGGGCTGGGGAGCCCACTGCTTGGGAAGGACAGCGCAGGGGCTCTAGTCTCCTGCAGAGGCAAGTGGTCTATCAACCTCCTGGAACTCGGAGCCATTCGGTTGGTGTTATTGGAGTTCATCCCGGTACTGGTGTTGAAGCCTGTACGGGTCCTGTCGGACAATGCCACGGCTGTGGCCTATATCAACCGCCAGGGAGGTACCAAGAGCGCCCCTCTAGCCAAGGAGGCTATGAGTCTTTGCCAGTGGGCGGAAGCGAACCTGGAGCAGCTTTCAGCGGCCCACATTGCCGGAGTCATGAATGTCAAGGCGGACTTTCTCAGTCGCCATACCTTGGAGCCCGGAGAGTGGCAACTATCTGCTCAGGCGTTCTTGGACATCACGAAGCGCTGGGGCCAGCCGAGCCTAGATCTGATGGCGTCATCGGCCAATTGCCAAGTGCCGCGCTTTTTCAGCAGAGGACGGGACCCTCGATCCCTGGGAGTAGATGCTCTTCTCCAACAGTGGCCGACACAAGAGCTCCTCTATGTGTTCCCGCCCTGGCCCATGTTGGGCAGGGTGCTAGACCGGGTGGCAAAGCATCCCGGCAGGGTAAACCTGGTGGGTCCGGATTGGCCCAGACGTCCCTGGTATGCGGACTTGATCAGGCTCTCAGTCGACGATCCTCTGCGGCTGTCAGTGGAGCAGGGCCTGTTACATCAGGGTCCCGTGGTGATGGAGGATCCCTCTCCCTTTGGTCTTACGGCCTGGCTATTGAGCGGCAGCGTCTGAGGAAGAAGGGCTTCTCAGACAAGGTCATCGCCACTATGCTGAGAGCGAGGAAGCGCTCTACTTCTACTGCTTACGCCAGGGTTTGGCGTATCTTTGCAGCATGGTGTGAAGCAGGCTCACTTTCTCCCTTCACTGCTCCAATTTCTTCAGTGTTGGCGTTCCTGCAAGAAGGTCTGGAGAAAGGCCTGTCGCTCAGTTCCCTTAAAGTCCAGGTAGCGGCTCTGGCTTGCTTCAGGCGCCGCCTGAAGGGTGCTTCCCTGGCTTCGCAGCCAGATGTGGTGCGCTTTCTCAAGGGAGTTAATCACCTGCGCCCTCCTCTGCACTCAGTGGTGCCTGTGTGGAATCTCAACCTGGTGCTAAGAGCATTGCAGAAGCCGCCTTTTGAACCCTTGTCGAGGGCATCTCTGAAAGACCTGACGTTGAAAGCAGTCTTTTTGGTGGCTATCACTTCAGCCAGAAGAGTTTCCGAGCTCCAGGCGCTCTCATATCGAGAGCCTTTTCTGCAGTTCACTGAGGCAGGAGTGACTATTCGCACAGTGCCTTCCTTCCTGCCCAAGATTGTTTCTCGCTTCCATGTGAATCAGCAGCTCTGTCTCCCTTCCTTTCGTAGGGAGGACTACCCAGAGGAGTACTCTGCTCTTAAATATCTGGATGTGAGACGAGTCATCTTCAGATACTTGGAAGTGACCAATGATTTCCGGAAATCGGATCATCTGTTTGTCCTGTTTGCAGGTCCTCGTAAGGGTCTGCAGGCTGCTAAGCCTACAGTGGCAAGATGGGTCAAGGAAGCCATTGCAGCGGCTTATGTGGCCGCGGGGAAGGTGCCGCCTATCCAGCTGAAGGCTCACTCCACGAGAGCTCAGGCGGCCTCGATGGCAGAGGCCGGATCCGTCTCCTTGGAAGAGATATGCAAGGCGGCAACTTGGGCTTCGGCTCATACATTCTCCAAGCATTACCGTTTGACTGTGGCTGCACGGGCGGAGGCCCGGTTTGGAGCTTCAGTGTTGAGGTCAGGGATTTCAATGTCCCGCCCTGGGTGAGTACTGCTTCGGTACATCCCACCAGTCTATGGATTGATCAGCTTGATGATATGGAAGGTAAATTATGTATAATCATACCTGATAATTTTCTTTCCATTAATCATAGCTGATCAATCCATAGCCCCTCCCAGATATCTGTTCTGTTTTTATTCTGGTTGCATTTCAGGTTCAAGTTTAGTCTTCATTTATTTCAGAAAGACTTCGTGTTCAAGTTCTTTCACTTGGATTCTTCAAGAGTTGAGACGAGTTTGTGTTACAGTGAGCTGCTGCATTCCTCTCCCCTCCGTTTTACGGGGCTGGATTGAGACATAAATTCTGCCGGCACTCCCTCCCGCTTCGTGCGGCTGTAGGGCAGCTTTGTACCCCTCCCGCTTCGGCGGTGTTAGGGTCAGTCAGCTCCTCCCGCGGTTGCGGTTGCAGGATAAGCCAGATCCCCCCGCATCGGCGGGTGTGGTGTCCCTCCCCCGCTCCGCGGGGATGAGCTGGACGGATTCCCCTCCCCCACTTGTGTGGGGATGAGCTGGGTTAATTCCCCTCCCCCGTTTCGGCGGTGGTGAGCTGGGCAGAGTGTCCCTTCGTGGGTGTAATTCTCTAAGTGCTGAGTCCTGCGGATGGAGCTTTGATATCGACATACTGAGGAGTTTCCGGCAGCACATGACCACATATAGGGAGGCAAAAGTTTGCTCTCTATCTCCACCTGCTGGTAGATGGACACAACCCACCAGTCTATGGATTGATCAGCTATGATTAATGGAAAGAAAATTATCAGGTATGATTATACATAATTTTACCTTCCCCACCTATTTGCAGGCTCAAGGTGGCTTACACAGTACTGTATCCAAATGTTACTTGTTGTAGCCAGTCCAGTTCAAAACTTTTGAGTCTGCACAGTGTAGTAAGAACATAAGAATAGCCAGAGTGGGTCAGGCCAATAGTCCATTTAACCCAGTATCCTGATTTTTTAACAGTGGCCAGTCCAGATCACAAGTACCTGACAGAAACCCAAATAGTAGTGTAGAACTGTAAATAAAAAAAACACTAGCCTGTGCTCAAATTAACAATTGTTTATTGATATATGGATATATGAGAACCAGGGGCATAGCTAGACCTTGACGGGAGGGAGGGCCAGAGCCCAAGGTGGTGGTGGGGGGGGGGGGGGGCACATTTTAGCCCGCCTCCCCTGCTTCTGACCCCCCCCCCCCCCCCCCGACACTTCTGACCCCCTGCTGCTGCTGCAAAAGTACCTTGGCTGGCGGGGGTTGAAGCGTTGGTCTGTCCCGTGCAGGTCTTGTATTGCCTCTTCTGTTTTCAGCTTGCCCTGAACGCTCGTTTTAATGAAACGAGAGCATGCATGGCGCCACTGAAAACAGGAGAAGCAAAATGAGACAGCAGCAAGGGACAGACAAACGCTTCAGCTGGTGGGGATTGGGGACCCCTGCCAGCCAAACCGGGGGCCCCAGAGCCAATTTGGGGGGGCCCAGGTCCCCATGGCCCCCCGTAGCTACACCACTGATGAGAACATACATGTCTTAATGGTAGATAACGTATGTTCTAAACTCTGGAGAGAGGCCAGTTCCTTATATAGGGAATTTTAGCATCTTAAACACAAAAGGATCAAATCAAAAGAATACATAAAAAGATTCATTATTACAGGAGCAATGGTTAGTTTACTAATGACTGTATATATATGGTTTATCGCCTCTGTGATAGTCTCCTTCACCTCTTGGCCATCAGATTATCCATAATATATTGGAGTCATAAATTGCTCCCAAGTTAAAATACAAATGACTTACAATGGTTTTCCTTTCCTAAAGGTCTCTGGGTCGCCTAACAGCTTACCCTGCTCTTTATAGTTAAACAATGAGGTAATACATATCCAGAAGGTGGTCATATATATACTAAATTCTAGACTAATATTAATACTATATTAAGTATGCAAGTTGTCCATGCTTTTTATGTCTATAGTAGTCAGCAGTACAGGTACCAAAACATTTGAGGAGAGACAAGATCACATCAAGGCCAATCTGAAGTCTCCCCTGTAAACACTGGAAACGTCACCTTTTTCATCATTTTGATTCCTTGATAAAAATCCTTCAGCTCCAGTGGATTTCAGTGGTGACAAGTCACTGTTTGCAATAAAAAGGTGGGAAAATGAGGGATACAAATGTAACAAATAAATAAAATAAAATAAGGTGGGAACATGTGGGATACAAATGTAATCTTTCCTCAACAATACACTCTTCAATATTCTACTAGTAAGATAATTGAATTGGAGGAAAAAGCCTCAAACACGGGTAGAAAACTCCGTCGTTGAACATCAACTTATGGAGCCTCTACCTAATCATCACAGGCTAAAAAAACCTCCTTTCTTGATTCTCCCTGCACTTCTATAAATAAACGTGCTGAAATCATTTAACTTAACTTAAAGTTGTATCGCCAAATGTAACAAATAAAATAAATAAATAAATAAAATAGGTTAAAGCAGGTGTTTGTCCCAGACATGGATGGCCATCACCTTGCTTGTAACTGAAAGTATTCTGTTCTTCTCCCAGTTGGTACAGGGCCCTTGAAATCCCAATACAGGACCACTGGTTCTTTATGCTTTATTACTTTCTTGTAGAGTCTTTTATACCTACTTGAAAGATGATTAAGAATATAAGAATAGCCATACTGAGTCAGTTCAATAGTCCATCTAGTCCAGTATCTTGTTTCCAACAGTAGTCAATCCACAAGTACCTGGCAGAAACCCAAATAGAAGCAACAATCCATGTTACCAATTCCAGGACAAGCAATGACCTTCCCCATGTCTATCTCAATAGCAGACTATGGCAAGTGGTTCCTTAACCTGGTCCTGGAGGTACCCCAATCAGTCAGGCTTTCAGGATAGCCACAACGAATATTCATGAGAGAGATTTGAGTGCACTGCCTCCATTGCATGCAAATCTCTCTCATGAATATTAATTGTGGATGTTGTGAAAACTTGACTGTCTGGGATGCCTCCAGGACCAGGTTTGGGAACCACTGGACTATGGACCTTTCCTCCAGGAACATGTCCAAAACTTTTTGTTAACCCATATACGCTAATCACTGTTACCATGTCATCTGGCAATGAATTCCAGAGCTTAACTATTTGTTGAGTGAAAAATATTTCCTCTTATTTGTTTTAAAAGTATTTCCATTTTACTTAATTGAGTGTTCCCTAGTCTCTGTACTTTTTGAAAGAGTACAAAATCTGTTCACTTCTACTCATTCTACACCACTCAGGATTTTGTACACCTCAATCATATCTCCCCTCAGCTGTCTCTTTTCCAAGCTGAATAGCCCTAATCTCAACCTTTCCTTATATGAGAGGAGTTCCATCCCCTTTATCATTTGGTCGCTCTTCTTTGAATCTTTTCTGCAATATCTGTCTTGAGATACAGCTACCAGAATTGAACGCAATACTCAAGGTGAGCTCGCACCATGGAGCAATACAGAAGCATTATAGTATTCTCGATCTTATTTACCATCTCTTTCCTAATAATTCCTAGCGTCCTGTTTGCTTTTTGTCTGCCGCCATACACCAGGTAAAAGATTTCAGCGTTTTGTCCAGGGGCGTAGCCAGCCTTCCGTGGGTGAGGGGTCCAGAGCCCGGGGGGAGGGGGCACATTTTAGCCCTCCCCCCGGCGCTGCCCCCCCACCGCCGACATTGCGGCCCCCCCTCCCGCCACGAACCCGCCGCCGCTGCAGCCTACCTTTACTTTTGCTGGCGGGGGATCCCACTCCCCGCCAGCCGACGTCTTCTTCTCAGTCCTTCCTGCTCTTCAATGTGTTTGCTGACGTCCTGCACGTAATTGTACGTGCAGGACGTCAGACTCAGAGAAGTTCTCTGAGTCTGACGTCCTGCACGTACAACGTGCAGGACGTCAGCAAACACATTGAAGAGCAGGAAGGACTGAGAAGACGTCGGCTGGCAGGGAGTGGGATCCCCCGCCAGCAAAAGTAAAGGTAGGCGGCGGCGGGGGCGGGTTCGCCGGGAGGGGGGTCCTGGGGTGAATCTGCGGGGGCCCCGGCCCCCTCATGCCCCACGTAGCTACGCCACTGGTTTTGTCTACAATTACAAGATCTTTTTTCTTGGGTGCTGACTCCCAAGGTGGACTCTAGCATTAGGTAACTATGTTTTGGCTTATTTTTCTCAATATGCATCACTTTGCATTTGTCCACATTAAATTTAATTTGCCATTTGGATATCCAGTCTTCCTGCAATATTTTACAATCCTCATGTGCTTTAACAACTTTGAATATTTTTATGTCATCTGCAAATGTAATCACCGCACTTGTCATTCTGGTTTCCAGATCATTTATAAATATGTTAAATAGCACCGGTCCCAGTACAGATCTCTGTGGCACTCCACCAGTCACCCTCCTCTACTGAGCAAAGTATCCATTTAACCCTACCCTCTGTTTTCTGGCCAATAACCAGTTCCTAATCCACAATAGAACATTGCCTTCTATCATATGATTCTAATTTTTTTCAGGAGTCTCTCATGAGGAACTTTGTTAAAAGCTTCCTGAAAATCTAGATACACTACATCAACTGGCTCACCTTTATTGACATATTTATTTTTGCCTTCAAAGAAATTAAGTAAATTGGTGAGGCAAGACTTCCCTTGGCTGAACCCATGTTGACTCTGTCCCATTAAACCATGTTTGTCTTCATGTTTCATAATTGTATTCTTTATAATAGTTTCCACTATTTTGCCCAGCATTCCAGGATCACTGCATGTGATGTGAAACTTCTGGTATGCTAAATTCCAAGCTGAATCCTTCAAGAATCAGCTTGGCAAGCCATCATTATCTAAGAAGGAGGAGGTATCTCTTCTATCTGCACTGGGATGGGAGCCCTTGGGCTTTTGGAAAGGTATCCCCTTCTATTTGTGGGGTGGCTGCTGTTTGTTGAAGTTTTGCAGTGCATGGATGAGTGGTTAGCTGAACAGTCAGAACACTCTGCAGATGCCCTTTTTAAATCTGCTGTATATGTTGGTGGGGATATGAGGTAATGCTCTGACCTTATAAAAATGCCTGAGATGGAGGACACAACCACTGCAATCAGGGCACAACTTTTATTCCATTCAAGTGTGGGAGGCGATATGGAAATATGATGATGTCAGACAAGAGTACTCAAGCCCTTGTTTGGGAAGGAAAGTTGTTGTTTGCCTCTTCTCTGCTTTCTGAAATAGGTA
Organism: Microcaecilia unicolor; assembly: GCF_901765095.1. Lineage (NCBI taxonomy): Eukaryota > Metazoa > Chordata > Amphibia > Gymnophiona > Siphonopidae > Microcaecilia > Microcaecilia unicolor. The sequence continues at coordinate 297,878,016 of NC_044034.1, read as the reverse complement.
GTGAGGTCTATAAACCCTTAGGTCCAGGCCCTGATTACCAAATTGGGATCAAGGAGAAAGAAAGGATAATTCCTTTACCTGAGATACAGTAGAGAGGCCTGGAGGGACAATGTCGCAGGAGTTGGGAGGCATTTGTATTCTAGTTCTGAAAACCTGTCTGGCTCTGGTCAGTACTCGTGGTAGGTGTTCTGTCCTCCGTTTGGATGGAGGCAGGAAATTGGTTTGTGCCCTTAAACTACAAATCCCTGTAATCCTGTAGTTCCCTGTAATAGGCTCTTAGAGCACATATCCAGTTCACTGTGTCTTATAGGACTCTTTCTATTGGTTTGCCTTGTTCTCTGTGCTCACAAAACAGTGGTTAAAAAGGAAGTGATTTTATTTGTAGTGTTTAGAATATATCTGTTTGGGAATGTGCATTTCTTCTTTTGTTCAGTACGTGAGGAAATTATTTTTTATATCTCCTGTATTGTACTGTGGTTTCTCTGAATGTCCTTTGCTAATTTTTTGGTCATTTATTCTGTAACTTGTGAGGGTTGCTTTGTGTCCCATGTGTGTGACTGAGGTGAGGGATTCTTCTGGCGTGTAGTGTCTGTATTGGGATCTATAGCAATCCAACTTGTTTGACTTCTCCAAAATGAGGTATATATTTCGGTGTTCTATATCTGTGGGGCCCCTTTTCAAACATATAGGCCTGTCTTTGGTGTCCAGAAAGTTAATGTTATTATGGTAGGAAGATTTGCTACATAGCTTCTGAGTAGCTTCTTTTGAAAGGGTTTGTGTTACTTCATAAAATATTTAGCAATGGAAGGATTTTGTGTTGCTACCATAGAAATGATAAGGAGAATTTGAACACATTTTTGTATGGCAGGCTGTAAAGGGAAACATTTTAGCTCCGTTCTATATAGATTCCAGATTGGGCAAAAAAAGTTCTTGATGTTAATGGTTTAGTATGAATTTATCTACCGTTCAGCTCAATATCAGAGCTGCCAAGGTACCCATTTGCAGGAGGTAGGCGTTTGGGCCAGTCCTGGTTTTAAATTACATCCAAAGTGGTGAGGGATTTGTAGTTCCTGATTCTACCCATTGAAATCTGTGCTGGAGGTCCCATTCTGCATATCGTGGTGATATGTACTTATCGTGGTGAAGGCGGTTAGCTTGGCAGAGTTTAAAAAGGGGTTAGACGGTTTCCTAAAGAACAAGTCCATAAACCACTACTAAATGGACTTGGGAAAAATCCACAATTCCAGGAATAACATGTATAGAATGTTTGTACGTTTGGGAAGCTCGCCAGGTGCCCTTGGCCTGGATTGGCCGCTGTCGTAGACTGGATGCTGGGCTCCTTGGACCCTTGGTCTTTTCCCAGTGTGGCATTACTTATGTACTTATGTAGGATGAGGTTGTCAGAAAACTAGGACTGGCTTAAAACCTCCCTCCTGGAAGTGGGAAGCACTGCAGTATTGAAAAACTGTGTATAGAACTTGTGTCTAGATTTCTCACTGAAAGAGTAAGGAAAAATTAAAACTTTTGTGTTGAAAAAATAACATTTAACAGCATTTATATAAGGTTAAGATTAAACTGTATTTATATTCTGCCTTAAAAACCGCTAAGTACAATAATAACAATCAAAAATAATAAAAATGATAAAAGCAAATAAAAACAGAAACAAAAACACTCATAAACAGCACAGATGCTAATAAATAGCAATACCAAACATCCTGTGTGAGCTTCCATTACCCCAAAGTTACTACATATCAAACTGTACTATCTGCTGTTATACTCTAACATCCTGCTACCAAGCCGTCTACAGTTATACCCTATGTCATGGGCTCTCAACCCAGTCCTCATCAGGACCCATCTAGCCAGTCAGGTTTTCACGATACCCATGAGACAGATTTGCATGTCCTACCTCCATCGTATACAAATCTGTCTCATGCATGTTCATTGTGGGGTATCTGAAAAAAGAGAGGCGCAGTGCCCCTTAGGTGCACGGAGCCATAGATAACATGGCGCCGTGCACCGAGGGGACAGGCGTGTTCGTGCCAGCGGGGTGCCAACGCGGAAGTGAGGTGGGCTCGTTCCCGCCGCAAATGGGCACCCTGCTGGGAGAGGGAGGAGAGGAAGCGGGGTTTAAAACCCTGGGGAGGAGCCCGGACAACCTCTTTCGTGTACGGGCTCCAGGTGCAGCACCTCACCTGCACGGTGATCCAGAGCGGAGCGGCGTTCCAGGCCGGAGTGACCCAGTGACAATCCCCCTGCCCCAGGCGATCCCCCTTCACCAGGCAATCCCCCTGCACCGGGCGCAGGCAGCGGCTCCTGGCGCGTGCAGCGTTCCTACACCAGAGACCCTGCCGTGACCGTGCCAGATCTGGGTGGTGAGCAGAGGACGAGCGAGGCGCGGTGAATTCGGCGGTGAATCTCGCCAGACTTTGGCGGGTCGCTCGGGCTCTTATGTTATGTGTTACTGTACATGTTATATCGTGTCGCAGCTTTGGCGGGGTACCCAAGCCTGATGGTGTAAGCTAGGCAGCTGTGGCAGCTGCATTTATGGTGGAGCTCCCTTGCTGGGCGGCGGGGAGCTCAGGTTACGATTGGTCAGTCCTGCTATGACGGCGGACTGAGGTGGAATTGAGCCAGAGGCTGGAGCGGCTTGGGTATACCCATGTTTAAGATGTTTGTATCTAAATAAAGCTGCGGCCGAGTTATGCCATATTAAATACCTTGTGTCTTGTCATGATTGTATCTCGTGTACTGCTGAAAAATTGTAAACCGAGGTCTCTCGGCTGCCTATGTTATCCGCCTGGCTAAGTGTGTCCCTACTCCCTAGGACTGGGTTGAGAATCCGTGCTCAGTCTGTGCTAATGTAAACAAGTGACATTTCAATTTTGAAATAAAGCAGTGTCAGGTTATAAAAATAAATGTGAAAAAATTTGGGCTTTATATTGTTAAGATGCAGATTAGTGTTCAGGGTGTCATGCACATGAACACGGTCTGTAAGGTGTGTCACAATAGGAGAAAAGTTGAGAACTACTGCTCTAGTATTAGCTCAGATCAGATTTCAGTTTCACAGGCTGCAATTAAACCTGCTCGCAGCAGGAGAGAGGCTGCCTGCGCCTTTAAGTGGTTCAGGAAGTGTGAGGATCAGGAGAGCCGAGGCACAGCCCCCTTCTTTACTTCTGTGTTACCGGAGAGTGCTGTGCCCATTGCCTAGCTGCACAGACACAATGTGGCTGTTTATCCCATTTGGCATTGGTTTGGTACTACTGCTTTTGAAAGCATGTTTTTCCAGGAAGAAGTCCCAGAATCCATTTGCTTTAGACTCCCGGAGACCTCCTGCACCGCTGGTGATTGACAAAGCAGAGAGGAGAAAAGTGATCAAACAAGGTAAAGGTCACAGGCTGGACTGGGCACTCTCGTGTTCTGCTGGAGAGGTATCCCATGCCGATCCATGGCACAGAGAATGAAGCGCCCCCTGATCATAAATATTTATTTAGTTATTTATTAGGGTTTATTTACACCTTTTTGAAGGAATTCAATCAAGGTGGTGTACAGTAAGAATAAATCAAACATGAGCAATAGACAATTACAGCAGTAAAAATATTCAAATAATACAGAGTATGGCATAGTATACCACTTACAATGTCAACACAATATGTAATAGAACATTTTAATAGACAGAGTAGGGTATAAGCAAAGATGGAAAATATAGATAGGTAAGAGAGTAAGAGGAGTTAGAAAATAAGGTGACTAATTTAAAGAAAGGTGTACATGAGGTCAGAGAGATGGTTAAATATTATCCCTACTAGGGTAGGAGTGGATAAACATGTATTGTAGTTAGTGATAGTGCTTGAGAGGACCTTAGTGTCCTTGGAGGTGTGTAGAGGATCATCCTATTCTTCAGGTAGTCAGGGCCATTCCCTTTAAGGGCTTTGAAGATCAGACAGAGTTTAAATTTAACCCTGTATTGTACTGGTAGACAATAAAGTTTTTGCAAAAATGGTGTGATGTGGTCACCTTGCTTGCAATCTTCTATGAGTCTTGTTGCAGTATTCTGAATCAATTGGAGCTGGTGCAGGCCCTTTGTAGTCAGACCGTTGTATAGTGAATTGCAGTAATCCAGTCTTGATGTTATCATAGCATGCACAACTGGGATAAGATTTACCTTCTCGATGTAAGGAGAGAGGCAGCGTAGCTGTCCCAAATTGTAGAAGCACTCGAAGGTTGCTTGGATTTGGGGAATCAGAGTAAATGTTGTGTCTAACTGTATTCCAAGGTTCCTGACTTGTGATTTGAGGGGGAGTTCTTATTTACCAAAAGAGATTTTGATGTCAGGTGTGTGTCCACTTGTGTCAGGGATGCAGAGAAGCTTGGTTTTACTTGGGTTCAGTGTTGTGTTTACCCCATTCTTGAATTGATGTTAGGTAATCAGTTTATTCAAGGCTGTAGGTAAGTCAGGTTCAATGGGTATGAGTAGCTGCACATCATCTGCGTAGATGTAGAACTGAGTGTCCATTGACTGAATCAACTCGATCCTCGTTGTACTCCGCAGGTCAGTGCGCATGGTGGCAATGAGTTGCTGCCAAACATTATGGATTGTTGCCTGTCTGATAGATAGGATCTGAACCAGGCAAGTACTGTTCCATTGATACCTGTTTCTGTCAGTCATGCTAGCATGATATCATGATCCACAGTGTCAAAAGTTGCTGAGAAATCTAGCAGTACAAACACCGATGGAAATCCCCTGTCTCGGTTTCTGGGAAGATCATCTAGTAGGAATACGAGGACTGTTTCTGTTCCATAACTGGGTCTGAATCCAGATTGACTTGGATCCAGCCAGTTTCTCTCTTCTAGCCAATCATTAAGTTGAACACAGACTGTGTTCTATAAGTTTCCCTAGAAATGGGATGTTGGATACTGGCCGGTAACTTTCAAGTTTGTCCTGGTCAAGATTGTTTTTCTTTAGCAAAGGGTGAACCACTGCCCTTTTTAATGCTGTTGGTAGTTGCCCATTAGAAAAAGAGGCGTTCACAATTTTTGTGGCACCTTCTATGAGGCCCATACTTACCTGCTGCACTATCTTTAATGGGCAGGGGTTGGTCGAAGGTCTCTTAGGATGTTGTCAAGGTTCTCCTCTGTCATTGGGTTAAAAGTGTCCCATCTGTCTCTGTCAGGAGGGGGCGAGTTTGTGCATGTCTGGTTAACTGATTGGAGACTGGGTGGGATTGCCTGTAAATCCTGGTGGAGACTTTTCATTTTGTTGGCAAAGTATACAGCAAAATCATTGCTGTTCTGTTGTGGGGGTTGCAGTAGGCTGTTTATTATACTGAACAACTGCTTAGTTGAATTGGCAGCCTGTGCAATGCATTGAGAGAAATATTGTTTTTTTTTGTGGTGTTGTTGTTGCTGTTAAGGTTTTTGGTACTTTGTAGTGTGATTCCTACAGTTTAGCCTGTCTTCATCCAGGTGAGATTTACGCTATCTCCTTTCCAGTTATTGTCCTTTGTGTTTAAGGATCTGAAGTTCTGGAGAAAACCAAGGTGAGCATTTGTGAGTGGGGCATAAGACCTTTTAGATTTGAAAAGTCCTTCATCCAAACTTGTTTCTTTGAATGCGTTTGGCCTGCTATCTCTGGGGTGGAAGGACTGTTCCAATTTTAATAGCTAATTAATGTGACAGCTTTGAAGAACAATAATATTGAAATTATTATAAACCAATGAAACAGCAGGGGAGGGGGCAGGTAAGGTGACTTACCCCAACTGTGGAGTCAGTAGCAGCTCTGCAGCTCAGGGTCCCAGAGATTCTGAGGTAGAACAGGCATTAGAATTGATGGCGTGCGGTGACCTTTATAGCAGGGGATTCAGTAGATGTGCTAAACTCTTTGGGCATTGTCCTGTCACGGTAGCAGCTAACGAAAACGGAATGCAGATGAGCAAATTAGTATTATGTGTATGATTCGTATTACAATGAGATGCACTACCATTTTCCGATCCCCTCACCATGGAAAACCTAACGGGAGGTCTGCACCTCTCGTTGGGGCTGCTGTGAGGAAATCGGAAGGAAAAAAAAAAGAGAAACCCAGCAGCATGTGAACGCAGCTCTGCTTGATGCCGAGGGCAAGAAAATGCAAACCATGGGCTTGGACTGCAGTGATTGCCGAGGCCTCTGGATTTTGTTCCTCCTGCACTGAGAAGCCGGGGATTGATTTTGATCTCCCTCCTTTGCCTGTTCCTTAAGATGAAATGCTTCTTTCGCTACCTGCCCTACATCTTCAGGCCCACCAACACCATCCTGTCTTCCAGCTGCCACACGGAAGGTAGGGAGCAGCCGGGTGTGGAGGGAGGGAGGAGGGAGCATGGAGCATGGCTTCTCGGGAAGCTTTGCTGACACTGCTCTTTGCAGCAGCCATGCTTGGCAGAAACCACAGTGTTCTCAAGGTTGGGGTGTTTCCCTTTAAGAGCCTTCCTTCACCAGGAAGTTTGCTCAGAGTCAACCAGTGCTTGTGCCACCAGCTACAGATTCCTGGCTATGGAGGAAGTGTGCTTTGAAGGGCCTGTGCATGGAAGAGGTGCAGCTGGCACTCATCGGGAGTTCATCCATGGGCACGGAGGGGCTCTGGGAGCTTCGTGTGAAGCTGCTGAAGGAGCAGACAGGCGGCTTTTGAAGGAAGGGGAGGAATCCCACAAAGGACTTAAAAGACACAGGGAAAAAAAAGCATCTCAAGTTAATCAAGTGGAGCTCCCCCCTGAAAGATTAACGAAACTCCACTTGATTAACTTGAGATGCTTTTTTTTTTGTTTTATATTAAGTTTTTATTAATCAGCAATGGATTCATATTACAACAAGCATTAACACAGTTTTGTATTTTATCCCCCCCTTTCCCCTCGGGAACAAACTTCTTAACTCAGAACAAGTTTTCGTCTGCCTAATATTTATTCCGTGACAGGACATGCTGCTAACATCCCTTGTTGTTTTGAAGGACGTCCATAAAGGATGTCCTTGGCATGCGCAGAGCAGCAGCATAACGCTTGGCTGCTCTGCGCATGCTCAGCTGGCCGACTGGCTTGGAAGGAAATCGCATGCAAATGAGCTAGCAGCGACCAGCTCATTTGCATGTGATTTCCTTGATGCATGCCTGTTTCTTACCGATTCGCTAAGGAATCAGTAAGGGAAGGGCTTTAACATTAGTCCCTGTAGAGAGTCGCTGGGGAGAGTGACTGGGAGGAAGCCGAGCCCAAGGGAAGTAGTTTTTTAAAGTAAAATCAGGGCTTTTTTTGAGGGGGTACTTGGGGGTACTGAGTACCGGCACCTTTTCCATTGTCTGCTAAAATTGACCCATGGTCCCCAAGTTTTAATGAAAGAGCTCAAGCTCTACACACCAATACTGCCTTGTCATAGATTCTGTGACTGATTGCAGGGGGCCTGGCTATTGTGGGGTGGGTCCCTTAGTGATCACCCCACCCCCTGAAGGGTGGCCTGGCATTTGAGTACCCGCACCTTTTTCGCTAGAAAATATGCACTGAGTAAAATGCAGAGAGATAGTGCCCTGGGACTGAAGAGTGATAGGGGGAGGAGATTGGAAGGAGATAAGGAGGAGTGTTTGCACTTTAGAGGGGTCTTTGGTTGCCTACAGGTGTAAGCTGCCTGCACTTTCCCCTGTCATTGACCTGGAAGAGGGAAAGGGAAATCCTGGAAAGCAGAGAGATCCTTTGGCTGTAAGAGGCCAGTTGCAGCTCCATAAAGTGGCAACCAGGAGTGGAGTGTACAATGGGTTGGTAGAGGAAAGCTCAGACCGGGAGCAGGGTGGATCCAGAGTGGGGTCACCACTGGAGGAGGGTCAGACCTTGGAAATCTCTCTACAGAGAATGGCCTCCCGGTGGAGGTTGTGGAGTCGAGGACTGTGTCAGAATTTAAAAAGGCATGGGATAAGCATGTGGGATCGCTTAGGAAAAGGAAGAGTTAGGGGTTACAGAGGATGGGCAGACTGGTTGGGCCATTTACTACTACTACTATTACTTATCATTTCTATAGCGCTACCGGACGTATGCAGCGCTTCACACTTGAACATGGAGAGACAGTCCTTGCTCAATAGAGCTTACAATCTAATTATGACAGACAGACAGGACAAGTAAGGGATAAGGGCCTTTATCTGCTGTCATGTTTCTATGAAAGAAAGTGTCCCTGTAAATATACCTGAGGAGAAAGTGGAAAAGGTGTTTCCTTTGGAAATAACAGAAGTCTGGTATCGAGTTTTGCTGGAGTTTTACTGAGAGTGACTATGCTGAGAAGGAAAGGCAAAGTTAAAGTCTGCCTGTTGCAGTGTTTACAATAAAAGTTGAATTTTGTTTTTAAACCTTTGGGAGTGCTGTGTGGTTCCTGGACTGAAGAGCTGAGTGGAACCTAGAACTGGAAAAGTATCTCTCAAACCCCCGGATTGCTGTTCTGGACCATTGACCTGCCCTAGCTCCAGGGGTGTAGCCAAACACCCAATTTTGGGTGGGCCTGGACCTAAGATGGGTGGGCAGAAGAACTCCACCCTGTCCCACTTAAGTGATAATGAGGCGTATTTTCAAAGCACTTAGACTTACAAAGTTACATTGTAATCTATGGAACTTTGTAAGGCTAAGTGCTTTGAAAATGAGCCCCTTTGTCTCTCCCTCTCTCGCCTGCATGCCATATGGGCTCTCAAACATCCCCCCCTCCCCCGCATACATTTTAAGTAGCAGATTTTCACCAGCAGCGAGCAGCAACTAATACACACAGCTCATGTTGATCCCACAGCCTTTCCTCTGATCAGTGTTGCCAGGTGGGCGGTTTTACCGCCCAATTGGGCGGTTTTCCGCGACCCGCCGCGGGAAATTTTTGCCCGCGGCGGGTTGCGGTTTTTTGGGCTGTTTTTTGGGCTTCAGGGCGGTTTTTTGTGCAGCTTTTTCGGCCGCGGGGGGCGGGGTTAGTGACGTTTTCGGCCGGGGTTAGTGACGTGGGAGGCGGGGCCGATGACATGGGAGGCGGGGCCGATGACGTGGGAGGCAGGGCCGATGGCGGGGGAGGCGGGGCCAGTGACGGGGGAGGCGGGGCCGGTGACGGCGGGGGCGGGGTTGATGACGGCGGGGGCGGGGGTGATGACGCGGGGGTGGGGGTGTCAGGGGCGGGGTTTGAGCTTGGGCGGGTTTTGGGCGGTTTTTGTGCTGGATTGGGTGGGAAAAAAATTTTCCACCTGGCAACACTGCCTCTGATGCAACTTCCTGTTTCCACATAGGCGGGAATACATCAGAGGGAAGGCTGTGGGGTCAGTGCAAACAGTAGGTATCTGTTGCTGCTTGCTGCAGTTGAAGATCTGCTATTTACAAGGTATGCAGGAGGGACAGTTGTTGGGAGTTTTTGGCTGGTGGGGCTTGGGGATCCCTGCCGCCACATCATAGGTGTGCTGCTACTGGGTGGGCCTGGGCCTACCCTTGGCTACGCCACTGCCCAGCTCAACTGCAGGTGACCTGGAACAGATGTGTGTGTGTGTGGTAAGAATGGCCCGAATGAGACTGTGTGTGTTTTATGAGCCTGGGTCTGGAGTTAGTACCGCATGAGGCCCGGGTTACATTCATATCGCAAAACTTTATTACATTTACTGGATAACATTCCCCTAAATGTGTAAGTGTGTGCTGCCTTTAGTCTACCTGTCTTTCCTTTGGTGAATAATTAACATAAAGGTGCTTAGCTCAGTGATTAATGTTTATCAAACTGATACATTTCTCCTGCAGTGCTGCTGCTTATTTTCTCAGTATACCACAGACAAAGAAAGAAAACTGCTTTTAAAACTCACTGTGACCAAACTTTCCCCAATTTCTCGATAAACCCTCCCTTCAGGGGATTTCACCTATTTTTCTTAAATTGTTTCTGCCTTTCTTCAGCCAGATTTGTGATTTATATGGATTTGTTATTGTTTAATAGTGTTCTTTTGGCTATAATTTTGGGTAGTGATTGTGTTTTGCCTTATGAATTGTTTGTCATAATAGACAGTTTTATGGGAAGGCAGGCAATGATTTGATGAAATAGCATTTATTATTATTATATATTATTTTTTTTAATTGACCAATAGAGGAGCCATGCATTCCTGTTGCATTTTTAGGGGAGCAAGAATACCACAGTTGAGTGAACCTATGGACAGGTGTTTACATAGCTAAGCCACAAAGCAGATTATCTCAGCAGGCAAAGCTAATTTGCCTCATTTGATTCAATTAGGTGGGTTTTTTTTTTTTTTAACTTCCAATAAACTGTGGGCAAACTGAAGATGGTGGAAGCAAGTGTCTTCTAAAACTTGGGTAAATTAATCCAGATTTGAATGCATGGAATTTAGCTTCCTTTAGTGAAGTTAAATATTAGCCAAGTTCCTGGTATTGAGTAGCAATGTTTTGCTGGTCACATGCCCTGGGACCCATCTTTTATTGCTGTAACCAGAAAGCTTCCAGTGATTGAACTGGTCTGCTTGCTTGTGCTCTTCAGCTGTCTTTGGTTGCTTTCTGATGAGTGTACTCATTTCCTGCTCAGTCCAGGGTTACATTGACTCTAACTGCCCCTCCCTCTCCTTTGTCTCCCTCTATATGGACTGCTTGAGTTTGATCATTTAAAAACGCCTTTGATGGTACTATGTAAGCTACATTGAGCCTGCAAATAGGTGGGAAAATGTGGGGTACAAATGCAACAAATAATTTGTAAACCACATAACCATTTTTTTTTTTTTTACCTATACCCTAGGAGCAATTAACCAAAACATTGTTTATGTGGTTTTCCTCTGGGAAAGAAATTACAAAGTAGCCAAATAGGAATAATTGATGCTTCTCTGAACCTGTGATGCTTCACTTTTTTATTTATTTTTCACATTGTCTAGGGCAGTGATTCTCAACCTAGTCCATGGGACACACCCAGCCAGTCAAGTTTTCAGGATATCAGCAATGAATATGCAGGAGCTAAATTTGCATGCACTACTTCCATTGTATGCAAATCTCTCATGCATATTCTTTGTGGGTATCCTGAAAAGCTGACTGGCAGAGTGTGTGTAGAGGACTGGATTGAAAACCTATGGTCTAGGGTAGTGAGTGCCAGCATCAGTGGGATTTCTCTTTCAGCTGGGAGTCATGCATATTGACTACCAGTAGTATTGGGCATCTCTGTTTCACTGAGATCTCAAGCCATAGGCTCAGCATGACTGCTCAGAAACCTTATGCTGGGGGAGATTTATGATACAGGTCTATAAAATAATGAGAGGAGTGGAACGGGTAGATGTGAATTGCTTTTTTACTCTTTCCAAAAGTACTAGGACTAGGGGGGCATGCAATGAAGCTACAAAGTAGTAAATTTAAAACAAATTAGAGAAAATATTTCTTCAATCAGTGTAATTAAACTCTAGATTAATTGCCAGAGACTGTGGTAAAAGCAGTTAGCTTAGCGGGGTTTTAAGACAAGTTTGGCTAACTTCCTAAGAGAAAAGTCCATAAGCCATTATTAAGATGGCCTTGGGGAAACTCCACTGCTCATTTCTAGGATAAGCATCATAAATTGTATTGTACTATTTTGGGATCTTGCCAGGTACTTGTAACCTGGATTGGCCACTGTTGGAAACAGGATGCTGGGCTTGATGGATCTTCAGTCTGTCCCAGTAAGACAATGCTTATATTCGTAGAAAATTCCTCACCTCTCCATTGCTGCTTAAGGAGGACTCATTGTTTGAACTGTCTCCAGTTGTTTGGTGGTTGTTCATAAAGCAAGGCATTTATTAATTCCCTGTTTTTCAAAGATTTTCTTAAATTCTTCATTGTCAAGACTGGTTTACATATTTGGCACATTTGTTTGAAAACTCACAGCTGGTCCTATCTGCATAGTATGCATTTAGGGAGTAATTGTATAGCTGGAAGCCTCTGAAAGACACTTATCTATGGCTGCTGTTTTCAGCTGATTCTAGAAAGGAAAGTAGGCATCTGCTTTTCCTCAGGCACTAGCACAGGTGGCCGAAAACACACTTACTTTTAAGGTTTAATCACTTACACTAGCCCTGTAGCTGGTGGGATAAATGTCCACGCTTAGATGTTAGCTAGAATGTGCATAAAGTGTAATATTTTATAATTTATTTGTGCACTTCTGTACCGCAGTCGGTATTCTGTAAGAAGTAATTTACAGGCATATGTGGTCACTTATGTGCAGGGCTTTTTTGAGGGGGTACTTGGGGGTATTGAGTACTGGCACCTTTTTCATTGTCTGCTAAAATTGACTCATGGTCCCCAAGTTATAGTAAAAGAGCTCTGGCTCTGCACACCAATTCTGCCTTTTCATAGATTCTGTGACTGGTTGCAGGGGGCGTAGCTATTGTGGGGTGGGTCCCTCAGTGATCACCCCACCCCCGAAAGGTGGTCTGGCATTTGAGTACCAGCACCTTTTTTACTAGAAAATAGGCACTGCTTATGTGTATAATTGACTAGAATAGTGCCATTTCCATGAGTTCCTCCTCTGCCTAAATTAGGTGTCATCTTATGAGACACCCTATTAGTGCTAGATTACACAGCACAGTACACACATGCCTAGGTGCCCTTAGGTTGACTGATATTAGGACTCGGAGACCTCACACTCAGTTTGTGCTGTTGGGGTATAACCAGACACTCAAGTTTGGGAGGGCTGGGGCCCAAGATGGGTGGGCAGAACTCCACCCTATCCTACAAGTGATTTGGTCTCTCCCTCTCTTGCCTGCATGCCACATGGAGGGGCATAATCGAAGGGGGCGCCCAAGTCTTCCTGAGGGCGTCCTCACAGGACGGCCCTGCGAAGGGGCGGGGAAACCCGTATTATCGAAACAAGCTGGGCATCCACCTTTCGTTTCGATAATACGGTCGACAATCTCAACAATTAGGTCGACCTTAGAGATGGTTGACCTAAATGTTGAGATGGTTGACCTTGGAGATGGTCGTCCCTGGTTTTCGTCCATAAGGGAAACCGAGGACGCCCATCTCAAAAACGACCAAATCCAAGCCCTTTGGTCATGGGAGGAGCCAGAATTCATAGTGCACTGGTCCCCCTGACATGCCAGGACACCAACAAGGCACCCTAGGGGGCACTGCAGTGGACTTCACAAATTGCTTCCATGTGCATAGCTCCCTACCTTGGGAGCTGAGTCCCCCAAAACCAATTCCCCACAACTGTACACCACTACCATAGCCCTAAGGGGTGGGGGGCACCTAGATGTGGGTACAGTGGGTTTCTGGTGGGTTTTGAAGGGCTCACAGTTTACCACCACAAGTGTTAACAGGTAGGGGGGGATGAGCCTGGGTCCGCCTGGCTGAAGTGCACTGCACCCACTAAAACTGCTCCAGGGACCTGCATACTGCTGTCATGGAGCTGGGTATGACATTTGAGGCTGGCAAAAAATATTTTTAAAGTTTTTTTTTTTTTTTTTTTTTTAAGGGTGGGAGGGGGTTGGTGACCACTGGGAGAGTAAGGGGAAGTCATCTGGTCAGTTTGGGCACCTTTTTGAGGTTTGGTCACAAGAAAAAATGGACCAAGTCAAGTTGGCCAAGTGCTCGTCAGGGATACCCTTCTTTTTTCCATTATCGGCCGATGACGCCCACCTCTTAATCACGCCCCAGTCCCACCTTCGCTACGGTGTCAACATGCCCCCGTGAACTTTGGTCGTCCCCGCAATGGAAAGTAGTTGAGGACGCCCAAAATCGGCTTTTGATTATGCTGATTTGGGGCGACCCTGAGAGGACACTCGTCTTCCGATTTGTGTTGGAAGATGGGCACCCTTCTCTTTCGAAAATAAGCCTGATGGTCTCTCAATCATCTCCCTCCCCTGCATACCTGTTAAATAGCAGATTTTCACCGGAGCGAGCAGCAACTAATACACACTGCTCGTGTTGGCCCCACAGCCTTCCTTCTGATTCAACTTCCTGTTTCTAAATAGGTGGGAATACATCGGAAGGAAGGCTGTGGAGCCAGTGTGAACAGTATGTATCAGTCACTGCTTGATGCAGGCGAAGATCTGCTATTTACAAGGTATGCGGGAGGGACAGTTGTTGGGAGTTTTCAGCTGGTGGGGCAGGCCTGAGCCCAAAGTGGGTGGGCCTGGGTCCACCCTTGGCTACGTCACTGGTGCTGTGCCACTGTAGTTGCCCCATTCACCACTCTTCCATCACCCCTAGTCCATTTAGAACTTCATTATTGCTGTAAGGAAGGGTTTTTGTTTGTTTTAAATGCATTGTTATATGAAACATTACTTGGACTTGTATTCTCAGGTTTGAAAAAATATATTAATTTTTGTATTCATAATTGTAATATTAAAAAAAAAATTTTTTTTTAAAAATGTGAATCTATAGATTTTATTTATACTATATCGAGCTATGAGAAAACACCCCCAAGGTCTTGGTGCTTAGGAGCCACAGATGGTTTTAATCTACCACAGTATGTGTTGGTTTCACATCGCTATTGAAGACATTAATTGAGGATGTCTGCTTTCTGTTTTGACAGCATTTTCACCAGACAAGGTTCCACAGAATCTGGATGCTATAGTGATCGGCAGTGGCATTGGTGGCCTGGGGGTGGCAGCCCTGTTAGCTAAGGCTGGCAAACGCGTGTTGGTACTGGAACAACTTGCCAAGATTGGAGGATGCTGCCACACCTTTAACGAACAGGGCTACGAGTTTGATGTTGGTAAGAACAAGAATGAGGTAGAAGACTGTGGTGGTGCTGACGGTACTCTTCAACAACACTTACTAGCTGGCTCTAAGGTAAAGGATGTCGCCCCCAACAAAATGCTTGAGCCTCGTTTCTCCTGTACTGAGCCAGCGATGCCATTTCCTCTTGTATCTGGTGTTTTCATCCAAGAGGTTTTCTATCCTGCTTTTGGCCTCTGCCATCTCATCAGATCAGAGGCCAGGGAGGTGGCAGTAATAACCTCTACTAAACTGTAGCAGTTAACCCGGTTTGTCTGAGATGTATCTGGTGTTTTCATCCAAGAGGTTTTCTATCCTGCTTTTGGCCTCTGCCATCTCATCAGATCAGAGGCCAGGGAGGTGGCAGTAATAACCTCTACTAAACTGTAGCAGTTAACCCGGTTTGTCTGAGATGTGATTGCTATTTCCTCTAAAAATGTATGATTTTCTGTTTGTATACATATAAAAAGTTCCTGATGTTAATGTATTTTAGTAGCAGAGGAAGTCGTTTTCTTTTCCCCTCTTCATATTGCTTATAAGAGATTTCAGATATCGGTTACTAGTTTTGAACAAGAATCTTTTACTGATACTGGGATTCAAGTGTAAGGTCGGCAATAACAGATGAGATTTGTAACTGACAGCAGGGGCGTAGCCAGACACCCAATTTTGGGTGGGCCTGGGCACACGATGGGTGGGCAGAAGAACTTTTCCTTGTCCCACAAGTGATTTGGTCGCTCCCTCTCTCGCCTGCATGCCATATGGTCTCTCAAACATCCCCTCCCCCTGCATACCTTTTAAATAGCAGATTTTCACTGGCAGCGAGCAGCAACTAATACACACCGCTGATGTTGGCCCCACAGCCTTCCCTCTGATGCAACTTCCTGTTTCCGCATAAGTGGGACTACTTCAGAGGGAAGGCTGTGGGACCAGTGCAAGCAGTATGTATCAGTCGCTGCTCACTGCAGGCGAAGATCTGCTATTTATAAGGTATGCAGGAGGGACAGTTGTTGGGAATTTTCAGCTGGTGGGGCTTGGGGATCCCTGCCAGCCACATCATAGGTGTGCTTTTACTGGGTGGGCCTGCCACCCTTGGCTATGCCACTGACTGACAGTAAATTTGTGTCTTCTTGTGCTAATTAAAAAAATATATTTTGCTACACTATCTATCGGGATCAGCCTTCCTAAGTTGGCTATATTCATGTCCCATCTTTTTGGAGACTGCTTTAGCCCTGCCTCTTCTAAATTATAGGCTTCTCCAGTTTTTAACCATGTTAATGTAATATGTAAATTTCCTCGGACCACCTATTTGCTTTTTCTATATGTCTTAACAGTCCAGTTTCTGTGCATTTTACTGTCTAGTCACCTGTCTCATGCTAGGTACATCTACTAGCCCTTTACGAATGAAAGAAATATGAGTATTTTTTTGGTAGTAGAAATAAAGTGAGTTGCCTACTGCCACAAAGAGAGTTGGTGGCAGAGCTGGGATTAAAAATAGAAGGAGATAAAGGGGTAAATTTTGTAAAAGCTTAACTGGAACTTAACCACATAAAATAAGGAGTTGCAAATTTGTCCTTTTGACTCTGTGTTTTTGGCTTAGTATAAAAATGTGTGTTAATTTCAATGCATGCTTAAATTTACCCACAGAAAAATGGGTGTTCTAGGAAAAGGGAAGGCATGTGTGGAAGAGTTATACAACTACATTTTCAAAACAGAATGCATGTAAATAGGATGCCATTCACACAGATAACTCTGTGCCCCATTTTTGCAACAGTTAGTTATGCTTGTATATTTAGGAGCATAGCAGCTTGATTCCAGTCAACTTGTGCATTTATCTTATATTGAAAACTGGGATTTTTTTTTTTTATATACGAAAATTACACACACATTAGCGTACTACTAGAAATTTATCCAAAAGTGGCTTGCTTAGGATAAGAGAGTCAAACGCTAAGAACCTGAGGCAAAAACCTATTTAATTCATGTTTCTCATATAGAACCTTTACTGCTAGGCCCCACCTCCTATATAATTCTCTATAAAGAATGCAGATGATTGATTTGTACTGTTCGGTTTCAGGGATTCATTATATTGGAAAGATGTATGAGAAATCGATCCTTCGGCTCATGGCAGACCAGCTTACGGAAGGGCAGCTGCAGTGGGATAAGATGGATAGTCCATTTGATGTGGTGGTCCTGGGAGATCCCAGTACTAGCAAGCAGTATAACTTGTACAGTGGGGAAGATGAATATATCAAAGGGTTAAAGAGATGCTTTCCAGGGGAGGCACCAGCGATCGACAAATTCATAAAACTTGTAAAGGTACAACTTTGACTTCTTATTTAAAATGGAATAATAAAAAAAAAAAGATGATTGTGGAACACCCTTTTGCCATGGGAAGATCTTGCTGAACATGCTTGACTGAACTATTTTAAGCTGATCAGAGTAGTGCATTGAGGGGTGCAGTAAATGTGAACAGGACAGTGGGGTGACTGATTAAATGGTGATAACACTGGAAAATGTGCTGCTGCTGTCATGTGACTCGAG
The DNA here is from genome assembly GCF_901765095.1 of Microcaecilia unicolor. Taxonomy (NCBI): domain Eukaryota; kingdom Metazoa; phylum Chordata; class Amphibia; order Gymnophiona; family Siphonopidae; genus Microcaecilia; species Microcaecilia unicolor. Next base: position 297,860,794 of record NC_044034.1, on the reverse strand, counting down.
AACAAATTAAGCACATTCTAATTGTTTAAATAATCGCCTTTCTATGCTCATGTATATCTCTAATTTTCTTATGACTAAATGGCCATGTGAGAATGAATGTACTTTAGTGCAGGGGTTCCTGCATTTTTGGTTCCCGTATCCCTTTATCTGAACAGTGACACCCAAACATCCCCTTCCTAAGCCACGTGTGACTATTGACAGCTACTTACGTTCCTATTAGTCACTAACAGCACTAATTGCCATCATGTCACTAAAATTACAGTAGCACACAATTATACTACCAATAACTGCCCTAATAACTGCCTTCACTTTGTCTAGTAAGTTTCAATAAATTGCCTCAGATTTCAAGACCCTTCTCCACACCTATCAGACCATTTTCCTTAGGGCAAGGTAGTGGTAGGGTAAAAGGCTAATACGACAACCGTGCATCATAGTCACATTTTTGGAAACACCTTAACATAAGAAGGCCATTTGAACACTGATTACTCCCTTGCTTTTGAGACACAACAAGTCTATGCAGATTACAACACTCCTGTTGCACCCCTAACACAAAAAGGCTACCCAGAATTCCTGGAAGCCAATCATTACCCCTTCCTCCCACCCCTCAAAGGTCTCCTGGATTCTGTGCAAGCAGAAGAAAAGGTGAATACCTTCCTTGCCCAGTGTGTCCAATATCACACTGGTTCCACACCACTTTACATTTTGTCCATATTCGGGTTAAAGAGTGATTCAATGGTGACCTGGAAATATGTACAGGTACTTTAATACTGGGCCTCCAGTCAGCCCTTACACTACAGTCCAGCATCTTCTTGTTGACATTTTGAACAGTGGTGGCCAGCAGCACTGTATCTTATGGTTTACTGTCGACTATAAAATGAGATAAATCAAATCAAATTAGATCTTGTATACCGCTAAAATCCCCTTTTCCGGGTTCAGTGCAGTTTACGACATAGGTGGAGCATAGGTTGAATACAATCTTTAGGCCACTTGAATGAGATTTTTTTTTTTTTTTTTAGAAGGTTGCCAAATGGCCATGAGGGTTCAGATCTTCTGGCTTTTAGTTTATTGTTACATTTTCCAAACAGGTTTGGAAATGTATCTGTTTTAGCTGTAAACCCTCTCTAGTACCAGACATATTAAACTTTATCAAAGTCTCTCAGGACCTATAGAACAAGTCTACCATACCATATCAGCACTAACTTCCAAGAGTCGCACAGCAAGGGACTATGTAGGAAAAAGCAGCACTATAAACATTGCAGTGGACACTAGAACATCAGTACACTTATTGGCAGAACTGAGCAAGCAAGCAAGGGATACAGATCCCTATACATTCAGTGCTAACAGAATACCTGGCTTCTTTCACTCATGAAGAACACAGATAGACCCTCACCACTTATAGAATAAGAGACTACAAAGTAAACAGAAATATGTATGTAGACAAACATTTAACTGAAGCCCCCAAGAAACCAGACTCTGCATGCAGTGCAGCACCAAGGAACTAGAAACATTGATGCACATCTCCCTGTAGTGCACAAAATTTAAAGAGAGCAGATGTGAATTTCAAAAAATCACATACTTCAATCACTAAATTAAAAAAATGTTTTTCTACTTGTATTGTCTGGCCATTGTATTATTCTAATTGTGTTGGTCACAGTCTCTGGTTTCTACTTTTCTCTTTCTTCTCTGATCTCTCTCCATGGTCTCCTGCCCATTTGTCATTTTTCTCTCCTCTCCTCTCCTGTTTTCTTCACTTCTTTCTGTATCCTCTGTAACATTCTTTCATTTTCTGCCTTTCTGTCCCCTCAGATCTCATTCCATCTACCTATGGCTTTTCATCTCCTTCACTCCTCTTGGTCTTGCCCAGAGACTTGGATCAAAATGATTAGAAAAAAAAAATTGCCAGACAACAAAGGTGGGAAAGAGTTTTATATTCAGTTTGGTGATTGGAATATGTCAGTTTTTGGAATGTACATCTGCTGTCGTTGTATTTTTACTCCTAGGGGAATTCTGTGCAAAACAATTGAAAATTCCGTAATTTCATTTTCTTGTACAGAATTCCCCATTATAAAGACTGACTTCTCCCTCAGCTATATCCTCTCCCCACCACAGTTTATTTATTTTTATTTATTTAAAAATTTCTATTCTGCCTACAATGAGGTGGATTACAAATCAACATACACAATAAAACTAACATACAATTAAAAAACAGATCAGAAAATCACTCATAAAACAGACAAGAATATCAACTCCATGCATGTTCAAACAAATATCTCTTCAGAAATTTACAAAATTGATCCCTGCTGCTACACAATCTCAAGTAACCTGGCAAATTGTTCCAAATTTGTGGGCCTGCTATTGAAAAGGTGGTATTCCGGATACCAGCATATCTTACTGTATGCTGTTTAACATTTGCTAATAACTTCAAATTTTTAGACCGCAATGATGATAATGTTTGATACACTTGAATCACATCTTTAAGATACCAAGGAATACAATCCAAGTGCAATATTTGATGGATCAAATGTGGCACCTTGTACTACACTCAGAAGTGTACTGGCAACCAATGCAGTGAGGTCAAAGATTGGGGACAGATGTTCAAACTGAGACGTACCCACTAACAATTGAGCAGAAGCATTGTGGATCTAAGATGCAGGCATTGCAAATCTAAGATGCAGGCATTGCAGATAATACAGAAGCATTCTGTATTATCTGCAATGCCTGCATCTTAGATTTAGACAAACCTAGATACAGTGCATTTTAGAAATCAATACGATAAATCGCCAAACTCTGTATCACTGACTGAAAATCACATTTTAACAGCAACGGCTTGAACCTAGCCGGTAAATGAAGGTGGAAAAACGCAGACCTAACACATGCAGTACTTGACCCTGCATAGACAATAAAGGATCTAAAATCATACCCAACACACACATTCTTTCCTTCACTGGCAACTCAGACTCACCCAACCTCATTGACTAGCAGTGGAGCAAATCCTCATCGTTTCCAATATACATCACTTCAGTTTTACTAAAATTTAAAATGAGTCTATTGAAACACATCTATCTTTTGACAACTGTCATACAGTCATTCAGTTGTTCAGTCAATCCACCCACCCAGACCCTCTTGTACTGGAGAGAAAAATTGTATATCATCAGCATAAATTCTGTATTCAACATGAAATTCCCTGAACACTGCTCCCAAAGAGGCCATTTAGATATGAAATAGACCCCTACGGTACCCCCTTGGATACTGGCGACATAGTAGATACCTCCTAATAACCTGTATCTTACGTCCCTTCAAAAAAAGAGGCAAGCCAATTCCATGTAACTTCACCAATTTCTATCCCCTTCAGCTTAGCAAAAAAATCAATATCTACAGTATCGCATGCCGATTACACATCCAAAGATACAAAACAAAACTTATGACCTTCATCGATCCCCTGCCTCATTACATCTAGAGAGCACAGTAATAAGATCTCAACACTATTTCCAGCTCTAAAACCATATTGATGATCATCCAAGCACATCACCATATCCACAAACTCAACCAATTGATGGAGAACCACTTTTTCAATTACCTTCAATACTACAGGAACCACAGAAATTGGCATATACAGGCATATTTTCAAAGCACTTTGGGAGGCTAAGTTCCATAGGTTTCTATGGAACTTTGGGAGGCTAAGTGCTTTGAAAATGAGCCCGATAGTTACCTAACTCCAACACATCCAGCGAATCACTTTTTTAAAAGAGGTTTCACTGTAGAAGTCTTACTCTTCTTGGGAACCTTCCCCAAAGATATTCAGTATAAAAGACATAATTGGAGCAACTGTTGACGCCAAACCCATGATAACCATTGCAGAACAGGGTTCCACCAAAGATTTAGTAGGCGTCCAAGAAGACACAACACTGGCAACCTCCAATTCTGTAGCCTAACTGAAATTGGTCCAAACCTCACCAATAATCTCATCGTGATTCAGGCCCAAGATTGTACTAGGCTCCAATTACAGTTGTTTCCCTCCTCAGGTTCCACCTTCTCCGGAATTAGAATTTTCTTTCTGTATGATGAGTTCTATAGGAAAATGTCCTAATTCTGTTTTGTGGTATTAATTTTTTTTCTTGGGGCAACCATATGACTAGTGTTTTGAGTGGGAGGAACCCCCTCCCACTCCATTACTGATCAGAACTTTGAAGGGGCCCTTCCTTTGTTGGTGCCTTGGTGGGGTGCCATCTCATACCTCACCTGCCCCTGACCTGGACAACTTTTTTGCATTGTGTAGTTGCAGTCATAGGCTTCAACTCACCTGAAGAAGTCAATCCTCCTCCTTCAGATACTACAGTTTCTCCTCAGTTTAAGGTCCACCCTACATCCAACCAGTATATTTTAATTTATAGGACTGGTTTAAATGTTTTCAATCCAAGCTTTTCTTCCACAACACACAGCTCAGCCTTTCATTGCGCAGGTTTCTGCCATTTACTCAGCTCAGGGTTGCAGCCTGTAAATACAAGACTATGGCACGTTAAGAATGCAGTCTTCTCATGACTGTCTCAAAATTCTATTTCATTCTGCGCTCCTAATCTGTTTTCATTCCCCCTCTCCCTGGGGCTGTGCCATTTCTGTACTGGTAACATATAACTCAAAATTAGCGATTGGCTTGCTCTTTGTACCTTAACAGCATCAGCTACTTCTGTTTACAAATGCCTTGAACCAAGTGTGATGGTCTCATTTGACAATGATCATTCGCTGAGCAAGTGGTTAGAATACTATAGCCCTCATTTTACAAGCCCTATTCGTGTTTGATATAGATATGCATAAAACAGCAATTAAATGGTTATCTTGCATAAACATTTAAGTCCTCGTTTTACAAAGCTGGGATATGCATGTGTCAAACCCAAGCAAATGAAAAGAGGGCATGGTCTGGGAGTGTCTTGGGTGGGACAAGGGTGTGGCAAATTCATATCTATTTATTCACTATTTCAGAAGGTGATTAAACATCTGTGTCCTAAAAGATCAACGTTGGGAATTACACGTGCTACTAAGCAGGTTTAGGATGTATTTCCCCCCCCACCCCCATTAAAATGCCAAATTGACAAAAGAAACCTGTCACTGTGACAGTGTTGGGATTATAGCTGGTTATGTTTCTAAGGTCACAAAGATAACTGGTTATATGCCGGCTTTGAACGCATCGTTTTTAAAAAGATGTTTATTTTTCTAAGATCATGTTTGTGCAGCACGCAGCTGGTGCACAAACATCAATTTCTCTTGTATTTTGAAACAGGCTGTACATCGGCAGATTCTATTTTAAAATACTGGTGAAACTTGAGATGCACTGACCACATCTCAATGCCTACTTCTGTAATCTGCCTGCACATCAGTAACCCTCCTTTACCTCAGGTACAAGTGTGAACTCTCTGGGCACAGGAAAATGCTTAGTGTACCTTAACGTTGCTCACCTTGAGCTACAATTGAAGGTGTGCACTAAATCCAAATAAATAAATCTAAAGACAAGGAGTAGCCTTAAACTTGCACTTCAATTCTGCTGTGGACAAGCGGATGTTCTTTCAGTTCCATTGTCTCATCAAAGTGGACCTACTATAGCAGTGGTTCCCAAATCTGTCCTGGGAGATCCCCCCAGCCAGTCAGATTTTCAGGATATTCATAATGAATATTCATGAGAGAGATTTGCACTCTGGCCATATGAGTTAATCCCTCGTAGTCAAATATGTGGTCTGTTCAAAGACTAAGATGATACGAGAGTTTTTTTTCCTTCTGCAGCTTTACAACTAACCGAGGTGCTGAGGAGACCACTCTGCACAGGAAGGGTCACACCCACTCAGAACTTTTCACTAAGGAGCCCTTTTAGGAAGCTGCAGGAGGGCTACTGTTGGGGTAGCGCGTGCGCCTGGCGGTAATTCTGAGTTTGGAGCATGCCGAATCCCACAGTAGAAAATATTTTTCTATTTTCTACCATGAGGGTGTTCCCAGCAGTAATTGGCAGCATAGCCATGTTGGCGTGGAGGTAGCAAGTGAACCCTTAACCGCTAAGTCAATGGCTGGCGGTAAGGACTCTGCCTGTAAATAGGCACACGCTAGTTTTAATTTTTATGCATGCCCTTTTTCCTGCCCATTAAAAAAAGTTTTTTTCCCCATCCATGATAAAAGGTAGCCCAGTGCGCACACAAAAGACGCACCCATGCTACTTCAGGCCACTTCTTACTGCAACTTTGTATATGGACCCCTAAGTTCAGAGCTGTGGGAGAGCAGTTCTGTCCCAGCACCACTGGAGAACATTAAGTACATAAGTAATGCCTAACTGGGAAAAGACCAAGGGTCCATCGAGCCCAGCATCCTGTCCACGACAGCGGCCAATCCAGGCCAAGGGCACCTGGCAAGCTTCCCAAACATACATTCTATACATGTTATTCCCAGAATTGTGGATTTTTCCTAAGTCCATTTAGTAGCGGCTTATGGACTTGTCCTTTAGGAAACCGTCTAACCCCTTTTTAAACTCTGCCAAGCTAACCGCCTTCACCACGTTCTCTGGCAATGAATTCCAGAGTTTAATTACACGTTGGGTGAAGAAAAATTTTCTCCAATTTGTTTTAAATTTACTACACTGTAGTTTCATCGCATGCCCCCTAATCCTAGTATTTTTGGAAAGCGTGAACAGACGCTTCACATCCACCTGTTCCACTCCACTCATTATTTTATATACCTCTATCATGTCTCCCCTCGGCCGTCTCTTCTCCAAGCTGAAAAGCCCTAGCCTCCTTAGTCTTTCTTCATAGGGAAGTCGTCCCATCCCCGCTATCATTTTAGTCACCCTTCGCTGCACCTTTTCCAATTCCACTATATCTTTCTTGAGGTGCGGCGACAAGAATTGAACACAATACTCAAGGTGCGGTAGCACCATGGAGCGATATAACGGCATTATAACATCCTCACACCTGTTTTCCATACCTTTCCTAATAATACCCAACATTCTATTCGCTTTCCGAGCCGCAGCAGCACACTGAGCAGAAGGTTTCAGCATATTAGACGACGACACCCAGATCCCTTTCTTGGTCTGTAACTCCTAACGCGGAACCTTGCATGACGTAGCTATAATTTGGGTTCTTTTTTCCCACATGCATCACCTTGCATTTGCTCACATTAAACGTCATCTGCCATTTAGCCGCCCAGTCTCCCAGTCTCGTAAGGTCCTTCTGTAATTGTTCACAATCCTGTCGCGTGTTAACGACTTTGAATAACTTTGTGTCATCAGCAATTTTAATTACCTCGCTAGTTACTCCCATCTCTAAATCATTTATAAATATATTAAAAAGCAGCGGTCCTAGCACAGACCCCTGAGGAACCCCACTAACTACCCTTCTTCATTGTGAATACTGCCCATTTAACCCCACTCTCTGTTTCCTATCCTTCAACCAGTTTTTAATCCACAATAGGACTTTTCCTCCTATCCCATGACCCTCCAATTTCCTCTGTAGCCTTTCATGAGGTACCTTGTCAAACACCTTTTGAAAATCCAGATACACAATATCAACCGGCTCCCCTTTGTCCACATGTTCGTTTACTCCTTCAAAGAATTGAATTAAATTGGTCAGGCAAGATTTCCCCACACAAATACTCATGTATTTATTTAAAATACTTATATCCCACCAATCCCAGGTCCTCAGCAGGTTACAAACAAGTTATATAATAATGAATAACATTTGGAGCCAAAATAGGAAGACTTAAGTATGGAGCAAGACCTGTGACTGCACAGTAGGGAGGTACAAATAGTCCTTATTTGCTAACATATTCTAAGTAAACCTCCCCCAGGACGAGTAATTTTCCCCCAAACCATGGGATGGTTAAAATGATCACAACATAGTCTATGTAAGCTAAGCAGTGCAGTATCTTCAGGGCAGAGGGATGGAATTGGACATCTGTGGCTGAGTGCTGCTCCTGATGGACTATTTAATGTTTCTCTTTTGCTCTACATTCAACCTTCCTATGATGGTACAATGCTCTGTATCCAGGGCTTCTCCACAGCTTTGTACTTCTTTCTTGCACTGAACCTAGAGTCTCTTCATCACCATCTGATTCTGTCTTGCTTGGAGTGTATGGCTCTGATGTGTTTATTCCTGGGGGAATTCTGCACTACTGCACAATGCAGAATTCTCCTCCTCTGCAGACTGTGCAAAATTCTGCCTCTTCCATACAGAATGCTGTGAAGTCTGCTGATGCGGAGTGCAGCACCAGCACGGAATCTGCTCTTTCCAACTGGCTGCATCCCTCCCTTCCTCTCTGCCTAACTGCACACAAATCGCTACAGTGTGGCAAGAAAGAGGAACTGTACAGCCGCACACTGCTTCCGCCTTCTCTACCGCCTTGGTCCCCAGCAATTCCTTTAAGCCACGTGGCTGTATGGAGGTCTGTGTGGCTCAAAGGAACAGTCAGGCCCAGGACAGCAGAGGAGGATGAGGAAGAAGCCTCCACCCCAGTACCAAATCATAGCAAATCAACTGGATGAAGTTTAACAACACAAGGCTTGTTATATCGGGTCAAGCCAATATCCTGTTTACAACAATAGAGAATTAGTTGACGGTGACTTAAAGGGGGGGGGGGCAGGGGTATGATAGGTCTTTTAATACATTATTGGTAGTCTGTAAGCAGCATTTTAAGTATTCCATGATTTTTGTGGTTTGTTCTTTGGATAGAAGTTTGTAGTTCTCCTCAATGTGGGCTTGTGCAGCAATGATTCTCACTTGCTGGAGATAATTTGTCCTTATATGCTTCTTTGTTTGCAATTACTTGCATTACTTGATATGTGTTTTGGAATGAAAATTTTCAAAATTGTAATAAAAACAAATGAAGGGAAAAAAGGAGGGATTGACGAAAGATCTCAGATCGTTTCCCTCATAAGGGGAAGAGCTGGCAGTTCTGCTAGGCTAATGTGGCAGTCCACTGATCATACCAAGTCTCTTATAGCTGGTAAATGGTGCCGTGTTCCACCTTTCTACTTACAGGTGTCTTTTGTTGCAGACCGTCTCTAACAGAGCAGGGGATATGGTCATTTTGAAAATGATTCCTTTGTCCTGGGCCAGGTTCCTCATTCGTACAGGCCTTGTAAACTGGCTGTCCCCTTTCTTCAAGATGTCATCCAAAAGTCTCACTGAAGTGATCAATGAGCTGACTCAGAATGAAGAACTTAAAGCAATATTTGGGTACATCTTTCTCACTTATGGTAAGGCTTCATTCTTTCATTCCACCAGTCACACTTTATCAATATCCTGAGTACAGCTTTTCTTTATTACATCCAGTGCATTTTTTTCTAGCAAAAAAGGTACCAGTATTCAAATACTAGTCCACCCTTCGAGGGTAGGGTAATCACTGAGGGATCCATCCCACAATAGCCAGACCCCCTGCAACCAGTTACAGAACCTATGACAAGGCAGAATTGGTGTGTAGACCCTGAGCTCTTTCATTAAAACTTGGGATCCATGGGTCAATTTTAAGCAGACAATGGAAAAGGTGCCGGTATTCAGGACCCCTAAATACAAAAAGCCCTGATTACATCACATACTGTAGAGTAGAATGTGTTTATTTGCTGATTTTTTTTTTTTTTTAATTTGAGGGAAGTTTTTTCGTATCAAATTCTGCCACACTAGACTAAAGAGCTACAAGTTGACTCCATGTCATTGGGGTAGACTGACACGATTGTAGTTTTGCCACCATTGCATCTTTGGATTTGTAGATTTTTTTTTTTTTAGTACAATAGTTTTTATTGGTATTTTTAAATATAAAACATTACACATTAATATCAAACATAACATTAATTGAGAGTGTGGTGATGCATATATATATATATATATAATCACAGCTTTATGTTGACAATGCTGACATTTTAGGATTGCAAAGTAACCTACATTATTTTCAATCTGCGCATAAACACAGATAACAAAGCATGATGCGTCCAATTGGTACAAGATTATCACAATGGAAACTAAAGAATAAAACCTACAAGTCCTTAAATCTGTCTGGTCCAGTAAACTAAATACTAATATAACAAAAGAGCAATGGACCTACTGGTGGAACCACAGAACTCGGTGTGTCCAGTCTGCTTCTATAACACAAGCCTTGTTCTACATTGGTCACAGATGCATGTGGACACCTATTAAAATACATAGAATAGACTCAAACAACTACATGTTCTAAAGCATGAACTCTAGATAAATTTACATGCTTTAGAACATGTCTCAGCTGTATCCATTTGTAGGTTCAGTTTCTCCGAGACTAACATATCCTAGCCAGCAGTGCACCTCTTCCTCTGCTTTATGTGATCTGCTGTACTTACTCCCCTTATAAATGGGAGGATTAAACTTGAAGTAGAACACACTGCTATATCTCAGTTTATGTATCCTATCAGCCAAGAATCCAGCCAGCCAGTCTCTTTCTTTGGGTTTTTTTAATGTCGGAACTCTACAGAATTGTCATCTCTGTGCCTGTAACTGATTCCTTCCTCCTGATCTCTTTGTGACTTTTATTCTGCTCATGTAATATTTGTGGGTTTTTTTTTTTAAATTTCTTTATTTCTTCATCCATCCATTTCCTCTCCTACAGGAGTGTTCCCGAGACAGGCCAGCTTCTCTGTTCACGCCATAATCATCGACCACTACCTGGAGGGTGGATGGTACCCAAGAGGGGGTGCCAGCGAGATTGCCTTCCACATCATTCCAGTCATAAAGAGGGCAGGGGGTGCTGTTTTTGCTCGAGCGTCCGTGCAAAGCATCTTGGTAAATGAGGAAGGGAAAGCATATGGTGAGTGTGGTTGCATGATGAAAATTAAAAACATTTAGACTGGTTCTCAAAATCTGCCCCCTCCCCCCAGTATTCAACCTATGGTAGTCAGCATTTTTAAAAATGAAGGCCACTGCAGGTTTTTATGCTCAGATAGTCAGTACAAGTACAATATAACCGCCTGCACTCAATGGATTCCAGCAATATTCAAACCAGTATAGTCTACAACAACATCCACAGCACTATGAAAAGTGTTGAAATTCAATAAAACACACTTCAAATATTTAAAAGTAAGAAAAAGAGAATTCAGCAACCATGTCAGGAGACTATATTTGTCTTGCCTCAGTCGGTTTCACTGTCATTCATTGGTCATCTTTTAAAAACAAAACTATTTTTAAACATTTATTCTTGTGTGTGCTACTCTTTTACATGTAGTGTAGAGCAGTGTTTCCCAGGTCCGGTCCTGGAGTACCCTTTGCCAATCAATTTTTCAGGATATCCACAATGAATATGCATGAAAGAGATTTGCATATAATGGAGGAAGTGTATGCAAATCAAGTTCATGCATATTCATTGTGGATATCCTGAAAACCTGACTGGCAAGGGGTACTCCAGAACTGGACTTGGGAAACACGGGTGTAGAGAATGGGACAGGGACAGAGCACACAGGGACAGGGTGGGGATGAGGACAGAGCCAGATGGCGGACAAGCTTTGTCCCTGTGTCATTCTCTACTTTGAAGACTGTTAATGAATTGGACAGTTATTTATGTTCGAGAGATGCAGACAACAATGTATTCATTTTTTGGAAACACAAGCAAAAGTGCTGGCCACAACTGGCAAAATTTGCACAGAGGATCCTGTGTATTCCTGCTACCAGCACATCTTCTGAAAAGACATTTTCTATTGCAGGAAGGATTGTGAAAGACTAGAGAGCTAGACTGAATCCTGAGATTGTTGATGACTTATTCATCCACAGATTAAAAAATCATAACAGAGCTTTGTAGGGCATATTTCTCCCCCACTAGGGCACACAGAACGGGTTGTATTTTGTACCACTGGGCATTTTAACAAGGTGGATTAGGGTTCCTTGGGGCAGTAGAAATCAGCTCTTGGGGTTGGAAGAATAGAGGTTGGTGGTGGGGGGTTATTATAGTTGCTCGTTGTTATAAGTACATAAGTAATGCCACACTGGGAAAAGACCAAGGGTCCATCAAGCCCAGCATCCTGTCCACGACAGCGGCCAATCCAGGCCAAGGGCACCTGGCAAGCTTCCCAAACTTACAAACATTCTATACATGTTATTCCCGGAATTGTGGATTTTTCCCAAGTCCATTTAGTAGCGGTTTATGGACTTGTCCTTTAGGAAACCGTCTAACCCTTTTTAAAACTCTGCCAAGCTAACTGCCTTCACCATGTTCTCCGGCAACGAATTCCAGAGTTTAATTACGCGTTGGGTGAAGAAAAATTTTCTCCGGTTTGTTTTAAATTTACTACACTATAGTTTCATCGCATGCCCCCTAGTCCTAGTATTTTTGGAAAGCGTGAATAGACGCTTCACATCCACCTGTTCCTCTCCACTCATTATTTTATATACCTCTATCATGTCTCCCCTCAGCCGTCTCTTCTCCAAGCTGAAAAGCCCTAGCCTCCTTAGTCTTTCTTCATAGGGAAGTTGTCCCATCCCCGTTATCATTTTAGTTGCCCTTCACTGCACCTTTTATTGTTTTCTTTTAAATATTTTTATTTATGAATTTTTCATTTTACATTCATGTCATAACATAAACATATAGTAATTCTGAAATATTATTCTCTTATAATATTAAATGAAGAAAACTATTTCAATATTTAGTCCACGAAGAGGCATATTTTCAAAGCACTTTGGGAGGCTAAGTTCCATAGGTTTCTATGGAACTTTGGGAGGCTAAGTGCTTTGAAAATGAGCCCGTATATGATCCAAGAACAAGGAAAATTTACATAGTATTAATGAACAATTGAAAACAGAAGGCTCCCTCAATAAGCACAGCCGATGCATAGTATTACAATCAGGGATTTCTATTCTACTCTTTACTTGTAATAAATTCTAATAATTTTCCAGGTTCAAAAAAGATATTTGAAGAATTAAAAGAAATAACACATCTACAGGGATACTTGAGCAAAAAAGTTCCACCTAAGCTAAGCATTCTTGATTTTAATTGCAGAAATTCTTCCCTTCTTTTTTGGGTATCCCTCGATAGGTCCGGAAACATTTGAATTCTTGATCCTAGGAAATTATCATTTATATGACGGAAATACAATTTAAATATATTATTACATTCAAGTTCAAGAGCAAACGTTACCAGCATAGTGGTCATTTCAGTTTCTACTTCCAATGAGTTTTCAAGAAATTCACTTAGATTCAGATCAGGTTGGGAAGAATTCCTCACATTTCTTATACCAGTAATATATTGAATCCTTGTTATAGGTGGAAAATTATCAGAAGAAATATGTAAAACTTCCATACTGCAGAAACTAGAGGTGATTTAGGAAAATTCAATAGTCTTAAGTTATTTCTCCTAATCTGATTTTCTAAATACTCGATTTTTCGAGTTTGGAAATTTTTATCTTTTGAAACTATCGATGCAAAGTTCTTAAAGTGAACTTCATTTTCAAGTACCTCTATTTTGTTATTGTGAGTATCGAGCCTACCAGAAAGCTGATCTTGAGTTTGTTTCATTTCCGCCATTTCTCCTCGAGTGGAAACAGAGATCTGCTGCAAAGTAGAATTCAATCCCTGTATCGCGTCCCATAGACTCTCTAATGTAACTACAGCAGGTCTCACACATTCTCTGTTACCTCCGGAAAGAATATCCTGTGAAGGCGATAGCGAGGGCAGGGAATGTGAACCCTGTCTTCGCAAAATAGTTGTTCCCACAGGAGAGGAAGTAGCTACGGGGCCTCCTCCTGCAGCAACTGGGGCTTGTCCACCTTCGGGTGCACCAGATTGCTGCTCCTCCGACAACACTGTTACATCTCCGGTTCTCGGGGGGGGGGGGGGCTGTAAACGAGGGAGGACTCAATGTAACTCCCTCTATACTATGTTCCCGATCTTCAGTTGGTTTCATCAAGGTGCTCATCGGGGGTCCCAGCGCTCGCGTTACCATCTCATCCAGGGTTGCCTGTCGCATGGTGGAAGACACTACCCGGTTCGTGGAGGTGAGCATGTTAGTTTTCCTTTTCCCCATTGCTGGTTCTAAGGAAAGCCCAGGTTCTAGGATACCAACTGGTAGTCAGGAGCTGCTGCAGTGCACATACGTTTCAGAACTCCATCTTGGATTGTTATTGTTTTCTGTTTATGAATTATAAACAATCGTACAGAATATTGTTCCTTTTTATACTGTGATATCCCCCCTCTCACTCAGGGTGACCTGGTTCTCAATATGCAGATCATATGCAAATTAGTGTGCTACCCCTTCTCGCTCAGGGTGACCTGCTTCCCACTAAGCAAATTAAACAGGTCTCACCAACTGCATATTTCTCAGGCAACTCTTTATTCCAGCCCTGGGCACATTTCTTCTAGCTTAATACTTTATGCTTTCATAGGTCTTCACACTGAGCCTCCCCACACAGATACATGGGCTTAGTACTAGCTTCAATACTTTGGGGACTCCCAACCCCAGGCTTTGCAGCCTACTTCTCTCAGTACTTTGGACACACAGTCCTCACTTTGAACATACAGTTCTTTACCAGTACTTGGGACACACACTCCTTCCGTTGAACACACAGTTCTATAAGTACTGAGGACGAGGACTCACCGTCCAACACTAATGCTTTAGGGCCTTATTACCCCAGGATTTTCAGCCTGCTTATCTCCTTTGGACACCCAGTCCACCACAAGTCCATAAGGTTAGCCAGTATCTTCCAGGGGGATCTCTCTTCTTCAGTTGCCAGCTCTCTTCTCTTCCTTTCACAACTCAGGTGGGGTATAAAGCGGTTAATTAGCTACACAGGACCCAGCCCATAACCTCCTACACCTGTGGACCTCCCAGGGCTCTCCCCGGTCCTAGCGACCTCCATCTATTCTCCTTGCGCCCTCTAGTGGCCTACCCCGGATAGGACAGCCTCATACTTATCATAATACTTTAATAAAAAGAATTAAATTTAAAATCATAAGTGTTTAAGGCCTCTGCAGATGAGGACAGAGCCCATGGGGACAGGGAGGGGACAGAGATAGGGCCTGCAGAGATGGGACAGGGACAAACTTTGTCCTCATGTCATTCTCTAATGTAGTGCTCATGTTCAGTAACACCATCAATTGTTAACTAGCAATGCTTCAATCACAAACTGCTTAGCAAAAACACACATTTTACTCAATGTTGCTGGCTTCCTCAGGGGTCTACTAATCCATTCTCTTCTTGCTGGTTAACAATTGGTGGTGTTATTGAACCTTGCGTAAAAGAGAGTTGTTTTTTTTTTTTTTAAAGATGACCAATGAATGACAGTGGAACTGATTGGGGTAAGACAAATATAGGCTTCTGACATGGTTGCTGAGGTCTCTTTATTTTGCTCAAATAATTGAAGTATGTGTTATTGGATTTTAACACTTTTCATGCCATAGTGCTGTGGATGTTGTACACTACACTGGTTGGTGCTGTGTGTTCACTATTTGATTAGATTGGTATTTAAACCAGTACCCATATAGCTATGCCTGTGGGCACCTAAAATTTAAATCTGGCCCTGGGCTGAAATATAGAAAACCAGTAAGTTATTCCATGCCTTCCATGTTACGTTAGTTTCTTTAATTTTAGTATTTCAACTTGAATATTTTCATATTAGATCTAGACCTGAAAGAAAGCTAATAACGCAAACTTGGTAAGCTAAATTGGGAACTTACATAACATGTTATTTAACAATATTAAAAAAAAAAAAAAAGTAGTGTTAGATTCAGAGAATGCAGGCCCTGTCTCTCACCTCTCTACGTTCTCTTGGAGTTAGAAGCCTAATGAAAGAATCTCCATATTAAGGAGCAGAGAGGACATGAGAACTAATTCTGCTTTCCTCACAAATATACTGCTATTTTTCCTTCAGTGGAAGTTTTCATCTCATTATTCTCCGAGACACAGAAACTTAGCCCTTCTGGTACTGTGTAACATCCAACAGTTAATTACATAGGGCTCAACATTCAATCACAGCAGTCCAGTTAAGAAAACCGCTAGCTGCCATGGTTAACAAAAAAACTGGATATTCTATGCCAGTACCTGGATAACAGCCAGCGCTGAATATCTGGTTTTAGCACTAACCCAAAGTGTTAGTAGCCATATTCAGACTACCTGGATAACAGTTATGTGGTTAGCGATCTGAAAATGGCCTCTTACTGAAAAACCTCTGTCCCTGCCCACAGCGCCCTGGCATTGTCTGGATAGTGCTGCTGAATATCCCTCTCGCCGTACTTATCTGGTTAGTAGCACCTGCTAATGCTAATCAGATAAATGCCTTTGAATAGTGGCTCCATAATAGTTTAGTGAAATTCTATTTGCATTTTCTCTACAGTGTGTTTTTTTATGAATCTGACATGCCCTAGATAGGGAAAGCTTTAGAACCTGACCTGGGATCTGGTGCCATGAGTCTTTATTCATAACTACCTTGCCCCCTCCCCCCCCCCCCACATTCCTACATACTCAGTCTTGGCACTGAAATGATCTGGATTGGGGGGCATGGCCAGTGGCGTTCCGTGGTTGCCTGACACCCAGAGCGGATTGCCACTGCGCACCCCCCCCCGACACAGTCCCCACCTGCCTTCCAAGTTCCAGCTCCATCCACCCCAGCGTGACGCCGCCTCCCCCCCCCCCCCGACACAGTCCCCACCTGCCAACCAGGTTCCAGCTCCGTCCACCCCAGCGTGGCGCCTCGCATCTGCAGCGCTGCTGTAAAAAGAAGAAAATAGCCTCATCGTCGGTCCTTCACTCTGTGTCCCACCCTCGAGGAAATAGGAAGTTATGTCAGAGGGCGGGACACAGTGAGGGAAGGGCCGACGAGGAGGCGATTTTCTTCTTTTTACAGCAGCGCTGCAGATGCGAGGCGCCATGCTGGGGTGGACGGAGCTGGAACCTGGTTGGCAGGTGGGGACTGCGTGGGGGGGGGGGGGGTAGCACCACGCTGGGGGTGGACGGAGCTGGAACCTGGTTGGCAGGTGGGGACTGCGTCGGGGGGAGGTGGTTCCATGACAAGGGGGGTGTGTGGATGGATGGAGCGGAGCACCCCCCCCCACCCGTTGACACCCGGGGCGGACCGCCCCCCCCGCCCTTGCTACGCCACTGGGCATGGCCCCTTCTGGAACTCTGCAATTATGAGTCCCAGGTCTGACCACTAGATGTCACCATACCTAGGAGCATGAGAGTTGTGTTTTCGTCTTGAGATTGCTGTTAATTAGCAGGAGAGAGAAGCATGGGTATCAACTGTCTGTCTTCAATCCTTCCCCTTCAACCTTGCCATAAATCACATGCAGTTTCCTGACTTGTGCAATGAGGTGTTCTCTTCCTGCTCCCTCACTCAGCTGAGGAGCAAGACCTCGAACCACAGAGAGGGGCACGTTGATCTGTGTCTCCTCGCCTGTTTCTTCCCACATGCTGCCTGTTGACAAAGGAGCAAAGGAGGTATGACAGTAGACACTGCAGAGCAACCTTTCTCCATCCCCTCCCCTCAAGTTCCTTGTATGCTACCAGAAAAGTAGGGGGCTTTTCCCTGAGCTTTCTAGTGTTTTTCCCCTGAGACTGGAGAATTCATTCAAATTTCTCAGGGTGAAATCTGGAGAGTTTCCAGGTACAGGTGGCACTCTTGAGATATGTAACTCCACCCTGGGTGAATTCTACCTCTCCAGGGGCGTGGGAGGGGATCCAGAGCCGGAGGTGCGGCACATTTTAGCCCGCTTCCCCCAGCCGCCGACCCTCCCCCGCTGCCACCAGGTACCTTTTGCTGGCGGGGATCCCCAACCCCCGCCAAAGTCGTCTTCAGCGTCTGTCTCCAGCGCGCTCGCTGATCTGTTTCGGTGAGTCCTGACGTTCTGTATGTATGTCCGTACATGCAGGACGTGCATGCAGGATGTCAGGAGTCAGGACTCACAGAAACAGATCAGCGAACGCGCCGGAGATTGGCGCTAAAGAAGACTTTGGCTGGCGGGGGGGGGGGGGGGGGGTGTCAAAGTAGAGGGGGCCAGGGCTAAATCTGTGGAGGCCCATGCCCCTGTGGTCCCACCTAGCTACGCCCTTGCTGCAGTCCCCAGCCTAGGCCAACTCATGGCCCAGATGATATAACTCAGGTCTGAACCAGTTCACAGTCCTCCACCAGGCAGGGCTAATAGAGGCAAACCAAGAAATCCCAGTCTGACTTTTTCCTGCTTCAATTCTAGGTGTTACTGTAATTTCAAAAAAGTATCCAGAGCCGGTGAATGTGTTTGCTCCTGTGGTGATTTCAGATGCCGGGTTATTTAACACTTACAAGCACCTTTTATCTCCAAAACTGCAGCTCCTACCAGGTGAATATCTTTCGGTGCTTAAAGCAAATCAAACAAAAATTGTTGCCCCCAGCTCCGTTCAAGGACAGTCTGATGTGAGCAGTAATCAGAAAGCTTGGGAAACACCGAAACAGATTTTAGAATTAATTACTCATCTTTCTGAACCCCAACTCAGGGTGAGGTACATTCATATACAATAGATATTTTCCCTGTCCATAGGATTTACAGTCTAAGAGTGCTCTTTATTAATGTGCATTAACTGGTTACTGCACATTATGTTTATGGTTATTAAAATGTTTGATATCCCGCCATTTCTAGGTATAGATCATGGAGGCTAACAGTACCAAAATGAACATAACTAATTTTCAGAGGGTGGAAAGGAACACCAAAATTAAGATAGGAAAGAAAAAGACAAATAAAAAAGAAAAACACTCACACGCCTTAAAAGAATCTAAAAGAACTGGAGAAATAGGTTCCATGAGCTAATGCTCTGGGAGGCTAGGGAGGCTTACGGTAACCCAAAGAAAAGAAAGATCTTTGCTAATATATGGTCTAAATATTTACAAAATATCTCCCACAAGGCTAGAAGTGCAGTGCTTAACAAATTGGATACATCCTAGATAGTGAGACATCCAGCAGATATTTGCTCCGGATTTTGGACCGGTTAAGACCTGTAATAGATATTGCTAGTATATTTACCATGAAATAAGTAGATAAAGGTAAAGGAGTAAAATAAAGGGGAGGTTGGGGGGGAGGAAAGGATGTAAAATAATGATGATGATGTTAGACTAGATGCATATGTACAATTATGACATGACTGAATGTTTACAAAATGTTTAACTTTATTGGTTTTGTTTGACGTGGTACATCATCAATAAACACCGTTGAAATATTAAAAAGAATCTAAAAGTTACTAAAAGTCTGGACACAGGTAGTTCAATTGCTGGGGCATACAGACCACCGTAAACCCTGGACTATTAAATCAGGGGCTTAAAAGCCCTATTAAAAAAATTAGTTTTAAGAGAATCTTAAATTTTGTGAATGACATTTCAGAATGAATACAAGGAGGAAGTGAGTTCCGTAGTGAGGGTGCCAAGAAGTAGAAAGCAGAGGAACGAGTTGAGTCATAGTATGCTAATCTGGGACAGGGAAGAACCAACCGGTTAGAATCCATAGAATGAAGGGCACAGGCAGGGGTATAAGGTATTATAACTGAGGCAAGGTAGGCAGGACCACTGAGATGTAACACTTTGTGAGTCAGACATAACATCTTAAACATGCATCTATACTGGACAGGAAGCCAGTGTAGTTGATGGAAAAGAGGAGTACTATGCGATTTAATACACGTTATATACTACATGTATTCAAGATGCCCTTCAGGCAACTCCTCAGTTGGTACATAGTGCGGAGTTGCAGGGATGTCATTTTCGAACAGTTCATAGAGCTTATTTTTCTCAAACGTAAGTGTTGTTTGCAGGATGTGCGGATACCCTCATTGTCTGAAATGTGCCCTTGGGGATAATTTGTTCCTTCATGGATTGTGGCAGTGCAGGAAATTAAAGTATTCTGGGCAGCCCTGTTTGCTTACTTCCATTCTGTTCTTGACCACCATCTCCGGGTCTCTCTTGAAGTAGCTCTCTAGCCCCATTACAACTATGAGTGCAAGGACTATTGGTGAAAAATTCATTTTTGGGAAAATTATGTATCTTGGGGAGGAAGTGCATTCTCAATCACTGGTGGTTGAATTATCCTCTGTCTATATGGTATTGTAGGAATAGGCTTCATGAGTTAATGTTATGGGAATCCCAGGGGGCTCATCTATCTGTTTGGGGTGCATATTTGCAGAAGATATCTCCTAAAGCATGAAGTCAAGTTTTGAACCGGTTCTCAGCTGACTATTTAGGAACAGTTAGCACACCTTGAGTTCTCAGGCAGGGTGGGAGGGAGGGAGGGAGGGTTTTCCTGTTGGGGGGGGGGGGCGGCTTTGATTATTTGGTTTGGGGGTAGTTTGAGGCCCTAAGGACCAAGACCCCAGACAATGGTTCTGTGTTATATTGTTTATTTTGTTGAACTTCCTTGTTGTTTAGATGCCACGGGGGGGGGGGGGGGGGGGGGTTTACTCAACCCAACTGAGTGAGTTTTGTTGCTGTAGAGTAGGCTGACTTTCTATCTTCTAACAGCATTTCCTTACCCTGTACTCCAGGGATACAGTCCCAGCTCAACAGGGCTCAGCATGGGCTGGCTGGATTCAGCCTGTTTGTTGGTCTCAGAGGAACGAGGGAAGAACTAGGATTGAAAGCAACAAACTACTACATTTACCTTGATAAAAACTTAGATAAACTGTAAGTTGGAGTTTTATACTACCTTGTTGAATTTTTTTCTTGGAACAGAAAACAAGCAAGTCAATAATGCTTTTGATTGTACTGCTACTTTTTGAAAGTTGAGAGGTGTGGTAGCTGTGTTAGTCCATTTCCAATCTGACGAAGAAGGGCAACCTTCGAAAGCTAATCAAGAAATGTATTAAGTTATGTCCAATAAAAAAGGTATCATCTTATTTTCTTTTCCATGTTTTATTTTGTTTGATTTCTATTTATAACCTTTTTGAAAGTTAAAAGCTGAATTGATGGTGATACTGGGCAAAACCTGCAGAGGAGATTTTTTCCCCCCTTCTACTATAATATCAGGCAAATGTTTAAAAGTTGCAAGTTTTTGTTTTTTTTAATGGCAATGCCTCTGATTTATTTGCTAGAAAGCTAGGTATTGCACTTTTTAGAATATAGAAAATAGTTCATCTTATTTCTTGACCATAGCGCTACTGGGTTCTTGTGAGCAGGTCATGAAATGTGTTTGAATTTGCTTTTAGGGAAGCGCCATACTTTACTGTCTCCAGAGATGAAGCGCCTGTGCGCATCCCAGTAGTCTACGTTTCCTTCCCATCAGCCAAAGACTCTTCACATGAGGAGAGGTGCCCAGGTATGCATACATGAATTAGATTTTGAAACAATATTCATTATGTACAGATTAAAACAACAATGAAACCTAATTTTTTTTATCAAAGCCCACAATAGCAGGAAATCATTCAAACTCTCTAGTTCAACTTTTAAAAGGAACCAAAATGTAATCGGAACTGTTGGCATTGAATATTTCAAATGGATGGGGCTCATTGACTCTCATACCAGCTCCTTCCGAGGTGGTTAGAAATTTATCAGAGGGTTCCCTATATTGAATGTGTTGCTAATCAATAGATTGGTGGATCTTTGTTTGTATTCTCATTTGGCATAAGTGATTTCTCCTGTATCTGCTCTCCAGACACTGGAGTCTATCCTGTTTATTTTAATCGATATGTTAGTATATCAGAATAAGGTGAACTTGAAAATGTATCTCTTTTGATAGAATAATAATAAATCAGTTTTAGCTTTGATATTCCTCTTGTAGTGTGTTGGGAGAATGAAAGAATTTTGTTTCTTTAATTTGGTTAACTTTGTTACATACCGTTCATTATAAAATTCTTCACACCTTTTATTCTGCTGTCTAAAAATTATAATTCAGAATGCATTGAAATAGGAGTTTGTTTCACTATCTAAACAATATACTTTATACTTTGAAAATGAAAAACCAGCTTTAGAAACCAATAATACTTCACCCTTTTTGTCATAGAATATCAAATTAGATTTGTTTTCAAAGCTACCTTAACCAGGCCCATAATAAGTTAAATAGAGCCCACTTGTGTCTAGTCACAATATCTGGCTTATTCAACTACTCCTGGATAAACAGTCGAGTTTTCTTTTGTATGAAGTAAATGTGAGCTGCCAAAAGAACTATGGGATATAGATATAGATTGGGGAAGACTGTAGGAAAAGTTCAGTGTGTTTTGATTTTTTCCTTGCAGCACTGCCAGGTCCATCACTATAAAGTAGAAATGGATTGGTACCATCGAGACACTGCCTTGATCAGTAACTGGGTGTTATGATTGGGGTCAGAACCCCTCTCAAACTTACCTCTTTCCTGGGGGTCAGCTTCTTAGCTGGCTTCTGTTTCTTTTGTCTGTCCTGTCTGAGCTGGCTCTCTCTCTCTGTGCTGGCAGCTTCCAGCAGCATGGGGTTAATTGTTTTACTTTACTACAGCTGTGTGGGTGGACTGAGTTAGCTCTACCTCTCTTTGGGTGTACTGGCTTCAAGTGCTTCATGGTGTTGCATTGGTGTGGGTTGGGCCTCTCTGGGTCAGTGTGCTTTTGCCTAGGTCTAGGGAGTGTGACATCATCATGGAGGGCCTTGATAAGGAAGTGGTGTTGTTTCCTTCAGGGCCTTTGCAACGGTTGTGTTTACTTTAGGTAGGGTGGTGCAGTGTGCACTTCTGACTTTGTGTCTAGTTTCCCTGCTTGATTTTGCTAAGGTCCAGGTTAGTGTTAGTGCAGTGTGCACTGGTGTTTGTGTGTTTAGCTTTCCTGCTTTTCCCTTGTGGTTCCCCTGCTTTTCCCTCTTGGTTTGGAAGCATTGCTGTGTGTAGGGCTTTGGATGCTCTGTTGCTGATAGAAGTACTTCAGGGTTTGGTGTTGTTAGGAACACTGCAGAGTTTGCTGTAAGAAGTACTTCTGGTGTTTGTGCTATTGGGAGCATTGCAGTCTTTGCTGTTGGTGTTTGGTGCTTTAGAAGCACTTTTGGCTTATGTGTTAGCTTCCCTGTTTTTTCCTTGTGGCTCCCCTGTCTTCCCTTTTAGTGCTAGGAGCTCTTCTGGTTGCTTGCCAGAGTAGTGCTTAGGAAGCACCTTGTTAGTTTTGTATCTAGCTTGCTAGAGCAGTGCTTAGGTAGCTTGTTAGTTTTGTGTTTAGCTTGTTAGTGTAGAGCTCTGCTTGTAGCTTGGTGCTTAGTAGCACCTGTGTTAGCTTTGTGTTTAGTTCCCTGCTCTGTTAGTTTAGGGCTTAGGAAGTCCCTTTCTTGAGCAGGGCTTAGGAGCTCCTGTTTAGTATAGGGCTTAGGAAGTCCTTTTGTCAGTTTACTGTTAGGAACACTCCTGCTGGTTTAGGGCTTGGGAGCACGTAGATCAGTTTAGGTTTAGGAACACTTCTGTTTCCAGTCCTGGTCCCTGTGTCATCCGGTATCCAGTAAGTCCTGCCGGCTACTTGAACCCAGGAGCTCAACTCCTGGGGGGCTTAGTAGCTAAGTGCAGGTGAAGCTGTGTGGACCAGTCTGGTGTGCTCCAGTCCGGGGGATTCCAGTCCATGTGTTCCGGCTCGCTGGGCAGTGCCTGCAGTCCCTGTCGGTGTCGGTGTGCTTGCCCAGCATTGGTTGGTGGGTTTTGCCTGCTGCTGTCGCTCCTCGTCAGCAGCCCAAGGGCTCACGTTTGCTCCTGGGCTCTGAACCTGAGAACCTGACACTGGGGGTTAAGGAAACTGCTGAAGAAAGTCACTGTGAGGCCTAAAGTACAGAAATCTCTGGCCGAGACTGGGAAAATGTTGATTGTTCAACAGTTTAAAAATCACTCCACAAACATAGCCTGTATGGGAGGGTGGAAAGAAGAAAGCCACTGCACATAAATGCACATATGGGGCTAGATTCTATATATCGTGCTGAGATTTCAGTGTGGAAATCGAAGCATACTCTATAAATGTGGAAACTCAAACGCATGACGCCATTCTTCCCGAGCGAAACATTTCGCAACTTGATACAAGCAATGGTACTAAGCCATGTAGACTACTACAATGGAATTTATGTGGGATGCAAAGAACAAATTATAAAGAAACTGCAGACCGCTCAAAACACGGCAGCCAGGCTTATATTTGGACAAATGCGATTCGAAAGCGCCAAACCCCTCCGAGAAAGACTGCACTGGCTCCCAATCAAAGAACGTATTGCTTTCAAAAATCTACTGCAAAGCCCCGGGATACATGACAGACCTCATAGACCTCCAACCAGAAACAAAACAGGATCAACACGAACATACCTAAATCTCCACTTCCCAAGCTGCAAAGGACTCAAATACAAATCAACCTATGCATCCAGCTTTTCCCCTCCTACATAAGCACACAACTATGGAACGCCTTATCAAAAGCCGTGAAAACAACTTATGATCACCTAAACTTCCGGAAATCATTAAAAACTAACCTGTTCAAAAAGGCATACCCTACCGACCCAACTTAAATGCCTGTATCCTGCAACACAACGGAACCAAAGCTCGTAATGGACATATAATAACTCTTCCTCTCTACAATTCCCTAATGTGTCTGTACACACGTACCTTATTCTACCACAACATTACTTTATTTGTTTGTACCGGAATTGGCGAACGCCTTTACGGTACTATGTAAGCCACATTGAGCCTGCAAATAGGTGGGAAAATGTGGGATACAAATGTAACAAAATAAAGTACGCTTTAATTTAGGGGTACTTTATAGAATACACCGAGCGCTGGTCCATGAGACTAAATTTAGTTGCAGTCAATTATGCCAACTAAAACCTGGTGTAAATCCTGACGCCGTAATTAGGCATGGAGTGAGTGTATTCTATAACAACGCGCATAGATTTTAGAAAAGCCCATAACCACTCCCACTTTTCAACTATGTGATTTAGAATTTATGCCATCACGTTACAGAATACGCTTAGCAAGTAGTATGCATAAATTCTAATTAATGCCAATTAGCACTGATAATTGCTTGTAAACATCCAATTATCAGCGCTGATTAGCTTATTAACTAAGTTATGCGCATTGTTATGGAATACACATCGATTTCCGCATGGAAAACTCAGTGCGATATATAGAATCCAAGGGATGATGTGCCACATAGTCTTTGCAAAGAAACACTTGTGGGATAATGTACACATGAGAGAAGATTTATGGGTAGATTCAGTAAATAGCGCCTAAAACATCAGTGCTGAAAAAAATGCTTAAGTGTTAGTCTGTAAGCCACGGCTAAAGTTCAACGTGGTTTATAGAATAACACTTGATCATTATGGTCGTGCATAAATTTAGGCACCAACATTTGCACCAACAAAAACGTGGTATAAATGCCTGTGCCTAAATTTACGTGCGGAGTAGTCTTATTCTGTAATTACAAGTGTAACTCAAAACTGCTTAACTTTACCCACATAACACCCAATTAAATCTAATTAGTGCCAATAATTGGCACTGATTGGTTCACTATCTTATTAAATTGTGCATGCAAATCGATACTACACCTAAATATGCACTTGCAGTTTTCGGTGACCTTTACAGGATAATGGTCTGGTGAAACTGCTTGCTCTTAGCATTCAGTGATATGTGTGATGTAAAAACACATTTCAGTACCCAGCTAACAGCACTGTGAGGCAAATGATCAAAAGCCCCGCGCTGTTCCAAACAGCACTCTTAAAATAACGCTGGAACAGCGCGAGGCGCTATTAGACCTATGATCAGAGATAATGCATGCAAATTTAAGCAGTGCAATTATCTCTGATCATGGGGTAGAAGTGTGGGCGAATTTTGCCTGAGCATGCGCTCGGCACAATCCTCCCGCACTTGTTTGACAGGTCTGGGCTGTCAAAAGCCCAAACCTGTCAAACACAGGGGCTGGAGGTCCATGGGACCACCTGGCCCTGACTACCCCTCCCCGGAGCAACAGGGGCTGGAGGTCCAGCGGACTTCCAGTCCCCCCGAGGATCCCCCCCCCCCAGGTTCAGGGAGGGCTGGAGATCCAGTGGGTCTCCAACCTCCCCAAATCCCTGGAAAATGGTCCCTGGTGGTCAAGTGGCCGCCGGCCAAACCCCCTCTCCAGCCCACCCGAACTCCCCCCCCCCCCCCCCCCCCCCCAGCGTTGTCGGTCGAATCCCTGCATTTATCAGCTCACTTTGTCACCCAGTTTCTGATCCAGTCAAGGGCATCAGATCATACTAAAAGGTGCTCAGTTTATGTAAAAGTCACCTATGCAGTACAGTGTCAAAAGTCTTGCTGAAATCTCAGTATAGCACATCTAATGCTTTACCTTGATCCAAAACACTGGTCACCTGCTCAAAGAAATTTTTTTTATTTTTATTTTTTGTTACAGTTGTACCCTGCGCTTTCCCACTCATGGCAGGCTCAATGCTGTAACAGGATCCGAGGCATTATTTTTGTCTGTATAGATAATCCAGAAACTGCACTATTCTCTGTTTTAGAAGCATTTACTTACCACAGAAGTCAGGCTTTTTGGCCTGTAGTTCCAAGCCTCCTCCTTACTTTCTCTTTTTTGGAAAGGAACCAAATCCACTTGTCTACAGTCCTGTGGGACCTCTCCTGACTCTACTGAAAAGATCAGATTACAGAGGTGCTGGGACTTCCTCGTTTCTTGAGTACCCTCAGATGTATCCCATCTGGCCCCATTTCTTTGCCTACTTTAGCTCCTCATGAATAGATTCTTATGAAAATCATGTGAAGATTTTCTTTTTACTTTTATCTACTTTCATAACCAAAATGGTTTGTTGCTCTTAAAATATCTCCTTCAGTTTTGCCCACCACTTTTCTGTAAAATGTGAGCTAGCTGTGATCCAATAAAGCATTAAAAAGGAAAAAAAGCTTCAGAATCCTTTAATAAACATTTTGTGATCCTCTGTGTTCTAACATCAGGTAACTGCTCACAAGAGACGTCAGACACATGAGTCAAAGATGAAGGCAGTTATCCTGATAAAGGCCACTAAAAAGAGAGAGAGAGAGAGATTAATTTTTAAAAATTAAGATAAAAAAATAACACCACAGTTGGTTTTTTTTAAGCATGGTATTTAGGAGAAATTGCCCAGTCTTCTACTGTCTAGATAATATGTACTGTTTTATTCAGATTAAAAAGTTACATTATCCTCTGGCCCAAATTTTGGCACCGGCAACTGCTTATTTATTTATTTGATTGATTGATTGATAAGATTTCTATTCCACAGCATCCATAGTTCTTGATAGACTACAATTTAACATACACAATATCAGACATATTGTCAAAGACAAAATATCACATATAACAAGACAAAAAAAATGTATAAAATATACAAAGACCCTCTACCAGCCCTCCCTCCCCTCCAAACGGTCTAGCACCTCTCTCCCTTCTATCCAGCCCCCCCATGGGTCTAGCGCCTTCCTTCCTTCCCTTCCCTTCAGCCCCCTCCCTCTCTGTGGGTCCAACAGCCCCCCCTCCTGCATTTCCAGCGCTCCCACTCCCCTCCTCCCCCTCCACCACGGTAACTCTCTTATGCAGCCAGCCAATAGCAATCTTCGCAGGCCTTCTCCGGGTCCTCCTCTCTGCCAGGTCCTGCCTTCTGATGCAACTTCCTGTTTTCGCTAAATAAAGGTTTGGACAAGTTCCTGGAGGAAAAGTCCATAGTCTGTTATTGAGATTGACATGGGGAAGCCACTGCTTTTCCTGAGATTGCTAGCGTGGAATGTTGCTACTAATTGGGTTTCTGCCAGGTACTTGTGACCTGGATTGGGCACTGCTGGAAGCAGGATACTGGACTAGATGGACCATTGGTTTGATCCAGTATGGCTAGTCTTATGTTCTTAGATCACGCTGCAAATCCACCCCTGTGCAAAGTTCTGTACCAGCAAAAGGACAGAGGTATCCTATGATCATACATATCATTCTGCCAGGACAAGCTGATTCATTCCTGGATTTGAGGAATGCATGGACTGTGACACCTTTTTTGTCCTTCTAGGCAAGTCCACCTTAACAGCACTGACCTTTGCACAGTACGAGTGGTTTGAGGATTGGAAGGAAGAGGAAGTAAAAAAGAGAGGAGCGGATTATGAGAGTGTGAAAAACACTTTTGCAGAAGCCATGCTGGAGACCATCCTGAAATTCTTCCCTCACTTGAGAGATAAGGTGGGACATAAGAGCCAGCTTTTCAACACAAATTATCCCTCCCTGGACACAGGAAAGGAGATTGTCCAATATAGTGGGTGCTTGAGCAGCCACAGAGCTGGCACCTATGATGTGGGTTAATTTTCCATTTCTGATGAGCTTTCTTGGGAGTTTAGGATTTGCAAAAAGTCAACTATTGAAAACTGTTTGATATCATATATTAAGATTTCCATCAAAAAGGAGGCATAATCCCAGATTTCTGAAGCTTTTTGCCTCTTTAAAAACAAAGGGAAAGGAAGAGGTTTTGTGAATTCAGTAGAAAGGGAAATTTTATTTTTAATTTTCGTAGAAAAATCAGATTTTTCTTGTATTTTCAGATGGTAAAATTTTGACAAGATTTTTTAAATGTTTTTATTCATGAAGATGAAACCCCCCCTTTTTTTAAAGGAAGGAGGGTGCAAAACCTATTATGAGTCTCTCCAGACATCCCATTCCCTTCCCTAATCTCTGGAACATAATCCATTTGCATGGGGAAATGGAAAAACAATGTTTATTAGAAAGCGAAGGATTAATAATTTTTTTTTGTTCTGACATAATTCAGAGCTGCCTTCCTCAGTAAACAGGCAGTTGGTGAATCACTCATTTGGAGAGGCTGAGGAGAGAACGGGACAGGGACACAGACACAGTCCCCTCCAATGTTGTGAGCAGAGTAGAAAATTTTAAAAGGGATAAAAACTTTGCCATATGCACATGTTGTCTGACCACAGTCTCGCCTACAAATTACTTCACTGAAACTTTACATAACAGAAATAAACCAATTTTCATCAATATGGAATTCAACTCCACCATCCAACTGAATTTTTAAACTTTCTGGGCGATATTCAGTCCGTGGCTGTCAGTGGTTTTAAATGTTCTCCTGCCCACTTAAACCACATTGAATATCAACCCCTTTCTATTTTCTTTTTTTTTTTTCTTCTATAAAACGTGTACAATGGCAAAATATGCAATGACACCTTTAAATTCTGGAATCACTTCAGTTAACAGCAACTCACTTTCCACTAGCAAGTACTTTGGAATTAACCAAACCTGAAAAGAGACGCATTCCAGACCTATACAGGTTATCAATAGAAATCAAACAAAATAAAACATGGAAAAGAAAATAAGATATTTTTTTTTATTGGACATAACTTAATACATTTCTTGATTAGCTTTCGAAGGTTGCCCTTCTTCGTCAGATCGGAAATAAGCAAATGTGCTAGCTGACAGTGTATATAAGTGAAAACATTCAAGCATTACTATGACAGTCTGACAGGGTGGGAGGATCGGGGTGGGTAGGAGGTATGCATGGGGACATCAAAGCATATCATTGATGTCCCCATGCATACCTCCTACCCACCCCCATCCTCCCACCCTGTCAGACTGTCATAGTAATGCTTGAATGTTTTCACTTATATACACTGTCAGCTAGCACATTTGCTTATTTCCGATCTGACGAAGAAGGGCAACCTTCGAAAGCTAATCAAGAAACGTATTAAGTTATGTCCAATAAAAAAGGTATCATCTTATTTTCTTTTCCATGTTTTATTTTGTTTGATTTCTATTGATAACCTTAAGAGTGGACTAACACGGCTACCACACTCCTCAGACCTATACAGAAAACCTGTCATATAAAAACAATATTACATCAGAATTCAAATAGCAGCCACCTAGAATAGCAATATACTGCTGCTGGAAAAACAGAACAAGTCGGGCTGCTATACACGGAAGCTAAGCTTTAGCAGAATATCATGTCTGTCCCTCCTGTCAGTCATAGGAACCATGAGAAGTCTGCATGCAATAAAACATTGGAGAAATAGAAATGCATTTTCTTCTGTACTGTGCAAAATACAAAGTTTTCAGAGTTGCACATTTCAAAAACTGACATTAAAACTACCAATTGGAGGAACGAACTGACTCCCCCCCCCCCCCCCCCCCGTTTACGGTGCGCTAATGCTGCCACAGCCTATTCAGTTTGAATGGATTGTGTCGGCATTGGCGTGTGGCAGCCGCTAGCGTGGCATTGTAAACAGGGAGGTAAGTGAATAGAGGTATGCAGAATATTCTTATTATACGTTTTGCATATCCCCATTCAATTAGTTAGTTCCTCCAGTTGGTAGTTTTGATCTATTCTAGGAAGCTGGTTTGCCTCCTTTTTGGGGAGTTTCAAAAGATGACATATTTCAATTGCTAAACTGAAAAGAAAATGTCTTCTACTTTTGTTGTCTGGGCTTTTTATTTTACTAGTCTGGTTAGCCCCAGTCTCTCCTATTTTTACTTTCCTTATATTGGTCTTCATCTAAGTTCTTTTTTACAGTCTTGTCTTTATTTATCCTTTCTTCTCTCATCTTCCATTTCTGTCTACATCTGTCTCTGACATTGATCCTTCCCTTTCACCTTTTTCTGCACATCTCACTTCTCTGCATCTCTAGTCACCTAGATTTTACTCCTCATTTTCCCCTTCTCTCTCACTCTGTAGTTCTCAGTCTCTCTCTTTTCACGTCATCTACCTATGGACTTCCCATCTTCCACTCTCACCCCCTCATGAGCCCTCCTGTGTTTTCCTCCAAGTCTCACACTCTCTCCAACCTCAGCAACTTACCTGTCACTCAGTCCCTTCTGGCATCCACCTCCTTTTTTCTTCTTTCTCTTACCCACTACCCAGCTTCTCTCACACTCTTCTTAGATGTATCCCTTTCGCCTAGCCCTTTGCACTGCCTCTTAACTCTTTTCCGGCCCCTCCAGAACCTTCATACCATCTCTACACTCCTTCCTCCAGATACTCTTACCCTCTTCTCCCTCCTTTCACTCCATTCTTCTCCCTCTTCTCTCCTTTCTGCACCCCCTCCTCACCAACTCTCTCTAGGCACTCTGACCCTCTTAAACCTTCCTCCAGCCATATGCTGTCCTCTTATTACTATTTCCCTCTTCTCTGACAGCTTATCATCACTTCCTTCCTCTCTGACCTGTTCTCATCCTCTCCTTCCACTCTTTCCCCTTCTCACCCATTCTCTCCCTCCTGGTCATGCCACTCGCTCTTCTCCCTTCTTCCCTCTAATCTGAGCCCATTTTCTTCTTCTCCCTCCTCCCAGAAGTTGCCTGAGTATATGTCTGTCATTTTAGAGTATGAATAACAGTTTCACTGTCTAGAGCCTTTTGGCCATCCATCCCTGGCTCCTCCTCTTATGTGGCTGCCTTCACAACCAACCCATCTGGTATGCAGCAGGAGATGCATTTAATAGCTTGTCATCCACCACTGCCGTGGAGCCAGTGTCACGATGATTTGTGAGATTTTGCAGTTAATCTCATGAGACCGGATCCATGGCAGCAGGGGATGATGTGCAGTTAACTGCATTTTCTACTGCGTGTAGCTGCAGGAGTATTGAAGGTCTGGGTTAAACTTTGCCTGAACTGGCCCAGTAGGTTTGAGGAGGCTAAGCCTTCCCAAGCCTCTTATACCAGGCACCTATGGTAAAGCAGAAATGATGGTAGTCTTCATGTGTGTGTGTATTCTCCACAGACTTCACATGTCTTTCTACGGTACTGGGAAAACTTGCCCAGACCAGGCCAGTAAATTTTATTCAGAAAGGTAGGAACTCATTGTAGTACAGGAAATGAGATTACAGAACCAAATTCACGTAGTCTATTTAAGGTCCTGATTCAAATAGACTTGGGAATAGGAACCGAAAGTATGTAGTGGTGTGGCAATGATGAGAGAGGGATTTGGTTGGAATGGGCAGTGTGTTTAGAGAATGTACAGGAGGCTGGTCAGTGTACTTTCAGGACTGAGTGGGAATCCTTTTCACATAACTTGCTTTGTTATCTTAGTTGTTCATTTGAACCCTTCTCTTGGCCTCTCACAGATTGACTGCATTTCAAGTGGCTCTCCACTGTCTAACCAGCACTACATAGCTTCTTCACGGGGAGAGTTCTATGGCATAAGCCATGATATACAACGATGGACCCCTGAGAGTGTGGCCTTGTTCCGGGCTCAGACGGACATAAAGAATTTGTACATGTCAGGTATTGATCTTATTTGAAATGAGTTTTTCTTTCTACTAGCTTTCTTCTTTTGTATTTTTAACTCATCGGTTTCCTACTGCTCCTTTGGTCATCTAGCTCACTCAGAACTGGCCTTATGGTGACATGATTCTTCATTCACAACTGTCCAGGTTTTTCCTCTGTTTATATAATATTCCACCACACTTGCACACCTAACCCAGTTATTTCAGTAGATAGAATATATTTTGATAGCAGGTAAGGTTGTAGGGCTCATCTTGTCTGCCCAATTTCATTACTGGGGCATTGCCATAAATCCCAGGATCGCAAACTTTTCACCTACTCCTTTGTATCTAGGAGCTACCTGAGCTGTTCAATGTAACCCTTCTCTGGGCTTCACAGTATCTGTCCAGAGCTTGAGCCACAGACCCTTGTTCCCTCCAGAACCCTGTAATGTGTATCCTGAATCCAGCCAGTGGTGGTGCTAGTAGAATATTTATAGAGAAATATTTGGGGTGCCAAAAGTCTAAAGTGCGCAGTTCAAAAGGGGCGTGGCCATGGGTGGGAAAACGGGCATTTTGTGGGCATTCCCAAATTTATGCATGTTATAGAATATGGCCCAATCTGCGTAAATCTACACGCAGGGATTTATGCCACATTTTCGTTGGTGGAAATGGAGGCACGTAGTTTTAGGCACTGGGATATCGACTAAGTGTATTCTATATACTGTGCCTAAATCTAGGAACCGCTTTAGATTATTCTTAGGCAGAAATGTTTACCAAGTGGATTTTTTAGGCGCCTTATATAGAATTGGCCCATTCTGCCTAACTGGGATATCAACTAAGCGTATTCTATATATTGCACCTAAATCTTATAGAATACACTTAGGTGGAAATGTTTTCCATGCAGATTTTTTAAGTGCCATATATAGAATCTGGCCCATTGTGTCCACCTCCACATTATGCTCCACACTCCCCTTTAAAACATTGCAAGAAAATAAATCCCCAAATCTGTGCAATAAAGAAACCCCTAGCCAGTATGAACCAAACAGAACCCCCCCCCCCTACAATTACAGTTACTCAATAGGATCATTCAACCAATTTTTCTATATGGAAGGAAATACAGAGTCTTAT
Organism: Microcaecilia unicolor; assembly: GCF_901765095.1. NCBI lineage: Eukaryota > Metazoa > Chordata > Amphibia > Gymnophiona > Siphonopidae > Microcaecilia > Microcaecilia unicolor. The sequence continues at coordinate 297,827,567 of NC_044034.1, read as the reverse complement.
ACAGGGTGAACGCTATCCCCCCTAATTCTATATATATAGGGCTCAAAATTGTGTGTGCAATTTAATTGCTTAACAAGTCAATTAGCACTGATAATTGGGTGAACAATCAATTATGGGTGCTAATTGGCAATAATTGGAATTTTTATAGTCTCTATTCTATAACGATGTGCGTGTAAATTTTTCCACGTGGAGCTGAAAGGAGGCCATGCCATGGGAGGGGAATGGGCAGGTCAGGGGCATTTCTAGGATTTGGGTGCAGTGTTATAGAATTTGGGGGATCCATGCCTAATTTAGACATGGGGATTTACACCAGGGTTCAGTTGGTGTAAATCATTGGGTGCAGATCCCGGTGCTAAGCACTATTCTATTAACGGTGCCCAACTTTGAGCGCCATTTATAGAATAGTGCTTAGTGTGCATTTTTTTTTTTAGAGCCCAAATTTGGGTAGTAACAGTACACAGTGGGAAATATCAGACAAATGAACAAATAGTCCAAATATAGCAGCTCCTTATTGTAGAAACTTGCAAAAAGGACTCGACATGAGTCGTGTTTCGGCACAACTGACTTCCTAAGGAGTCCATAAATTAAAAAGCAATAATAACAGCATGACCATAAAATATATGTAACAATAATGTACAGAATCAAAACAATATTAATCTATTTTAAAACCCATAAAAAGAGGTGTGGAGCTACAAAATAATACAATTAAAAGACACAGAAAGTGCAACTAAAAGACAATTCCTTACCTATACAGTACTATAATGATGTATAGAAATGGAGAGCTGTATCAAATAACAAATAGGGAGCTATATCAGATGATAAAATCTATTAAAAAAAAATAACAACCAATGAATTTGAATAACCTAGGAGAAAATATTGTAAAATACAGCAACAAACAGATTAAAATATGCAAATACAGATCACAGTATTAGATCAAACTGGATGCACAATCATCCAAAAAAAAGTATTTATGTCAAAATATCATATATAATATCAGAACTTGATGTAGATATATGTAGTGTAATTCCCGGCATGCAATTTGGGTGCACATCTCCAGTATTCTATAACACTGTGCACAAATTTTAGCAATGTCCCTGACCCGCCCATGTACCTCCCATGGCCTCGCCCTCTTTTAGGTTACACCCTATGGGATTTGGACACACATTGTTATAGAACAGCATATAGCAAGGTGTGTGCACCAGTCTAAATCGGTGCCCATTAGCACTCAATTAGTGGCACTAATAGGCTCAGCTGATGCATTCCACAGTTCTGATTCAGGTGGGCCTCTGTCATTACATTAGCGCTGTCTCCTGCACAGCCTCTGTTTCAGTTGTCAATAGCATAAGCATTTCTTAAATTAAATTCTTCAGTTTTCTTGAATAGGTAACTACCATGATTGGGGCTTCTAAGGTGTTTGTAAATTGTAGCTGTTTATTTTCCAACTAAAGAGTTCTTTGAGGATACAAAATATCAGTGTCTTAATGTTTTCATGCCACCAGTACTATTGCTGGGGACCTTTTAGAAATCAAATAAGTAGGTTTGTGTTACTTAGGAGTTGTCAGTGCAGAAAAACCACCAAAACTGAGTGGAGAGTATAAAACAAGCCAGCGGAGGGATGAGAAATTACTAGAGGAAGTGAGAGCTTTCTAGTGTTTCTCCAATAGACAACAGTTTTAACTTGTTTTGCATTGGGGGTATTTATTGGTTAAAACCTGAAATCACAAGCCCTAACTATGGGGGTCTTTTACTAAGATGTGGTAGAAATCATTACATTACTTTAAGGTCTTATAGCCCGCTACAACCCAGTGGTGTTCCAAGGGTGGAGCGGTGGGTGTGGTCCGCCCCGGGTGCACGCTGCAGGAGGGGTGCGGGGAGCAGCCGCGCGGCTGTCAGCTCCGCTGGTTCCCCGCACCCTCTGCTGTTACTTCCTGTTCCAGGGCAGAGGGCGTGGGGAACCAGCGGAGCCAACAGCCGTGTGGCTGCTCCCAGCAGGTAGGAAGAATTCACCGGGGGAGGGGGGCTTGGCGGTGATGCACCTGGGGGGTGTCGTGCTGCACTGGGGGGAGGGGGTGCACAGTGCCGATTCGCCCCGGATTGCAGCTGACCAAGGAACGCCACTACTACAAACAACAAGTTCTAAGCGGATAACAACAAGAAAAAGAGCATACTCCCAGATAGTTGTACAAAAATAATCACAATCATCAGAAACAAAATTTAACATCTGTGGATTAAGAAAAATATTTTCTAAAAAGAAAGTTCCTTAGTAATTTCCTAAACTCATAATAATGTTTAGTTTGCCTAAGAAAAGAAGGAAGAGAATTCCATCTAGAGGCTGCTTGATAAGTTAATGAGGACTGTAAAGGAAGGATGAATGACTTTTAAACAGTAGGGAATCCTAATATAAAAATATTTCTAGTAACTCCACTGCAATTTCTGTTAAGGAAAAACAAAATAATCAATTAAATAACCCGGGGGATCCCTATAGAAAGCTTTAAAAGTCAAATGCCAAGATACCCGTAGCCCGTAGGAATATAATCAGCATCTTGGCGTTTAGCGCCAGCTGATTTGTGCCGTGAGACCCCCCCTATGTTTGCCATTCTGGCCTCAAATTGTGTGACTTGAGCCTGTGTGTGGAGGAGGGAGGGGTCAGTTTGGTCCATTCCTGCAGCTGAAAGACTTCTCTGTTTTATTCTTGGAATCTGCTTGCCTGATTATGCGTTTTCTAGAGAGCTTTGTATGTGTTCGAAAGTCCACAGGCATTTGTGATATGAGTCGTACACCCTCTAATGCTTCTTCCCTGGGTTGCAGGTCAAGATGCTTTCCTGTGTGGATTTGGTGGGGCCCTTAACGGAGCCATGGTCTGTGCCTCAGCTGTTCTGGGACGGAACCTGTACCTGGATCTAATGCGTCTCAAGAAACAAATTAAACAAGCCAAATCCAAGAAGAGCAACTGATGTCCCATTCCTACACAGATTTCCTGATGGAAATTTGCAGGAGTCCTGATATATTGCACAAAGATGTTGTTACTCATGAGATTTCAAGCCCCTTTGCCAGTATCACTTATGGCTTTGAAACCTCATGTGCAAAGTCATCCTTGGCTGCTGCTTCTAGTCCTGTGAAAATATTAGTTTGTAAACAGGCCAGTTTTCTCTAAGCTCAATTTAACCTAGGCTCAGTTTGATTACTGCTGCTCTGCACTAAGCCCTACACTCAAGTTCATTGTGTTATCAGAAGCTTCTCACCTTTATCAAAAATGTTCTACTCCTGTACAAGCCACTTGGTGCTGGGAAAGAAAGCTGAGTAAAGTCCTTGGGAAAACACAGATGTTTTATTTACATTGCAAGTTCTTTGGTCCATTGAACACCTTTATTCAAGGGTGAGGCTTTGGAGGGCTAAACCTCATTCCCAGTTTTGGCTTAGGCCCCTCCAGGCCATGCATACAGGACTTGGAGAGGCCCTTGGATGAAGCATTATGGGCCACACTAGCTGAAGAAATTCAGAGCCAGCACTGCCATTAGAAGGAAGAGCAGCAGAAGCCAATACCTCCCTCCCTTCCTCCCCCCTCCCCCAATATCTTTGATCTTACAAGGCTGATCTGTGAGCATCTTCAGATTTTGCAGGATATTTCCTGATGCTGGTCTCGTGAGAGATCAGGAGGTGAAGGAGTCTAAGCAAGTGCATCAGTCTTGTGGCATTTACCTCCACAATATAGTTTGGGAGGTGGGGGGGAGGAGGGGAATGAAATTAAACTTGATCTGTGGGCTAGATCAAAATCTAGACTGTACGGTGGGGTTCCCCGTTTTAAAGCAATGATTCATAATCAATAATCCACCCAATTAAATCAATTTAAAGATTTCTCCAGTGGTAAGAGTTTTTGTGAAATGTACTCCACTTCCTTTGAGAGAAGGGTTCAAGCTGCAGGATCCTGTTGAAAGACCTAGCAGTAGAGCCTATGGTCACACCAGTGCTACAGCTGCTAAGGCCTTGCAAAGGCTACTTTTAAGACTGTAGGCTCATGGCCCTCAGTCTTTATTAGATTAATTAGTGCCTTATAATTCATCTGATTTATTTTGTCTATTTGATAGGGATCAATGTATATCTACTTATAGATTTTTCTGTCTTTATTTTGTTTGTATAGTCTTATTTTTCTTAGAAAGACTTATAAACTTTGCCTGACACTGTATTTTGTACTAATTTGTACTTACTATGGTTTATACTCTAACAATAAAATAGATTTGAGAGGAAGGAATCAAAACTATTTTTTTTCTTGTGTGAAATGCTGCACCATGATTTTATTGAATGCAGACTTCGAGGAAATAGACCTGCAGGAAGAGAGGCCTGTAAATCCACCAGAGGAGGGTCATCTGACAGTCCTCTCAGCCCTCTCTAGCCCCAATCAGATGTAACCTAAATCTTACAACAAATACATCTAAATCAGAATATTGACAGGTGACATCCCGACAGCTATGTATATGGGTCATGAAGACTGGATTTCAGAAGCATTGAGTGGAATTTAACGTCTGTTTCATGTCTTTTTCCTTTTTCTCTGATCATGTTTGCCTATATTGTACAGCTCCAATGGCATCTGACACCTTAGGTGAACCTTCAGCCATGTGCCCCTCCTGACCAACAGGAGGCTCTCAAGCCCCCCCCCCCCTCCCACAGACACATCCAGTGTCTTTCCTTCCTTTTCCTACCCCTTTGTAGTCCAGTATTTCCCCTTCCCTACCTACCCTCCCTGAGGTGTCTAGCATTTCCTTCCCTATCTGCCTGCCTCCCACCAAAGTGTCCAACACTTTTATTGGACTAACATAGTAGATGACGGCAGAAAAAGACCTGCACGGTCCATCTAGTCTGCCCAACAAGATAAACTCATATGTGCTACTTCTTGTGTATACCTTACCTTATATATTTGATAGCAATATTTCAAAGGCAGAACCTTCTTCAGATCAAGTATGAGCCAAATGTGACAATATGGGAAAAATATATGTATAAGACTAATGAAAAGCATTTCAATGACAGTCTCAAGGGAAAGGTTGGAGGAGGAATGAGAAACAGGGAGAGGTGGATGGGTGATCAAAAGATGACAAAGCAGCATAATTTTATAGTTTCTAATATGATAGGAAACACAACCTTGTTAAGTCCTGTCAGGTGGAAATATTTCATCATCTTAACTTCAAAGATCTTATGTTCCTGGATTGTTTTAAAATTACCTGTTAGTATTCTGACCATAAAATCAATGATGCAATGCCCAGGTTATGAAAAAGGCTCACACACAAGACATGTCACCTTTTCTTTCTTTGTGGTGCTTGTGTGAGTTAATTCTTGTCTTTAACAGCTGTCCTTTCTCCCCTGTATAGCATCTTCTTCACATACCTTGAATATTGGGTGCAGTTCTGGTCCCCTCCCTCATCTCAAAAAAGGGCAGCAAACACCTAAGAAAGGTCAAGAGAGCAAAAACTATTATAGATCTGTAACAACATTTATGTGTTGAAGAGAAATGTTAAAAACTATGCTACTGTTAAAAAACAATGAGTCATGGTGGGGGGGGGGGAGATAGGATGAAGCTATATAAAATCAGTAACAATGGGAAGAACATAAAGAGGTGAAATGGAGTGGATAACACAATAACTGGGAGCAGTCCAAGGGGAATGTGGGGGAAGGCCATGTGTGGACTAATTGTGGAGTCTCATCAGCATAAGTCACAGAGGGGGCTGAAAAGCAGACCCCTGTGTAAAAAAAAACATATTGGAAAGGGTTTAACCAAACAGGAGAAGTTCCTGCTTGGTAGCTGGCCAGTCACCGATATTTAGCACCACTTAACCCAGGTAGTGTGACTAAATATCTCCGCTAACTGGCCATTTCCTAATTGGTTAGGTTAGAGGCAGGCTGGGGACGGAGTGGCGATATTCAGTCTAACTGGCTAAATAAGCGTATAAAATTAGGACAGCAAAAAGGTTGTCCTGGCTTTACGTGCTGAGTTAACCTGGCACCGGTCGGAATATCAGCCAGTGCCTGGTTAATTCTAGGACACCACACATACCCAGTTATTTAGTGCTGGGAGCCACACATGCCACGGCATTGAATATCCGACCTTAGTTCAGCCTATGCCTGGGAACAGCTTATAAAATACTTACTCTTTGGGGGCTGCTTATACCCCCATAGTCACCTAATGGTAGGGCTGGCCCAGACTAGAGCATACCTGATGAAACCAGGTCTAGAACTAACCGGAAAGTACTTCTCAACCTAACCTGTAAAACTCATTGGGACAGGACACTGTGAAGGTGGATAACAGGGTTCCAAAAGAAATTCGATAAATAACCTGTTCTGTCTGCCTTCCCTAAGTTTAGCATAAAAATGAAGGATGCCACTATGAGTTAATGCATTCTTAAATACACGATTGCTAGAAAGGGAGGCTCTGATCAGGGATGGACAGTGCTGCAGATGCCCTGTTTCTTAAAGCATTCCTCTAAGCACTAGCTGCTTCCTCTCACTGGAGAGAGTGCAGCGAGACTGATGGAGCTTTGACTCGACCCAGCTTGGCAATTATGATAAAGAATGTAGTAGTCTGAAATAACAGCTTCTTTTTCTGAGTTGCACAACAGTATTCAGTAACTAAAAGGAATAACATGATGATATCACTATGTAGTGACCTAGAGCTGAAAATAGACTTGCCTCATTACCTTTCCCCCAGACTGGAGCTGTTATCTGCATTGCAAGGAAGCTCTACCCAGACTTATACACACAGATAGCAAGTGGCTTTAAGCCTTGGGATTTGCTGCCAGCTCTTCTATTGAAACACAAACTAGCTTAGTCAGGTTCTGTACTCCATGAAAGTGCTCTCTATGTATAACAGGCCAGAGGCCAAAACTTATGTCTGTGTGCTAAGGAAGATTTGTTTCAACAGAATCTGACTGTTCTCCAGAGCTGACCCAAGGCTATCTAAGCAGACCTTTAACCATGCACCCTGCCCTCCCCCCACACCAAGGGGCATCTCATGGCTCAAAGCCCTCCCCATGGTTTATATAAGAACATAAGAGTAGCCAAACTGGGTCAGACCAATGGTCCATCTAGCCCAGTATCCTGTTTCCAACAGTGGCCAAGCCAGATCACAAGTAGCTGGCAGAAACCCAGATTGTGGCAACATTCCATGCTATAAATCCCAGGCAAGTAGTGGCTTCCACATGTCTGTCTCAATAGCAGACTATGGGCTTTTCCTCCAGGAACTTGTTCAAACCTTTTTTTTAAACCCAGATACTCTAACCGCTGTTACCACATCCTCTGGCAAAGAGTTCCAGAGCTTAATTATTCGTTGAGTGAAAAAATATTTCCTCCTATTTGTTTTAAAAGTATTTCCATGTAACTTCCTTGAGTGTCCCCTAGTATTTGAACTTTTGGAACAAGTAATAAAAAATCGATTTACTTTAACTCGTTCTACACCACTCAGGATTTTGTAGATCTCGATCATATCTCCCCTCGGCCATCTCTTTTCCAAGCTGAAGAACCTTAACCTCTTTAGCCTTTCCTCATAAGAGAGTTCCATCTCCTTTATCATTTGGTTGCTCTTCTTTGAACCTTTTATAATTCCACTATATCTTTTTTGAGATATGGTGACCAGAATTGTACACAGTAAAGGTGAGATTGCACCATGCAGCGATACAGAGGCATTATAATATTTTTGCTCTTATTATGCATCCCTCTCCTAATAATTCCTAGCATCTTGTTTGCTTTTTTGGCTGCCACCACACACTGGGAGGAAGATTTAAGCGTATTGTCTACAATGACAGTGTCACGTCCCTCACCTGTTCGACGCTCCTCCCGGCTAGGTCATCCTGCAGTTCCGTCTGAAAGGGACGAGGATCAGTCTTAGGAAGGTCTGTTTCTGTTTCCTATTTCTGGCAGCCGTCATCTTGGTTGGATCAATGGCTGCAGCCATCTTGGATAGCTCAAGGGGTACAGCCATCTTGGATAGATCATCCCCTAGGAAGCCATCTTGGAGTAACGAGGACAGGAAGGAAGCCCAGATTTGGTCCTTTGAGCTCTCCTGTGGGGGCAGCCATTTTGGATTCAGCTGAGGATGGTTGACTCTGATTGCTTTACTATTTAAAGCCTTGCCTTCAGTCCTTCTGTGCTTCGGCTTCTATTCAGTTCCTGGGTAGTTGCAGTTGGACCCTCTTGTATTTGTTCCTGATTTTTGACCTTTGCCTGTTTTTGACTCTGTTATTTGCTGCCTGCCCTGACTTCGGACCGAATCCTGACCATTGCTTGTTTGCTACCTGCTCTGACTTCGGACCAAATCCTGACCATTGCTCGTTTGCTACCTGCCCTGACCTTGGACCGAATACTGACCATTGCTTGTTTGCTGCCTGCCCTGACCGCGGACCAGATCCTGACTACCTCCTTCTGGGTATCTGTTTTCCACCCGTGTCTTTCCTGGGTGACAACCCCATGTGGTTCCAGAAGACCTGTAGACCGCCTGCACCTGGAGGCTCAACTTCCAGGGAATGGCGGCCTTCCCAGGTGAAGATTCGGGGCTGTCCGGCCGCCTTCCGACACCGACGTTTGACTCAGCTAAGGTGTGGGATCAAGGCACAAGGGCTCACAGTCTGACACCTAGGTCTTTTTCTTAAATGCTGACTCCTAAAGTGGACCCTAGCATCAGATAACTATGAATCGAATTATTCTTCCCAATGTGCATCACTTTGCATTTGTGTACATTAAATTTCATCTGCCAGTTGGATGCCCAGGCTTCCAGTTTCCTAAGGTCTTCCTGCAATTTTTCACAATCCACATGCGTTTTGACAACTTTGAATAGTTTTGTGTCATCGGCAAACTGAATCACCTCACTCATCATTTCGAGTTCAAGATCATTTATAAATATGTTAAATAGCACTGGTCCCAGTACAGATCCCTGCAGCACTCCACTAATCACCCTCCTTCATTGAGAAAAATGGTCATTTAAACCTACCCTTTATTTTCTGTCCAATAACCAATTCTTGATCTACAGAAGAACATTGCCTCCTATCCCATGACCCTTTAATTTTCTCAGGAGTCTCTCATGAGGTACTTTGTCAAAAGTTTTCTGAAAATCTAGATACAATACATCAACCGGCTCAACTTTATCGAGGGCCCTGGGTGAGCAGGCACTGCGCCTTTGGACACATGGGGCTATCGTTTCCATTGTTGACAGGGATGTGGGTGTGTGTGCATCCCCAGGCATATGGGAGATGGCAGGGGAGGCTGTCATAGCCACCACTCCTCCTGGCCACCTGTGCTGGGACCCCTCAGGAGAATGGTGATTCTTTACATCACAGTGGGAAGTTTACACATAGGTGGGAGGTCCCATAGTGGGGGTTGTGGGCCCAACATAATATGAATATTTCAGGAAACACCAGTAGAGGCTTTGAGGGATGTCTCACAGGGCACCATATGGACCTTTGGACTTGACACTGGTATACCCAATGAGTGCAGGTTAGGGGGCATGAGACAGCTTCCATTTGGGGGGCAACTGATGCGGTGAGGGCCCTGTGCGGTCAATGTACTGTCCTTGAATACTTCTTTGTCAGATGGAAGTTTAGTGTAGGGGTTAAGTCTGGGTTCCTTGAATGCAGGAGTCATGGGTTCAATTTCCACTGTCTGGGTTTGTGGTAACTCATTTCCTGTGTTGTAGCGGCTGCAATGTGCTAGATAGGTGTGAGTACCATGTGGAGCTCTTTTGTATTGGTGTCTTGGGTAGGGTGAGCAAGGGGTTCCCCCTTCCCTGTTCCTTCCAATGCCATCTCATAGGTTGAGGGTTGGGTGCAACACATATAGGGGTTATGGGCACACTCTAGGAAGGGTAGCTGCATCCTTAGGCCTTGATCTGGGTCAGAGGTGTTATAGGGGTGCTCTGTTTGTGGCACTTTGGCCCTGGAGGCGCTCCCACATGCAGGGTTCTCCCTCTGGACTCACCAGTACTGGTGTTGGAGTGACCCCAGGTCACCAAACCACATACAAAACAGAAGTTGGTAGAGATGGGGTTCAGATGATGTTTCTTCTTGCCTTCACATATATTATTAATTTTTAAGACATGTTGTGCAATGCTTCTCACATAGGCTGTGACAGATGTTAACAGGCAGATGGTGGGGGTGTTGATGGGGGGATATGCATTATACGGGCACAGGTGATAGGTGAGTTAAGGTGGCCATGTGAATAGAGTGGCATGGTGACCTTTTTGTGCAGCATGTGCAGTACTACAGGGATGTAAGGGTGGGCAGTGGAGTAAAGTTGGTGTTCCTTTGGGCATCTGCCTGAATTTTAGGGAGCAGCTGCTAATGTTTCCATCACTATGTAGGTGGGAGCCAGGATAAGGGGGGTGGCAAGGGGTGCAGGTCTGTGTGGTTTTTCATTATAGCTTTGCATAGTTAGTGGAGGGGGTGGCCCCCATACTGTCTGGGCATTGGATGTGGTGTAGATTCTGATTCCAGCAATGAGTTGTTTTTTTGTTAATGTTGTTTCTCATTTCTGTATTTGTAGATATGCACATTTAGAAACATGATTAATCTTGAATTGAAAAATACAGTAAGAAATTGGACCTCAGTGCATGTGACCCTGCCTATGTCTGGTGCTTGTTCATGAATGGTGCTGTGATCCAGGGGGGCAGTGTGGTACACTTACCTTGCCAGGGTGGCTCTTATGAGTCTCAAGGCTCTAAGGGAGACATTTATAGGGGTCAGGTGGTGGTGGCATTTGAAGAGATGCCTCCTATGCCTCTGCAACAGGAGGACCAAGAGCAGGGTCTCCTCTGGGGAATAACTAGGTTCCTTGGTAGTGACATGCTTGCAGACTGATGGACATTCCTCCATATGCAGAGCTGTATATGGACGTGTTGTATGTGGAGGGAAATTCCTGCTGTGGTTGTGCACATTTTCTTGACGCGGGGGCATGTAGTGACGGGTGTTTTGCATACTGTATTTTCAAATGGTGGAGATGTTTTTCACTGCTGTTTGTGGATGTATTATTTCAAGACATATATTTCCCATATTTTCGGATGTAGGGAAACGTTTAATTTTTTTTTCAATTATGCCCCCCCAACTTTGGATGTTTTTTAATAAACGTCTCTGGCATCATTTGGGCGTCATATTGAAAATGCCCCTCCACATATTTTAGCTACTCTGCATCATAGTAGATGGCTAGACAGCTTTGAATATAGACCCCTGTGTTCATACAGAAAAATAAATAACAAAATAAAAATAGAGAAAGGTGCCTCATTTGTTATCATATTTCCCAATGTACTGCATGGGTTTCTCAAGCAGAGTTCAGGCTGATACCCTGGTTGTCCTGGCCTAGGAATTGGAAGACTGAAGAAATAGACATAGAAAAATAGAGTCATTGACCTTTCACCTAGTCATAAGCTCAGAACTGGAGCAGGTTAATGATAGTTCGTCACCTGTGTCTTCTGACAGCTGCCATTACCAATCCATGGCTGCTAGGGGCCCACGTGACTGTACAGTGCTATTATGTTATATATTGTGCTACCTTTACCCGCTCTGTTATTACTGAATAAATGCTTTACTTGCTTCTGATGGACTCTTCAGATACCCATATTGATGTTAACGCAGTGGGTGTTGGGGGGGACCATGACTAGCACGTTTATCAGAGATAAATATTGCAGTGTCAGTATAAATGGCTCTTGGAGCATTTGGCCTCTGCGTGAAGTTTTACAGTATCAAGATATGGAGATGATCTCCGCAATGAGAAATTGCAAAATAGGGGCATAGGGAACACAAAAGATTTTATTCATATCCCATGCTTATTAATAAAGCACTCATTCATTTTTGTCAAAAGTCCAAACTCTAAACATGGTCATAAAATGCTGTAAATCTACCATATCTTGTTTCTGGAGACATACTGTACCTGAATGTAACTTGTATTGAGCTACTAATGAAAAAGGCATGACATAAATATAAATACAGAAGTTGATATTCAGCTGGTCTCTGGCATTGAATTTCCGGGTTTACGAAGCCAGCTAAAAAAACATAGCCATATTCAGCACTTAACCGGCTATGGTGCACCACGTAAAGATAGGATTGATTTTTATGTGGTCCCATTTAATCGGTGACCTTGGCCCAAGTGCTGAACATTGGCACTTAACAAATGAGGCACTTAGCTGGTCAATTGCTGACGCCATCCCCAAATATGCTGGTTTTGCGTTAGATGCTAGTTGTCATTTTCAGCAGAACTGAGTAAGAGCTGCTGAGAACGACCGGTTAGCCTAGAAAAAGTGATTTCACCAGCCAGGAGCGTTTATCGCTGGTTAAATCGCTTTGAATATCGACCTCAAAATGTCTAGAACTGTTTTATTGTCTGATGCTGTACTTCTCCTTTATTTTATAAGCCACATTATTTCATATTGAAGAGGAAATTGTGGACTCTCTCCCAAATTCTATGTATGGCGCCTTAAGTTGTGCGTGCTAATTTGACCACATGGCTAAATTGAGCACACAACTTAACTGATTAAGAAGCCAATCAGCGGTGATAATTGGTACTTAACAACCAATTAGCTGCACTAATTGGCCTTAATTAGAATTAACGCACACAACTTTCTAGGCGTATTCGATAAAGCGGTGCTAGTAAATTCTAATGCGCACAGTCAAAATGGGGGTGTGCAATGGGTGGGTTGTGGGCATTTCACAAAACTATGCATACACTATGCCTAAATTTTATTTATTTATTAGGTTTTATTTACCGCCTTTTTGAAGGAATTCACTCAATGCAGTGTACAGTAAGAATAGATCAAACATGAGCAATAGGCAATTACAGCAGTAAAAATATTCAACTAACAATGCAAAGTATTACTTAGAGGGGCATTTAGTCGCAAGAACAGCACCTGAGCATATTCTATAAACTACGCCTAACTTTTGGTATAGTTTACAGAATCACGCTAACCGCGTGGTTTTTCAGCACCAATTTTTAAAGCGCCATATATAGAATTCCCCCCTCTGTGTTAACTGACAGAGTGAAGCGATATATCCGAGTGAGAAAAAGGCATGAAAAAGCTGAAGAGGATATTAGTAAGTATTGTGATGCGATGGTCCTGGAAATCTAGAAGAGAAGGAATACTGTGAGTAAGTAATAATACCCACAAATATACCATTCACAGACACAGCTGCAGTACAAGCTTAATGTTTATGGACTTGACTGACAACCCACCATTCATTCTGAAACAGCAAAGCAGTGGACATACAGTGCAAATCAGACCTGAGATGGGAGGTTTTAAACTGATAAATATCCTGATGCCAAAGAAAGAAAAATAGGTGTTTATTGGATAAATACCAGAAAAACACCACCTGTTCTTGTGTTCTCTCACCTCTCCCCTGGCTTGTCTTTATATACGCCACTCACTTTTTGTGCTGATGACGCCTAAAGGACACAAATTACAAGTTTGATTCTAACAAAAAGAGTACCCAACAATATTACCTGTAGTGTGAAAATACTGATTGATTTTTTGTATCCTCAAAAAAAACAAACCTTAATTAGCTGGGAAATAAACACCTAAATTTACAATTATAAGTACTAAGGAATACAAGCCTTAAATTAAAAGGAGGTAGACAAAAACAGTTATCCAAGTCAAATTGCTCGCTTCCTTCATTTTGGATATAAAAAGCTGGTACTGCGATCCTACCGACAAAGCAAAGATCTATACTATCAAGATACCCGAGTGTTGATATTTCAGGATTATTCAGCTGGAGATGCAACTAAGAGGAGAGCATTTGGTACTATTTGTAAGACGGTGGTGGAGAAACAAGTGTGGGTCACTCTGCAATATCCAGTACACCTCTGCGTTGTTCATAATGGTGTTCTACACACATAGGGCCAGCCCAAGGCAAGATGCCGCCTGAGGTGGCGCTAAGATGCTGCCCCCCTCAGGCTGAGATGCTGCACCCCCTGGGCCAAGATGACGCTCCCCACCCCACGCCAAGATGCCTCCCCCTCCCGGGCTGAGATGCTGCCCCCCTTCCTACCTCCAGCCCGTTTGCAGTGTTTACCTGTTTCATCACATTCCAAACCCGGCAGCGATTCCCATACAGGTGAATGCCACAAAGGGGGAGATGCCGCTCCTGAACAGTGCCACCTGAGGTCCCCACCTCAGGTGGCCTAATGGTTGGGCTGCCCCTGCACACACGTTTGAGACACCAGAAGATGCTACTCAACAACTTCAGCAATTATTACGACCTGTGGAATGTCAGGCAACGGAAGATGTGGGTTGAGCATGACTACTTCTGTTGTATGGATTGTACACTAGCTGATGGACATGATATTTGGTCACTATCTAGTGATATTGTATGACACTGGAGAGGGAGACTTACCGAGAAGGGGGGGGGGGGTAGAATCCATGCAAATGCTTTATTGGGGATTTCTGGGGCTGTTACTGCCTGGGATATTGGGGTGGAGGATGGGAGGGATTGTGTGCTTACTTATATGCTAGCATGGCATGGTCAGGTAGGGTCTTTTTTACTTCTTTGGATGGATGAGGTCTTTTTGATTGTAAATGGAGATTTGTATCTAAGGTTACCCAGGGGTCTAGCGAGGGCTGGGTGCTGGACACCCCATTATCTGGTATGGTTCTTTTGGAACTTGATTTCTTTACAGAGGATGGGTGATGGCTGATGTATGTATAGCATCATGGAGGGTCCCCAATCAAGTGCCTACTTATGCCATCATAAAATACAGTTGGCTTGTTTGCAAGAAACTTGGCTTTCAGACTCTGAACACCTTAAATTGAGGCGTGATTGGGTATGGGAGGTTGTGGCGGCTTCCCCTGGGGGAACGTAGGGCAGGAGTGGCCATTCTAATTGGGAAAGCGTTTCCTTGTGTGACTGAGCAAAAAATATTAGATCTAGCAGGCCACTATGTGACTATTAAATTGTGTTGGCAAACCTCTATCTTCATGGTGGCCAATATCTATTGTCCCGCTGTGTAGAGTCATGATTTTTTTAATTAACTGTGATGCAACAGTGTTGGTCTTTGGGTAATTTCCCCATGTTCCTTATGGGTGATTTTAATTTGGTGATGGACCTCGGATTGGATAGGTTGCCTGCCTCCTCACAAAAAGTTAATCCTCTTCAGGAGCTGCCTTATATGGCTTCTGCTTTAGACGTAGTTGACAGCTGGCAAACCCTGCATCCCATGGAATGGTCTCTTGGCCTTTCCTTTTTCATATATTGGATTTTTTTGGTTTTCAGGGTTATTTTCTACAGATTCTGCGAGCTCTCTATGATAACCCCAGTGCACAGGTTCTAGTTAATGGTTTGCAATCTGTTTTTTTTTTTTCATATCCATAGGGGCACCAGACAGCGCTTTCTTTGGAAGGGAAATAGAGCAAGATTCACATACAAACAACTAACCGAACCTATATGCTGAGACGTGAAAGCTTGGGCCTCACAGATTTAGATCTATATAACAGAGCTTGCCACCTTTGTCATATTAAGGATTGTTTGAAACAAAACTACATACAGGGAAGAAGAGGAAGTTATGAAACTTGGCCATATTGGCAGAGGTTCTCACGGTGTTGAAAACAGCTGCAAGTTAAGTGGTGTTAGTCACACTAAAAAAAGTTCTGAACAGTTTTGGACTGTTTTTAAAGAAAATGTAACAAAAAGCTAACTAAAAAGTTAAAGCAAAAAGTTAAAATGATGGATCGATGAAGATTTTCACATTGTTGCTTTTGAATGTTTGGATAGCGACATTGATGTTTGAAAATATTTTGAAATATTCACAGGGCTTTTTTTGAGGGGGTACTTGGGGGTACTGAGTACCGGCACCTTTTCCATTGTCTGCTAAAGTTGACCCATGGACCCCAGGTTTTAATGAAAGAGCTCAGGCTCTACACACCAATTCTGCCTTGTCATAGATTCTGTGACTAGTTGCAGAGGGCCTGGCTATTCTGGGGTGGGTCCCTCAGTGATCACCCCACCCATGAAGAGTGGCCTAGCATTTGAGTACCAGCACCTTTTTGCTAGAAAAAACACATTGAATATTCATGAAAGTATTTGGAAATGTTATTGATATTGCTACTGCATTGTGTTCAAGTAAGCAGTTCCCGGGACAATTACCACTGTAGTTTATATGTCCCTGCACAGTGAACGATTTTGTCCTATTTATTGGATCTGTTGGGTGGAGGCATTTACACCAGCCTTTGGCAAGGCCCAAAGTTAGGCGCACGTCCACTTTATATGCACTACTTAATTGAATATTGAGCCAATCAGTGATGATAAGTGGCCGATAGCAACCAATTATCATCACTAATTGGCAATAATTGAAATTTACACACTCTTCTTAATAGGCATATTCTAAAAAGAGGTTTGTGCAAATTCTAAAGCACGTAGCTGAAAAGGGGACATGACCATGAGAGGAGTGTGGGCGTATCGGGGCATCACTCAAATGTATGCGCATTACTATAGAATATGGAAGAATGTGCCTACATTTAGGTACAAGTATTTACACCAGGTTTTCAGTTGCATAAATGGCTGCACCTAAATGTAGGTGCGTTTCCTATGTGCCATTCTATACAACACACTTAACTTTAGATGTGTTATATAGAATAGTGCTAAACACCTTTTTTTTTAGATGCCATTTACAGAATCTGTCCCTTAGTGTGCAATTTTCTGGTGCCTAAGTATGGGCATCCTATGCAGAATCTACTCCAATGTGTATAGGTAACATGTGCTTGGAGCAGCAAATTATTTCTGTATCTTTCTGCCATATTTAATTGGTCTCTGACCTCATTTCTTAGTGCCAAGGACTTTCTCTCTTTCCATACCAGGCACAGAATAAGCACTTGGCATTTACACTTCTGTTATCAGTGATGCTCTAATATTTTTCTCCTTTAACAACATATCCGGTTTTCTTGCATCAAGCTTCTTATCAGTTGGAACAGGAACGTCCCAGGTGACCCTTAATTCTGTTAAGGGTCCTGGATCCACTGTTTTCCGGTACAGCAGTGTTAATGTTTACAAAATTCTAGGGCAACCCAGCTGCAAGGAGCTGAGGTCCAGCCCAACATCAGGAGACAGTTGAGGGTGGGGCCACAAGTAAGTGACAACATAATAAAGCCTTCCTGAACCAGTCCCAGGCTAGCCTCATTCACTGGAAAACAGCACAGAGGCACAATGTGGCTCTACCTGGCAGTTGGGTTCCTCCTGTTCCTGGCAATCCTGAAAATAATTTTCAGGAATGACTCTGCAAATCCATTTTCTGTAGATTCCCGGAGACCTCCTGTGCCCATGGTGACTGACAAAGACCAGCGGAAAAAAGTTCTGAAACCAGGTAACCAGCAAAGTTTATATCTATCCTGAGTATCTATTGCTTCAGTTGCATATATCCTGCTATATCCAGACTCCTCTCATGGGATTGATTCATATTTTTTATCATCTGACTCTGCTAAGTCTTCTAAGAAACAACACTACAACTCCCACAATGCACCAGGGGATAGGGGTGTTTAAAGCTGGTCCAGTTCCAGTGAGAACACTAAATATGATATTAAACTTACCTTTAAAAACAATGCAAAGTTCAGCTTTTGTAATTATTACTCTCTTGTTAAAGCCACAGTATCTGTTAGCTCATGCTATGTTAATTAACCCAAATTTCTAGACTCTTGCTGGCAGATATGCTTACAGTTTTAGTTAGTGAACAAGTTTGGTGATTGTGTCACCTAGCACATACCTCTTGAGCACTGTTCTCTCTAAGCTGAGTGGAAGACCTCCAACTGCATTGCTGCCAATGGGGGGGGGGGGGGGGGGGGGGCTAATATTGTGTTTTCAATCACTAGGGACAGGCAGGTTCCCTGGAGTCCTGCAGAGGCTACCTGTTCCCCTCACTATTGAAAATGTGATAGTGAAACAGCACCCCCCCACTGGCAGGACTGTAGGTTTAGGACTCCCGCTCAGCATAGAGGGAACAGTGCTGTGTAGTTTAGCATACAGGGGAGTAAATATCTTGGCTGTATTTACATACATTTTAGAGCCAAACATTCAATCCAGTGCAGCTGTCTTCTGTTTCTCTGAATTGCATAAGCCTATTCAGTAGGTGAAAGGTAGTGTAACAAAGTCAGAATCACCCTGTCTGACTGTTTCTCTGAATTGCATAAGTGTATCCAGTAGGTGAAAGGTAGTGAAGCAAAGTCATAATCACCCTGTCTGACTAGCTTAGGGGACAGACATGCCTCTTTACTTCCCCAGTCTGCAGTCTGCTGACTCCGTGAGTGCTCGAGCACCCCCAATATTTCTACCCACCAGAAATTGGAACCGGAAGTTCCCTTCCCAGCCTGCCTGACCTGCCCGGTGCCCGCCCTCTTCTCCCTCAACAGTCCTCCGCCGGTCCGCCCTCGCCTTCTTGCTTGCCGTCCAGAATTTTAAAAGTCATCTTACCTCGGGGTCCTGGCTGCAGCAGTGAAAGGCGAGCAGGCTCAGCGCTTCAGCCTTCCTTTCTCTCTCAGCTCTGAAGGGAAGGTTGAAGTGCCAAGCCTGCTCGCCTTTCACTGCTGCCACCGGGACCCCGAGGTAAGATGACTTTGAAAATTCTGGGTGGCACGCAGGAAGGCGAGGGTGGACCGGTGGAGGACTGTTGTGGGGGGAAGAGGTCGGGCTGGGGTTGGGACTAGCACTCGGAGGGAGGGGGCCTGGAACTCGGAGGAGGGGAGAGGGAGGGGGAGGGGGAGGGGGGAATGCACCACCTGTGAAAAAAAAATTCAGCACCCCCAATCATTTTGAAAAGTTGACTCCTATGTCTGGCGTTATTATTAACCTTATATTCCCTCTGTTTACTATTACTTCTCATGTACACACACACCCAGCAAGTAGCAATACTAACCCTGTATCAATTAAAATCCAAACGGTCTACTGCTGAAGCACTTTGGAAATGCTGCTAAACTGCTGCACCAGGGTTCACTGGGTGAGCACTCCCTATTCCCTCAGCTAGTAGTTTAATTTTCTTCTTTTGTAACTTCCTCCACTGTAAAATTGGCTTTTACTGGGCTAGCTGAACACTTCATTTGCAACTATGTTGGAGTTTTCTGCTAATTTAACCCTTTTTCTCACTTTTGTTTAGCACAGTATTTAAGACACAGGAACTACAAGTCCCTGTATGCAATGAGCCAGCCTGGAGACAGTGTGGTACAATGCCATGCGGAGTGACCTGGGTTTGATTCTCGGTTCAGATCTTCTGTTTTCTGGTACAGTTTGGGCTGCAAATGCTGTGGAGATAGTGTTCACAGCCCCAAAGGGGAGGAAGTCGGGGGGGGGGGGGGGGGGGGGGGGAGGGAGGCTGCAACAGTGACACCTAGTGGGTGGATTTAGAGCCCATGATGGTAGGGGTTTAGAAAGAAATCCTTATGCATGGTCCAGCGGAGGGACTGTCACTGCAAAAACTAAAGTAAAATAAGAGCAGATTCGAAATAGGGGAAAAAATTCACTAGTAGTGGCAAATAAAGGCTCATAGCACCAAATTGCAGCCCAAGGTTTATTTTAAGTTGAAGCCCCAAGGAACGGTGGGAAAATTCCAGGAAGAAAAAACAAATCCAAAATAAGAAGTAAAGATTTTGTATCTTTGGGGGCAAATTTTCAAAGGTTCTAACATACAAAAATCTTATGTTGTAAAGTGCCTCCCCCTGCTTATATGAGCTGTGTATTTATCCCCAAGAAAAAAGTGTGGCATTTGGTCAGGGAGTGAAAGTGTACAGGAAAACTTCATTTCAAATAAGTAATGCCACACTGGGAAAAGACCAAAGCTCCATCGAGCCCAGCATCCTGTCCACGACAGCGGACTGTCCACTATGCTTACTTTCATGCATATACTTTCAGATGTTTTTATTTAGTTTCATTTGATGTTTTGACTTCTGTCACTCATTATAGAGATATATACCCTGGAGGAAAGGAGAAACAGGGGTGATATGATACAGACGTTCAAATATTTGAAAGGTATTAATCCGCAAATGAACCTTTTCCAGAGATGGGAAGGCAGTAGAACTAGAGGACATGAAATGAGATTGAAGGGGGGCAGACTCAAGAAAAATGTGAGGAAGTATTTTTTCACGGAGAGAGTGGTGGATACTTGGAATGCCCTCCCGCGGGAGGTGGAGGAGATGAAAACAGTAACGGAATTCAAACATGCATGGGATAAACATAAAGGAATCCTGTTCAGAAGGAATGGATCCTCAGAAGCTTAGCCGAGATTGGTTGGCAGAGCCGGTGGTGGGAGGTGGGGCTGGTGGATGGAAGGCAGGGCTAGTGCTGAGCAGACTTCTACGGACTGTGCCCTGAAAATGGCAGATACAAATCAAGGTAAGGTAAGGTATACACAAAAAGTAGCACATATGAGTTTATCTTGTTGGGCAGACTGGATGGACCGTGCAGGTCTTTTTCTGCCGTCATCTACTATGTATGTATATTGTTAATCAAAGCACGCAATAATCTCAAACACTCCTGCATTGTGTGAATTGGATGCATTTTGAAAGGGAAAGGGATGGGTAAAGGTTCTCCACTTATCCTCTTTACCTCTGGAACTGTGTAGGAACAGGAGGCTTATTTTCAAATCACTTTGAAGGGGGGCAGACTCAAGAAAAATGTCAGGAAGTATTTTTTCACAGAGAGAGTAGTGGATGCTTGGAATGCCCTCCCGCGGGAGGTGGTGGAAATGAAAACGGTAACGGAATTCAAACATGCGTGGGATAAACATAAAGGAATCCTGTTCAGAAGGAATGGATCCTAAGGAGCTTAGCCGAGATTGGGTGGCAGAGCCGGTGGCGGGAGGTGGGATGGTGGTTGGGAGGCGGGGATAGTGCTGGGCAGACTTACACGGTCTGTGCCCTGAAAAGGACAGGTACAAATCAAGGTAAGGTATACACAAAAAGTAGCACATATGAGTTTATCTTGTTGGGCAGACTGGATGGACTGTGCAGGTCTTTTTCTGCCGTCATTTACTATGTTACTTAGATGTACATAGTAACCTATGGTACTTTGTGTATCTAAGTGCTTTGAAAATGAGCACCCAAACCTCCTAGTTTTGGTGTTTGTTTCCATTGCAAAAGGAATTGAACTGAGCAGGGACTAGACGGACCTTGTGGTCCTTATCCATCTTTATAATCTCTCTCTCTCTCTCTACTGCCAGCAGCTGCCGCTTGCCCTTTGCAGAAATGAAAAGTGCTCCGTTCATGATCATGGGATATTAGATTTGCATTAATGCTACATACTGAGATTTATCATTCTAAAACCTCTTACTAATGTGACTCATCACTAAAGTTTACCTAATATTGATGCCGTAGAGATTAATGGTTGGCCCTTTGTTTATTGATGGCCTCGGGGATATCCCTGTTAGGCTATTGAGCTGAGTATTTTTGAAGATATGTTCTCCAATAGGAATATGGGAGGAGAGATTCAAATGTAAAGGGTCATGGATTTGAAATGCCACCTTTCTGTGGTACAACAAAATCAGTTTATTTGTTATATGTAGGTACTCTCTCTGTTCCTAGTATGTTCACACAATCTAAATTTTTGAACTTAGCATAGCCAGAGCCCAAAGTGGGGGGGGGGCACATTTTAGCCCCCTCCCTCCCTGCCGCTTCTGACCCCACCCCCCACTCCCGCCGCTGCCGCCGCAACCAGGTACCTTTGCTGGTGGTGATCCTCAACCCCCGCCAGCTGAAGCATTTATCTGTCCCGTGCTGCTAGTCTCGCACTTGCTTCCTCTCCTGTTTTCAACGTGCCATCACTGCATGCTCGTTTTAATGAAACTGAGCATGCGCGAGCATGCACAGCGCAACTGGAAACAGGAGAGGAGGGAAGTGCGAGACCAGCGCGAGACAGATAAATCTTTTAGCTGGTTAGGGTCGGTGACCCGGCCAGCCAAACTGGGGGCCCCAGAACCAATTTGGGGGGGCCCAGGCCCCTGTGGCCCCACCATAGCTACGCCACTGCCTATGGCAATAGAGGGTTAAGGGTTCCTTTAACAAAGGCACACTAGCGTTTTTAATGCGTGCTAAAAATAAGCACATACTAAATGCTAGAGACACCCATATATTCCTATAGGCATCGCTAGCATTTAACGTGCGCTAAAAACGCTACCACGTCTTTGTAATAGACCCCCTAAGTGACTTGCCCAGAGTCACAAGGAGCTGCAGTGGGAGTTGAACGCAGTTCCCCAGGTTCTACTACTACTACTTATCATTTCTAAAGCGCTACTAGACGTATGCAGCGCTGTACATTTGAACATGAAGAGACAGTCCCTGCTTGACAGAGCTTACAATCTAATTAGGACAGACAAACAGGGCAAACAAGAGATAAGGGAATATTAAAGTGAGGATGATAAAATAAGGGTTCTGAACAAGTGAATAAGGGTTAGGAGTTAAAAGCTGCATCAAAAAGGTGGGCTTTTAGCTTAGATTTGAAGACGGCCAGAGATGGAGCTTGACGTACGGGCTCAGGAAGTCTATTCCAGGCATACGGTGCAGCAAGATAAAAGGAACGGAGTCTGGAGTTAGCAGTGGAGGAGAAGGGTGCAGATAAGAAGGATTTACCCAGTGAATGTTCCCGGGGAGGAATGTAGGGAGAGATGAGAGTGGAGAGGTACTGAGGAGCTGCAGAGTGAATGCACTTATAGGTTAATAAGAGGAGTTTGAACTGTATGCGGAAATGGATAGGAAGCCAGTGAAGTGACTTGAGGAGAGGGCTAATATGAGCATAACGACACTGGCGGAATATCAATTGTGCAGCAGAATTTTGAATAGATTGAAGAGTCCACTGCACTAACAGGCTACTCCTTCACAGTACTGATAACGTCATGTTCAGTATAAAACCTCCTGTTGGGAGGGATCTTTCTACTTTTTTGTCACAGCCTCTCATCTGTTCTAGCAGAATGACAAGTGCTCACGAATAGAGTACGTTGGCTTCTGGGAGCTAGGTCTTAAATACTAAATTAGTCAAAGACAAAGGAAAAAGAGGGGTTTGTGCCTTCTCCCCTTTCCCTCAGAGCAGCTGGAGCTTCTGGAGTGACCTTCTGGACTCTCTTGAGTATAATCCTTGGGCCAGGAGACCTGGGGTTTGGAAGAAAGTGGCACCCCAACAAAACGGCCTTGTAACAAAATAGCCCTTGACAAAATGGCCCCTCCCACAAAATAACCCTTTAAAAAATAGCCCCCTAGGACAGTGGCGTTCCTGGCCTGGATGGCACTCGGGGCGGAGCGCCGATGCGCCCCCCCCGGGTGCAGCGCTCCCCCCATGGCAAAATGACACCCCCCCGGGTGCATGCCGCTGGGGGGGGGGGGGGGGGTGCCACGGCACGCGCCTGCTCCAAGTTCGCTAAACTTCACTTCGCTGCAGCTCCCTCTGCCCCGGAACAGGAAGTAACCTGTTCCGGGGCAGAGGGAGCTGCAGCGAACGAGTGACAAAGTTTAGCGAACTTGGAGCAGGCGCGCACCACGGCATCCCCCAGCGGCGTGCACCCGGGGCGGACCGCCCCCCCCCCTTGGTAAGCCACTGCCCTAGGAAAAAATAAAACACCACAAAAAAAGATAATAAACTACAAGTGAAATCTTCACTGATAAAGGCTCCTACCAGCATTGCATTATATAAAAGCATATATAAATAAACAAAATTCTAATCTATAGCTACCAGCTGGTGTTCATGATCTGTTCTGCTGTTTAAGGAAACTATTCTTCCATCAACATGCTAATTAAAAATAAAAACCCAATATTGTCATCATTTTCATAGTCTTACCAACTTTATTCTGTTTGGCAAGGTAAGATTATTAGGAAAAAAAAATGCAGTGTCATATTCTGAGCAGCCTGATTGGGCCCTTTTGTCGGGGGGTTAATTTGTCAAGGGCTATATTGTGGGCAGGCCGTTTTGACAGTGGCTGTTATGTCAGGGGCTATTAGGTCGGGAACTTTTTTGTTTGGAGCTTTTTTTGTAGGGGCTATTTTGTCAGGGTCCATTTTGTTGGGGCTATTTTGACTGGGTACCGAAGAAAGGAATTCTGGATTTTCTTTTTTTCTGGATTTTTTAAAGGAAGATTTTCTAAAAACTTTCCTGAGAGGGATCAGGGCTTAGAAGAGGAGTCTGGACTACCATGAGAGGGTCCAAGGGAGCCTATGGATGGAAGCAATTTAAAAGAACCTAGAAAGAGAAATGTATTCTTTTAGAGTTTAAATGTGGGTATTATGTAGGAACAGTGGAATAGGAGACATATGATAAAGATATTGAAAAACCTCCAAAGCATAAATGCACAGAAGGTGATCCTTTTCAATTAAGAGAAAGCTGTAGAATGAGGGAGAAGGGGGCAGACTCAAGAGTAATCAAAGGAAATATTTTTATATGGAAAGGGTGATGGATGTGTGGAACAGCCTCTCGGAGAAGGTGATGGAGATGAGGATGATACTGAATTTAAGAAAACATGGGAGAATAAGGGATTCTTTTGACCAGTAATTGGTGTGGATGATCAGATTGGATTGGCTGTATGATCTTTATCTGCTGTTATTTTTCTCTGTTTACATAAATTCACTACTGGCTCTATCACCCTAGCACTCTGTGAAGAGGTTGAGCCTGGAATGTCTGATTTTGGGAAAGCTGTCTTTATAGGATGTTCAGAGTCTATAATGTGGAGGGACTCAGTGAGTCTGAAGCAGGGGCGTAGCCATGGGCGGGCCTGGGCCCACCCAATTTGAGGTCAGGCCCGCCCAGCAGCAGTGTTCCTGCACAGCGATTCCGGTCGCAGGCTCGGATCGCAGCGATTCCTACACGCTGTCTGCCACTCAACAGTCTCCTGGCTTGCAGCTACTAAGCGCTAACCCGGAAGCCTTCTCCTGCCGCATCTTGACTGGGCAGAAACCGGAAGTTGTGACAGAGGAGAGGCTTCCAGGTTACAACTACAGGTTAGCATTTAGTAGCTGCAAGGAGATTGTTGAGCGGCAGCCGGCAGGCAGCGTGTGGGAATCGCTGCGAGCCGAGCCTGCGACCGGAATAGCTGCGAGCTACAGGAACACTGCTGCTGGGCGGGCCTGCAAGGAGGGTGAGGGAAGATGGGGTGAAAGTTGCTGCACGGGGGAAGGGATGATGGGGGGAAAAGATGTTGCACGGGGGAGGGAAGATGGGGGACAGCAGCTGCAAAGGGGGGAGGGAAGATGGAAGGAAAGATGCTGCACACGGAGGAGGGAAGATGGAAAGATGAGGCATGGTGGGTCGGGGAGATGCTGCACAGGGAAGAAGGGAGAGATGAAGCAAAGGGGTGGAGGGATGAGGAAGGGAGAAGTCTTGGCTGCATATGAGGTGGAGGGGAGGGAGACATGCTGCATAGAGAGGGGATAGGTGGTGAGAGGGGGAGAAATGTTGAACATATGGGTGGAGATGAGGGAGAAATGGTGGGCATAGGGGTGGAGGGAAGGGAGAAATGTTAGACATGATGGTAGAGGGGAGGAAAGGAGAGATGCTGCATGGGAAGGGGAGAGAGATATTGGACCAGAACACAAGGGAGAGGAAGAGAGAAATGTTAGACATGATGGTAGAGGGGAGGAAGGTAGAGATGCTGTATGGGAAGGGGAGAGAGATGTTGGACCCAGAACACAAAGGAGAGGAAGAGAGAGATGGTGGACAGAGATAGACATGAGAGGGGGAATGAGAGGGGGAGATAGACATAGGGGTGGATGAGAGGGACGGAGAGGTACACAGTAGGTGGTGAGGAGGGAAAAAGCTGAGTGCCTAAAATTAGGCTCCTAAATTTGTGTCCTATATTCAGCCAGACTTAGGAGCCTATGGGGCCCTTTTACTAAGCCGCAAAAGCATCTATGCACTCCAAAATGGAGTTACTGCGCGACTACCACATGGCTCTGGCGGTAATTTCATTTTTGGTGCACGTCTGATACGCACAGCTGAAAAATTATTTTCAGACACGTGTATCGGATGCGCGCCAAGTGGCATTTGATGCACGTAGATCATTACCGCCCGCTTACCACGTGAGACTTTATCACTAGGTCAATGGCTGGCGGTAAGGTCACAGACCCAAAATGGACGCACGACAATTTTGATTTTGCCACATGTCCATTTTTGGCAAAAAATTTTAAAAGGCCTTTTTTACAGGTGCTCTGAAAAATGGATCGGCACGCACCCAAAACCCGTGCCTACAATACCACGAGCCATTTTCAGCGCACCTTAGTGAAAGGACCCCTATGTTTTCAGCTGAAAATTCAAGTTATGCCTATAAATTTAGGACTGTTGTGCTTCAAATCCGCCCCTGTTGCCACCCACTTTCATGCTTCTAAATTTAGTAGTTTAGTAAAATTTTGAGTATAAATTTAGGAACTTGGCCTTAGTAAATTTTCAAAGAGGCCAGTTTATGAGCTTAACTTTCAAAGTCAGGAGCATAAATCCTTTCAATATTGGCCTCTTCATATTTATACACTGAGAAATAATTACTTGGCAAAGTTTCATGGAGATATCTCTCAGTAAGCCAAGGCAGAATTGTAACATGGGATGTCTCTTATTTTCCAGCTTTCTCGGTAGACAAGGTTCCAGAGAATCAGGATGCCATAGTGATCGGCAGTGGTGCTGGTGGCCTGGGAGTTGCAGCCCTCCTGGCAAAGGCTGGCAAACGTGTGCTGGTGCTGGAGCAACACAGCAGAGTTGGAGGCTGCTGCCACACTTTTAACGATAAGGGCTATGAGTTTGATGTGGGTAAGTTGGTCACAGGCACGCCTACCCTAGGTGTGTTTGGCTCTTTAGGGACATTTTTAGCTTTCTCTGCAGTGGTAGGGGTGATTCAGGTACCCGTCTGGTCACCAGGGTGTAGGGTACTTTGAAAGTATTTACTAATTAGTGGAGCCTGTGAGAGTGGTTGCTTTTGTCGTACACATACCCCAGCCCTCACCTATAAATGGTCTAGAATGAATTTAAATATCAGGGCCAAAATTATTTATTCAGAATGTAATTGACCTGGGTAAATAGGAAAGATAAGAATTGGCCATCCTGTGTGCAGGTGATAGTGTAGGGGATCATGCATATTTTACTCAGAATAAAAGTAAGCAGGCTCATAGTCAGGGTTAGCTGGAAGGAGACAACTATGCATGATCTCTTTCAGGAAAATATTATTTGCAAACCAAGCAGGTGCAATGTTATTTTAGGTTTTCATGGCTGGTGTCATGATTATTTCCAAGTTTATTAGGGGTTTATATTCAGCCCATCAAATAATATCTGAGTGGCTTACAATAAAATAGAGGAAAATGGAGGAAGAGTGATTGACCACATAACCGTGAGGATAGAGGGGGAGAAAAACAATAATATAAGAAAAGGTGGCGCAGGAAAACACAAAAGATAGGGGAACCAATGGTTCCCAGAGTGCAACCAATCCTCAACAGGCAGAAAAGGCAAATCTGAACTAGTCATAGGCATCATGAAACAAAAAGGTTTTTAGATCAGTTTTGAATTTGGATTATGAAGATGAATGATGTAGGTGAGCTGGCAGTTTGTTCCAAAGTTCGGGGCCTTGAACTGAAAAAATGGAATGAGGTGTAGTATCGTAACAGATTTCTTGAAAAGATGGAACTAAAAGATGGTTTTGTTGGACCGATCGAAGAACATGGGGGGGGGGGGGGGGGGGAAGACAATAAGGAGTAAGAAAATGGGATAGATAAGCCGATTCATCAGAAGAGAGAGTCTTAAAGACAAGGAGCAATAATTTATAAGTTATGCAATGAATCAATGGAAAACAATGTGCTGTTTTTAAAAGTGGAGTGACTTGGTCGAATTTTTGATGACCTGTAATGACTGTATTTTGAACTAGTTGTAAACGATGGAGATCCTTAACTCAAAGTACTTTGTATAGAGAGTTGCAGTAGTCTAGTTGACTGATTACCAGTGAATTAACAAAATATTTACAGTTGGGAGTGTAAAAGATGATACGAAGTTTGAAAAAAGAGCGTTTGATCATTGCAGAAATTTGAGGAATAAATGAAAGGTCTGAATCAAGAATGATCCCAAGTATTTTGACATTGTTTACCAGTGGAACAATAATGGAGTGAAGCTGGATTGGAGTTGCTAAGGTGGCAATAGGCTGATTTGTAAAGAGAAGAAGCTTTGATTTGTCTGGATTTAACACAAGTTTACTGTCAGCTAGCCAGTTGGTTACTTTGATCAATTTAGAGTTGATATGATGAATAAGTGTAGAATCCGTAGGATCAGGCGTACAAAGAATTTGTATGTCATGGGGTAAATTCCAGTGATTAGAGAAGAGTCAGAAAGGGAGAAAAGAAGAGATTAAAAAGCATGGGGGCTAAAACTGATCCTTGTGGCACACCAGATGGAAGTAAAAAACAATTTAGTTATTCATGTGAACTGTATAACAGCGATCAGAAAGGTAGGAAACAAACCAATGAAGCGCAGTGACTTTCAAGCCTAATTGCTGTAATCGAGAAAGAAGTATAGTATGGTCAATGAGGTCAAAAGCCACTGACAGATCAAGAGAAAGTAAAAGAACTGAATTGGATTGTTCAAGATGATAGTGTATATAAGTAGTTAACCTGAAAGAAATGTTTCAGTACTGTGAAAAGGGTGGAAGCCTATTTGATTTGGATGAAGGACTAATGTTTTATCCAAAAAATCTTGTAGTTTTAAGTAGATTATGTTTTCTGCAATTTTGGCTATAAAAGGGAGATTGGCAATCAGGCAATAGTTACTACATTCTTGAAGAGGTTGTGTTTTACCTTTGAGTTTTGATATAAGTGTTGCTTGTTTCCAAGAGGGAGGGAAGTGACCTTGTTCAAGAATTTTAGTGATCATAGAATGTAGAAAAGGGAGCGTTGGGGGGGGGGGGGGGGGGGGGTCTAGGAATTTTTTAAGGATGGATGGTGGTATAGGGTCTGAAGGAGCAGTAGTAGATCTCATGCTGTTAATAGTTGAAGAAAGAGCAGAAATAGATGGGATGATGAATTTATCCATAGTACATCAAGGAAGCTGATGGACAGAAGTCTGCAGTATAGCAGTCTCAGTGGGGTTAACAGAAGATACAGTAGTAATGGTACACAAGAAAACAGTTTGTTTTCGAAATAGAATGTTAAACACTGAGCAGTGGGTTCAATAATGGTTGATGAAGACCTAGTAGATGAAGTAGTAAGAGACGTAAGTAGTTTATATAAGATGGGTGTGTTAGGTACCTTTGAAATCTTATCTGTAAAATAGGTACATTTTGCTTTCTGAATGGCGGTCCTATAAGTGGCGGCTACTGTCCGAAAATTTGTAAGGGTGTTCATTTGCAGTTGTCCGGGTCTTGCTGGCTGAAACTTACTTGGACACAGTAAGGCCTGGAGAGCTTCAATAACCAAGCAGATGCAGTCTCTGTGGATACTTTTTCCCAGACAATTTTCAAAGGAAACGTTCACATGTATTTTCCCTTTGAGAAATGGTGCAGAATCCTTGGGAAAAAGTACCCACGGACTTTCCATCTGCCCACATAATTTTTGAAAATACCAGGCCCAGATTTAGGCATAGGCAATGTAGGAAACTGCCTGAGGCAACAAATTTTGGAAGGCCCCAGAACATTGCTGCCATACCTTAATCCAGGCCTACAGTTGTGCTGGAGAGCAGCCAACTGCAGTTGCAGCAACTCTGGAAGTAAATTTTAGTGTGGGGCCTACCTACCAGCCTTGCATTGCTGACAGGCCCTGCAGTATCCTATCCTCTTCTTCTATGTGGCCTCCCTGTCACAGCTAGAAACCTATCAGCGTTGGAGGACTAGTGTGCTCCGCACTAAAGTTACCTTACTGCTGCTGTGAGTATCAGGAGGGGCTCCCCCATTGCATTTTCCCTCCCCCATTGCATATAGATGCCTTTTATATGAATCCGGTTCTGTTCATCAATCTATTTCAGGAATTCACTATATTGGACAATTGGAAGAGGACTCACTGTTTCGACTGACAGTAGACCAGCTAACAGATGGGCAGCTGCAGTGGTCCAAGATGGACAGTCCATTTGATTCAGTGATCCTGGAACATCCCACCATTAGCAAGAAGTATAACTTGTATAGTGGGAAGAAGGAGTATATCGATGGGTTAAAGAAATATTTTCCAGAAGAGGCACAAGCCATTGACAAATATATGAAACTTGTACAGGTAATGCCATTTTTAATTTATAAGTACACAAAATCATGAAAAATCTTCTCTTGGAACCTGGAAGATTGTTACAAACATATGATCAGAACTGGCATAATGATGAATGTTGTCCAGGAGAATGATACAGAATTGATGATAATGATTATAATTTCAAGAACCACACAATCTTAACATTTAACTTTCATTTTTTATCTTACAGACTACCGCAAGAAGAGCTGTAGACATGGGTGTTTTAAAAATGATTCCTCTGCCCTTGGCAAAGTTTCTAATTAATGTGGGCCTTGTTAAGTGGATATCTCCTTTCTTTAAGATGGCTTCAAAAACTGTTAGTGAGGTGATCAACAGCTTGACTGAAAATGAAGACCTCAGAGTGGTTCTTGCTTACATCTTTGGCTGTTATGGTATGCCTGACCTCTTTTAGATAAATTGGCCTCTATAACAGTGTACATAAGTACATAAGTACATAAGTAGTGCCATACTGGGAAAGACCAAAGGTCCATCTAGCCCAGCATCCTGTCACCGACAGTGGCCAATCCAGGTCAAGGGCACCTGGCACGCTCCCCAAACGTAAAAACATTCCAGACAAGTTATACCTAAAAATGCGGAATTTTTCCAAGTCCATTTAATAGCGGTCTATGGACTTGTCCTTTAGGAATCTATCTAACCCCTTTTTAAACTCCGTCAAGCTAACCGCCCGTACCACGTTCTCCGGCAACGAATTCCAGAGTCTAATTACACGTTGGGTGAAGAAAAATTTTCTCCGATTCGTTTTTAAATTTACCACACTGTAGCTTCAACTCATGCCCTCTAGTCCTAGTATTTTTGGATAGCGTGAACAGTCGCTTCACATCCACCCGATCCATTCCACTCATTATTTTATACACTTCTATCATATCTCCCCTCAGCCGTCTCTTCTCCAAGCTGAAAAGCCCTAGCCTTCTCAGCCTCTCTTCATAGGAAAGTCGTCCCATCCCCACTATCATTTTCGTCGCCCTTCGCTGTACCTTTTCCAATTCTACTATATCTTTTTGAGATACGGAGACCAGTACTGAACACAATACTCCAGGTGCGGTCGCACCATGGAGCGATACAACGGCATTATAACATCCGCACACCTGGACTCCATACCCTTCCTAATAACACCCAACATTCTATTCGCTTTCCTAGCCGCAGCAGCACACTGAGCAGAAGGTTTCAGCGTATCATCGACGACGACACCCAGATCCCTTTCTTGATCCGTAACTCCTAACGCGGAACCTTGCAAGACGTAGCTATAATTCGGGTTCCTCTTACCCACATGCATCACTTTGCACTTGTCAACATTGAACTTCATCTGCCACTTGCACGCCCATTCTCCCAGTCTCGCAAGGTCCTCCTGTAATCGTTCACATTCCTCCTGCGACTTGACGACCCTGAATAATTTTGTGTCATCGGCGAATTTAATTACCTCACTAGTTATTCCCATCTCTAGGTCATTTATAAATACATTAAAAAGCAACGGACCCAGCACAGACCCCTGCGGGACCCCACTAACTACCCTCCTCCACTGAGAATACTGGCCACGCAATCCTACTCTCTGCTTCCTATCTTTCAACCAGTTCTTAATCCATAATAATACCCTACCTCCGATTCCATGACTCTGCAATTTCTTCAGGAGTCTTTCGTGCGGCACTTTGTCAAACGCCTTCTGAAAATCCAGATATACAATATCAACCGGCTCCCCATTGTCCACATGTTTGCTTACCTCAGGACACATGTTTGCTTACCTCAGGACACACCTAGCCAAACAGGCTTGCAGGATGTCCACAAGGAATATGCATACAAACAATAGAGGCAGTATATGCAAATTTATCTTATGCATATTCATTGTGGATATCCTGAAAACCTGACTTTTTATTTTATTTTTTTATTTGTTACATTTGTATCCCACATTTTCCCACCTATTTGCAGGCTCAATGTGGCTTACACAGTACCGTTAAGGCATTCGCCAAGTCCGGTAGAGAAACAAATACAAAGGTGATATTGTGGTCGAATAAAGGTACATGTGTTTCAAGTATAGTGGGGGTTAAGGAGAGGAAAGGTTATATAGTGTCCATTACGATCTTTGGTTTTCCTGTGTTGCAGAGTGTAGGTATTTATGTTGGGTCGGTGGAGTATGCCTTTTTGAATAGTTAGGTTTTTAGTGATTTCCTGAAGTTTAGGTGGTTATAGGTCATTTTCACAGCTTTTGGCAATATGTTCCATAGTTGTGTGCTTATGTAGGAGAAGCCGGATGCATAGGTTGTTTTGTATTTGAGTCCTTTGCAATTTGGATAGTGGAGGTTTAGATATGTTCGAGATGATCTGGTTATGTTTCTGATTGGTAGGTCTATGAGGTTTGTCATGTATGCTGGGACTTGGCCGTAGATAATTTTATGGACCAGGGTACAGATTTTGAAGGTGATACGTTCTTTGATGGGAAGCCAGTGCAGTTTTTCTCAGAGCGGTTTGGCGCTATCAAATCATGATTTACCAAATGTCAGCCTGGCTGCTGTGTTTTGAGCGGTCTGGAGTTTCTTTGTGAGTTGTTCTTTGCATCCTGCATAGATTCCGTTGCAGTAGTCTGCATGGCTTAGTACCATTGATTGTACAAGGTTGCGAAATATTTCCCTCGGGAAGAAAGGCTTTACACGTTTAAGTTTCCACATTGAGTGGAACATTTTCTTTGTTGTGGAGTTCACTTGGCTCTCGAATGTGAGGTTGTGGTCAATTGTAACACCGAGTATTTTCAGATTGTCTGAGATAGGTAGGGTATGGTCTAGGGTGATTAAGGTTGTGGGTTTGTATGTGTTGTATTGAGATGAGAGGATGAGGCAGTGTGTTTTTTCAGTGTTCGGTTTCAGTTGAAAAGAATTGGCCAATGAGTCCATGGTGTTCAAACCAAGTTTGATTTCATTGGTGATTTCTGTTAGATCATGTCTGAAGGGAATGTATATTGTGACATCGTCTACGTAGATGAACGGGTTGAGGCCTTGCTTTGATAATGACTTGGCCAGTGGGATCATCATTATGTTGAAAACTGTTGGTGATAGGGGTGATCCTTGAGGTACTCCATAGTCTGCTTTCCAAGGTGGTGATATGCTTAAGTTTGATTTCACTTGGTATGTTCTGGTGGTTAGAAAACCCTTGATCCAGCTAAGTATATTTCCACCAATCCCAAAGTAGTCTAGGAGTCTTAGTAGTATGTTGTGGTTTACTATGTCGAATGCACTTGACATATCGAATTGTAGGATAAGTATGCTTTTGCCTATGGCTATTTCCTGCTTGAATTTGGCCACGAGAGTGACTAACACAGTTTCAGTGCTATGGAGGGGGTGAAATCCTGATTGTGATTCATGTAGTAATGAGAACTTGTCCATGTAGTCAGTAATCTTGCTGGGTGTGTCTCAAGCACTGGGTTGAGAATCCCTGCTTTACAATAATGAACTTGGTACTTGTCTGCTTTTTATAACTTTTGTTTATATAATAAGTAATGGAACAGCTTGTTAAAAATGATGGTGTAAAACAGCTTCCCTATCATTGCCCTCCCCACCCCAATATAACACTGTCTACCCTGAATCCTTCCAAGTTAAACACTGCACCACAAAAAAAAACACCAACACCTGACTGTGAAAACATTAGGTCCCCTATCCCTCCTGGTTCTCTACCCCATTGCCCCAGGGCAAGGCAAAGCTTACACGAACAGGAGCAAAGCCTAATCACTCCTTCTCCATAAAAGCCAAAATTCAAAATGGCATGGGCCGAGCCGTAAGTCAGCTAGTGCCATCTTGAATTTGGGTTCTGGTAGGGGCAGAAATGATTAGGTATTGCTCCGGTCCCCAACGACTTCAACTTGCTCTGGTATAAAAGGAGGAAAGAGCATTCTATGAGCAATTAGCTAGCTTTATTTGCTATTAGTGCACACCAGTCTCAATGAGTGCACGCTATTTGCTTCTAGTGCATACATACAGTGGCCTCCAGGACAAACACACAAATACTGCTCCACCTTTAATGTATCAGTGAGATGATAACGCTCTTATGCTAAGAGCTGATGCCCTTGTGATGTAAGGCTTATGAAACGAGAGTAACAAGAGTGAAATACGTGTATGTCAACTGTCAAGATGAAAACAGATCTTGAACTTTGTAAGACCCCTGTTACACAGCTGTGAAGTTGAAGAACCAAGTACTACACTCATTCATTTTCTGTACTTTTCTGCAGAAGAAATATGGACATGCTTGTGTGCAACATCTTTTGATCTAGTTATGCTAAACAGGATCAAAGCCCTTTCTGGGAAGGAAAGGACTGCACTTATTTGAATAAAGTGCTGGGATCTGATGGAGAATACAAAAGAGAGGGAATCCAAAAGCACAGAAGCCAAAGCAGGACTGGGGGCGTCTCAACTTCACTTTATTGATCAAACCTGAATGGTCCGTGTTTCGGCATAAAATGCCTGCGTCAGGGGTCAAATGATGTTATCTAGTTCCAATGTAACAAACCCTGTTTCTATGCTATTTGTTTGACGTTATTCATTCAAGTCTGCAGCAGAGTAGTTTTTCAAGAAAAGGGTGTTTTCCTTCACTGGCTAGATTGTTATCTTGGAGAAAAATGCTCCCCTTAATTTTCCAGCAGATTTCCTGCCCTAAAAATGTGTTTTCTGTCTCCTTTAGGGGTGTTCCCGAAGAATGCCAGTTTCTCTCTGCATGCCATTCTGATTGATCATTACCTGGAAGGTGCATGGTACCCAACGGGAGGTGCCAGTGAAATCGCCTTCCATCTGTGTCCAGTCATACAAAGGGCAGGTGGTGCTGTCCTTGCCCGAGCCCCTGTGGAAAGCATCTTAATAAACAATGAAAGAAAAGCTTATGGTAAGTTTGGGTGAGTTGCATAACCCCTCAACTAGATAGATACTCTCAGAACAACTGTTATTCTGCACTGCATTTCAAAGTCATTTTTGTATATTTTAGATTCTTTTTATTTTATAGATTGTACGGTGACTCACAAACATGAATTCCAACCAGATATCAAAACTTAAAATGGAAATAATTTAGAAGGAAACTTGCTTGCATTCTTTTGATTGTCACTGCTGGTCTTGAGAAGCAGCAGCTGAGGGGGCACAAGTCAGATAGGGAAGGGAAGAGAAGAGATTCTGGTTGGAAGTGATTAGAGAGAGGAGGAGACACTAGATGGAAAGAGTGTAGAGAGAGAGAGAGGAGATCTTGCATGATAGAAAGTGGGGGAGAGGGCAGATGCTGGATGGAAGATGGGTGAGACAGAGAGCAGATGCTGAATGGAAGGAGAAGAGAGAGAGGAGAGACTAGTGGCTAAGCCACACTCACTTTGGGCTCAGGCCTCCCCCAAAATTGCAGCACCAATGAGTGGGTTCAAGGGAGGGGCACAGTGGAAAGGGGTGAAGGGTTTTTCTCTGTCAATAAGTTGGCAACCCTACATGTAGTCAACTGAAAGCCAGTGAAACTATCTCAGTATTGAAATGATACGATCATAATATTCCCCCCCCCCCCCCCCCCAGAGACAATGCAGGAAAATGGACACTGGGAGTAATTCTCTATAGATTACCTAAAGTAGGCTGGAATGATGCGCACTAAGCGCAAATTCTGTATTGGTAATGGCACTTGCGATTGCCATTATAAAATATAGTCTGCATTTATGCACCTAGTTTTAGTTGCGAACATCTCTGCCAGCTGAACGAAGTGGAGGAGTAGGCTAGTGGTTAGTGCAATGGACCAGTGGCGTACCAAGGGGGGGCGGTGGGGGCGGTCCGCCCCGGGTGCACGCCACTGGGGTGTGCTGCGGCGCGCGCCTGTCAGCTGAGTTCGCTAACTTCGCTGCAGCTCCCTCTGCCCCGGAACAGGTTACTTCCTGTTCCGGCCGGGGCAAAGGGAGCTGCAGCGAAGTTAGCGAACTCAGCTGACAGGCGCACGCCGTGGCACCCCCCCCCCCCCAGCTGTGTCCTCCATTGCCCCAGGTATAAAAATAAGTACCTGAATATATGTAAACCGCTCAGAAAGGAGGTATATCAAGTCCCATTTCCCTTTCCCTCATGCCTAAATGCAGACAGGCGCATAAATGATTCCCCTGATCTATAATCTTCCAATTCCTGGGACCTCTAATGCTACCCTGCCATGTGACCTCCCAGTTTCCATTTGCATTTCTCTCCATCCATCCTCAGACATATGTCTGGTGCCTCCCTGTCTTCCTTCCCCTTAGAACCTAATGTCTCTCTGTGTGGCTTTGGGCAGCAGATCTTTGGCCTCACAGAAGCTTGGAGTAGGTACCTGTTTGATCCCATATAAATCAATTGATTCTCACTCCCAGTCCTCAAGGACTACCTAACAACATATCCACTATAAAAAGAGAGATCTGCATACATTGCTTCCATCGTATGCAATCTATCTCAATCAGTTTCATTTCTGATAGAAAAACAGACTGGCCCATTGGTGCTTGAAGACTGGACTGAGAACCAGTGACACAAAGGACAGGTGCAAGGAGTCCTTCAAAGGCTGCCAACCAAGTCTGGTTTTCAAGGTAACCAAAATGTGCAAACGAATGTCATGGATATCCCTTGTGAGTATTTCAAAAACCAGACCTGATTGTAGCTTTTGAGGACTGGAAAGACCTGAGCTAGTACACCTATGGACAAGGACAGTGACAGGTTTTTTTTTTTTTTTTCTTTTCTTCCAGGTGTTTCTGTAAGGAGAGGGAAGGACCTGGTGAATATCCATGCTCCTCTGGTGATTTCAGATGCTGGGATAATTAACACCTACAAGCATCTTTTACCTCCCAAACTGCAACTCCTACCAGGTAAATGCCTTTCTCTGCTAAGAACTCACATCTCTTGCTTTGGCTGCATAGAGAAACTAGTCACAAATGCTCATCATGGACATTTACAGCCACAAAGCATCAGCCAATCAACTTCAAACCACAGAGTCCTCAGGAAGACATTTCCAGGATCCCAAACTTCATTCTTAAGCCCATGATAAATGTTTGCTACAAGAATATTTTTATCAACTGCTGCCAGGAGCATCACATGTGGTCCCTTAAGAGTTCCCGTCATGCTCCCACCCTGCCCACTTTCATGACATCAGTAAGGGAAGCCCATAGATGGGTCACCGTTTTGGTATTCTGGCTTTTCTTGTGCCCTGTGCGGCCACACTGACTGCAAATAGCTAGCTACAGCCCTGACTAGCACTGCTTATATTGCTTTGTAATACTAAACCAAGGTTTTTAAGCTGTTCAATCTGCTTCTGCACCAGTGTGGCCCTCATGCCAGGCAAGGTGGGGCAAGTAGTTCAGGCCCTACTGAGTCTCCACAGAATGTTACCAGTGGCTTCTTTTTGGTAGCAGTAGTAGTATTTACAATCATTTGAGATTTCCCCAGAGGTAGGAATGAGGGTCTGGTGCTGAAAGGTAAGGGTTCTTTGCAAAATAGGATTTCCCAGAAGAGAGGACCAGGTTCAATAGAACAACTTTGGGAATTCCTATTGAAACTTGGGAGAGAAAGATAGGGCAAAATGGGGGAGAATCAGGTTATGGAGGCACAAGTGAATGATAGCAAAATCAAGAAATCAAATTATTCAATCTTGATAATATCATAAAATTCAACAATTTATCCACTACAATATATGCTTGACTCAAACAAGGCTAGGCCTCGCTTCCCCCATTAACCAGTAAATAATTTTTTTCCTGTATAACCCCAGCTAATACCATTGAACATAATAAATTCTGGTTTTGAAAAGCCCAATAAATTCCATGCTTCCCCTTAGTCAAGAGTTCTACTGTGTATCTATCAGTTCCCAGCCACCTTGTTGTCTGTGCTCAGTTATGGTGAAACACAGGCCACTGTGTGTGTGGCTGATTGTAATAGACTCACCGTCAGGCACATGGCACAGTTGGTCATCCACAGGAGTTCCACTTGACTCCAACTGTCTCCAGAAGGGGGTCCCACAGTGCAGGCTACAAAGTCCTCTGATCACAAAATGTTGCCTGACTATTCATAAAATGAATGCGAGGGGAGATTGCTGCCTGAGACAACCGTTTCACGCGTCCTAATTATAAAACCATCCCTGGTTAGCCCCAGGACCTGGGCTGAGCATCACTACTGTAGTTTGACAGCTGTTTAACTGTTTTTGTTCTCTGCACACAGGGATTCAGTCTCAGCTTAGTTTGGTTCATCATGGAGTTGCTGGGTTCAGTCTATTTGTAGGCCTCAATGGCACAAAGGAAGAACTGGGACTAAAAGCTACAAACTATTTCATTATCCACGATAAGAATCTGGATACATTGTAAGTATGAGTCTTGAAATCTTAAACAGGAGAGGTTTCTTTCTACTTTTAGTATTTCTGACTTAGTCTGCCCCTCCAGAATGCCAACACCATGATGTAATTCTGAAAACTGGCCAGGCTGATCCACAAAAATATAAAAGGCAGAAATTAACAGTTCTCCTGCTTACAGCTGCTGCAATCTGTAGGAGCCCAACTCAGAAGAGAGAGAGAGAGAGAGAGAGAGAGAGAGAGAATATTCTGTTTGTAGTAACCAGCTGTGGAAGATCAAACCCTGAGCCAAATACAGTGTGAAGTTTAAGCCACATACACTAAGGGGGGAAGTGGTGAACGTGGGCTACTGTTAAGACAAATTATTTTACTGTTAACCCCAGTTATTAGCAACTTAAACATAGAAAATAGAGAAAAATGTAGGCAGAAAAAGACCATATGGTCTATCCAGCCTGCCCACCCATGCCATCTACTCTCCCTGTAACTCCCTTTGAGATCCTATGTGCTTGTCCCAAGCTCTCTTGAATTCAGATACTGTTTTCGTCTCCACCACTTCTACTGGGAGGCCATTCCATGAACTTACCACCCTTTCCATGAAGACATATTTCCTCAGGTTACTTCTGAGTTTATCTCCTTTCACCTTCATCCTATGCCCTCTTGTTCCAGAGCTTTCTTTCAATTGAAAGATATTCGCCTCCTGTGCATTTATGCCACAAAAAGTATTGAAATGTCTCTGTCTTATCTCCCTTGTCCCAGTTTTCTTCCAAGGTTTTGTTTTTCCCCCTTTTTGAACTACTTTAGCTCTATGGTGGTTTAGCAGCTTGTGCTGTTTCTTCCCTTTATCTAATTACTTTCCCGATCTATTTAAGCTGATCAAAGGTTTTGCAATTATGATCGCCTTGTGTAATGCCTTTGCTTATGTTTGAGTTACTTGCCAAATGTGTGAATATTGCCTTCCGAAGCAACCAACAACAGAAGGGTTAATCAGAGAAGTAATGTAAGAAAATAAGGGGTCATTTTACTAAGGTGTGCTGAAAAATGGCCTGCGGTAGTGTAGGCGCATGTTTTGGGCACGCGCAGATCCATTTTTCAGCGCTCCTGCAAAAAATGCCTTTTTTAAATTTCTGACAAAAATGGATGTGCGGCAAAATCCAAATTGGCGTGTGTCCATTTTGGGTCTCAGACCTTAGCACCAGCCATTGACCTAGTAACCAGGCAGTAATGACCTACACATGTATCGGACGTGCACCAAAAATGAAATTACTGCAAGAACCATTCAGTAGACGGGCGGTAGCCCCATTTTGGCACACATTGGGCGCACGTAGATGCTTACACGGCTTAGTAAAAGGACCCCTAAGACTTTTTCCTTTATCAGAAAATTGTTTCGGAGTGTGAGGCAGAGAATGGAGCAAATAGGACAAACCAGGTGCAGGGAGAAGCGATGTAAGTGACAAAGCAAGATGTACTGGGTTTCGGTCTAAGTATGAAAGAATAATAGATAACTTAGGCATGTTCTGTAATTAGCCTTATTGGAAGAAGGATTAGAACATAGAAGTCTTGGTTTTTTTCTGGAAAAGCAATAAAAACATACTCTGTTCACAATGCAAACAGAGAGGAAAGAATGGTTTAAAAAGTACTCTGTGTTTCTCTCTGGCTTCTCCCAACATTCTAAATAAAGCAAGAAACTCTCATTGGCAAGGCTGTGTTTACTATTTATTTAGAATGACAAGTGGTAAGCCATTTCCTAGTGAGTTACTAGAACCTGAAGCTCTTGGAGCATGGTGGAAGGGGTAGAGGGTATAATGTTTATATCCAAAGTGAAGACAAGAATACTCACACCTGGGCATGGCACCCAGTTTTGTGAGACTGTTCTTTTTCCATTCAAAAGTATTGAAGTCCACAAGTACTATTAACATAGTAACACAGTAAATGACGGCAGATAAAAACCTGTGTTACTATTTTACATGGTATGTGATACTTTATATGTATACCTGAGTTTAATTTGTCCTTGCCTTTCTCAGGGCACAGACTGTAGAAGTCTGCCCAGTACTGTTTGTGTACTAAGTTCTGAAGTTAACATCGAAGCCCCTTAAAATTTACACTCCAGCCCATCCCTATCTGTTCAGTCACGATCAGGGCGTAGACTGTAGAAGTCTGCCCAACTCCCGTTTTGTTTCCAATTACCGGCATCGCCACCCAATCTCCGCTAAGATTCCATGGAACCATTCCTTCTAAACAGGATTCCTTTGTGTTTATCCCACACAT
The DNA here is from genome assembly GCF_901765095.1 of Microcaecilia unicolor. NCBI lineage: Eukaryota > Metazoa > Chordata > Amphibia > Gymnophiona > Siphonopidae > Microcaecilia > Microcaecilia unicolor. The sequence goes on along the minus strand of NC_044034.1, from coordinate 297,786,871 downwards.
GTTTGAATTCCATTACCGTTTTCATCTCCACCACCTCCCGCGGGAGGGCATTCCACATATCCACCACCCTCTCTGTGAAAAAATACTTCCTGACATTAGTCCTGAGTCTGCCCCCCTTCAACCTCAATTCATGTCCTCTAGTTCTACTGCCTTCCCGTCTCTGGAAAAGGTTAGTTTGCGGATAAATACCTTTCAAATATTTGAACGTCTGTATCATATCACCCCTGTTTCTCCTTTCCTCCAAGGTATACATGTTCAGGTCAGCAAGTCTCTCCTCGTACGGTTTGCAATGCAAATCCCATTCCATTTTCGTAGCTTTTCTTTGCACTGCTTCCAGTCTTTTTACATCTTTAGCAAGATACGGCCTCCAAAACTGAACACAATACTCCAAGTGGGGCCTCACCAATGACTTGTAGAGGGGCATCAACACCTCCTTTCTTCTGCTGGTTATGCCCCTCTCTATGCAGCCTAGCATCCTTCTGGCCATGGCCGTCGCTTTGTCGCATTGTTTCTTCACCTTCAGGTCCTCCGACACCAACACCCCAAGGTCTCTCTCCTGAGTCGAGCTTACTAATCTCTCCCCTCCTATCCGGTATCTCTCTTTTCGGTTTCCACACCCCAAGTGCATCAATCTACACTTCTTGGCATTAAATTTTAACTGCCAGTCCCTCGACCATTCTTCTAACGTTCGGCGATTCCTTCTCATCATTTCTACTCCCTCCAGGGTATCCACTCTATTGGCTATTTTCGTGTCATCCGCAAAAAGCACACCTTTCCTTCCAACCCTTCATCAATATCTCCCACAAATATATTAAACAGAATAGGCCCCAGCACCGACTCCTGAGGAACTCCACTGCTCACCTTCCTTTCCTCCGAGCGGATTCCATTTACCACCACCCTCTGCCACCTGTCGGTCAACTAGTTTCTTATCCAGTTCACCAGTTTCGGTCCTAAGTTCAACCCTTTCAGCTTATTCACGAGTCTTCTGTGGGGGACCGTATCAAAAGGCTTTGCTGAAGTCCAAGTAGATTACATCTAGCGCACGTCCCTCATCCAGTTTTTTGGTCACCCAGCAAAAAAGTCAATAAGATTCGTTTGGCAGGATTTTCCTTTGGTAAAGCCATGTTGCCTCAGGTCCTGTAATCCGTCGGCTTCTAGAAAGTTAACTATCCTTTCTTTCAGCAGCGACTCCATTATTTTTCCTACCACCAACGTGAGACTTACCGGTCTGTGGTTTCCCACTTCTTCCCTGTCTCCACTTTTGTGAAGAGGGACCACATCCGCTCATCTCCTATCTCGCGGAACCTCTCCCGTCTCTAAAGATCTATTAAATACATCTTTAATAGCTCTCTGAGCTCCTTCAGTATCCTGGGATGTATTCCATCCGGCCCCATAGCTTTGTTCACTTTCAGATTCTCCAGCTGTTTATAAACTCTTTCTTCCGTAAACGGCGCAGTATCCACTCCATTCCCAGATGTTCCCTCAGCAGCCAACCGTGGTCCTTCTTTAGGATTTTCCTCCGTGAACACCGAAGAGAAATAATTGTTTAGCATGTTCGCTTTATCTTCATCACTCTCCACATAGCCATTCTCATTATCTTTCAGTCTCGCAATTCCATTCCTATCTCTTCTCCTTTCTCCAATATATCTGAAAAAAAGTCTTGTCACCTCTCTTTACATCTTTAGCCATTTTTTCTTTTGCTCGCGCTTTCGCTAGCCGTATTTCCCTCTTCAATTCTTTCAGTTTAATCCAATAATCTTTTCCGTGATCCTCTCATTGCATTCTTTTGTATTTCTTGAACAAAGCCTCTTTTGCTCTTATTTTTTCAGCTACTTGTTTGGAGAACCATATAGGCTTCCTGCTTCTCTTGTTTTTGTTTACTTTCCTCACAAAAAGACCAGTTGCCATATTTATAGCAGCCTTTAGCTTGGACCACTGTTTTTCCACTTCTCCTACGCCTTCCCATGCCAACAGCTCCTTCTTCAGGTATTCCCCCATTTTATCAAAATCAGTATGTCTGAAATCCAGTACTTTGAGTTTTGTGTGTCTGCACTCCGCCTTCACCCTTATATCAAACCATACGGTGTGATGATCACTATTACATAGGTGGGCACCCACCCGGATATCGGAAACACTACCTCCATTAGTGAGCACTAGATCCAGCATCGACCCCTCCCTCATGGGTTTCATCACCATTTGTCTGAGCAAGGCACTTTGACAGGCATCCACAATCTCCCTAGTTCTTTCCGATTCCACAGACGGGACGTTCCAATCCACGTCAGACAAATTGAAATCTCTCAACAGTAGCACCTCCCCTTTCATACCAATCTTTTGAATATCTTCTATCAGATCCTTGTCTAACTTCTCCGTTTGCGCAGGAGGTCTGTAGATAACTCCAGTGTGGATACAGGTTCCGTCTTCTCTTTCCAGGACGATCCATAAAGCTTCTTCTTTTCTCCAGGTTCCCCGCATTTCAGCCGCTCTGATATTTTCTCTCACATACAGAGCCACTCCTCCACCTCTTCGGCCCTCTCTATCCTTCCTAAAAAGATTATAGCCCGATACGGTCACATCCCATTCATGAGAATCGTTGAACCATGTCTCTGTAATAGCAACAATATCCAAGTTTTCTTCAAACATCAGGGCTTGCAAGTCTTGAACCTTTTTACTTAGACTACGCACATTTGTGCACATAGCTTTCCATGTGCTTAGTGAGTTTGGGTGTTTTTTTATATTTACATGACCTTTCCCTCTGCCATTATGTTTATTCTGGGGGTGACTTTCTGAAATCCCCTGTTTCCTTTTGTCACCCCCAGCCTCTAGTTTAAATGTCTAGAAACATACTGTCTGAATATCTCCCCAAGGATCCTTTTTCCCATCACAGAAAGATGTAGCCCATCATTACAGTACAGCCTGTTATTTTTCCATGTATTACCCCATTCTCCTATGTATCTAAAACATTCTTCTCCTAGGTTCACAGGTGTGACAGTGGTAAGCTATTTCTTTTTGTAAAGCTTCTTTCTTGGCTTTGGTTACTCTTTGAAACAGAGAAAATGATGGCAGATAAAGCCAATCTGGCATATCCATACCTTCTGTTATTCCTTCCTCAACCTTAAAGATCCTGTGTGCATGTCCCATGCTTTCTTGAAGTCAAATACAGTCTTTGTCTCCACCACCTCTACTGGGAGGCTCTTACCATAAAGAAGCATTTCCTTAGGTTACTCCTAAGATTGTCCCTTTCATCTTCATCCTATGCCCCCTCATTCCAGAGCTTCCTTTCAATTCAAAGAGACTCACCCTCCAGTGCATTTATGCCATGGAGGTAGTTAAATGTCTCTTATCACCCCTCTGCTGCCTTTCTTCCAGAGTATGCATATTGAGATTTTTAAATCTGTCCCTATATGCTTTGCGATGAAGATCACTGATTATTTTAGTGGTGCTCAGATTTACTTAAGGGGGAAGGGTGTATGGTTATGGAACTACAAGTCCAGAGACACAAAGGGGCAAAATCGGGAGTAGCTCAGCTTGTCCCTGATAACTTGTATCTGTTTTGGAACTGCCCCCCCCTCCCTCAGCACTCTTAAGTGAAACTTTAACTAGTATTGCTGGAGGAAGGTAAATAGGTAGATTAGATGGATCTGGGGGGCTTTATCTACTAGAAGTGTGCCGGTCATAAATGTTCATTTTGTTTAGTTTTCCATATTTATGGAATTTTTAATTTTTGTTCTTTTTTTTTTTCCATTTCAGGGATAGTATTGCTCTAGAGTGCACCCTATTGCTTTTTAGTGTGCATTATTCTTAAATACTGAATCTCTTGTTAAATAGTGTGCACTATTAATGAGAGGAAAAAAACATCTTTTCTGTTTCTGATTGAAAATTGTTATTGCCTTTTCCATGTCGTTTTCAAATGAACACACATCCTTATTATCTATTGCCATATGTTATATTTCTAGTAGAACCTGATTCTTTTGAGCAAGCTGTGATGTGTGCCATTTGTCTGTTTCCAGGGAAACTCAGTACATTTCAGCTTGCAGAGAAAATGCACCCGACAGCATTCCATTGATATATGTAGCGTTTCCATCAGCCAAAGATCCCACATGGGAAGAGAGATACCCAGGTATGTTATTTGCATTGTAAGTTCATTTACTGCACACCTCGCTATAAAAAGAATGCTTAGCTAGATCCTGAGCAAACTGATTGGCTGAGTGGAGGAGTGGCCTAGTGGTTAGGGTAGTGGATTTTGGTCCTGGGGAACTGAGGAACTGAGTTCGATTCCCGGCACAGGCAGCTCCTTGTGACTCTGAGCAAGTCACTTAACCCTCCATTGCTTGCCACATTGAGCCTGCCATGAGTGGGAAAGTGCGGGGTACAAATGTAACAACAACAAAAAAAAGTACAGATCGTTAATCCCCTACAGATAAATGTTTATCTGTTGGGAATGTTGATAATTATTCAGAAACACAAACTTTCCAAAAGGAAGTTCCCTCTGGGCTGTTAGGTGCAATCTTCTATTGCCACAAATCCTTTCCGCCTTCTGGTGCAATTTGCCTTCCTGCCAGCAGGAGGACTATAGCAGTTGCACTGTTATCCAAGATTGTCTACTTCCTCTTTTCTGGCTTCACTATTAAGTTTGACCTGCAGGATTCCATAGTTTCATGAGATCTGCTGGGCCTCTGTTGGCATGTCCAGACTTACCCTCTCCTTTCTGGTCCTACTTAGATCCCTGGAGGATCATAGCAGCAATTTCAGCAGTGTTACTTCTCCTGTCTGATAATTTTGTAGCCTTCTGAGGCCCAGCGTAAAACCCTGCTTTTCTATTACAAGTTTTTAATATAAACTGGCAGTTGTGGGAGGTATTTTGTAGGGATAATGCAGTTGCAGGGGAGTAGTTTTAGGGATGGAGTAGGTTGCAGGGTGGTGTGGCAGTAGTTGGGGGTTAGTTTTTGAGATTGAGGCATTTTTTGGGGTGGTGTAGAAGTTGTGGGGGTAGATTTTGTGGTGGGGCTTGTGCCTGTGAGTAGTTTTTGGGCTGTTGGGTCAGTTTGGAGAGGTGGGGAAGTTGCAAGAAGCAATTTGGGGGCAATTTGGGGGTTTAGAAGAGTAGGAATTCCACCTTTTATCTAAGTTTCTATGCAACAGAAGTAGAAAATGGTTGCCCTGTGGTAACATTAACGAGGGCGGGCCTGGAGCTCAGAAAAAGCAGAGCCAAACAGTGGGTTCAGGTGAGCAGAAAGTAATACTTTATTAAAAGTGTTAGGCATTGGGGGGGGGGGGGGGTATTCCTGTTAGCTTCACAGGCAAAGGAGAACATAAAATAAACTAGTCCTTAGATGCAAAGTCCTCCCTTGGTCTTGCCCCTACAGGCTATGGCATGCTCTACAGTCTCTAGTCAACAACACTCACCAGCTGGCCTCCAACTAATTCAAGCATACAATTCTTCAAGGTCCCAATTCAACTTGGCCTACCTGGCTGTCATGCTTGAAACTCACAGATATGTTGTGGAGGCATATGCAGTGAGCCTTTACTGCTTCCCTCTGGGCCTCCCCACCCTGGCTGTACCTCTAGCTTTTATATTTCCTGGACCATGCCCTCCTGGCTCCGCCTCTCCCATGTCAATTCTCCCTTGAGCAGGACTGAGATGGCTCTGACACTGTGAGGGAGTGCCTTAAGGGGAACTGGAAGCATTCTATAGACTCTCTCACAAACCTCCAGTCTGATTTGGCCCATGTTTGAACTTATTGTGTCTTTTCTTGTTTGTTTTTTTCATTCTGTTAAATTTTTGGAGAGTTATATTACAGACAACAGACCAGGTTTTTTTATGAACTTTTGCTGACTTCTTCTCCTTTTTATTTTGATTATGAATCTTTGTACTGTTAACTTCAGTGGCATTCCTAGGGGGGGGCGGTAGCTGCGGTCCACCCCGGGTGCACGTCGCTGGGGGGGTGCCGCGCGCTCCTGTCCTCCATTGTTCCATGCTTCTTCTCTGCCCCAGAACAGATTACTTCCTGTTCCGGGGCAGAGAAGAAGCATGGAACAACGGAGGACAGGCGCGCGCGGCATCCCCCCAGCGGCGTGCACCCGGGGGGGGGGGGGTCCCTTTGCGGGGGTGTCCTTTCGCCGGGGGTGTCTGCGCTGCATTGAGGGGGCGCTGCACCCGGGGGGCGGGGCGCATCAGCGATCCGCCCCGGGTGTCAGCCCCCCTAGAAACGCCACTGGTTAACTTACCTTCTTTTCTTCCTTGTTTTTGTCTTATTTTCCTATAGCCTTTTGTTTTTGAATGTTTTAAGATTGTAAACTGCTCTGCTAGTTTTTTGGATAGACAGTGGTATAGCAAATACCAGAATACCAAATACCAGAATAAACTAAACATTCTTGACCCCTTTTGTATAATTCTTTCCAACAGACCCTCACTGCTTATTCTCTCTTTTATAGTATACTTTTTTCTTCTTTTCTTACTTTTAATGATATTTTAGCTTTTCTTTTCTTTTATTTGTATTGTTAACTGTTTTGCTGTACTCTCCAGTCTGAAAGGCTTCATGTAGAGAAACTAAACCAAACAAATAGTAAGAGGTTCAGTGGCACTAACAACCCTCTCACCCCTATAAATCCTGGTGGCTCAGCCAATTCAACATAACACTCCCTACAAAAATGATGATAGAAGGGTTTGGTCCCAACATGATGCTACCCATTACACACAAGATTGGCATCTGCATTCCCACCATATCACCTCCTACCTGACCCCGTGCAATAGCTTGGTCTCTTCTCTTTCTGCCTTCTGCCCAGTACTGGTATCTCTTTTGCCCCACTCCCTTTCTCTCACTCTGCTCCCACCTCCTCTCTCTCTTCTGCTCCCACACCTTCTCTCTCCTCTGCTCCCATTCCTCTCCTTGTGCTCATAAGACTCTTTACCTACCAACAAACCTCAGTCTGCTGCACAGTCTTCTCTTTCTGTGACCCTCTCATCCCAGGAGGCTGATTGCCCTTCCTATCAGAAACTCCTGTGCAAGCTAAAATAGTTGCCTTAAGGTAAGGACTCTTCCTGGCCTCTTCCCTTTGGCAGCTGGCTGACTCCCAGCCTACATGCGCCCAGCCTATTAGCTTCCTTGGGGGCCCTTCCTGATGGCAGCAATAGTACAGAACAGCTCCACCTCCTGCACATGCTTCCTGCATTCTTTAGAAGGATCTGTGTCCTGTGCTTGCGTGTCTTCTCTGGCCACATTAGATTGGCCACAGCCAGAATATGAACATCTGCTAGTAGGCACTGGGGATTAAGAAGGTGCTTGGGAGGAAAGAACATTGGCACTCCCTCTGGCACGGTGACTTGTGCAGTTGAGCAACAGAAGAACAAAAACCCTTGTGGTCAAACAGACAAAACAGTCACAACAAAGGTGACAAAAGAAAGGGCAGCAGGCGATGTCTCAATTGACACCTTTATTAACCATCCAAGAGTAGTTTGAATTCCCGAGAATTCTAGCGATCTAAGGTTATTGTACTCACAACAGCAAGATATTGGATTACATCTGCTACAGATTGGGTCCAGCTACACATCAGCACACATCCTACTTGAGATTCCTGAGGAAGGCCCCTGTGGGCTGAAACACGACTCGTGTTGAGTCTTGGATGGTTAATAAAGGTGTCAATTGATACATCGTCTGCTGTCCTTTCTTTTGTCACCCTTGTTGTGACAGTTTGTGCAGCTGCAAAGGTTGCACACACCGAAAGTTGGCCCTGGATATAGGAGCTACATTTACCTAATCACCAAGCAAGTAAACCCAGCTTGAACAAGTTCAGTCCTTAAGGGCTGCAAGCAAACTAGGTTTTCAGGATATCCTAAATGAACATGCATGAAAGAAATCTGCATACAATGGATGTAGTGGGCATGCAAATCTTTCTCATGCATATTCATTAGGGACACCTTGAAAACCTGGCCTGTTTGCAGCCTTCAAGGACTTGAACTTGAACAAGCTTGATTTAAACGTTTGTTGCATTTGAAGAGAGATTTTGCCATCCTCAGCTGCCATCATATACCATTGTTCCAGGCAAGTCCACCTTAACAGCTCTGACTGCCACTCCATACGAGTGGTTTGAAGAATGGACAGATAAGAAGGTGAAAAAAAGAGGAATGGATTATGAGAGCCTGAAAAACAGTTTTGTGGAGGCCATGCTGGAAACCATCCTGAAGCACTTTCCCCAAATAAAGGACAAGGTGAGATAAAGATCACGTTCATATTTTTATGATTATGTTTTCAGCAATGCATATTTGTTTTATTTTCTTAGGAAGTAGTCGTTAGCATCCTTTTTAGAAGTTATTATTAACTTTATTAAACTGTCAGAGGGCTACATTGAATTGACTCTTCTATGTGTTGCTGATACCTTATTCCAGGTGTAGAGATTGCGCCACAGGTAGCATGATAAGGAATGATTCCTTACAAACCTGCTTTCTCTGGGCCTCCTCATGGATGTTTCTTGTAAAACACCCTTCCTGTTAAATAGTTCATTCAGTAAATTAAATTGGGCTGTGATCTTTCCGCTTCACTCTCTATGACATACAAAAATTTCAAATTCTGGCTGAAGAGTGTTTCAGTGTTTGGTGTGTAGACGCTGGTTGCTGAGATTGATGTGTTTGTTGTGTTTGTGGACTCACACAGATTGACTTCATCTCAGCTGGGACACCCCTGTCTAATCAGCATTATATCGCTGCCCCAAAGGGTGAATGGTACGGAGCAGATCACGATCTGAGTCGTCTGAGTGCTGAAACTACTGCCATGCTTCGACCAACAACGCCCGTCAAAAATCTGTATCTGACAGGTATTTACTTAATAGGATTCAATGTAGGGATTGTGTTCCATAAAAGTCTTTAGTTTGTTCCTGCATCTGAAAATCCCTAATGCCTAACCTACTTTCTAATACTGGGATCTGTCTTGCTGTTTTCACAGTCCTGCATTACTTTCTCTACTGTTTTGTTCTGAATTTGTTACTTTGGTTTTATGCCCTGTTTTTAACAGTAGGGAACCACACCAGGATCAGATACAGATCAATTTCTATTTATTTATTTATTTATTTCTGTATTTATTAGGATTTATTTACTGTCTTTTTTTAAGGAATTTACTCAAGGCGGTGTACAGTAAGAATACCTCAAACATAAGCAATAGATAAGCAGTAACAATCCTATATAATAATTCTCACCTCCAATGTTCTGTGCCTGGGACCGTGGCTCCCTAGGCTGGAGGTGGTCTGCTAGGCAGACACGCACTGATGTCACTGACGTCATGATAGCTGATTCCAAGGCAAGGGGAGGAGTAGGGAAACACGTGCAGCGTGTTTCCCTACTCCTCCCCCTGCCTCGGAATCAGCTGTCACCCCCGTGCTACGGCCCCCTCGACCCCCCCCTCCGTGAACCCGTTGCCCCCCTGGACCGCCGAAAACCACCCCCCGCCGCCGTTGTGTACTACCTGTGCTGATGGGGGACCCAAACCCCCGACAGCCGAAGTGTTGTTGTGCCCTTCGCGTTCCTTCCTCATCTTCTCTGGAAGTTCCTCTGTGTGAACTGCGTGAACTGCGTGTAAGTTACCTGTGCTGCGGGTCCCCCGTCAGCACAGGTAGTACACAACGGCGGCGGGGGGCGGTTTTTGGCGGTCCGGGGGGGGGACAACGGCTTCGCCGAAGGGGGGGGCGAGGGGGCCGTAGCGCGGTGGGGGGGAGGAATTCCCTGCCTAGGGCCCGTTTCCTTGCCTACAGAAACGGGCCTTTTTTACTAGTATTCAAATAATAATACAAAGTATGGCATAGTATAATACTTACAATGTCAACATAATACATAATAAAACATTTTAATAGACAGCGTAGGGTATAAGCAAAGATGGAACATATAGATAGGTAACTACTACTACTACTTATCATTTCTAAAGCACTACTAGACGTATGCAGCGCTGTACACTTGAACATGAAGAGAAGAGGTAAGAGAGTAAGAGGAGTTAGAAAATAAGGAGACAAATTTAAAGAAAGTTGCACATGAGGTCAGAGGGACTGTAAAATGTTATCTCAGCTAGGGTAGAAGTGGATAAACATGTCCTGCTGCAGTATGCGCAGCCTGTGTCACTCCTTGTGTGTGTGAGTGAGACTAACAAGTTAGTTACTTCTTCCATTAAAGGCCTGGTTGAAGACCAAGCTTTCACCTGCTTCCTGAAGTAGAGATAGTCTTAGTAGTAGTGTTAAGCGGAGCCTTTCAGGGACTGCATTCCAGAGTGTGGGTGGGGCTACTCTGGAGAAGGCTCGTTGTGGGTATCACATTTTGTAATGACTTGGTGTGGTTAGGAATACTCCTTGGGAGGACCTTTGTGTCCTTGGAAGTGTGTAGAGGATGATCCTGTTCTACAGGTACTCGGGGCCATTTAAGGGCCTTGAAGGTCAGACATAGAGTTTTTAATTTAGCCCTGTATTGTACTGGTAGCCAAAGAAATTTTTGCAAAAAATGGTGTGATGTGGTCACGTTGCTTGTAACCTTCTGAGCGTCTTGCTGCAGTATTCTGAATCAATTGAAGCTGGTGCAGTCCTTTTATAGTCAGACCAGTGTAGAGTGCATTACAGTAATCCAGGCTTGATGTTATCATGACATGCACAACTAGGATAAGATTTGCCTTCTCAATGTAAGGAGAGAGGTGGCATAGTTGTTGCAAATAGTAGAAGCAGCTCTCGAAAGTTGCTTGGATTTGGGGAATCAGAGTAAGTGTTTAATCTAACTGTATTCCAAGGTTCCTGACTTGTGATTTGAGGAGGAGTTCGTACTTCCCAAAAGAGATTTTGATGTCAGGTATGAGTCCACTTGTGTTCAGGACCCAGAGAAGCTTGGTTTTACTTGGGTTAAGGCAAAGTTTGTTGTGTTTAGTCCATTCTTGAATTGATGTTAGACAGATAGTCGATTTATTTAGGTCTGTAGACGTAGGTTAGGTTCAATGGGTATGAGTAGTTGCACATCATCCACGTAGATGTAGAACTGAGTGTTCATTGACCGAATCAGCTCAGTAGTGACTTGAGGTAGATATTGAACAGAATAGGTGACAGTATTGATCCTTGTGGTACCTCACAGGTCAGTGCCCATGGTGGCGATGAGGTGCTGCCAAACATTATGGACTGTTGCCTGTCTGATAGATAGGATGTGAATCAAGCAAGTACTGTTCCACTGATACCTGTTTCTGCCAGTTCTAACATAATATCATGATCCACAGTGTCAAGCTGCTGAGAAATCTAGCAGTACTAACACTGGTTTCTGTGAAGGTCATCTAGTAGGGATACAAGGACTGTTTCTGTTCCATAACTGGATTGACATGGATCTAGCCAGTTTTTGTGGTCCCACTTTATATTGATGCTAACAAACTCTATTCACATTCTCTTAACCTTGTCAGCTGATAAGCAAGTTGTAAATACTGGAAGTCTGAAAAATAAGATGGGAGAATTTGAATGTATAGCAAACCCAAGGGTTCCAGGGATGATCTGAGAAACTGCAGAGTGGTAAGCCTGATGTCCGTGCTAGGCAAAATAGTAGTAACTAGACCAGACTAGCTATATTCTTCATAAAACATAAAAGGGATCCGAATGAAGAAAATAGGAAACAGCATAAACACTGGCAAGTTGGATAAGGAAGACAAAATGGAATGTGAAAAGAAGCAAAGAAGTTTACTCTAGAAACAAAAAGTCATCATAAAAAACTTTTTTAGGTACATTAGAAGCACGAGGCCTGCGAGGGAGTCAGTTGGATCATTAGATGATCAAGGGGTAAAAGGGGCACTTAGGAAAGACAAGGCCATAGAAGAAAGACAAAATGAATTCTTTGCTTTGGTCTTTACTTATAAGTGAGATACTGATGCCAGAAATGCTATTTAAAAGTGCTGATTCAGAGGAACTGAAATAAATCTAAGTAAACTTGGAAGATGTAATAGACCAAATTGACCAGAGTGGCAAATCATGTAGACTGGATGATATACACTCCAGAGTGCTGAAAGAACTGAAAAATAAAATTCCTTTCGCAGAGACCGCCGTCCCAGAGGTGCGTCCTCCGGTCCTCCCCCAGGGTCTCGTACCCAATGACGGGGCGCTGGTCCATGGCTCAGAGCAGATTGGAGGACGCCTAGCCTCGTTTCTGGGCGAGTGGACCAGGGTAACTTCAGACGCTTGGGTGCTGGAAGTCATCAGAGACTGCTTCAAGCTAGAGTTCTGCTGACCCTTAAGAGACGGGTTTGTGCACTCTCCCTGCAAGTCTCCGGTCAAAGCTGTGGCAGTGCAGCAGACTTTGGACAATCTGATCCGCCTGGATGCGGTCGTTCCGGTGCCAGAAGATCAGCTTGGCAAGGGACGTTACTCCATTTACTTTGTGGTACCAAAGAAAGGAGGTTCTGTCCGGCCTATCCTCGACCTCAAAGGGGTCAATCGGGCCTTGTAAGTTCGGCACTTCCGGATGGAGACTCTCCGCTCTGTTATGGCGGCAGTGCAGGCAGGGGAGTTCCTGGCATCCTTGGGCATCAAGGAAGCTTACTTACATATTCCCATCTGGCCTCCTCATCAACGCTTTCTGCGTTTTGCAGTTCTGAGCCGACACTTCCAGTTCAGAGCCCTCCCGTTCGGGTTGGCTACTGCTGCACGGACCTTCTCCAAAGTAATGGTGGTCATCACGGCCTTCCTACGCAAGGAAGGAGTACAAGTCCATCCTTATCTGGACGACTGGTTGATCCGAGCCCCCTCTTATGCAGAGTGCGGCAGAGCTTCAGACCGGGTGATTGCTCTTTTGAGCTCCCTGGGGTGGATCATCAACTGGGAGAAAAGCCAGCTGCGCCCGACTCAGTCCCTGGAGTATCTGGGAGTTCGATTCGACTCCCAAGTGGGCAGAGTGTTCCTGCCAGACAATCGGATTGTCAAGCTTCAGGCTCAGGTAGACAAGTTCCTAGTCGGGCTTGGGACTATGTGCAGCTGTTGAGCTCTATGACGGCCACGATGGAAGTAGTGCCCTGGGCCAGGACCCATATGAGACCTATACAGCTCTCTCTGCTGCAGCGATGGACTCCAGCTTCGGAGGATTACGTTGTGCGCCTTCCCTTGGATCCGGCGGTGTGCAAGGCGCTGAGTTGGTGACTGAGGCCAGACTAGCTGTCCGCAGGAATGCCTCTTATGACCCTGGAGTGGGTTGTCGTCACGGCGGATGCCTCTTTGACGGGCTGGGGAGCCCACTACTTGAGAAGGACAGCGCAGGGGCTCTGGTCCCCTGCAGAGGCAAAGTGGTCTATCAACCTCCTGGAACTCAGAGCCATTCGGTTGGCGCCTTTGGAGTTTCTCCCGGTCCTGGCGCTGAAGCCAGTACGGGTCCGGTCGGACAATGCAACGGCTGTGGCCTATGTCAATTGCCAGGGAGGTACCATGAGCACCCCTCTAGCCAAGGAGGCCATGAAGCTATGCCTGTGGGCGGAAGCAAACCTGGAACAGCTGTCGGCGGCCCACATTGCGGGAGTCATGAATACTGCTCAGGCCTTCTTGGACATCACGAAGCGCTGGGGCCAGCCGAGCCTAGATCTGATGGCGTCATCAGCCAATTGCCGCGCTTTTTCAGCAGAAGACGGGACCCTCGATCTCTGGGAGTAGATGCTCTTCTCCAACAGTGGCCGACACAGGAGCTTCTCTATGTGTTCCCGCCTTGCCCATGTTGGGCAGGGTGCTAGGCTGGGTGGCAAAGCATCCGGGCCAGATAATCCTGGGAAGTCCGGATTGGCCCAGACGTCCCTGGTATGTGAACTTGATCAGGCTCTCAGTGGACAGCCCTCTGCAGCTGCCAGCGGAGCGGGGCCTGATGCATCAGGGTCCCGTGGTAATGGAGGATCCCTCCCCCTTTGGTCTTTCGGCCTGGCTATTGAGCGGCAGTGTCTGAGGAAGAAGGGCTTCTCAGACAAGGTCATCGCCACTGTGCTGAGAGCGAGGAAGCGCTCTACTTCTACTGCTTACGCCAGGGTTTGGCGTACCTTTGCATCGTGGCGTGAGGCAGGCTCACTTTCTCCCTTCACTACTCCAATTTCTTCAGTATTGGCGTTCCTGCAAGAAGGTCTGGAAAAAGGCCTGTCACTCAGTTCCCTTAAGGTCCAGGTAGCGGCTCTTGCTTGCTTCAAGGGTCACCTGAAGGGTGCTTCCCTGACCTCGCAGCCAGATGTGGTGCGCTTTCTCAAGGGAGTTAATCACCTGCGCCCTCCTCTGCACTCAGTGGTACCTGCGTGGAATCTCAATCTGGTGTTAAGAGCCTTGCAGAAGCCGCCTTATGAACCCTTGTCGAGGGCATCTCTGAAAGACCTGACGTTGAAAGCAGTCTTTTTGGTGGCTACCACTTCAGCCAGAAAAGTTTCCGAGCTCCAGGCGCTATCATGTCGAGAGCCCTTTCTGCAGCTCACTGAGGCAGGAGTGTCTATTCGCACAGTGCCTTCCTTCCTGCCCAAGATTGTTTCTCGCTTCCATGTAAATCAGCAGCTCTGTCTACCCTCCTTTCGTAGGGAGGACTACCCAGAGGAGTACTCTGCTCTCAAATATCTAGATGCGAGACGAGTCATCATCAGATACTTGGAAGTGAGCAATGATTTCCGGAAGTCGGATCATCTGTTTGTGCTGTTCACAGGTCCTCGTAAGGGTCTGCAGACTGCCAAACCTACAGTGGCACGATGAGTCAAGGAAACCATTGCAGCGGCTTATGTGGCCGCGGGGAAGGTGCCGCCTATCCAGCTGAAGGCTCACTCCACTAGAGCACAGGCGGCCTCGATGGCAGAGGCCGGGTCCGTCTCCTTGGAAGAGATTTGTAGGGCAGCAACTTGGGCATCGGCTCATACCTTCTCCAGACATTACCGCTTGACTGTGGCTGCTCGGGTGGAGGCCCGGTTTGGAGCTTCAGTGTTGCGGTCAGGGATTTCTATGTCCCGCCCTGGGTGAGTACTGCTTCGGTACATCCCACCAGTCTATGGATTGATCGGCATGATGATATGGAAGGTAAAATTATGTATCATACCTGATAATTGTTTTTCTATTAATCATAGCTGATCAATCCATAGCCCCTCCCAGATATCTGTACTGTTTATATTCTGGTTGCATTTCAGGTTCAAGTTTAGTCTTCAGTTCCTGTTCAGGAGGACTTCGTGTTCAAGTTTTTTCAATTGGATTCTTCAGGAGTTGAGACGATTTTGTGTTACAGTGAGTTGCTGCATTCCTCTCCCCTCCGTTTTACGGGGCTGGATTGAGACCTAAATTCTGCCGGCGCTCCCTCCCGCTTCGTGCGGCTGTAGGGCAGCTTTGTACCCCTCCCGCTTCGGCGGTGTTAGGGTCAGCTCCTCCCGTGGTTGCGGTTGCAGGATAAGCCAGGTCCCCCCGCATCGGCGGGTGTGGTGTCTCTCCCCCGCTCCGCGGGGATGAGCTGGACGGATTCCCCTCCCCCACTTGTGTGGGGATGAGCTGGGTTGATTCCCCTCCCCCGTTTCGGCGGTGGTGAGCTGGGCAGTGTCCCTTTGTGGGTGTAATTCTCTAAGCGCTGAGTCCTGCGGATGGAGCTTTGATATCGACATACTGAGGAGTTTCCGGCAGCACATGACCACATATAGGGAGGCAAAAGGATTGCTCTCTATCTCCACCTGCTGGTAGATGGACACAACCCACTAGTCTATGGATTGATCGGCTATGATTAATGGAAAGAAAATTATCAGGTATGATACATAATTTTACCATCTGGCCCAAGATGACTAGATTTAGGTGCTGGGGAGGGGCAAGCTACATATTTACCCCCAAACCTCTTTAACTACAAACTATACAAGCCAGATTGCTGCTTTGTTATTGGAATGGCAAACGTCTGTGTGGGGAATTACTTTCCTGAACAAACACCAGATTTCATGTTTTCTTACTTTATTTTATTGATCAGTATATTTGAGTGGAGGAGTGGCCTGGTGGTTAGGGTGGTGGACTTTGGTCCTGGGGAACTGAGGAATTGAGTTCAATTCCCACTTCAGGCACAGGCAGCTCCTTGTGACTCTGGGCAAGTCACTTAACCCTCCATTGCCCCATGTAAGCCGCGTTGAGCCTGCCATGAGTGGGAAAGCGCAGGGTACAAATGTAACAAAACAAACAAACTATAATTTAGATTAGTGTTTCCCAAGCCCAGTCCTGAAGTACTCCTTTGTCAGTGAGGTTTTCAGGATATCCACAATGAATATGCATACATTGCCTCCATTATATGCAAATCTAGTTCATGCATATTCATTGTGGATATCCTGAAAACCTGACTTGCAAAGGGGTACTACAAGATTGGATTTGGGAAACACTGATTTAGTTGATATCATTTCTTTCTCCTTCCCTCTCCTGCATAGATCAGGCAGCAGTAATCTGCTGCCAGATCTTTCACCTTGGTTGTGACTTTATTATACCTCTTGAGAACTGTACATCATAAAATGCCTGGGAACCCTGTAAGAATGAAAGGCATCCCTTGACTTACTAGTGCTTTTAAAGTAACAGGTTGCTGGAGAAAGCTATGGGAAGGCTATGTGATTACAGTGCATAGTACTTCTCCATATATTTCTGACTGAAGGAGAAGTTACTAACCTTAATGATTGGAATTGTAGATGCTTTAACATATTTGCTCTGTATTGCAGGTCAGGATACTTTTGTGTGTGGATTTGCCGGGGCCTTGCAGGGAGCCATGGTCTGTGCCTCAGCTATCCTGGGACGGAACCTGTACCTGGATTTGTTTTTTCTTCAGAGACAAATTGGTAAAAACAACATCAAAAAGTACATCTGAGTTGACCATCTCCCCCCCACCCCCACCTCCAACTGGCCTGTCTCTAATCTAACATGTTAAGGGGGTACTGCAGAAATTAAAGAAACATCCAGGGACAGCGGTTTATAACAATGCCAGTTCAGGAGCATTTCATTTTTAAAAGAAACACCCCATAGTGTCTGACAAGTAAGGGAGTTGTGTTGGGGTCTTAAGACATAATGAAGGCTTCAGGCCCTCAAGGATCTTTTAAACCAGGAAGACACAGTAGATGCAAGATCTGAACAGCAAAGAGTGTAATCTACTGCCAGAGAACATTAATTGCTAATTTAAAAAAGCTGTAGACATTGTGTGATCCCTAGATATCCAGGTCACACAGATACTGTTCATGCAGGGTTTCTTCCCTGAGAGCACAGTGTCTCCGCTTTTTCCCTGAATCAGTAACTAGACAGCACAAATATGTTATGGTTTCCAAAGAAAAGTAATCTTTACGAAATGTTTCAAGTAGGGAAATACATATTCATGGAAAAGAGACAGTAGTGGAGTGCCCCAAGGGCACTGGGACCTGTGCTGTATAACATATTCATAAATGATCTGGAGATAGGAGTGATGAGTGAGGTGATCAGATTTGCAGATGAAACAGAATTATTCAGTTATTTAAAATGGCTGAGGATTGCCAGAATTTTCAGAAGAGTTTTGTGAGACCCGAAGATTGTCCATAAGTACATAAGTAAGTAATGCCACACTGGGAAAAGACCAAGGGTCCATCGAGCCCAGCATCCTGTCCACGACAGCGACCAATCCAAGCCAAGGGCACCTGGCAAGCTTCCCAAATGTACAAACATTCTATACATGTTATTCCTGGTATTGTGGATTTTTCCCAAGTCCATTTAGTAGTGGTTTATGGACTTGTCCTTTAGGAAACCGTCTAACCCCGTTTTAAACTCTGCCAAGCTAACCGTCCATCCAAAAGGTAGATAAAATTTAGTGTAGACAAGCACAAAGTGATGCACAAAGAACAAAAAATACCACCTAAAGATACAAAATAGAAACACAGACAATTACAGCAGATAAAGACCATTTGTTCCATCCATACCATCTATCCTTTCCCCTCCCTTAGAGATCCTAAATGCTTGTTTTAAGTTCTCTTGAATTCACAAATTCTGGGTTGTAAATTAGGAGTCACCACCCAAGAAAAGATCTTGGAGCCATTGTGGACAATATATTGAAATTTTCAGCCCAGTGTGCCACATCTGCAAAAAAAAGCAAATAGAATGTTAGGAAAAATGGAAGGGATGGAGAACAAAACTGAGAATATAATTATTCCTCTGTATAGGTCCCAGGTGTAACAGCACATTGAGTAGTCTGCTTTTTTTGTCGCACCATTAAAAAAAAATCAACTAGAAAAAGGTTCAGAGAAGGGTGACAAAGGGAGATGGGACCCCCTCCCTTATGAAGAGAGGCTAAGCAGGTTAGGGTTTTCAGGTTGGAGAAAAAAATTATTGAGAGGGCATATCATAGAAGGTTATAAAATCATGAGTGGGGGTGGAATGGTTAAGTAGGCAACAGCTGTTTAACCTTTCAAACAACAAAAAAAAAAACAAGAGGGCGCTCCATGAAACTAATGACCAGCAGATCAGAAACAAATAATAGAAAACAATTTTTTTTTCACACAGTGCATAATGAAGCTGTGGAATCTACAACTGGAAGGTGTGGTCAATGACTAATATGTGTCTGGGAGAAGCTTTTCTAAAATTGCTGCTTCTCAATGTGAATGCACACTCTGATTGTGCCTCATCATTTCTCCCTCCCCCTCCCCAGTCCCACTGAAGGCTTTTGATCTCCCCCAGCCTCTTCCACACAGTCATCTGAGTCCCCGCCCCCTCCTCAGAACTTATCATGTCCTTACCAAGGGTCTCTGGTGCCTAGTGCAGTGTTTCTCAATCCTTTCCTGGAGGCATATCTAACCAGTCAGGTTTTCAGGATTACCACAGTGAATATGCATGAAAGACATTTACATTCAATAGATCTCCAGTATATACAGATGTATCTCATGCATATTCATTGTGGAAATCCTGAAAACCCAACTGGCTAAGTGTGCCTCCAGGAGAGGGCTGAGAAGTCCTGGTCAAGTGTGAGCAGGAGTGATCCCCAGTTGCTCCTGGGTTTAATATGGCACTCTTCAACTGTGAAAGCGATTGTTTTGCCTTCTAAGCCTGTGAGATTGATGAACCAACAGCATGAGATATTGAGATCTATTAGCGACAGAAAATAATATGAAACCATTATTGGTGCCAGAAGATTAAAACTCTTCAGCAGTTGTGGAAAAGGGCTGGATTTTGGTAAAGTGGGAAGATGCTGGTGCTGGTTTAAAGATGGGAGTTTATATGCTTGTCTACCCTATGGTTCTCTGCATTTTGGGTAGATAATGATGGAAACTGGATGGGCCAATGGATCCTTTTCTGATATCACAATGTAGCTGGGGTTTTTTAAATCTCTGAAAGAGTTCTGTTAGTCAGATTAATCTTCGAATGAGACTGAGACTGGATAAGTCATTTGGCAAGAGAAGACAGCACTGAGGTGTGTCCTTCACACATTATTTTAGACCCTTTTGTAACAATGGCAACACAAATCCAAACATGTTTTAGAATATTTGTGTCTCTTTAAGCATTTTTATTCAGAAAGATTTCTAGAAAACAAAAATTAGTTATTTGAAAGCACATAATGGACAGTTGTACAATTTGGTGCCCAGAATGCACCTGGTAGGAGCCGACTTCACTTTATAGAACACTAGCATCTCCCAGTTGGCTTAGGTGACAGAGAACTGGCATAAGTGATAGCGCCTAAATGACAGAGGTTTGAGCGTAAGTTATAATATTCTATAAGTTATGTGCGTAAGTGTGAATCCTGCCCAGGCTATGTCCTGGCTGCCCCACCTGTATGTCCTCTTGTAAACACACACTATGCATGATACATGCCTAATTACAGAATAGCACTTAGGTAGCAATATGGTGCATATACACGTATTTGCTAGTATCTAAACATGTACACATGTAACACATATGGAAATGTTGCCACCTGTTTTATACTGTTGCCCTCCTAATGCAGACATTGAAACACATCAGATTATTATTAATAAAATAATTATAGACCGTACTATCAATTCTAGGTGGTTTTCCCCTCCCCCCCAAAACAAACAAACTGTGAGGCCTATCCAGTTTGCCCAGTTTCATTCCTGGTGCAGTGCCAGAAACACTGATTAACCTTAGGTTTTCTTTTCAGTTCTTTGCTACTAAGGGGCCCTCTGTGATTATCCCATGATTTCCTGAATTCTCTTCCAGTTTTTATCTCCACCATTGACATTGCCAACATGCTAGAATCATATTTTGGGCCTGATCCAGAGCAGCTTAATTATCGTCTAAAGGGCTTGTGTAACATTGTTTTTGTCATATTTTGATCTAGATCACCATGTACATATTTTTTTGTTACAATACTCAAATATATGTAAATAAGATCATAGCTGAAGTTAACCTTACATTGAAAAATAAATTGTACATAAGATTGAACATTATAACTGTGTAGGATTGACAGCTTTCTGTTTGTGATGTAGAAAGTGTAACATGCCTGGAAGTTCCCTCATATTGGAAGTATATTTCTTTCATTGTATAAATCGTCTAATTATTGTGTTACTAGAGTGATTTCCTCCCTCTTCTAAGCGAGAACTATGTTATAAGTTTCTTACTGTGGTGGTTTTTATATTTTTACCTTTGTTGTGCTTACATATTGTAATAGTTCTAAATGCCATCACCTGCCCTGAACATTAATAAAAATTATTATTGCTATTATTATTATGTTTGTTGTTATTATAAGGATTTGAATAAACTTTCTCTAAAATTCAAGTCTTTCCAGTTATATAATGTTAATATGATAAACAACTGTAAGAGCTGGAGTAAAACTGAACTTGGAGCAGGGCTCTAGGCCTCAAGCTAGAATCAGCAAGTAGTGGAAGCCTATTTGAAAAGGACGGGCTCCACCTTAACAAGGGTGCAGCTAGGATCTTGATGCTAACATTTTTAAAAAGAAGATAGAGCAGTTTTTAAATTGGTTCATGGGGAAACAACTACAGTTATTCAGGATTGCATGGTTTGAATTATACTGAATTCTATAATACTGTGTGCATCTTTAGTAAATGCCCCTGACCTGCTCATGCTCCTCCCATGGCCTTCTTTTCAGTTGTGACCTAAAATGTTTATGTGCCTTTTTATAGAGTAGCACTTAGAAAGATGTGTGTGTAAATCTAAATTGTTGCCAATTAGCATCAATAATTGTTCATCACCCAATTATTGGTGCTAATTGGCTCATTACTCAATTACATTGTGTGCGTCAATTGGGCGCATACCCAAATTAGCATATGCAGTTTTGAGCACCATTTATAGAATTTGGGGACTGGTGCCTCTTAAATAGGAGGCATTAAGGGCCCCTTTTAGAAAGCGGCGGTAAGCCCAATGCAGGCTTATCACTTGCTAAACAGGAAGTACCACTGGGCTACCACAGCAGCCTGGCGGTACTTCCCACCCCCAGTGCACTGTCATATCCATCTCTACAAGAATATATTTATTTTTGTAGCACCGGGGTGTACCCGGTGGTAATTGGGCAGTGTCACATTCTTACCTCAATGGGTGACAGTAAGAGCTCCCCCCCCCCCCCCCGAAACGGCTACGCGACAAGTGCTTTACTTGCCACACAGCCATTTCCTGCAGAAAAGTAAGACAATCCTTTTACCAGCTGTGACTTAGTAAAAGGTGCCCTCAGTGATCCCACATTAATACTTTTGCAAGTCTCACTTGCTAGTGGAAAAATTAGTGTGGAACCTGCAAAAAGAAAAAAAACTATTTTAGGAATGTGTTAGATATGGGCTTAGCAAAGGCTCCTTCATTTTACACTCAACAAACAATATTATAAGCATTTTCCACATGTAAACCTACTTTACACACAGAACTGGTGTTTTATAAAATGTACAACTGCATATTCATATAAAGGGGGCAATTCTGTAATGAGGCACGGTGATGGAGTTTATAGGACATTGCCCCTTACCTTTAAGAAAGTCCCTCTTTAGTTAGCCTGGGCCACCTTAAGAGTGCAGATCCCGCCTCAGGAGGAAGTGAGCTAGGAGGGGTGGAGTCACTACCAGGAAGTTCAAAAGCAGGGTCAGGCAGAGGTTAAGGAGGCCCAGGGAAGGAAAATGTAAATGTCCACTGTATGACGCTGAAGCGTCCATTCCATAATCATGACCTGGCTGAAGTAAGCCATTGTTTTGACTAAATTGAAGCAAGTTTTGCTTTGAGGCCTGGCTGGAGCCAGACCTGGACCTCTGAGGAACCTGAGAACTTGTAGGCTGTGTTTAGGGTGTGGCAACCCTGGCAACCATGGACTATGTTTGGCCTGCTGCCAGGTTCCTGTCTAAAACCCTGGATACTGAACTGCAGAGGGCTTTCCATCCTATGTCTCGGGCACTGTGAAGGAACAGACCGAAGAATCCCTTTAAATAAAATACTTATTTTTGTGTTTAATCCTTTTGTCTAGCTATATTATTTAACTGGCCAAGCCCAACCCCTGCTAGGGATGTCAGAAGCACCTAGAAATAGGTGCCCTGAAGGCACCTGGTAGGAACCTATTCCATAAAGGAAATAGTTGCCTAGGCAAGATATGCACCTCTAACGTAAGGCATGAACACTTACACCAGCCCTAAAGCTGATGTAAGTCCAAGCATATAAGTTTCAGACAAATGCATGCCACTTAAAGGCTAGATTCTATGTATGGCACCCAAAAAAAAATCGGAACCGAAAAAAGAGCTATTTTATAAGCCACATTTAAAGTTAGGCAAGGTTTATAGAATAGCACTTACACCCAGGAATCGCACATAACTTTCGGCTCAGCCCTTTGCACCAACTGAAAAGTGGTGCAAATGTATGCGTCTTGTGATAGAGTCACATCCAGGATAGTTGGGTTAAGGCAGTTTCAGTCTGAAATACAAGTCCCAGAAGGCATTGCAGGCAAGGAGCCAGGGGGTGAGATGAAGAACCCGGACTGGACTCCTAGCTGCAATAGGGGAAGACATGGGTGTAAGCTGGCAGGACGTGTAGATTGGCTGCCACTAGGGGGGAAGAGAGATAGGAAACCCTGTGCGCAGGAGCTCATCATTAGTCTAATGCTTAACTCAGCTGGTATGGGTGTGGGGAAAGCTAATGGAAGGCGAATGATTGGTTGTAGTAGCAGAAGCCAGGGATTGATTAGGTAGGGTAAGAGAAGTCCCTAAAGTTGTGCAGGCTGAAAACCCTTGGGTAAGAGAGGTCCCTAAAGTATTGAATCTACCAGTGAAGCAGATGCAGGGTGGAATCCCTTGGGTATGAGAAGACCCTAAAGTATGGAACCCATTATGAAGGTAAAGAGAGTAGAAAGTAGAAACTTCTGCTTTGTGTGTTAACTGTGATGATGAACTGAATGAGCTGCTTTTATTTGGAGTTGAACTACTGTTACCGTGCCCTAGATAAAGAGCCCAGACTGGAGCTGACTGTGAGCCTGTATTGAATCCTGATATGTGCTGACAGCCTACTGCTTAAAGTGGGACTATTTACCACACACTTTCAGGTGGCTTATATGTGCTTAAGATAGAAGGTGAATGTTGCTGTTGGAACTGTGTATCAGGTCTACTAGAAACCTGCATGGAATAAAGTCCTTAAGATTGAAGTTGCTGGTGGACATTTATTTGTTGACTGTACCGGGAGCCTGTGACTGGAGGAGATTGTTTTATCCTTGACTGCACTTAGAGGTACCTGGTCACAGTCTGTATTAGGTGTGTATCCCCTTTAATGTTAGGAACACCTCCATTATGCCCATGACCTTCCCATTTTCACCCCCCCCCCCTTTTTAAGATTGCGTGTAACTTTTAGGAGCAGATCCTGCACCTGAATTTACACACATAAATGGCAATTAAATCTAATTACTGCCAATAATTACTTGCTAAATAGCCAATTATTGGTGCTAATTAGCTCATTATTCAATTTAAATGCTTACATAAATTTGGGCACGCACCCAAATTTGCACTTGAAATTTTGGCCACTTCTATAGAATTATGGGGATAGTGTTCTATAAGTTATGCATGAACCCCCACTGCACCAGGACTCCACTTATATATACGCCCTCCTTGGAAATATGTGCATATTTAGTGTTCTGCTGGCACGTAAGCATGGGTATGATCTAGTATTCTAAACATTTACCCACATTCTTTGTACATGAATATTGTTGCCTATGTTACAGAATTGCCCTGAAAAAGTCCACATTCCAAGGGGCATAATTTGGGCAAAACAGAGGTGGAGTTAATGCACATATGTACTTTGTATAATGGGCCAAATTCTATATCTGGTGCCTGAAAAATCTGCATGGTAAAAAAATACACTTGTGCGTATTTTCTAAAGTACGCCTAACTTTTATAGAATACGCCGAGCGCCTCTGCATGCGACCAAATTTGGTCACGTCCATTTAGGCCACGTTTTACTTGGTGTAAATACTGGCGTGTAGATTTAGGCGCAGAGGGCCATGTTCTATAACAGTGTGTGTAAATTTTGGAACAGCCATGAAACACCCATTGCCCCGCCCATAGGGACCCTTTTTGGCCATGCTGATTAGAACTTAGGTTCTGCATTACAGAATACACTTAGTGAGTTGTGCGTGTAAATTCTAATTATTGCAATTAGTACTCATTATTGCTTATGTAGTTATCAACGCTAATTAGTTTAAGCCAATTAAGTTGCTTATTTTGTTATAGAATGTGCTTGGATATCGGCATGGAACAGTAGGCTTCATATATAGAATCTGGGGGAATGTGTGCATCTTTGGAGAAAGTGTACATTTGTGTCTTTGGCATTTGTGCATTATTTTCTAAAGGTGTACAGGCACCTATGTTATCTTTATAAAATAGGCTTAAAATAGGAGCCTTTTTGGATTTCTCACATAATGATCCCCTTAAAGCTCACATTTTAGTGAACATATCTGTATCTTTTAGATGTACAGATCATATTGAGTCCAATTCTCAAATGATATTTTCCCATGTGACGGTCAATTCTATACCTGGGTGCTAGAGGGAGCCTATTCTATAAAGGAAAGTAGGCGCTTGCCTTTCTCTATAGAATCTTAAGATAACCAGGTATATACGTGTCTAAACACTGAGGCGCAACACTTATACCAGCTGTAGAGCTGGCACAAATGCTTGGACCTAAGTATCACAGATACATGTGTAATGTATAGTATTCTATAAGTAACACATGAAGTGTGCCCCTTGTCCATCCTCCATCCAGGCACTGCCTATATGCCTACTTTGCAACTATGTGCTATGAGAGATATGTGTATAGTTATAGAATAGCATTTAGGCAGAATATTGGCACATAAGCACATATATGCCAGTATTCTAATTGTTTATATGCATATGTGCCAAGAAAATGTGAGCACCTAGGTTAAAGAATTAACCCCTGAGTGTCTGTCCAATAGGGCAGTTTTCAGGACAATGTGGTTACTTGGGCCAGTGGACTCATATGTGTTGTACTTTCCCTTTAACAGTTACCTAGGAAATAAGTATCAACAGAGACTTGTGCCTGCTTTTTCTGGGGCCTGGGCCTGGTTTTAAAAAAAATGCAATACTACACACATTTCAGCATCCTCTGCCTTAACTATGGAGGAGTGGCCTAGTGGTTAGAGTGGTGGACTTTGGTCCTGGGGAACTGGGTTCGATTCCCACTACAGGCAGCTCCTTGTGACTCTGGGCAAGTCACTTAACCCTCCATTGCCCCAGGTACAAATAAGTACCTGTATATAATATGTAAGCTGCATTGAGCCTGCTATGAGTGGGAAAGTGCGGGGTACAAATGTAATAAAATTAAAAAAAAACTCTGCTGCAGGGTGGCAATTTTCACAAAGCCAGTCTACTAGAAAGTTGCTCTTTAAAGCAGGCATTCTGGAAATCATTAAGCTGGGGATGGATATCCACCTGAGCTCTTTATCAGTGAAAGGTAATTAAAAAAAAAAAAAAAAAAAAAAAGAAGCAAGGCTGAAAGGAAGCATATCTTGATATTAGGCAAACTTCCCCTGTTCAGTGTTGCCAGGATAAAGCTAGCCATAAAGGTTATTCTAGTACAGCAAACTAGGGCAGAAGTCAATTGCCACAGGAAGCGTTTTGATTATGATCTTAAAAGAGCAAACAGATTGCAGATGTATGGGCTAGCATAATACTGTTTTCACTTGAAGATTTTGAGAAGGCTTAGAATTTTAGATACATGAACATTTTTTCCCCAAACAATTACGCTTTAACTGGAGCAATTGATCAGATGAGACATCCTAATTCAGAACTGTATCTTTAACAGGAAATTGATAGGCACTATATTCAAATTCAGAGGGAATGAATCTAGTTTTAAATGAAGTAATATTTGGATAGGACTAGTGCTTATTTTAGAAGTCCCGTTCATCATTTAGATGTTTGAATCCTGGCACATACATGTCTATGAAAAGCATGGTATGGGTGGGACTGGAGTGGGATGAAAACATAAATGTGCATTCTCCATTTCAGAAGGGGAGGACACATCTAGGAACCCTGAGATGAATGTCAGGAGTTAGATCTGCTCCCGGTGATGTCTAGGGTGCAAAAAAGCGATGTGGCCAGTTGTGACAGTTACTGCACGGTAAGCATATAAGGTCAGCATATGAAGTCAGTAGCTGGCATGACTACTGATAGTGCAGCTGCACTACCTGTAGTCCAGGAACATGGGAACGGCCTGAAGAAATAACACCACTGAATATTACGAGCAAAAGGATTAACCCTAATGTTTCAACAATGACAGAAATCACAAAGAGAGCATTAGGTACTGGGGTATTCGGGGAAGATTCTTATGGCTCCTGCTGGGGAAAGAGTGTATACTTCTAATGGTCTCCCTCCCACTTCTCTGAGAAATAACCAAGGTCTCCAACTACTTCTTCCACCACCCCCTAATCAAAGTATCCCAATTTCCCCCCACTTTAAGCACCACCCTTTCAAGAACTTACCTCTGATGCAATGCCCCTACCATGTATCCTAACACAACCTCCTTCCAAACCCTGGACCCTCCAGTCACCCCTGGGGAGTCCTCCATGGTGGTACAGTGGAATGGGGCAGGAGTCCCTCCAGAGGCTCCACTCCCATCCTAGGTGGCTCCAGGTATCAAAATGGCAGTGCTGAACTCTAGTAGTAATCTTGTATTACTACTGTTAGAGGTCAGCCATCCATATATGGGTTCTACCCGTTCCACTACACTACCATGGAGGACCCCAAGGTGAGTCCTGGGGGTGGCTGCAGGGTCTGGGTGTGGGAACGGGGAGAGATGGGGTTAGGGTATGTGGTACGGGCATTTTTGGAGGGAAGGGCTTGGAAGGGAATCTGAGAAGGTGCTTAAAGGGAGGGGATTGGGGGATACTCTGATTGTGGGTGGGGTGGGGGATTAGAGGTGCTCTGATCAGGAGTGGAGATTGATGTGATCTCATTAGGGGAATTGGGATTTGCTGCTGTGGGTGTGTAGAGTTTGGCACTTTAATGTCTGTGGTCTAAAATTCCTACAGCCAAACTTGACAAGTCTATATGGAGGGGTGGTTGCTGTTGATGTTCCCAACATCTGTAGTCCTAAAATGTGTCCTCCCATTGGATGTAGCCACCGCAGAGCCATTTATGCCATTTTGTATCTTAGAAAAGGGTCTAGGTTGGCAGACCGTTTTCTAAAATATTTGCAGAATTGTAGACATCCAGATCTGGATGTCTCCATTCTGGTTTGTGCATCCTTTTTTAAATGCCACTCATAAGTTGGTTTAAAGAAAACAAGAGAAGAAAAAGAAACATGCACGACAGAGGGGGTAAGAATAAACGTTTGTATGTCCGTGGTAGGGAAGAGAGAAGTGTGAGAGACTGCAGTACTGCCAAATGCCATCCCTGTCTTCCCAAACTACATGAATCTCAGGGTCAGAATGTCCAAAATATTCCCCAGTACAAGGATAGGCACAAGGAACTGGTTCAGGTAACTGGCACAGATATACTACACCTTTCCCCTGTATGATTCAAGGACTCAGGAGATTGGCACAGGAAAACAGGATGTTTGATTTTTCATCTCCTCATCAATTCAGATTTCGATCTGGTTAATCTTCCCATAGCCAGCAATCCCAATTCTCAACCTGCATGAGCCCATGTGATTTTATGACACAATTACATTTTATAGATTGTTACCTTTGCCTTGCTCTTTTGTTTCTTAATGAAGGGTTACTATGTTACAGTTAGTTCAGTTGTATTTGTTTGCGTTATTAAATACATTTATCCAGGGCTTTTTTTGAGGGGGTACTGAGTACCGGTACCTTTTCCATTGTCTGCTAAAATTGACCCATGGACCCCAAGTTTTAATGAAAGAGCTCAGGCTCTACACACCAATTCTGCCTTTTCATAGATTCTGTGACTGGTTGCAGGGAGTCTGGCTATTGTGAGGTGGGTCCCTCATTGGTCACCCCACCCCTGAAGGGTGGCCTGCCATTTGAATACTGGCACCTTTTTCGCTAGAAAAAAATGCACTGCATTTATCCAGTGGGTATTGCTACTACAGTTATCAGCAGTCTGTCACGTGCTGGCTTTTGATACACTTGGCATCGGAGTGGAGTCTTATAACACAGAGATAAATGTATACTGTTGGGGAGGATCTCTGCAGCCACTAAAAATTAAAGATCAAGGACAAGGGAAGCAAGGAGGGGACTGTCTGAAAATGTTCTTGCAAAACAAGCAGAAAAGAGGGAAACAGCAACACAATAAATAGTGAAGTAATAGAAGTGTATGGGACCGCAGATGGAACAACGAGGCGGAGCCAAAATCCAGAGGAAGCAATTTTATTCAAAGACCTTGCTTGAAAATATTCTTGGACTTTAACCACTGATATACAGTAGAGGGAAAGTATATAGATTTCCTGTTCTTTTTGTTTGTTTGTTTTTGTTAATGTATGTTTTACGGTTGATACTGTTCCCCTAAGGTCAGCAGCAGAACCCCTGCCATCCAGCTGGGTTAAGCTAGCCTGGTGTAATCGCCTTGCATTTATTGACTTATGATTTACATTTTTTTGTAGGAAAAGCTGACCTATGTGTGGAAATACACGGTGACATAAAACCAGAACTGATTCAGCCTGCCCAGGAAAGGCCTGGAGCTCAGCTGATAAGACCAGCGCTGATAGCAATTTAGTATTAGCTGATATGAGAATTGAAATCTGGACCTCCCATATTCACCTATTTGTAATTTTAATAACCTCCCCAAATGTGGACTCCCCTGAATATTTAAAAAGCAAAAAGGAAAAGTGCCTCTGGGCTAGTTCCTGCCACCCTGCTGACCCATTCTGACACCATCCCCAAATCCCAGAATAAACCCCAAAGAGAAGCTGAGAGGCTGTAGAGGCTTACCCCAATACCCTCCCTCCCCCCCCCCCCCCAGCATTCAGCACTGCTTTAATGGTACTTCTCATTAGCTAATTCTCAGCAAGAGGGCACGTTGGAGACAACAGACTCCCCCACCCCCCATGCACACTTTCTTAAGAGGATGGGGATTAGTTTTAGAACTACTTCAATTGTGGATCAGTTTCACTGTATAAAGTTAACTGAATAGTACTGAATGTCTGTGTTAGGAACGCACCTGGTCTGGAACGCACCTGGCCCCTCCTCTAGTTAAACATATAAATTTTGGCCATGTGAAGCGCAGATCTACAATGGTGTACCTGTTTGCCACCCAGGGCGGGTCGCTGCTGCACCCCTCCAGCGTGTTGCCCCCCCCCCCAGGCACATCACCCAACCCAAGGTGCGTCACCCCCCAAACAGCATCACTCTAGCACCTTTCCTCCTAGCAAGGGGGTGTGCAGAACAGATATGTGGCTGTCGGCTCTGCCGGTCCCCTGCCTCAGAACAGGAAGTAATGTCAGAGGAAGCAGGAGACTGGCAGAGTCGACAGTCGTGCACCTAGTCCATGCACCCTCTTGCTACCTGCAGCCAAGGTGGACTGCCTCCACTTTCCCTCCCTTGGTACACTACTGCAAATCTATAACCTAGGTGCCTGCATTTAGGCATCCATTACACACATAGTAGCGGGGATGTACACATGGATAGAGCATGGGAGGGATGAAGTTAGAGCTCCCACCAGAGGCGGAATGACCATTGAGACAATAAGGCACTGCCCAAGGGCCCATAACAGTAGGGGTCCCACTCTCCCCTAGTTTCCATCTATTTTAATAATTTTTGATAGATGGTTAGTGCCCAGATCACTGTCAGTCTGCCCCTGGCTCCCACTTACCTGTGGAGGAGTAGCTTGGTGGTTTGTGCAGCTCCTTGTGACTCTGGGCAAGTCACTTAACCTTACATAGCCCCAGGTACAAATAAGTACCTGTATATAATACGTAAACCGCTTTGAATGTAGTTGTAAAATCCACAGAAAGGCGGTATATCAAATCTCATTTCCCATTCCCATAACTTATATAATACTGTAAATTACATGTGTTCCTGCTCCATTTAGGTGTCCGCATTTGTGCCAGTTCTATGGATGGTGTAAGTGCAGGCACTTACATGCTAGGCACGTCGATATCAGGTTATGCTAGTATTCAATACTGGAACCCAGGTGCCTAGGTTCTGTTATAGAATAGACATCTACCACTCTGCCTTGAGGCACCAAAGAGGAGGCACCCACTTATAGAATTGCCTCCATAATGACTTATATAACTGCAATATAACTGTAATGCCCCCTTGTGAGCATTCCTTGGGCAGCCTCCATTGAACTCTGGAATAATTGGCGCCTGGTGCCTCTACCTGAGGAAGAAAGGTATTAGTGGGTGAGATTTAATTTCAAAAAGACTGCTGTGAATAAGGCTAGCTGAAATGTTAAACAGTTTACTGAAATATTTACATCTTATACTATATGAATGCATGAAGACATTTGTTAAAAAGTATTTTGATGATTAGCTTATTAAGTCTTTAGACTGTGATTGGTGTTCAATAAACCTACTAAACCACCTTTAACTAGTGCTCTCAGAACCATAGTCCCTCTATCAGTGTGGCAGCTTTAAACACATCTCTCTCTTTCTTTATTAAGTCTTTTTATTAGAGTGGTAGTGTTATCTGTTGGAATGTAATTGTATTTTACATGCATTGCCTGTCACCTATTATTTCTCTGTGATTACTCTGTGACCTCTGATGTGAATTACTTAGAGAGGTCACACAGCTATGCAACTTCCTGTGGGGGATAGATGCAGCACATGCAGCACATGGAGCACATGGAGCTCATGATCTCTCCTAACCTGAGAGGATCTATGGTGGTGTGAGCATCCATTACCATCTAAGCACATGGAAGGAGCTGATAATACAAATGTATAATAATATGTATATATAAGCCTGTCTGATTATAATCTAACTACAAACTGTGAGTAAACAGATGTTTGTTACTTCAACTTTAAAGTGACTCAGCAGTGAATTATTCAGGGTGAATGAGAGAGAGATGAAGAAAGAAATCAACATTTCTAAAGCTGAAGCTGTGTGTACTAAAATCTGCTAATTATTTACTACAAATAATCCAACAAAAGGGTTATGGGCCCAGGGCCAGGAATTGAAAAAGAAGAGAAATATTACCAGGCAGTAAAAAAAAGCCACATTTTTCTCTTAAGTTTTAAAGGAAAGATTCAGTCTGTCTCTCTCTCCCCCCACAGCAGACAGAAGGCTAAGAAAATGGCTGAGGGAGGAAATTCACCATTTTTCTATTCTCTCAAGATGCCTAAATTAACTGAGTTTAATTATCAGCAGTGGGAACTAAGATTCATATGTCTCCTTCGAGCAAAAAGATTAGATATATGCTTAGACCAAGACAGAACAGCTGAAAATATGGCTGAATGGGACAATGCAAACTATTATGTGAAGTGCATGCTTTTGGAAGCTCTCTCAGAGAAACAAGCCATATTAGTGGAGGGAAAAGATACACCAAAGGACATTTTATATAAACTAAGAACTATGTATGCAACTACATATGCAAAGCAGCAACCAAATTGGTTGGCAGAGTTGAATGAAACCAAATTAAGGGATAAAAGTAAATGTAATGATCACATTATCTTATGTCTTCATTTCAAAAGTTAGAACTTTCTGGAATTCCCATGTGTGATGCATTGAAAAGAGCATTTCTTTTTACCTCACTATCAAAGAAGTTTGATGTTTTTAGGTCTGTAAATGAGGCCATTGAAGGGCAATCTTTTGAACAGGCAACATCAAAACTAAGGCAGGAATGCATAATAAATGATTCTGAGGATGTGTTCTCAAAGCAAGTCAGAGAGAAATGAAACAAATTTCTTGGCAAAGAACAGAGGAAGGCGGAGCTATGGGAAAACTCCACCCAAGGGCAAGCTGATTTGCTACTCATGTGGAAAGGAGGGACATGTATCTAAATGGTGTAAGGAAACACAAACACTCCCTCTAGCTCACCTAAGCCAATGGAACTAAAGAATTTTCAAACCAGGAAATGTATGAAGGACAAAGATAACACAAGGGCTTTCTAATGGCAGAAAAATCTTTGACTATGGTAAATAATAATTCAAATGAAAGTACTTGGATTTTGGATTCGGGAGCACATGCCATTTAACCAATTGTAAAGATTTCTTTCAGGAAATGTGTCCAGAAGAAGGAATTCTTAAAACTGCAAACGCAGGGACTGCTAAGATCCAAGCAAAAGGTATTGGATTCTTAAAATGCAAAGTGTCTAATGAAGTTAAAGAAATTCCTGTAAGTGATGTCTTGTATATTCCCCAAGCAGTTTGCAATATGCTTAGTGTATCTACATTAGATAAGAAGGGATTTGCGATTCATTTTGAAAACAGTAAGTGCACAATCTCTAAAAATGATGAAGTGTATGCTGAAGCTTTTATGCATAATGATGTTTATAAGCTGAACATTTCAGGTGAAGCCTCACATATGGCGCAAGTAAGGAAGAATGATGGTAATGTAGTCTGGAAATCTGGCACCGCCGCCTGGGACATCGTGATTCTAAGGTGATCCAGGATCTTTACAGTAAGCAACTGGCCACCGGCATTCAGATAAGTGCAGATGCTGGTAAATGGAGAAATGCATAGACTGTGTTACTCAAAAAGGTGTGAGACCCTCATTTCCTGCATACACAGGAAATAGGAGTAATAAATGCTGGACTTAATACACAGTGACTTATGTGGACCGTTTAATATCCCATCATTGGAATAACAGATTTGTGCTAATATTCTTGGATGATTTCTCTAGATATTGTGTGGCCTATTTGCTGAAAGAGAAAAGTCAAGTCACAGACATGCTGAAGAAATACGTAGCCATGGTGAGCAATAAATTTGAAAGAAAACCAAAGGTTCTTCAGACCGACAATGGTGGTGAGTTCACTTCACAAAGCATGCGCACATTTCTAGAACAAGAAGGCATTCAACATATCACAACAGTAGCTTACACACCAGAGCAAAATTCTGTTGCAGAGAGAAAATTTAGGTCACTTGTGGAAATGACCAGGTGTATGCTGTCAGATAGCAATCTCCCTAAAAGACTATGGGGGGAAGCCATTCTCACAGCAGTGTACCTACAAAACAGAATGCCAACTAAAGGCGCTGAGCGCACACCACATGAGACATGGCATGGTAGGAAACCAAACCTGTCACACATAAGAACATTTGGAAGTACAGCATATGCTCATATACCAAAGCAAAGAAGGCATAAGCTGGATTCCACACAGAAAGGGGCATTTTAGTTGGCTATGCTCCAGGACACAAAGGATATAGAATTTTGAATCTGAAAACTGGCATTGTTGGCATAAGACATGTTACATATTTTGATGAAAACAAAAGGGTTGATAAAGGCTGGATTATCCCAGATGAGCCTTATCATCCAGAATATGAACTAGAACCATAATAGACATGCCAGTGTATATAAATGCCATACCAAGGCAGATGTCTGAAAGCAACTCATCTGTATCTAACGAGGAACAGACAGAGGAAACAGACACAGAAAGGATCATTAAAGAAGACAGTACAGTTGGAGAAGGGGAATCAATTGGAGAAGGACTCTCAGATTTAGAGGATGCAGAAAGGTCAGACCAACCTGTTGTCAGACGCTCATCCAGGGAAAACAAAGGTGTTCCACCCCCAAGACTGTCTTACTTAACAAAGTCAGCAGAAGCTCAAGAGCCCTTAACATGGGATGAGATTGAGAAAATGCCAGCAGAAGAAGCTGCTGAATGGCATAAAGCTGCACAAGAAGAAATTGATGCATTGGATAAAAATAATACTTGGATTCTTACAAAATTACCTCCTGGCAAGAAAGCTATAGGATGCAAATGGGTATTCAAGTTAAAAAGGAATGCACAAGGAAAGTGGAAAGGTATAAAGCAAGATTAGTGGCAAAGGGATATCTTCAAAAATATGGAGAAGATTTTGATGAGTGTTTGCACCTGTAGTGAAACACACGACAATTAGAACACTTCTGAGCATTGCAGTCTCAAAAGGCATGCAAGTCAAACACATTGATGTGAAAACAGCGTTTCTTCACGGAGATATAACTGAAGACTTGTACATGGAACAACCAACAGGTTTCATAAATACAAAACAAAGACAGCTAGTGTGTAAATTAAACAAAGGTCTTTGTGGATTAAAGCAAAGTGCAGAATGTTGGGATGATAAATTGCATGAAATATTGACAAATTTAGGATTTAAGCAAGGTGAAGCAGATAAATGCTTGTACACTAGGTGCACAAATGGACAATATGCATACATTTTAGCTTTTGTTGATGATCTGCTCATTGCAAGCAAAAGTGAGCAAGAGTACAAGGACATTGTAAAATGTTTAAACCACAATGTTGAGATAAAAGAACTTGGTAATGTGTCATACTATCTTGGTATAGAAATTGAGAAACAAAATGATGGTTCTTATCTTCTAAGCCAGAAGCAGAAAATAAATGAGCTTATTGAAAGTTTAGGTATGCAAGATGCCCAAGTTGTAAGCACTCCATGATCACTGATTTTCTGAAGGATGAAACAGTAAGAGAACCTTTACCAGATAACATCCAATATAGATCAGCCATAGGTAAGCTTTTATATCTAGCTACCACATACAGGGCTGATATAGCAAATGCAGTAGGAATTTTGAGCAGAAGGGTCAGCTCACCTACCAAATCAGATTGGACTGCAGTTAAAAGGATGGTAAGGTATTTAAAGGGTACCATTGATTGTAAATTAAAGATTTCAGCCAATAGTAATCCAAACTAATATGTTACTGTGATTCAGATTGGGCAGGGGATCATTCTGATTAAAATCCACAAGTGGATGTGTTTATGTATGGAAATGTACAAATTTCATGGGCCAGTCATAAACAAAGTATTGTGAGTCTGTCTTCTACAGAAGCTGAATACGTGGCCGTATCGGAAGCGTGCAGAGAAGTGATGTGGATTGAAAAACTTTTGCTGGATTTCGGAATAGCTGAAAAGAGACCAATCCAGATAATGGAAGATAATCAGAGCTGCATCCGACTGTCACAGAATGACAAGATTCAGTCACGCACCAAGCACATCGCAACGAAATACCACAACGTGCGAGAGTTGGCAAAAAAGGGGTCATCAGTCTACACTATTGTCACACCAGTGAGATGACAGCTGACATCATGACCAAACCGTTACCCAGAGAACATTTTGTGAATCTGCGTATAAAGCTTGGACTTTGTATGAATAAATAATTGCATGACAGTTATGCATGAGAAGGGTTTGTTGGAATGTAATTGTATTTTACATGCATTGCCTGTCACCTATTATTTCTCTGTGATTACTCTGTGACCTCTGATGTGAATTACTTAGAGAGGTCACACAGCTATGCAACTTCCTGTGGGGGATAGATGCAGCACATGCAGCACATGGAGCACATGGAGCTCATGATCTCTCCTAACCTGAGAGGATCTATGGTGGTGTGAGCATCCATTACCATCTAAGCACATGGAAGGAGCTGATAATACAAATGTATAATAATGTATATATAAGCCTGTCTGATTAATCTAACTACAAACTGTGAGTAAACAGATGTTTTGTTACTTCAACTTTAAAGTGACTCAGCAGTGAATTATTCAGGGTGAATGAGAGAGAGATGAAGAAAGAAATCAACATTTCTAAAGCTGAAGCTGTGTGTACTAAAATCTGCTAATTATTTACTACAAATAATCCAACATTATCTATGTCCCTTATTCCTTCACTGAGTTTTTCCTGTGTCCATCCCCTCCGTGCATCCCAGATCTCACTGTCCTGTTGGGAGCACTATTGTCACGGTTGTGCCCATGTTTCGTGCTCTCCTTCCTCTCGCCACCTGGTGGCCAGATCTGGTGGTTGGAATGGACTGTCTGGTTATTGTCACCCGTTCCAGATTTCAGCCCAGTCCGGTCCGGATCTTCCGGGCTGCCATACTTGCTAGCTTTGTTTGCACCTACACAGCACCCGTAGTTGCCTGGTGATTGCTGCAGCTTGAGCCTCAGCTGTTGCTAGGCTTATTAGCCATTTGGAACCTCTCCTTTGTCTTTGCATTGAGTCTAAGGCCCTGGTATGTTGGTGCTTGTTGCACTTCAGCCTGAGTTTGTTTCCTTGCTCTAATTCTTGCCTGTTCTAGTTAGTCTATGTTTAGTTTAGGGTTTTGCTTGTTTACTATATTGCTTATTCCCAGTCTTGTGTTTTGTTTGTATGTCTTTGTCTAGTTCTAGGTTTATCTGTGTTTGTTCCCTGTTTTAGTGGCTGCTTGCAGCCTTCAGTTCAGTCTCCTGTCTAGCTGTGTTTGTTCCCTGTTTCAGTGGCTGTTCGCAGCGTTCAGTCCTGTCCTTTAGCCTATCCTTTCCCTGCCTTGTTGTCCCTGTTTATTCCTTTTCCCTCTGACCCTCAGTCCCTGTGCTGCCTAGCTGTTATCCAGTCCTGCCCTGTCCTATACTGTAAGTCCTGCCGGCCGCCAGCAGCCAGGGGCTCAACTCCTGGTGAAAGGTGGCCAGGTGCAGGTGAAGCCTAACTCTTTGTCAGACATCTGCCTTGCCTCTGGTGTGGGGTGGTTTTGCCTGCCGCTGCCACTCCTTGGCAGTGGCCCAAGGGCTCACAAACCCAGTTTCCAGCATAGTAAACGTGACAACTATAGACCAGTGGCTGCTGGACATCCAATGAGAGGCTGAGTCAGTTTGGCTGTCCTTCTTGCGCGAGGAAACAGGACGGGAGGGGGAGAAGAGTTTGGTGACAGGAGGCGCAGAGCGCCGAGTGCCAGAGCAGAGGGAGAGAGAATGAGTGTCAGCGGTGACTGCAGTCAGCACAGGAGAGAGGGGAGCAGGGGATGACAGGAACAGAGCGCTGCGTGCCAACAGGAGAGAGAGAATGAGCATTGTGTTGGCATCGTGGTTGGGTCAGCACAGGAGAGAGAGGTGCTGGTGCGTCATGTGGGAGGTTAGCACTGGGCCCCTCACTGCCCTGGGCCTTTGGGCACTGCCTGGTTGCCCGAATGGCCAGTCTGCCCCTGGCCCTGGAAGCTGATGTCAGAGGGGGTAGAGTTTCTGCAGAGCTGACAGCCTCATGCATGTAGGCTGTAGTTCTGTGTCAGGCCTATACCACGATCTGTGAGCCCCTGTGCCAAACAACGTCTGGCAGCCAGACAGTTCTGATCTTACCTGGAGAATCAGGACAGGAACTTCCTAAGGAAGGCAGGTACTGGACACAGGATGGACAGCAGACAGATGGCAAAAGGCAAGGTCCAGGTCCAAACAAAGGTTCAAGGCAGGCGGAAGGCAACAGCAAAGTCCAGGTCCAAACAGGTTCAAGGCAGGCGGCAAGCAAAAGCAAAGTCCAGGTCCAAACAGGTTCAAGGCAGGCGGCAGGCTAAAGCAAAGTCCAGGTCCAAACAGGTTCAAGGCAGGCGGCAGACAAAAGCAAAGACCAGGTCCAATCAGAGGTTCAAGGCAGGCGGCAGACAAAAGCAAAGTCCAGGTCCAATCAGAGGTTCAAGGCAGGCGGCAGACAAAAGCAAAGTCCAGGTCCAATCAGAGGTTCAAGGCAGGCGGCAGACAAAAGCAAAGTCCAGGTCCAATCAGAGGTTCAAGGC
The DNA here is from genome assembly GCF_901765095.1 of Microcaecilia unicolor. Classification (NCBI taxonomy): domain Eukaryota; kingdom Metazoa; phylum Chordata; class Amphibia; order Gymnophiona; family Siphonopidae; genus Microcaecilia; species Microcaecilia unicolor. Next base: position 297,748,909 of record NC_044034.1, on the reverse strand, counting down.
AGGCGGCAGACAAAAGCAAAGTCCAGGTCCAATCAGAGGTTCAAGGCAGGTATACAATCCAAACACACAGAACTCAGGAATCCACACAAGCAGAAGCCGAAGCAAAGTGTTCTGCCAGCGTCTGTACTTAAATAGCCCCCTCCATCAGGAAGACAACCATCAGCTGTCCGGGGGGTGGAGCCTACAACCAGCCCCAGGGCTCTGGACAGGCTGGTCACAGAGAGAGGGTGGAGTCCAGCCGCGACCAGCCAATCCGGACCCAGAAGGGGCGTTCTCCATGCTCCCGGGTCCAGCGCCCGGAAGAGACTCTCCAGCTTGTGAGCGCCGGCGCTGCCAAAATGGCCGGCGCTCTCCAGCCGCCACAGTACTATAGCGGCGAACCGGCACCGTCCAGGAGGCAGGCAAGATTCCCTGAACACGCCGCCCGTAGCCAGCGATACCCCGCTCTCTCCTGCTCGCGGAGCGAGGCATCACTGTGGGCAGGGCGGCACAGGTAAGGGACGTGACATTCTGTGACTGCTTAATGCACCCCTTACTACCTGCACCTGGGACAGAGTGCCCCACTCTTGGTACACTACTGGGCCCAAGGGAATTTAACCTTGCTACATTTAACCCTTGAACCCCTGGTCCCATCATTGCTCCCCTGAGGTAGAAGGAACATTTCTTTGCACATTCTAATTGAACTCCTTCCATGCTTCATTTCCTATTTGCTCTCAGAGGGCCTGAGAGCTCATAATGTTGCTGCTAACCCTCAAGGATTATGGTATTATACACATATTAAAGCATTGACATTGAAGGGCCTGGAGATTTGTATATGTTGTGATAAAGTCACATCCAGGATAGTTGTGTTAAGGCAGTGTCAGTCTGAAATACAAGTCCCAGAAGGCATTGCAGGTAAGGAGCCAAGGGGTGATGAGGAACCCGGACTGGACTCCTAGCTGCAATGGGGGAATACATGGGTGTAAACTGGCAGGATGTGTAGATTGGCTGCCACTAGGGGGAAAGAGAGTTAGGAAACCCTGTGTGCAGGAGCTCATCATTAGTCTAATGCTTAACTCAGCTGGTATGGGTGTGAGGGAAGCTAGTGGAAGGAGAATGATTGGTTGTGAGAGCAGAAGCCAGGGATTGATTAGGCAGGTAGGAAGGAGTCTCAGGAGTTCAGTTCAGGAGGAGAGAAGCAGTTGCAGGCTGAAAATCCTTGGGCAAGAGCAGTGGCATTCCTAACCTGGCTGACACCCGGGGCGGATCGCAGATGTGCCCCCCCCCCGGGTGCAGCGTGGGCCCCCCCCGGTGAAACTACACCCTCCCGGGTGCAGCGCGACCCCCCCAGCGAAACTACACCCCCCCTGGGTGCAGCGTGACCCCCCCAGGTGCATTTTTACCTGCTGGGGGGTGCTGCACGCCTGTTAGCTCCGAGTCTGCTCGTTCCCTCCCTGCTGCTCCCTCTGCCCCGGAACAAGAAGTAACCTGTTCCACGCAGAGGGAACAGCAGGGAGGAACGAGCGGACTCGCTAACAGGTGCACGGCACCCCCCCAGCGGCGAGCACCCGGGGCGGACCGCCCCCACCGCCCCCCCCCTCCTTGGTACGCCACTGGGCAAGAGAGGTCCCTAAAGTACTGAAGCAGGCTGAAATCCCTTGGGTGTGAGGAAGTCCGTAAAGTATTGAAACCTCCTGAAGGTAAAGGCTGCTTTGTGATTTAACTGGGATGAAACTGAATGAACTGTTTGTCTTGGGAACTGAACTACTGTTTACTGTGCACTGGATAAAGAGACCAGATTGAAGCTGACTGTGAGCCTGCATTGAATCCTGGTAGGTGTTGGCAGCCTACTGCTTAAAGCGGACTATTTGCCACACACTTTCAGGTGGCTTACATGTGTTTAAGATTAAAGATGAATGCTGCTGTGGGAACCGTGTATCAGGTCTACCAGAAACCTGCATGGAATAAAAGCCTTAAAATTGAAGTTGCTGGTGGACAGTTGTTTCTTGATTGTACCGGGAGCGCTCTCCCTGGTGGACAATGTGCATACATGAAGGTAAAATTATGTATCATACCTGATAATTTTCTTTCCATTAATCATAGCTGATCAATCCATAGACTGGTGGGTTGTGTCCATCTACCAGCAGGTGGAGATAGAGAGCAATCCTTTTGCCTCCCTATATGTGGTCATGTGCTGCCGGAAACTCCTCAGTATGTCGATATCAAAGCTCCATCCGCAGGACTCAGCACTTAGAGAATTACACTCACAAAGGGACACTCTGCCCAGCTCACCACCGCCGAAATGGGGGAGGGGAATCCGTCCAGCTCATCCCCGTGGAGCGGGGGAGGGACACCACACCCGCCGATGCGGGGGGATCTGGCTTATCCTGCGACTACAACCGCGGGAGGAGCTGGCTGACCCTAACACTGCCGAAGCGGGAGGGATATAAGGCTGCCCTACTGCCGCACGAAGTGGGAGGGAGCACTGGCAGAATTTAGATCTCAATCCAGCCCCGTAAAACGGAGGGGAGATGAATGCAGCAGCTCACTGTAACACAAAATCGTCTCAACTCCAGAAGAATTCAATCGAAAAAACTTAAACACGAAGATCCTGAAATACAACCAGAATATAAACAGTACAGATATCTGGGAGGGGCTATGGATTGATCAGCTATGATTAATGAAAAGAAAATTTTCAGGTATGATACATAATTTTACCTTCCATATCATCATGCTGATGAATCCATAGACTGGTGGGATGTACCGAAGCAGTACTCACCCAGGGCGGGACATAGAAATCCCTGACCGCAACACTGAAGCTCCAAACCAGGCCTCCGACCGAGCAGCCACAGTCAAGCGGTAATGCCTGGAGAAGGTATGAGCCGATGCCCAAGTTGCCGCCTTACAAATCTCTTCCAAGGGGACGGACCCGGCCTCTGCCATCGAGGCCGCCTGTGCTCTAGTGGAGTGAGCCTTCAGCTGGATAGGCGGCATCTTCCCCGCGGCCACATAAGCCGCTGCAATGGTTTCCTTGACCCATCGTGCCACTGTAGGCTTGGATGCCTGCAGACCCTTATGAGGACCTGCAAACAGCACAAACAGATGATCCGACTTCCGGAAATCATTGGTCACTTCCAAGTATCTGATGATGACTCGTCTCACATCTAGATATTTGAGAGCAGAGTACTCCTCTGGGTAGTCCTCCCTACGAAAGGAGGGTAGGCAGAGCTGCTGATTCACATGGAAACGAGAAACAATCTTGGGCAGGAAGGAAGGCACTGTGCGAATAGACACTCCTGCCTCCGTGAACTGCAGGAAGGGCTCCCGACATGATAGCGCCTGGAGCTCGGAAACTCGTCTGGCTGAAGTGATAGCCACCAAAAAGAATGTTTCAAACGCAGGTCTTTCAGAGATGCTCTCGACAAGGGTTCAAAAGGTGGCTTCTGAAAGGCTCTTAGCACTAGATTGAGATTCCACGCAGGCACCACCGAGTGCAGAGGAGGGCATAGGTGATTAACTCCCTTGAGAAAGCGCACCACATCTGGCTGCGAGGCCAGGGAAGCACCCTTCATGCGACCCCTGAAGCAAGCCAAAGCCGCTACCTGGACTTTAAGGGAACTGAGCGACAGGCCTTTCTCCAGAACTTCTTGCAGGAACGCCAACAGTGAAGAAATTGGAGCAGAGAAGGGAGAAAGAGAGCCTGCCTCACACCACGATGCAAAGGTACGCCAAACCCTGGCGTAAGCAGTAGAAGTAGAGCGCTTCCTCGCTCTCAGCATAGTGGCGATGACCTTTTCTGAGAAGCCCTTCTTCCTCAGACGCTGCCGCTCAATAGCCAGGCCATAAGACCAAAGGGGGTGGGATCCTCCATCACCACGGGACCCTGATGCAACAGGCCCCACCGCTGGCAGCTGCAGAGGGCCGTCCACCGAGAGCCTGATCAAGTCCGCATACCAGGGACGTCTGGGCCAGTCCGGACCCACCAGGATTATCCGACCCAGATGCTTTGCCACCCGGTCTAGCACCCTGCCCAACATGGGCCAGGGCGGGAACACATAGAGAAGCTCCTGTGTCAGCCACCGTTGGAGAAGAGCATCTACTCCCAGAAATCGAGGGTCCCGTCCTCTGCTGAAAAAGCGCGGCACTTGGCAATTGGCCGATGATGCCATCAGATCTATGCTCGGCTGGCCCCAGCGCTTCGTGATGTCCAAGAACGCCTGAGCCAATAGCTGCCACTCTCCGGATCCAAGGTATGGCGACTGAGAAAGTCCGCCTTGACATTCATGACTCCCGCAATGTGGGCTGCCGACAGCTGTTCCAGGTTCGTTTCTGCCCACTGGCATAGAGTCATGGCCTCCTTGGCTAGAGGGGCACTCTTGGTACCTCCCTGGCGATTGACATAGGCCACAGCCGTGGCATTGTCCGACAGGACCCGTACTGGCTTCACCGCCAGTACCGGGAGAAACTCCAAAAGCGCCAACCGAATGGCTCTGAGTTCCAGGAGGTTGATAAACCACTTTGCCTCTGCAGGAGACCAGAGCCCCTGTGCTGTCCTTCCCAAGCAGTGGGCTCCCCAGCCCGACAAAGAGGCGTCCATCGTGACGACAACCCACTCCGGGGTCAAAAGAGGCATTCCTGCGGACAGCTTGTCCATCCTCAGCCACCAGCTCAGCGCCTTGCGCACCGCTGGATCCAAGGGAAGGCGCACAGCGTAATCCTCCGACACTGGAGTCCATCGCTGCAGCAGAGAGTGCTGTAGAGGTCTCATATGGGCCCTGGCCCAGGGCACTACTTCCATCATGGCCGTCATAGAGCCCAACAGCTGCACATAGTCCCAAGCCCGAAGAGGAGAGGCTACTAGGAACTTGTCCACCTGAGCCTGAAGCTTGACAATCCAATTGTCTGGCAGGAACACTCTGCCCACTTGGGTGTCGAAACGAACTCCCAGATACTCCAGGGACTGAGTCGGGCGCAGCTGGCTTTTCTCCCAGTTGATGATCCACCCCAGGGAGCTCAAAAGAGCAATCACCCGGTCTGAAGCTCTGCCGCACTCTGCATAAGAGGGGGCTCGGATCAACCAGTCGTCCAGATAAGGATGGACTTGTACTCCTTCCTTGCGTAGGAAGGCCGCGATGACCACCATTACTTTGGAGAAGGTCCGCGGAGCAGTAGCCAACCCGAATGGGAGGGCTCTGAACTGGAAGTGTCGGCCCAGGACTGCAAAACGCAGAAAGCGTTGATGAGGAGGCCAGATGGGAATATGCAAGTAAGCTTCCTTGATGTCCAAGGATGCCAGGAACTCCCCTGCCTTCACTGCCGCTATATCAGAGCGGAGAGTCTCCATTCAGAAGTGTCGAACTTTCAAGGCCCGATTGACCCCTTTGAGGTCGAGGATAGGCCGCACAGAACCTCCTTTGTTTGGTACCACAAAGTAAATGGAGTAACATCCCTTGCCAAGCTGATCTTCTGGCACCGGAACGACCGCATCCAGGCGGATCAGATTGTCCAAAGTCTGCTGCACTGCCACAGCTTTGACCGGAGACTTGCAGGGAGAGTGCACAAACCCGTCTCTTAAGGGTCAGCAGAACTCTAGCATGTAGCCGTCTCTGATGACTTCCAGCACCCAAGCGTCTGAAGTTACCTGGTCCCTCGCCCAGAAACGAGGATAGGCGTCCTCCAAAGCCAACGCCGAGCAGAGACTGTCTGAGCCATACCTTTAGCCGAGGCTCTCAAGACATCATACAGCAAGTCTGCCAAGTAGGCCAAGCCCGATTCCAGGGCCGGCCAATCAGCCCTCAAGGAAGGATCCGAGGGGGAAGCCCGCTGACAATCGTCAGGCACGCCCTGGCCACATAGGAGCCGCAAACTGAGGCCTGCAAACTTAAAGCAGCCGCCTCGAAGGACGACTTTAAAGCCGCCTCCAATCTTCTGTCTTGGGCGTCCTTTAGGGCCGTGCCACCTTCCACCGGCAACGCCGTTTTCTTAGTCACCGCAGTGATTAAGGAATCCATGGAAGGCCAAAGAAAGGCCTCCCGTTCGCCTTCAGGCAGAGGATAGAGGCGGGACATAGCCCTAGCCACTTTAAGGCTCGCTTCTGGGGAATCCCATTGAGCCGAAATCAAGGTGTGCATGGCTTCATGCACGTGGAAGGTTCTAGGCGGGCGCTTCGTCCCCAGCATAATGGCAGAGCCAGCAGAGGCTGAGGGAGAGATGTCCTCCGGAGAGGAAATCTTCAAAATGCTCATGGCCTGCACTAACAGGTTGGGCAAATCCTTTGAGCGAAAGATCCGTGCTGCAGAGGGGTCATCACTCCATCCAAGCGGGAATCCGTCTCCTCCAAGGAATCCCCAAAGGACTGTTGGGAGAACTCAGATACGCTGCCCTCATCTACATCAGAGGAGACAGAGTCCTCTAGGGCCTTGAAATCCATCTGAGGGCGTTTGTTTCCGGAGGCCTCAACCCCTTGAACAGACAGGGGAGCAGGGGCAGCGTTTTGCATAAGAAAGGCCTGATGCAGCAGCAAAATGAACTCAGGGGAGAAACCCCCAGACTGTGCACTTCTGCAGCCTGGGCCACGGCCCTAGACGCCCCTCAACCGGCGCTTGCAAAAGCGGGAGAGAAACATGCTGCGCATCCAAAATGGCGTCCGGCGCGAAACTCCGAGAAGGAGCTGCGCGGGAAAAACGGCGCTTAACTTTTGCCGCTTTCTTGCCGTCGCCCGAATCAAGGGCCCATAGCATTAATGTCTCCTACCTCGAGGGCGGCCCAAGAAGAAGCCGTCCGAGCAGAGTGGCCGGCCAAAATGGGGGGGGGGGAGCAGGTTACCGACGTCAGACAGGGGCGGGCCCAGGAGGAGAGAGACGCCGACAGAAGCTGGGCGAAGGCAGGCATCAGCTTTCTTCTTGCCCTGCAGCGCCTTCGGACAGAGGAGAGAGGTGCTGCATGGGCCCGGTAAGAGGGAGGGGGGCCGATGGAGGAGGGGAATGGCGGCGACGACCCCAAAAGGGGGCGGGGCACAGGGCGGAGGATGTCGGGAGGCGGAGCTGAGGTGAGACAGAGTAGTGAGGAAGGGAGGGGGGCAGGGGCTGCTAGAATTTTGCTTTTTCGGGGGGGGGGGGGGGGGGGGGGGAAGGGGGGGAGCAGGGGGGGGCAAGGCCGTCCGTACAGGACGCTCCTGATGAGCGCCCTTGCCCCCTCCCGACCCTTTTTTTTTAATTTTTGTTTTGATTTGGGAGCCATGTGCTTGTGATTTGACTGTGTTTTGACTGTTTGTGGCATGCGCAGAGCAGCTAACATAACGCTTGGCTGCTCTGGCGCATGATTGGGGGGCCGATTAACGATGTGTATTGTGATTCTTTGATACATTGTACGTTTCAATACCGATCTCAGCATGTGTGACTTTTTTTTTGGTGCATTTTCGTTATTTTAAAATCGTTAGGGACTTTAAACGATTTAGATTTTTTTAAGTTTGGTTGCTGCATCTGCCTCCTAGTCAGAGCTGCTGCTGTGTGTGGACCACCACCTGCTGAGATAGAGAACATACTGGGGAGTTTCCGGCAGCACATGACCACATATAGGGAGGCAAAAAGATTGCTCTCTATCTCCACCTGCTGGTAGATGGACACAACCCACCAGTCTATGGATTGATCGGCATGATGATATGGAATATTACTTATTGTATTATTAGTGTAAGTATATTCTCCTGACTCAGGATCATAGTGAGCTTACCATATTAAAAGGTATACCAGGCCTTGATAGCAATAAAGTTACGTATTTTTTCAAATTTCTTGCTGTAAGGACAAAATATTGCTGAAAACTAGTCTGTCCTGGGTATAGACCTTCATATTTGTCTATGTCTAATACTGTATTCCTTTCTGCAGCCTTAGTTCTTGAAATAATACAAGTTGTGTTTACTGACTTACATAGAAAGGGTTTGGTGCCCTACAGAAGTGTATTCACAGAGGGGGGGGGGGGGGAAATCCATTATTAAGGTAAGCCACGCCCTGGAGTAGAGCTAGCCAAATAGGTTATACATATTTAGACTGAAGGTTACATGACGTAGAAGTCAAATTCTGCTTGGACTTTTGTGACTCAGATGCATTGAGATCCAGCCCACTATCGGAAGACAGCCAAGAGGTGGAACTATGAGCAATCCAGAGCTTCATAAGGCCGTGGTGAAACACTTTCAGGCAGCATCATTCACCGGACAGCAAGCAAAATGTGGCTTTATGTACCAGCTGCGCTCCTCTTGACTCTGATAATCCTGAAAATATTTTTCAGAAAGAAACCTCCAAATCCGTTTGCTGTAGATTCACGGAGGCCTCCTGCACCCTGGTAACTGACAAAGAGCTTCGGAAAAAAGTTCTGAAACAAGGTAAACAGAGCTAAGTCAATAGAGGGAACACAGCGAATGCTTAATAGGAGGTTTCATGGAGAGTGGTGGGGTCAGCTGGGAAGAGAAAAAATAAGAAGAATCATAGTTAAACTATGCATTTTAAACTCTAATGGCCTCAGCATTTCTGTGTACCACTTTTGTTGATGGATTACATTTGGTTCAGTTGACAAATGATTTTCTTGAAATGCTGCATTTCTAAATCATAGATATGTTACATAAAACTCTGATTATTTTTTCAAAAAACTTCTTTAACCGTTCTCGCTCAAAATCTCCCCCCCCCCTATTGGTGCAGCAGCCAGCTTTAAACCTGTGACCCAAGATTCAGAGGCAGTCATCTCCCAGTTAGAGCTATTCTCGGTCACCTGGCAGCATACAGCATACTAGCTCAAAAAAGCCTTTCTTACCCCACCTCCTAAAGTTGGTTGTCTGCTTCCTTGAAAAAAAAGCACTACATAAAACATTAAGGGCCCTGTTTACTAAGGTGTGCTAGCGTTTAGTGTATGCTAATTCTAATGGCGCTCATATGGGAGATTTTAGCCTTTAGCGCATACTAATGATTAGCTTGTGCTAAAAACACTAGCCTGCCCGTAGTACGGCTTAGTAAACAGGGCCATAGCTTGGGTGATAGAAAGCTCTAGAGAGGATGAATATCTGATATGCCAGACACTGAGGCATTATCTCTGAGGCCTCGATGATTACAAGGAAATTTGGGCGCTAGAGGCCATTAGCACCAGACTAGTGCCTGCGTTTGGCAACGCACGATGATTAAAAGGCCCTTACCCCAGCAAAAAGAGCTCACCAGCGATTAGCACTAATCAGATGCTAATGTAGGCAAATGAGGTCACAATGCATTCCCCCTGATGATCAGAAAAAAGCGCTGTGAAGGAGGGTGCCTTTACTGCGCCAAAACCTACACCAGTTTGGAGCTGGTGTTAGGCCTGTGACTTGCCTGGCCAACCTGTAAGCTGTCTGAGGGGTGGACGGATGGGTGGGTGAGACCCGCTGCTTCCCACAAGGGAATCCTCTTCCCCACGGCAATCGTGCTGTGGGAATGTGAGGGGGCCACTTCTCTGCCCCAGTGTAGCACTTGTACTGTGCTCAGACCTGGCTATCCACGAGATACCATGAGGGCATTGGTGGCTCATTTGTTAATTACTGCACTGCTCTCTGTCCCCTCAGTGGGCTGGACATGCGCACAGGAACTTTGCCTCCGCAGAGCTTTTGTGCGCATGTCCCTGGTGCGATTCTGCAGCTTTACTTCCTCATTCTCGAAGCTAATAGCATGCATATCATTTGCAAACTATTAGCTTTGAGAATTGGGGGGGGGGGTATTTTTCAGCACTATTGGGGTGGTAAACTCCGGCATTGTTTCCACGCAGCGACGGAGTTTTGATCATGGGGACCTGACAGAGAAAATGACCAAGGATGAGGAAGAAACATGTAGGAGCGGGCTCTAACTTAGACAAAATGAACCAATTATTAAATGAAATGATTTTAATAGAGTAGCCTTAAGGCTACCAATTGGCTCAAGTGTCACTTGGTCAGGCAAATCCAGACCTGCTTTACCCCAGTGCAGTTTATCTTAGAAAACTTGGCAACTGCAAGATAAAAGAAGCACTGGGGCAAAGCCAAGACTGGCTGAGCCTGCCTATATCAGGGATGTGTATTTGTTTAATGCACATTTGATTTATTAGTGTGCCTTGAAAAATGTAGTGTGCACTACATTGATTTTAACATGTTACTGTGCGTTAATTCCTAGGTAAAGTCAATTAAGGCGTGTTAAAAAATGTTAACAGAAATGTGTGAAACAAACCAAAACCACCCCTGAAAATCTGGGAAAAAGTCTAAACTGGGGAAATGAAACAAAAACAAATAAAAAATGTCATCTATAGCCCATACGATCTGAAGCCATAGGCAACTCTGCTGTCCAGTGAAGAATCTAGGGCAGTCAATCTTTAAAAACAGAAAGAATAGACCAAATTCTGAGCCCACCTTGCCTCATCTTCCTGTCCCCTATCCTGAGACCATGAAGCATGAGCTGGCCCTGGCCGTGCAGCAAGTTAGTGAAGGTAAGTTGAGGAAAGAATGGAAGGGTCATGATTGTGCTCCCTTCCTAGATTACACCCCTTCCTGGCTTCCACATGGGATCTGTGGTCTGGGGAAGAGAGCACACATTCCTTACTATCAACTGCTGCCAATCACAGTTAGATCCAAAACTGGCCTCTGCTTCTTGAGATGAGGTCTGCAGGAGATGACCGCAGCAGTGCTAGTGAGGAGCTCAGCAAAGGGGAGGGTATGCAAACGTGAAGAGGAAACACTTCCTGCACAGGAGGTTGAAGGTCAGCAGAATTCTGGAAATTGTATTGCTGGTTTATAGATCTCAATGACTGTAGATCTCCCAAAATACTGGCCAGTTGGCATTCCTGGAGGAGGAAGGATATTTGGGTATAAATACATTATCATGCTGGTGATCAGGGTTCAATTTCCAAGCTTGCTTTCTTTTCCTTGAGCCAAAGGGAAACATGGTTTTGGAAAGGCAATCAATTAAGGGGCTCTTTTACCAAAGTGCGGTAAAAAGTGGCCTTAGTATGCCCTCATGAGGGTTATTCCTGTGTGCTAAGGCCATTTTTATTGCTGGGGTAAAATGGTCCGATTTATTTATTTTTCCCATTAATAAGCATGCGCTAATTTCCAGTTTGTGGCAAGTAGCCTGCGAACCCCTACCGCAACCCATTATTTAGGTAGTAAGTGCTCATATGCTAATCACATGCTAATTGGTTAGTGCATGGCAATGTAGCTGCACGGATTTGTGCAGAACATGCCCACTCTCTGCTCCAGACCTGCCCCCAGTGCTAAAAAATAAAATTTATTTTTAACGTGTAGATAACGTGAAAGTTTTGTCTGTGCGCACCCCACAGTAAGCCCTTTTTTTGCTGCAAGAAGCATGCATCAAAGCTTACCGCATCTTAGTAAAAGGGCCCCTAATGTCTAAAATCCAAATTCAAATCCTTGCACAAAGGTGACACCTAGTGGCCAAATTCAGGATGCACATACAGAGGGATCTGCGATCTTTGGCTTCTAGGTGAGGCGTACTGCAAAACTAGCTGGTCTAAGTAGAAGAAGGAGTTAATTAAAATTGGGGGAAAACCCACATACTTGCTAATGGTGTCTTATGGTGATGCAACTCCAGTAACAGAAGGTTTCAGTTGAGTTGGAAGCCCAAAGAAACAGGAGGAAAGTGCAGGACCACAAGGAAAGAAAAAAGAGAGAAATTATCTTTCTAATGTGAAGTGGCCCTTACTTAAAAAAAAATAAATAAATAAAAAGAGAGAGAGAGAGAGAGAGAGATTCATGCGCTTTGGAGTTTTTCTCCTGATTGGAGAAGAACTTGAAACAGAGACATTGCTGCTTGCTTTGGAACTCAAGTACAGCCTTCAAGCAGCTATGAATAAATCCTTTAAACTAGGCTAATAAAACCCACAGGAAGTTGTTAGACTCAGTCAGTCCCTCCAAGCAGTGACAGAGTTAACTTTCATGGGCTGTTTTTGAACTCTATAGGAGAAAAAAAAAAGATTCATTTGGGAGCTGAGAGGGAACCAAGGAAGGAACTGAATTTAGGAGTTGCTGGGCTGCAGCCATCCATGGGATTTAGCCTCTGATTCCCAGGAACTCCAGCAAGCAGATTTGAACTACTACAGACTTTAACCAAATAAAAATGGTATTTGCCTGATTGCAGCACAGAGGCTGTTCTGAGTATAGAGTTGAGCCCCTGGCTAGGCCCTAAGCTAGAACATACAGAGGGACTTCCACAGATTTTCCCCATCATAAAAAAACCCAAACAGTACAAATCTCACCCAGAATTGGGAGTAGGAAAGAACTGCATTTGGAGCCTTTCAGCACAAGAACAAATGACTGGCCAAGCAGGGCTCTACAAATTAGCGTTGGAAGCAAAAATACATAGTAAAAACTTTTTTAGATACATTAAAAGCAGGAAACCGGCCAAAGAGTCGGTTGGGCCGCTGGACGAAAATGGTGTTAAAGGGGCGATCAAGGAGGACAAAGCCGTAGCGGAGAAATTAAATGAATTCTTTGCTTCGGTCTTCACCGAGGAGGATTTGGGGGGGACACCGGTGCCGGAAAGAATATTTGAAGCGGGGGAGTCGGAGAAACTAAACAAATTCTCTGTAACCTTGGAGGATGTAATGGGTCAGTTCAGCAAGCTGAAGAGTAGTAAATCACCGGGACCTGATGGTATTCATCCCAGAGTATTAATAGAACTAAAAAATGAACTTGCGGAGCTACTGTTAGAAATATGCAATCTGTCCCTAAAATCGAGTGTAATACCGGAAGACTGGAGGGTAAGCCAATGTTACTCCGATTTTTAAGAAAGGTTCCAGAGGAGATCCGGGAAATTATAGACCGGTGAGTCTGACGTCGGTGCCGGGCAAGATGGTGGGAGGCTATTATTAAGAATAAAATTGCAGAGCATATACAAAAACATGGACTGATGAGACAAAGTCAGCACGGATTTAGTGAAGGGAAGTCTTGCCTCACCAATCTAATGCATTTTTTTGAGGGGGTAAGCAAACATGTGGACAATGGGGAGCCGGTTGGTGATATTGTATATCTGGATTTTCAGAAGGCGTTTGACAAAGTGCCGCACGAAAGACTCCTGAAGAAATTGCAGAGTCATGGAATCGGAGGTAGGGTATTATTATGGATTAAGAACTGGTTGAAAGATAGGAAGCAGAGAGTAGGATTGCGTGGCCAGTATTCTCAGTGGAGGAGGGTAGTTAGTGGGGTCCCGCAGGGGTCTGTGCTGGGTCCGTTGCTTTTTAATGTATTTATAAATGACCTAGAGATGGGAATAACTAGTGAGGTAATTAAATTCGCCGATGACACAAAATTATTCAGGGTCGTCAAGTCGCAGGGAGGAATGTGAACGATTACAGGAGGACCTTGCGAGACTGGAGAATGGGCGTGCAAGTGGCAGATGAAGTTCAATGTTGACAAGTGCAAAGTGATGCATGTGGGTAAGAGGAACCCGAATTATAGCTACGTCTTGCAAGGTTCCGCGTTAGGAGTTACGGATCAAGAAAGGGATCTGGGTGTCGTCGTCGATGATACGCTGAAACCTTCTGCTCAGTGTGCTGCTGCGGCTAGGAAAGCGAATAGAATGTTGGGTGTTATTAAGAAGGGTATGGAGTCCAGGTGTGCGGATGTTATAATGCCGTTGTATCTGCTCCCATGGTGCGAACCGCACCTGGAGTATTGTGTCAGTACTGGTCTCCCGTATCTCAAAAAAGATATAGTAGAATTGGAAAAGGTACAGCGAAGGGCGACGAAAATGATAGTGGGGATGGGACGACTTTCCTATGAAGAGAGGCTGAGAAGGCTAGGGCTTTTCAGCTTGGAGAAAGAGACGGCTGAGGGGAGATATGATAGAAGTGTATAAAATAATGAGTGGAATGGATCGGGTGGATGTGAAGCGACTGTTCACGCTATCCAAAAATACTAGGACTAGAGGGCTGAGTTGAAGCTACAGTGTGGTAAATTTAAAACGATCGGAGAAAATTTTTCTTCACCCAACGTGTAATTAGACTCTGGAATTCATTGCCGGAGAACGTGGTACGGGCGGTTAGCTTGACGGAGTTTAAAAAGGGGTTAGATAGATTCCTAAAGGACAAGTCCATAGACCGCTATTAAATGGACTGGAAAAATTCCTCATTTTAGGTATAACTTGTCTGGAATGTTTTTACGTTTGGGGAGCGTGCCAGGTGCCCTTGACCTGGATTGGCCACTGTCGGTGACAGGATGCTGGGCTAGATGGACCTTTGGTCTTTCCCAGTATGGCACTACTTATGTACTTATGTACTAACATTTGTTTCAGCATATATTACTTTAAGTAGGATTTATTTGAGGAGAAGGAGAAGCCTGGTGGTGACCTGGAGTACTAAACCCAATCATCGGCAGTTAGATGGAGTCGCTGAAATGGATGCTGCCATTTACTGTCCTGTCCCTGGCCCATCTTTAAAAGCCTGCTCCACTTGCACCATGTGACTGCAGGGCATGGCCAAAGGGGCTTGCTAGAACCCCTTGGGAGCGCCTTAGAGCACTAACAGAGCAACAAGGGAATCTGAGAAGAGTTCTTTTGGAGTTGGTGGTGTTGAGATCTGACTTTACCTAATACATAAGTATTGCCATACTGGAAAGACCAAAGGTCCATCAAGCCCAGAATCCTGTTTCCAACAGTGGCCATCCAGGTCACAAATACCTGGCAAGATCCCAAAAAAGTACAAAACATTTTATACTGCTTATCCCAGAAATAGTGGATGTTCCCAAGTCCATTTAATAATGGTCTATGGACTTTTCCTTTAGGAAGCCGTCCGAACCTTTTTAAAACTCTGCTAAGCTAACCGCCTTTACCACATTCTCTGGCAATGAATTCCAGAGTTTAATTACACGTTGAGTGAAGAAAAAGTTCTCCGATTCGTTTTAAGTTTACTACATTGTAGCTTCATCGTATGCCTCCTAGTCCTAGTATTTTTGGAAAGCGTAAACAGACGCTTCACATCTACCTGTTCAACTCCACTCATTATTTTATAGACCTCTATCATATCTCCCCTCAGCCTCCTTTTCTCCAAGCTGAAGAGACCTAGCCACTTTAGCCTTCCTCACAAGGAAGTCGTCCCATCCCCTTTATCATTTTCGTCGCCCTTCTCTGCACCTTTTCTAATTCCACTATATCTTTTTTGAGATGCGGCGACCAGAATTGAGCACAATATTCGAGGTGCGGTCACACCATGGAGCGATACAAAGGCATTATAACATCCTCATTTTTGTTTTCCATTCCTTTCCTAATAAACCTAACATTTTATTTGCTTTCTTAGCCGCAGCAGCAACTGAGCAGAAGGTTTCAACGTATCATCGACGACGACACCTAGATCCCTTTCTTGGTCAGTGAGTGACTCCTAATGTGGAACCTTGCATTACATAGCTAGAATTCGGGTTCCTCTTTCCCCACATGCATCAATTTGCACTTGCTCACATTAAACGTCATCTGCCATTTAGATGCCCAGTCTCCCGGTCTCGTAAGGTCCTCTTGTAATTTTTCACAATCCTCCTGCGATTTAACGACTTTGAATAACTTTGTGTCATCAACAAATTTAATTTCTTACTAGCTACTCCCATCTCTAGGTCATTTATAAATATGTTAAAAAGCAGCGGTCCCAACACAGACCCCTGGGGAACCCCACTATCTACCCTTCTCCATTGAGAATACTGACCATTTAACCCTACTCTCTGTTTTCTATCTTTTAACCAGTTTTTAATCCACAGTAGAACACTACCTTCTATCCCATGACTCTCCAATTTCCTCTGGAGTCTTTCATGAGGTACTTTGTCAAACGCCTTCTGAAAATCCAGATACACAATATCAACCGGCTCACCTTTATCCACATGTTTGTTCACCCCTTCAAAGAAATGTAGATTGGTGAGGCAAGATTTCCCTTCACTAAATCCATGTTGACTGTCTCATTAATCCATGCTTCTGAATATGCTCTGTAATTTTGTTCTTAATAATAGTCTCTACCATTTTGCCCGGCACCGACATCAGATTTACTGGTCTATAATTTCCTGGATCTCCTCTGGAACCTTTTTTTAAAAAAATCGGCGTTACATATAAGTGAGTTGATACTATTTTTGATATTTCTTTTTATTAAGGGAAAGAAAGGCAAAGACTAAGGTTGCAGTTCCTTCTAGCACTCTTCTTCAAAGACTGATGGATAGACATTTGACATTGGAAATTGGCCAGGGGTACTCTGCCACAGCAAACCCTTCTCAAGAGCAGACCTCCGTTGGCTTGCCTGAGAGAAACCTTCCTCCTACACCAAGTACTTCTATGACTGTTTCCAGTGTCTCCAAGGTGTCAGCTGGTAGACAGATTGAAATGTCTGTTTAATCTATGGTGAAGGAGGGAGACTTGGCACCACTTCCTAAACCCAAAGGGTGGTCCTCAGTAGAGACATTCAGGGTGGATGTTAGTTCTTTACAAGATATTACTTTGAAAGGTATTTGGTCTGTGATGACCAGGACAGAAGCCATGATTAAGGAAATGGTGGGACAGTTGTTCCTTTTCTCACAAGAGACAGCTGTTAAGTTGGAAGAAATAGAGAATGAATTTTCTTTTATGGAGAAATGGCTCCAAAATAGGGATACTACAGATTTCTGGTTTGTGGGCTATTGGGGATAGTCTCTATACCTGGTTGTGGCTTGAGAATTCTCTTTGTTCCAAAACTCTTAGATTCTAAATTTTCCCCATACAAGATTTCTCTCTGCTGATATGTTGCTGAATAGATATTTTAGGAGCCCTTTTACTAAGCGGAGGTAAGCCCAATGCGGGTTTACAGCACACCTATCTGGAGCTACTGCTGGCCCAACGTGGGCACCGGCGGTAGTTCCAGCCCTAGCACAGGCCCTTTCCTGCGCTAGTGAAAATAGTGCAGTATTTTTTTTAGTGAGGGTAGGTCATGCAGACATTGCTTTACTGTTGCACCTAAACCTGAATTGCTCCATGATGCAGCAGGGAATTTTGTATTCAAGGTAAAGAGGTCTCTTAATTACCCAGGTTCAAAATGGAGCAGCAGTAACAGCCCAATTACAACCCAAAACAACAAGATAGCACTGGAGATAACCTGCATGATGGGCAGTTACAATCCCAATAGTACTACTTTGAAAGGTTAGATAGGAAACATAGGGGGAGGGGGTGTTGGGCAGCATATGGCAATTTGTACGCACATGAATCTAAAGTGCGCAAATCGATGCTAAGCAGCCTGGATGGGCCATTTTGATCTATATTGGTGTCATTTATTATGATACTGTGTCAATTTATAGCCCAGAAAGGACTGCCTTAGTTTGAGCTGCAAAATCTTTATTGAGGGCTGGAGCACACACACCTAACATCACTTGCTTACAACGTTTAGAATAATGAGCCTAAAGGGGTAATTTATTTATTTATTTATTTGTTGCATTTGTATCCCACATTTTCCCCACCTATTTGCAGGCTCAATGTGGCTTACATATACCGTGATGGCGATCGCCAATTCCGGTATGAGAAATACAGAGTGGTTTGCTAAATGCTGGCCCCTTTCTGCCCTGCAACTGCTTATGTCATAGCAATTAATAGCGTTGCCATTAATTGCTAAATGCAGTGAGGGGAGCACTTATTCTAGAATTGCATCTTGGTGCGCTGATGCCATTATGGCAGTGCTTCTCAGTCCAGTCGTCGGGGCACACCCAACCAGTTGAGTTTTCAGGTTATCCACAATGAATATGCATGAGAAGCATTTGCATACTGAGGAGGCAGTGCATGGAAATCTATCACATGCATATTCATTGTGGATAACCTGAAAACTCAACTGGTTGGGTGTGCCTCAGTGCTGCTGAGAGACACAGCTGGGACTGGGGTAGGACCGCCAACTGCCCCCCCCCACCCGCTGCTTGCCTTATTGTGTTTGACTGCTCCTCCCTCAGTCTGTCGTCTCCTACTCCTGTGTGCCAAGACCCGGAAGATTGCATTCATTTGATAACCCAGATGGTTATCGTGTTATTGCAATCATAGGGGTCCTGGCACACAGGAGCAGTCAGACCCGGAAGCTGGCAGGCAGAAAGAAGCCTGCCGGTGGTGGGCCCCCCCCCTTGGAGGCTGGGCCTGAGGAACTTTGCCCCCCTCTCAGCGGCCCTGAATATCCTTAAAAGCTGAGCGGCTCGGTGTGCCCCGAGGACTGGGTTGAGAAGCACTGCATTATGGGATACTAGTGTAAACCTGCTTTGGCACACCAAAATGTAGGCATGTCCACTGTGATAGGTGTAAATGGGTGTGCCTAAGTACACCATGCAGTGTGTGTAACGTATAGTGTTCTATAAGTTATGCATGTAAGGTGGAGACGCGTCCCTGACCCTCCCATGCTGTAACGTGCTAAGGGAATTATGTGCTATGTTATAGAAGAGCATATACCCCTGGATTCTATATAGCGCGACTTAAATTGCACATGCAAATCCAGTGGTATTCTGGATTTGCACCTGTAACTTAAGCCAATCAGTGCCAATAATTGCCACTTAAGCAATTATTGACACTAATTGGCATTAATTAGAATTTACGCGCAGAACTTGTCTGTATTTTATAATGGGATGTATGTAAATTCCAAGTTTGCATATTTGAAAAGGGAGCGTGGCCATGGGCATGGAATGGGCAGATCATGGGCATCTCTGAAATCTGTGTGTTGTTATAGAATACGCCTGATCTGCACGTAATTCAAGCGTCGGCATTTACACCAAGTTTTACTTGGTGTAACTGCCTGTGACTAAATTTAGTCATGCAGATGGGCGCTCAGCATACTCTATAAACCACGTGGAAATTTAGGCTTATTCTATAAAGTATGACTAATTTTAGGCATACTTTATAGAATACGCCTAAGCGTATATTGTTTCAACCAGGGGAGTAGCTACGTGGGGCCAAGGGGGCATGGGCCCCTGTAGATTTGGCCTTGGCCCCTCCCCGCCGCTAACCCTCCCCCGCCGCCATGGGGTACCTTTGCTGGTGAGGGTCCCCAACCCCCACCAGCTGAAGTCCTCTTCTCTGGCGCAGCCGCGTTGCTGATTTGCAAGGGCAGGCTTCTGTTTCTGTGAGTCTGACGTCCTGCACGTCAGACTCACAGAAACAAGCCTGCCCTTGCAGATCAGCAATGCGGCTGCGCAGGCTTCTGTTTCTGTGAGTCTGACGTGCAGGAAGTCAGACTCACAGAAAGAGAAGTCTGCCCTTGCAGATCAGCAACGCGGCCGTGCCGGAGAAGAGGACTTCAGCTGTGGGGGTTGGGGACCCCCGCCAGCAAAGGCACCCGACGGCGGCGGCAGGGGAGGGTTGGCGGCGACAGGAAGAGGGGGTCGAAAGGGTTGGCGCTGGGGGGGGGTCAAAGGTGGTGCTGGCGGTGGGGGGGGGGGGGCTAAAATGTGCCCCCTCACCTTGGGCTCTGAACCCCCTCCCGCCGAAGTCTGGCTATGCCCCTGGTTTCCGAACTGAATTTTTAGGCATGATATATAGAATCTAGTCCATCTTGTGATATATCTCAGCACGTGTACATGGAAGGCGTGACTGAGTGCACGCAGTCATAGAATTGTCCTTCATGTGTATAACATTACAGCTGATCTAATATTCCAAGTTCAATAATACAGCATTTTACATTTTTGACAAATGAAGGCAGCATGGCATTGCATTTAGGAAGGAACCGCAAAGCTTTATTTGCCAGTTGGGGAAAGGGTGACTTCTAAAGAAAAGTTTCATGGGGATATCTTTCAGTAAGCCGAGGCAGAGTTATAACATGGGATGTCTCTCCTTTTCCAGCTTTCTCGGTAGACAAGGTTCCAGAGAATCTGGATGTCATAGTGGTCGGCAGTGGCATTGGTGGCCTGGGAGCGGCAGCCCTCCTGGCAAAGGCTGGCAAACGTGTACTGGTGCTGGAGCAACACAGCAGAGTTGGAGGCTGCTGCCACACCTTTAATGATAAGGGCTATGAGTTTGATGTGGGTAAGTTGGGCATGGGCATGCCTACCCTATATAGTACTGGATCAAAAATTGTTTTGCTGGTTATAGTTGTCTTTAATATGTTTTTTTTTCAGATAGGGAGGGCTATACATTTTTAAAAAATATAAATAATCTCGTGTCTGGCTGTATGGACTAAAATGGCATGCTTGCTTTGTTAGTCCACTTGTTTGGCTTTTTGAGTACTTTTTTTAACTTTATGTGTGGGGGATTTGAGTGCCCACCTGGGCACAATATCAACCACAACATAGCAAAACATATCTCAACAGTTATCTTCCCACTGACAGGCTATACCTGCGTTGTTTAAATCCCCTTCACCAAACCACTGCCCCTCCCCCTCCTGAACCTCCTCTCTCATTATCTAGCGCTCTCGCTCTCTCGCTCTTGTTCTTTGTACAGCATTTGTGCACTTGCCCTTGCTCTTTTCTGTCCTCCTCCCTCTTGTTTTCAGGCACGCACAGTTCTTAGGGGGTCTTGCTGGAGGATTCCATCCATTCTTCCCTTTAGGAATTTGCTCTAATGCAGACTTTCCTAGAGATGGAGGCAAAGTAAAATATTACTTACTGAGAGTGGATTTATGATCAAGAGTCAGTTCTCTACATTAAATAACCTGGACTAAAACAAGGATTGCAAAGTGCAGATCAGTCTTCTTCCAGAATTTCTTGCACATTAGAAAACTATACATAAATATCCCCCAATTTTTTTTATCAGGGATTCACTACATTGGACAGATGTACAAGATGTCAATGACACGGATACTAATGGACCAGCTAACTGATGGGCAGCTGCAGTGGTCCAAGATGGACAGTCCATTTGATGTGGTGATCCTGGGAGATCCCCCCAATAGCAAGACGTATAACTTATACAGTGGGAAGAAGGAGTATATCGAAGGGTTAAAGAAATCTTTTCCAGAAGAGGCCCAAGCCATCGACAAATACTTAGAACTTGTAAAGGTAACTCATTGGACATTGTTTTGACTTTAGCACTGAAATAAATGTGCATAAAAGATAATACCTTAAGGAAAGAGACAGTGTGTAAACAGAGGCCAAATACTATAGGGTAATCCAGTACATGAGGGCCAAAATTTGAGCTACACTCCATTTAGAATGATAGCTTATCCCTATAGTTTATTTATTTATTAGGATTTATTTACCGCCTTTTTGAAGGAATTCACTCAAGGTGGTGCAGGGCAAGAATAAGTCAAACATAAGCAACAGACAATTAGAGCAGTAAAAATATTCAAATAATAGTACAAAATATGGCGTGGAGGGGCATAATCGAACGAAAACGTCTATCTCCATGGGCGTTTATCTCCGAGAACGGGTCCGTGAAGGGGTGGACCGAACCATATTTTCGAAAAAAATAAACGTCCATGTTTTATTCGACAATTTGTGAGCTGGGCGTTTTTGTTTTTCAGTGATAATGGAAAATGAAAGCGCCCAGCTCAAAAACGAATAAATCCAAGGCATTTGTTCGTGGGAGGGGCCAGGAGTCGTAGTGCACTGGTTCCCCTCACATGCCAGGACACCAACCGGGCACCCTAGGGGGCACTTTTACAAAAACAAAAAAAAAGGTAAAAGAGCTCCCAGGTGCATAGCATCCTTCCCTTGTGTGTTGAGCCCCCCAAATCCCCCTCAAAACCCACTGCCCACAAGTCTACACCATTACTATAGCCCTAAGGGGTGAAGGGAGGGCACCTACATGTGGGTACAGTGGGTTTGGGGGGGTTGGATGACTAAGCATTAAGCAGCACAATTGTAACAGGTAGGGGGGGGATGGGCCTGGGTCCACCTGCCTGAAGTCCACTGCACCCCCTAACAACTGCTCCAGGGACCTGCATACTGCTGCCAGGGAGGTGGGTATGACATTTGAGGGTGAAAATAAAAAGTTGTGAAACATCATTTTTTGTGGTGGGAGGGGGGTTAGTGACCACTGGGGGAGTCAGGGGAGGTCATCCCCGATTCCCTCTGGTGGTAATCTGGTCATTTAGGGCACTTTTTGGGGCCTTATTCGTGAAAAAACAGGGTCCAGGAAAAGTGCCCTAAATTCTAGCTACAAGCGCATACTTTTTTTCCATTATCGGCGAAAGGCGCCCATCTCTGTTCAGGTGATAACCATGCCCCAGTTCCACCTTCCCATGCCTCTGACACGCCCCCTTCAACTTTGTACGCTTCCGCGATGGAGTGCAGTTGAAAACGTCCAAAATCGGCTTTCCATTATACCGATTTATTCGTTTTTGTGAGATAAACGTCTATCTCCCGATTTGGGTCGAAATCTAGGCGATAGTATGCTACATTACAATGTCAGCTCAATATGTAATAAAACATTGTAATAGACAGCATAAGGTGTAAGCAAAGATGGAACATATAGATAGGTAAGATAGAGTAACAGGAGTAAGAAAACAAGGGAGTAATTTAAGAAAGTTGCACATGAGGTCGGAAAGATGTGGAAGAGTAGCCAAACATTTAGCACATTGGGCTACTGCTAGTACTACTACTTATCATTTCTGTAGCGCTACTAGATGTACACAGCGCTGTACACTTGAACATGAAGAGACAGTCCCTGCTCGACAGAGCTTACAATCTATTCATGACAGTCAAACAGGACAAATAAGGGATAAGGGAATTACTAAGGGGGGAATGATAAAACAGACATTGGCACTGAACACGTGAATAATGGTTAGGAGTTAAAAGCAGCGTCAAAAAGGTGGACTTCTAGCCTAGATTTGAAGACGGCCAGAGATGGAGCTTTGACGTACTGGCTCAGGAAGTCTATTCCAGGCATATGATGCAGCAAGATAAAAGGAACGGAGTCTGGAGTTAGCAGTGAAGGAGAAGGGTGCAGATAAGAAAGGGCTGTTAATTGTATTTGCGCAGCTTTAAAAAAATGAGCTATTTTTACCTGTGGAAGCTAGAATCTCTTTTAAACTATCATGTTTTGTTTACAAAGCTATTTACATGGGAACACCAAAATATCTCTCTGAGAAGTTATATAAATACTAGTAAAAATGGCCCGTTTCTGAGAGCAATGAAACGGGCGCTAGCAAGGTATTTGTTTTGTGCAATGAATGTTTTGAAAGGGATTTTGTGCCAGGGAGGCCCCCCTCCCTCCCAGGTGCAAGTGTGTGTTTGTGACAGAGAGAGTGTGTGTGTGTGTGTGGGAATGAGAGTGTGTGGCAGGGTGTCGCCCCCCCCCCCCCCCCCCCATTGCCTGCCTGCGTGCCTGCCAGTGAAGGGGAGTTATGTCACTCCTGCATAGCATGCCAATCGTCTGTTCTGTATGAACTGGTGGAGTAAGGAGTTCATGTGTGTGTTTATTTTTTTTGCTAATCGTCTGTTCTCTCTGAAGTGGTGGAGTAAGGAGTCCACTTGTGTGTGTTTTTTATTTTTTTTTATTTTGTTACCGAACGCCGCTGCATTTTCTTTGCTGTCCCCCTCGCTCTCCTCTGCGGCGCCGATAAAGGCAAGGTGTGGAACTCCGTTTGTATTCTGTTATCTTCACCTGCCATCGACGTGATGACGTGTAGACGCGAGGGCGGGGCGGGGCGGGTGTAAATGTTGTTTGTAGGGGGTTTGCGGCGGGATCGTGGCATTTGTATTGTCATCTTCACCCGCCCTTGACGTCATGGCGTGTAGGGGGTTTGCGGAGGCATCGTGGCATTTGTATTGTCTGGTATCTTCACTCGCCCTCGACGTCATGACGGTTGACGCGAGGGCGGGGCGGACACTCATGGGGGAAAATTCCGATCTCTGCCACCTCAAATTCCGGAAGTTGCAGCTTCAATTAGAATGTTGGGGTTGCGAATTATGTGCGGAAGAGGCGTGGCTGAGGGCGGGTCTATGAGTGACAGTGAGTGGCAGGGAGTGGTGCATGAGTGACAGTGAGTGGTGTTGACGGGCAGTGCTTCCCTGGGTGAGAATTATTTATATAGATATGCCTTCAAGATTACTACGTTCTTCTAAAAAAAAAAAAAACTTCTTCAGTTACCTTCCTTTTATTTGGATTAATTAACCTCGACCAGAAACGGGGTTTTCAGTTATGGGGACTTAGTACTTTGGAACTCAATGCCAACTGAAGTGGGTATTCTTTCTGGTTACTCTTCTGTCTTTCACAAGGCTTTGAAAACCTGGTTCTTTGAGAAACGTTTTTTGGGCTAAGAGTTTGCTAATTATTTAGATGGATTTTTGATTGGGGCTTATTATTGTATTTTGTAAGATTCTTGATACTTATTGCTTGTGGCTTGTTAAATCGCTTGAACGGGACTAATTGGGCATTTTCAGCAGCACTTAACTGGATAGAACCGCTGAAAATGCCCAGTTAGTACCTAAGCTGAAACCGGTTATTTTGGGGGCATACTGGGGTGGAAGTGCCGATATTAAGGTACTTAACCAGTTAAGATAACTGCATAAATAAGATCTATCTTTATGCGATTTTCCATAGGTGGTTAAGTGCTACTATTACACAAATTTTCACCAGCTCTGTAAATGCAAAAAATTAGTGCCAGAACCTGGACGTGGCCTGGCATTGAATTTCGGGGTATAATGCCAAAGGTGGTCGGCAAAATACTGATCGCCACTGTCTAATATCAGGCCCTTTGTTTTTTCGGTATGCTTATTGTATTATAAATTTCTCTTTTTTTAAATTGTAAACTGTTTTAAAATCTAGTTGTATTCAGCGGTTTATAAAATGAATACATTAAATCAATTCAAAATTAAATGAAACAAATATCTCCACTTCTTGGGAACTTCACCAGCATCTAGGGGAAATCTGTGGGGAAATCTTGCCTGACCAATTTACGTCAATTCTTTGAAGGAGTAAACAAACGTGGACAAAGGGGAGCCGGTTGATATTGTGTATCTGGATTTTCAAAAGGCGTTTGACAAGGTACCTCATGAAAGGCTACAGAGGAAATTGGAGGGTCATGGGATAGGAGGAAATGTCCTATTGTGGATTAAAAACTGGTTGAAGGATAGGAAACAGAGAGTGGGGTTAAATGGGCAGTATTCACAATGGAGAAGGGTAGTTAGTGGGGTTCCTCAGGGGTCTGTGCTAGGACCGCTGCTTTTTAATATATTTATAAATGATTTAGAGATGGGAGTAACTAGCGAGGTAATTAAATTTGCTGATGACACAAAATTATTCAAAGTCGTTAACTCGCGACAGGATTGTGAAAAATTACAAGAGGACCTTACGAGACTGGGAGACTGGGCGGCTAAATGGCAGATGACGTTTAATGTGAGCAAGTGCAAGGTGATGCATGTGGGAAAAAAGAACACGAATTATAGCTACGTCATGCAAGGTTCCACGTTAGGAGTTACGGACCAAGAAAGGGATCTGGGTGTCGTCGTCGATAACACACTGAAACCTTCTGCTCAGTGTGCTGCTGCGGCTAGGAAAGCGAATAGAATGTTGGGTATTATTAGGAAAGGTATGGAAAACAGGTGTGAGGATGTTATAATGCCATTGTATCGCTCCATGGTGCGACCGCACCTTGAGTATTGTGTTCAATTCTGGTCGCCGCATCTCAAGAAAGATATAGTAGAATTGGAAAAGGTGCAGCGAAGGGCGACTAAAATGATAGCGGGGATGGGACGACTTCCCTATGAAGAAAGACTAAGGAGGCTAGGGCTATTCAGCTTGGAGAAGAGACGGCTGAGGGGAGACATGATAGAGGTATATAAAATAATGAGTGGAGTGGACCAGGTGGATGTGAAGCGTCTGTTCACGCTTTCCAAAAATACTAGGACTAGGGGGCATGCGATTAAACTACAGTGTAGTAAATTTAAAACAAATCGGAGAAAATTTTTCTTCACCCAACGTGTAATTAAACTCTGGAATTCATTGCCAGAAAATGTGGTGAAGGCGGTTAGCTTAGCAGAGTTTAAAAAGGGGTTGGACGGTTTCCTAAAGGACAAGTCCATAAACCGCTACTAAACGGACTTGGAAAAATCCAAAATCCCAGGAATAACATGTATAGAATGTTTGTACGTTTGGGAAGCTTGCCAGGTGCCCTTGGCCTGGATTGGCCGCTGTCGTGGACAGGATGCTGGGCTCGATAGACCCTTGGTCTTTTCCCAGTGTGGCATTACTTATGTACTTATGTACTTATGTAGGCCAACATTAGCTGTTGTTTTCCACACAAATTCACTTCTACATCTATTTTCTTCAAACATCCTGTCTCACTGTGGATCTCTAGGTAGGAAGGGGCACTTCAGTAAGAACACCGGGAATAGGTGAAGCAACAGTGTAGCTCAATTTTGGGATATTAGTTGACATTTTAAACATTTATGAGAACATTGTTGGAATTTATTATGTAATTTTAGATTGTTCCCTATCTGAAATGACACAAAAAAACTAACAAAATATTTTTGGGGATTTAAGTTACTTTTAGCCATGCTAAATGTTAGCATGCACCAAAATATTTCAGTGCATGCTGTAAAAATGAATGTGCTTTGTAAAAAAATAACATGCTAAAAATGAGCAAACGATATAATTTTCAAAATAAAATAAACAAATAGATTGCAAACAAAACATGGCAAAAGAATGTACATCTTGGTTTTGTTTGCAATCTATTTTATTGCTTTGTTGCTTGGTGTAGAAGTTAGGCATCAACATTGTGCCCATCTTGGAACTTGGAGGGGGGAGAGGCATATTTTGCCCTGTTTCCATGTTGCTCTCGCCCCCTGCCGAAACCCTTGCCCAACCAGCAGAAGGTTTCCTGCGTTATATTCACTGCCATGCTGCCTGTCCTGCTTTCCCGCCTGGGCAGACATGCTCAATTTTTAGTGAAACTGAGCATACGTGAAGTTCGTGCATGCTCAACTTTACTAAAAATGAGCCTTCCGCACGGGTGGGGGGAGGGCAGGCAGCATGGCGGCAAATATTGCCGCAGGAAAGCTTCTGCTGACAGGGCTTGGGGACCCCAGTCAACCAAACCAGCAGACCTTGGGGGGGGGGGGGCCAAGGCCCCCCAGTGGCTGCACCACTGTTGTACAGATCGGATTTTGGGAGCAGGGGATTACAATCCTTGGTATGGAAAGAAAAGATGGAGAGCTTAATTTCTGTATTTTCACAAAGGAGCAACAGGCAAATGTTGAAAATTGAGTGTGCATGAGTATAAAAACAGAGGAAAAAGTAGAAGGTATTTGTGGTGGCAGTGGGTGGGGAATGGCAAGGCGGCGTGATGGAAGACCAAAATGTGCCCCCCACCTCGGGCTCTGGCCCCCTCCCACAGTGAGGACTGTCTACGCCCCTGATATTGGCTAAGAGATTAAGAACTCCTAGGACTGCAGCAAAACAGCGGCCAAAGATAGCTTCTTTTTCAGCACAGAGAAGATCTTAAAAGAGGAGGTTGCATACATGTACTGGTTGTTAGAAATAAAGAAAGGAACCAACGCGATGGGTGTACAAGATAATAACAAAATGCTACAGGAGGATGGTGGAACAGTGTGAATCTTGATATCTTGGTTCTCATCTTATCTTTTGATCATTGTTTTCTCCCAGGTTACCTCAAAAAGAATTACAGACATGGTCATTTTGAAAACAATTCCACTGTTCTTGGCCAAGCTTATTTGTCGCCTGGGGCTTGTCAACTGGATATCTCCTTTCTTCAAGATGGCTTCCAAAAGTGTTAGCGAGGTGATCAACAGTCTGACTGAAAATGAGGACCTGAGAGCAGTGCTGGCTTACATCTTTGGCTGTTATGGTAAGTCTGTCATCTTTTTAATACTCCACACCTGTGTAATGCCAGTTTTCTTTGACTGCTGGTTTTATGGTAGCAAAACATAGTAAAGTAGTAAATTAATGCAGGTAAATACCAGCATGGCCCATCTAATCTGCCCAGTAAGGTGGTTAGGGTTTCAACTGCCACTCCATGTTTGGGGTCGTAACTGATGCTCTGTACAGGTTACCTTCTCTGTGCCTATATAAAGTGTAAAAACTGTTTTGCTTTGAGCAGAAATACTTTATACTTTAATTCCAACTTCTTGCTATATAGAAATCCTTCATGTTTATGTTTGTTCCATGCTTTTTGAATCCTATCACTGTTTTTGACTCAACCATTTTTGGTTTTTCTTTTGTAATACTAGTTTTCTTTGACTGCTGTTTTTGATAAGAATGATACACTCTTATGCTTGTAACATTAGGTTTATAGGTTTTTTTATTTTAATCCAAGGTTAAAAAAATAAGAATGAAAGAAGTGTATGCCAACCTCTCAAGACTAAGGCGCATAGTTATCAATGTGGACTACCTTTAAGACATGTTATTTTACCACTAACCTGTGCTATTTTAGGACAGGTACCATTCCATACATTGAGACCTAATTTCTAATAACTGGGGTTAACAGTAAAATAGTGTCTTAATGGTAGCTCATGTTGATAATTCCCCCCCTTAGTGGTAAAAAATAACACATCTTAATGGTAGCCCATGTTGATAACTTCCCCCCATAATGGTAAAATCAGTGGCGTTATTCCAGAATCTTATTTGCAGTGAATAAAAAAAGTTGATTTTGCAGCATACTTCCTGCTTTAAGAACATGTTTTCTATCTACCTCAGGGGTGTTCCCAAAACATGCCAGCTTCTCTCTGCATGCTCTTCTCATCGACCATTACATGGAGGGTGCATGGTACCCAACAGGAGGTGCCAGTGAAATCGCCTTCCATCTGTGTCCAGTCATACAAAGAGCTGGTGGTGCTGTCCTTGCCCGAGCCCCTGTGGAAAGTATCTTAATAAATAAAGAAAGGAAAGCTTATGGTGAGTTTGGTTGCACTGCATAACCCAGGGTTCATTGATACACTATCACATCCCTCAAATACATAGATAAACTGAAAGGTTCATTAGGAAACATTTTAGTTCCAAAGAATTATACTGTCCTCACAACACAGGCTGGTTGAATTGATAGACATCAAGCTCAACCCAATCAACATCCTTATGAAAAGACTTGCTTTCTTTATGTGTGTGTCACAAACACACACACAAAATGCTGGTAATGTCCAAAAGCCATTTATTAAGGTAAACGGGTAATTTGAAAACCGCCCACCTTTCTTGTAGGTAAAAGTATGCATTGATGATTCTTAGAGTTTCTATGGTGGTCAGGATCTATTGTTTTGCTTTGACTACAGCTATTCTTTACTCCCCCCTCCCCCCCCGAAGCTGCTGCCCTAGGCAGCCACCTTGTCATGCCTAATGGGCTGGCTCTGGGTCACAAGTCCCCTACAGATGGTTAATACTTTTATTATGGACTTTTCCTTCCTTTTTTACTATAGTTGAAACTAAGAGTGCTGCACAGATTCCGGGTCAGTACAAGTGTGATAAGTCTTTCTAAAGATATTTTGGTTAAATTAGAGGTGAAAAGATAATGCTGCTTACAGGGAAAAGAGTTGCAGTTAGCTTGGAACTTCTGTGTCTTAAATGGAGATCTCTGACCAGAGTGCTAAGGGTTAGTAAAAGGGCCTGTGTGACAGTATGTGTGTATATGTACATACATACACGCTTACAAAAACTAGTCTTTGCTGCATTCTTTCAGATTTGTATGCCAAACATACAAATTAACTGAATCTCTGTGACTAGAACACAAAGGTATTCTATGAATATTCTGGTCAATATTCCAAGGGGCTTATACATTCAGTAGGTGCTGCTAAACTTATACGTTGCCTATTTGTCAATTTTCAGTGTAATTATATAGATACTGTAATTCCCTCAAAATGCTCTAGGACTATCCAGATAGTGCCGTGGTGGAGCAAGTACCTGTATATGTAAACCACTTTGATTATAACCACAGAAAGGCAGTATATCATATCCTTTTATATAAACCCAACATATCCTTTCCCCCTCCATACTCCCCAAACCCCTTATATAAAGCCTGGCATCTTCTCTGTCTTTCCATACAGCCCCCCCACCCTACCCCTTTTAGCCCGGTATATTCCCTGCCCTTCTCTATACCCCACTATCTCATAGCCTGGCATCTCCCTTGCCCTCTGTACTCCCCCACCATAAATTCTGCTTTTCTACTCCCTGCACCACCACCAAAGCCCAGCATAAGAATATCTTTAAGCTGGTGCCTCAACATTCAAAAGAAAAGAAGAGATAAATAACCTCATTCACCCACAAAATCCAAGTTGCAAACCAAGCCCCATATTTTTCCCCCATTTAGCAGAGCTATTATGCCTTATGGCAGTCAGTTTCTCCAGTTTATAAACCTAATACAGTTTGGCTCTCCATTTAGATAACAAGGGAACTGTAGGGCTCTTCCACTCAGACACCAGGGTCAATTTAGGAGTGTGCAGCTGGTGATGGACCAAGATAACGATATTTTCGCATCTGGGAATGTGTTGGTTCAGAAGATAAATTCCTGGATCCCATTTAATCTGAAAACAAATAGTGTTCCAAAAAACTGCTACTTTTGGGTAAGACCACCAAATATGGCCCATGGTATCCCTGGCTCCACATAGTTCCTCCAACACAAGGGAGAAGACTGAGGGAGCCAACGACAAAGACGATCTGGAGTTAATATTTTTGCTTAATACCCTTCTACCATGTGATTGTATTTTGTGCTCCCCAAAAAAGCTACTCATGATTCCTCCTCTTTCACACGCTCACTTAAACTAAACCAGTGAACCAATGTTTTACTTCCTGGCTCCACACTTGTGGAAGTTACTATATTTTACAGTCCTATACTTTAGCATTTGGCCTTTAGTGTGGTTGCTGATAATTGAGGGGTGCTGATACATGGCTTTTCTCCCTCTTTCTTTTTCTAAACTGTAGTTATCGATGTGTAGTGTAAACCGCTCTGCATGAAGCACTGTATAGCGAATTGTGAAATGAAGATAAATGTAGCCCCGCCCTGACCGTTCATTAAAGATCCTCTCTTATCTAGAATTTGAACATAACTCTGGTGCGTAGGATGTAGGAGATTTCTCCTGTCTCTCTATCCCAGGTGATATCTGACATTCACTCTTTTGCTTTCAGGAGTTTCTGTAAGGAGAGGGAAGGACCTGGTGAATATCTGTGCTCCATTGGTGATTTCAGATGCTGGAATATTTAATACCTACAAGTACCTTTTGTCTCCAGAACTGCAAGGCCTACCAGGTAAAGGCCTTTCTCTGAGAGCCCTCATCTCTCATTCTCAGTAAATTAGTCACATCTGCTCATCTTGGACATTAATGAGGGCTGCCACAAAGCATTGGCCCATCAAGTTCAAACCATGTTTTTGTACAGCAAACAGTAAGAATAGCATTGGTCTCAGGACAACTGGTGCTATTCTGGAATAGGTACTGGTTGAGCGGGAGTGACTGGGGATCACTGTTGCCCTCAAGTCACACTGTAGATGAGATAAGAGGAGTCTGGGGGTGTGGATAGAAGAGTGCCCAGAGGAGAAGAGTGGCAAAACAGGGGATTTTCCTGCTTGTAAATTGTATAGCTGTTTTTTAATGATGTGCATTTCCCTTGTTTGGCCAGCAGATGGTGTCTGTCCTTTGTAAAGTTGTTACAGAAGTGCTAGTTTCTTATTCCTGCCTAAACTGAGGAGAAGTAATCTGCACTGATGTTGATCAGAAGCACCTCAGTGTTTATGCTCTGGGCACTGACTGAATCTGCTGGAAATATTTAGTTTCAGTATGGGAGCAACAGAGGTAAACATCTCTGTCCTGAGACCCGTTTCAAAGCTTGTGAGCAGCTAATTTCCTGAAGCTTCCCAGGCGCTACCGAGGCAGAGGCGTATCTGAAGTTCGGCGGTAGGGGGGCCAGAGCCAGAGTGAGGGGGCACATTATAGCCCCCCCCAGCTACCACTGCTGACCCTCCCCCTGCTGCCGTCACCTACCTTTGCTGGCGGGGGACCCCAACCCCCACCAGCCGAGGTCCGCTTCCTCCTGCCGCTGCCTTTAAAAATATTCCTTCAGCTGGCAGTTGTCCCAAACCCCCGCCAGCCGAGGGTCTTTTCAGTTCTTCTTCATCCTCCTCCGTGCTGTTCAAAAAGCCGCTGAATCCAGTTTTGGAGTCTGACGTCACTGCAGCGACATCAGACTCTGAAACTGGATTCAGCGCCTTTGAACAGCACGGAGGAGGACGAAGAAGAATTGAAAAGACCCTCGGCTCAGCTGGCGGGGGTTGGGGTCCCCCGCCAGCTGAAGGAATATTTTTAAAGGCAGCGGCAGGAGGAAGCGGACCTCAGCTGGCGGGGGTTGGGGTCCCCCGCCAGCAAAGGTAGCCCACGGCAATGGCGGGGGAGGGTTGACAGCAGTAAGGGGGTCCAGGGTGAAATCTGTGGGGGCCCGGGCCCCTGTGGCCCCATGCAGATACGCCCCTGTACCGAGGTAGTGATAAAGTGTTTCTATAGGTTTAATATTGATCCTTGTTCAGTTACCTGTTATTGCCTGTTACTTTTCCATCTGTTTTGTATGGTTCATTGTTCAAGTTTTGTGACAATAAACCTTATTGGCTGTGTTGTCTTGGACTGACTAAGAATCCCTGTGGTTTGTGGTTTAGGTCTGTGGGTGTTTTTTTTAGAACTGTGGGACCCCTGAGAGTTTGACTTCAGTAACCTAGAAATCACCGGGGAATAACTTGAGAGTGGGAAACTCACCCAGAGGCAAGTGAGGCCCAGTCGGTGAGGAGGAGGATAATAGTATGGAGCATAAGTGGCAGGTGCAGGTGGACCTGAGCAGGGTTGGGGACAGACCCTCCAGGTGGCCGCAGGGTTAGCCCCAGGCAGGTGCTAGGTGTTCCGTGACAAGAGGTTTTGTTTGTTAATTTTCATTGCAAGGCCCAGACCGCTCTTTTTTTTTCTTAGTTTATTTTTAATGTTAAATATATAGAATGAGGGGCATTTTTTTTTTTTATTTGTACCCGCGCTTTCCCACTCATAGCAGGCTCAATGCGGCTTACATGGGGCAATGGAGGGTTAAGTGACTTGCCCAGAGTCACAAGGAGCTGCCTGTGCCGGGAATCAAACTCAGTTCCTCAGTTCCCCAGGACCAAAGTCCACCACCCTAACCACTAGGCCACTCCTCCATTTTCAACATCTAAATCTGACTTTGGACGTTTTCTCCGGGATTCTATATAGTGCACCTTAATTTCTGTGTGGAAATCAAAGCATATTCTATAACAATACATGTAACTTAATTGTTTAGCTAATCAGCGCTGTTAATTGGATGTTAAGCAATTATCAGCAGTAATTAGCATTAATTAAGATTTACATGAACAACTCGCTAAGCATAATTTGTAACGTGGTGCGTGTAAATTCTAAGTCACATAGTTGAAAAGGGGGCATGACCATGGGCGGGGTGTGGGCATTTCTAAAATCTATGCGTGTTGTTATAGAATACACCCGCTCTGCGCCTAATTTAGGTGTCAGGATTTATGCCAAGTAAAATATGGCATAAATGGCCTTGAATAAATTTGGTCACATGGAGAGACGCTCGGTGTAATTCTGTATACCACGTGAAAATTTAAGCCTGTTCTATAAAATTTAGGCATACTATAGAGAATACACCTAGGCGTATTTTTTTTCAGCACGGAATTATCAGACACCATATATAGAATCTAGCCCTTTGTGGAAAACATCCAAAAATCCATTTTTGAATAGCAAACGTAGCCATTTTCAAACCTGAAAAAATCGTGTTTGTTTTTTTTTAATGGCCATTTGCCAGATGTTGTTCTGCTCAGTGCATCTATCTTTTTGAACCATTATCAGGGAAAAAAAAAGTCCAAGTGAAAAACGCACAAAATCAAGCCATTGGGATGTAGGAGGAGCCAGCATTCTTAGTAGACTTTGTGCCTCTTTTTGGACGTTTTTCTGTTTCGAAAATAATTCCCTAAATATATAGAAAAAAATATCACAAATGTAACAAAAACCAAACCAAAAATATTTCCTGTGCTAATTTCTACCATATATTAACTGATGCATGTTATATATACCATGGCTCCCATTAATTGGTAGGAGGGTATTTGTAGGAATTTGTGTTGTTGAGTGAGAAATATTTCCATGAGTGAGAAAGCAAGAAGTCTATTTCTAGACTGCCAGAAATGATGATCTGGGAATGCTGCAAGCAGAGTAGTTTCAAGGTTCAATTTTATTTGCTATCCCGTTTATTCTAATTAAAATCATAGTGGTTTCACCGAGGAGGCGCAAAGCTTATCTGGAGACATGGAATTCTTACCTCCAGATTCTAAGTCCCCGGGGGTGCAGTCTTATCCTTAATTGCCTGCGGTAGGGAGTTGAAATGAGCTTCTTGCACTTGGATGGTGCTGTGTTAGGACTCGACAGCCTCTGACAGGGGGGGAGGGGGTAGCAGGAGGGGAGAGGGGGGAGTAGGGGGGGAGGGATGCTGGAGGAGGAGGGGGGGGAGGATATAAATGGGACCAAGGGGAGGAGGGAATAATGGGATTATAGTGGTAGGTTGGATAAGTAATGCATTTAATCAACCAGGAATAAAAGGAAAGTAGTGCTTATATGGAGGATAGGGGTTCAGGCAAAGAGGTCTATTGGAAGGACGAAGATGGGTATCATGCAAAGAGACATCCTTGCTTCTTTGTTAAAGCGTGCTGAGAACAGTCTCAATAATGGACAAAGTGCGCTTCAGGAGGTTGTAACAACTAACTCTACCTCAGGAGATCTCTGGCTGGGGAGTGTTTAGCTTGTAATAGATACTGGGGTATATATGTTAACACTTGAGGGGAGCAGTTCATGTGAGCAGCAATTGTATGTTAAGCATATTGGGGGGAAAAGGGGCTTTCAAGGGAGGTACTGATGGATAGGTTTTACGTCTATAATGCATATAGAGATAGAAGTTGGGGGGGGGAAGGTGGGAAGGGGGGGGGACATATATGGACGGTGGAGTGATCGCAGTGTTGGTGTGTATATGTTAGTTCATTGGAAAAAGGATTAATGGATGTAAAATGTTTCATTGCATGTACTCTATGTTGGTTTGACGGATCACCAATAATAAAAAAAAAAATATTGAAACACAAAATCATAGTGGTTACAAAAGTTTAAAAATTAGAAAAGGCTAACAACATAGACACAAAGACATGACTAAGTAGACTCAAAAGGAATATTAAAATGTAATAAAACATTTCAGTTTGTGGAGGGCAGAAGGTAAAGAATGAGTATGGGAATGTGACAAGGAGAAAGGTTGGGTCTGGGAGTACAACAGGGGTTTAAAGGCAGACAATGATAAAAACGAACAATAGCAAGCACACATTGCAGAAAACACATGGGAATGAAGAGTGGTTCTGCCACCTGATCCAGATCAATTTTAAACAGTTACCCCCCCCCCCCCCCCGTTTACTAAGCCGCACTAGCGCCATCACGGCCCATTCACTTTGAGGTCCTTTTATCGAGCTGCGGTATAAAGAGCCATGCGGTAGTGGTGGGGGCTGCTTTTGCTGCAGCAGGTAAACAGGCCCTATAAAAGATGTGGCCATGATGGGGGGAGCACTTAATGTGACCCATTGAGGTGGTGGTAAGGGCTCCTGCGGTAACCCAGCGGTAACTGGGCGGTGCGCGGTGCTGCCCGATTACCACAGGGTTAGCACTGCTCTAGAAATTACAGAATTATTTTCTGTAGCGTCGGAAATGGTGCATGCTCAAGGCGGAACTACTTCCGTCATCCGCGTTAGGCCGGTGATAATTCCTGGTTGCCGCACGGCAACCCTTTATTAAAAAGGCCCCTTTGAATGGGCTGTGTCAGCATTGCTGCGTGGCTTAGTAAACAGGGGGGGTTAGCTTTTTTTTTGGAGGGGGGTAATTAGGGAGGTGCCAAAATTGATTCTGTGATTGGTACAGATGGAAGGTTGTTTTTCATTTGCTGATATAGTGCAAGGGTATCTACGACAGTGAGGAACTACTCCAAGGTGTTTCCTAGGTGTTATAGCCACATTAGAGAAACAAAAGTCTTACGATACGATATAAAGGAAAACAAGTATAGGTCAGTTTGCAAGCACTGTTCTGATAAATATTTTTTGTCCAGTCTCTTTCCTTTCCGACAACCTCTGGAGAGGAAAAAATTGTGCAAATCTGTGAAATAAAGTAGTTGTTTGGGAATTTTGCCCTTAAATTTAGCCCAAAATTAACAGCACAGGCTGGCTATTGATGGTGCAGAATGATGTTTTAATGCTATATTTTTTTCCTTTCACACAGAAATTCAGTCTCAGCTCAACTTGGTTCAACATGGAACAGCTGGGATCAGCGTGTTTGTAGGGCTCAAAGGCACGAAGGAAGAACTGGGACTGAAAGCCTCAAATTACTATATTTTTCCCAGTAAACACCTGGATAAAGTGTAAGTAGAAAGCTTGTAAAATTGCCATAAGAGATAATGCTCTTTTTCATTTCCTGATTAACCCCCTGTACATCAAGAAATGCTCAATTCTGAAGAGAAAAGAGCACCTCCAACTCCCAAGAATTGGAACGAGCTGTCATTTTGATTCATGACATCACTCTGCAATCTGTCTACCAGGATATTTAGGGTGAATGGCTGAAGAGAGTCAGGCTGAGCCAGTCCTGGCTTCCCTCATTAATCCATGGACTTGAACTGTTGTTCTTTTCTGAGGAAACTCAACTGTGCTGAAATAGTGATGGTGTATGGTAGTATGACCAAGATGCCTTGGTTCTCAAAGGTTGGATCTTCAGGATATCTACAGTGATGTCTAGGTGATGTTCTTTGGTCTGAGAACCAGGTTAATTTGCACAACCTGGTTACTTAGAGAACCAGATCTGTTATATTATAGCGGAGTGGAGGAGTAGCCTAATGGCTAGGGCAGTAGGATTTGAATTAGGGAAGCCACGTTCAAATCCCACTGTCACTCCTTATAACCATGAGCAAGGCATTTGACCTTCTATTGTTTGAGGTACAAACTTAGGGCTCCTTTTACAAAGCTGCGATAGAAGGGGCTCTGCTGTAGCGTCGGCATGTGGATTTGCCACACGTCAAGGCCCCCTTTTTAGCGCAATGGGAAAAAGACTTTTTGTTTTTTGGACAAAGGAAATGGCTATGCAGTAAGTGAACTACTTGCCACGTGGCCATTTACCAGGAGAGCCCTTACCACCACCTATTTAGGAGGTGGTAAGGGCTTCTGCGCTAACCTGGCAGTAACTGGGCAGTGCGTGGGGCTGCTCGATTACCACCAGGCAGAAATGCATTGCGTTGGGGGCAGGCAGTACTGCCGGGCTACTTTGGTAACCCAGTGATAGTTCGGGATTGGTGCGTGGCAAAGCAGTGTTACGTGTACCACTGCTTTGTAAAACAGGCCCTTAGATTATAAGCCCTCTGGAGAAAGGGAAAGGCCTCCTGTTCCTGAAAATAACACATCTAAAGCTACTACTGAACAGGCATGAGCTAAATCCAAATTGTTAACATAGCTGGAGCTTTGTAACTCTCTTCTCAAAGTAGAGGGTTACATATCCCAGAACGCTTAACAGTATCTATCTAAAAGCAAGGCTTGACTTCAAGAATCTCAGATGGCTGAGGCCATTGGCCAACAAGTTGGAGGGAAGGAGAAGTGTGTAGAGTTCTTGGGACTGGAATCACAGATGTCTAAGGGAAATATCATAGACAGGCTGTGTAGTTATTTATCATAGAAAAGAATTGTAATTCAGCCTGAAAAATTCCTGTGAGCAAACTGTTGTTTTGTGTTTATTTCCAGGGAATCGTCGTATACTTCCGCCTCCAGAGATGATGCACCAGAACACATTCCCACATTATATGCAGCATTCCCATCAGCCAAAGATCCCACGTGGGAAGAGAGATACCCAGGTACTTTGGTGCTTGGTTATTTTGTTAAACCATATGGTTTTTACAATAAACTAAAATTACTTAACTGTAATATGTGATCTCTGAGGCCACAATAACGCTAGTATGTCCCATACATTCTCAACAGAGCTCACCTGAAAGTTCTGGAAGTTTTGAAGTAAAAGCTTCATGTAAGCTTCAGTTGTTATCACCCATGTGTGAGGACTGTTATTCTCACACATGGGTGAACAGAGAAGGATAATATTCAGCTAGTCTGATAGGCTGGTGTACAGGACATTAACCCCCTAGAGCTGTGGCGTCTGCAGGCACTGTTAATGAGGTAATGACTGCAGTGAATAATTACTGGGCTAGTGGAGCCCAAGATCAAAGGGAAGGACATCTGTTAATGCACACTGCGCCCTGCGAGGGTCTCGTATCCAAGCACTGACAAGGCCTGACCCTGAAACCCTCATGATCAAAAGCCCCACGCTGTTCCAAACAGCGCTCTAAAATAGCGCTGGAACAGCGCGGGGCTTTACCGTACCGATGATCAGAGATAATGCATGCAAATTTATGCAGCGCAATTATCTCTGATCATGGGGTAGAAGTGCGGGCGAATTGTGCCGAGCATGCACTCAGCACAATCCTCCTGCACTTGTTTGACAGGTCTGGGCTGTCAAAATCCCAAAACTGTCAAACACAGGGGCTGGAGGTCCAGGGGCCACCAGGCCCTGACTACCCCTGTCCCGAGCAACGGGGGCTGGAGGTCCGGTGGACCTCCGGTCTCCCCAAACGATCCCACCCCCCCAGTTTCAGGGAGGGCTGGAGATCCAGTGGGTCTCCAGCCCCCCCCCCAAACCCTCAGAAAAAGACTCCCTGGTGGTCCAGTGGCCGCCGGTCAACCCCCTCCCAGCGAGCGACAGGGGTGGGCGGACCCCCCAGCCCACCCCAACTCCCAGAGTTGTTTGCCGCCGAATCCCCTGGTAAAAATAACCCCGAACCCCCTCCTGGCCCCCCTACCTTAGTTGGAGGAGGGACGCAGCATGCCTCCCTCCTCTTCCTTTGACGCCGCAAAATGGTGGCGCCCAGCCCTGTCCAGTGCATCCTGGGATGCTCTGGGTGGGGCTACACACCATATAAGGAAGGAAGAGGAGGGAGGCAGGTTGCGTCCCTCCTCCAACTAAGGTAGGTGGGGCCGGGAGGGGGTTCGGGGTTATTTTTACCAGGGATTCGGCAGCAGACAACTCTGGGAGTTGGGGAGTTGGGGTGGGCTGGAGGTCCGCCCACCCCTGTCACTTGCTGGGAGGGAGGGGGTTGACTGGCGGCCACTGGACCACCAGGGAGTCTTTTTCTGGGGGGTTGGAGACCCACCGGATCTCCAGCCCTCCTTGAAACTGGGGGGATGGGATCGTCGGGGGGGGGGGTGCTTTGCGTCATTGGGGGGAATGGGGGCCTGCCAGCATGCAAATGCAAGCTATACAGGGCTCACCATTCCTCCCCAATGATCTGCAAACCCTAACGCCAGCTCGGAGCTGGCGTAGGGTTTGCCGCAGCCAGCGACCCAATCTTTGGCGCGCTGGTCACTGATCATTGGGGATGAATGCGTTAAGCCCTGTTTAGTATGCATTTGCATGCTACTTGCGGTAAGAGAACCTTGAGCACGTTATTTCACGCGCTCGAGGGCTCTGATCATGGGGCGATAGGAAATGCCAGCACTAGTATGGTGCTAACAGCCTCTAGCGCCAGTGTTAGCTTTAGATCATCTGCCCATGAATTGTTTCTGAAATCACAAAGGCTAAACACCCTGCTTACAATACCTACTCATTCAACATTTAAACCTGTGTATTACTGTTACCAAGCTTTTGTCATTATTCTTTCCAGACAGGTCCACCTTAACTGTTCTGACCGGTGCACAATACGAGTGGTTTGAAGAGTGGAAAAATAGAAAAGTGAAAAGAGAGGGACGGATTATGAGAGTCTAAAGAACTCTTTTGGGGAGGCCATGGTGGAGGCGGTCCTGAAGCACTTTCCCCAATTAGTTGATAAGGTGAAACCATTCATATATTTTATAATGATATATTTTTGATAATACAGAAATCTAGGGGCCCTTATACTAAGCCATGTAGGTGTCTACGTGCACCCAATGTACGTCAATTCGGAGTTACCGCCTGGCTACCGTGTGGCCCAGGTGGTAATATCATCTCACTCGGAAACTGGGCAGTAATCGCCATTCTACACGCGTATTCAATTACTGCACGGTTACCGAGTGAGACCTTACCGCTAAGTCAATGGGTGGCGGTAAGGTCTCGGACCGAAAATGGACACATGCTAATTTTAATTTTGCCACACATCCATTTTTGTCAAAAATTTAAAAAGGGCCTTTTTTTACAAGCGCACTGAAAAATGGATCTGTGCACGCCCAAAACACGTGCCTACTCTAGTGCAGCCCATTTTTCAGTTTAGCTTAGTAAAAGGACTCCTTATACTGAAAGAAGTACTTCTTGATGTACAGTCCTTTTTCAAGAAAATAGTAACTGTGTTTAGAAATTGTTTTGGGGCAGCTTACTTGATAAAGTAAGATCATTCTTATATTTTATGACTAGTAAGAAAGGCCCATTTCTGAGGCCAATGAAACGGGTGCTAGCAAGGCGCTTTCCTTACCATCCCCTTCCCCTTGTTGCTGGACTTACCCTCCGTGTTGATCGCGGCGGATCAGGTGTTCGGACGGCACTCCGTGTGGGGGGTGGGGGTGGGTGGAGGATCTGCGTAGGTCGCTGTTTTTTTGTGTGCGTTGGGGGGGATGGAGCGTCGGAGGGCGGTGGAACTGGGGATTCGTTGAGTGTCAAAGCCCCGCCCCGAACGTCATCTCGTTGTGATGCGAGGGCGGGGCAAGCACTCATGGTGGAAAACTGATCTGGACCATGACAACTTAACTTGGAATGCTGGGTAAGTTTGCCTCATAGAACGTTGGCGGTGCGTTTTATATAGAGAGATGATATTTGTTTGTGACATTTATATCCCACATTATCCCAAACAAGTTTGAGTTCAATGTGGCTTACAATAAACAGTATAGGATATATAACACCAAGAAAAAATGAATAAGAAAGTAATTTTTGTAAGAACCCAATTATACAATACAATATCATAGATGTACTGGGATAGCTATGGATGTTTAACATTTAGAAAATCTATTATGAATGAGAAATTGTACATGAAGCAAAGAGAAGGTTAATGATAGAGTATTAACCAATTCAGGTAATGATTAGTTGTTTGAGATACGGTTGTCCTTTGTGAGGGTTTGCTTGAATAGGAACGATTTGAGGATTTTGCGGAATTTGGTATATTCCTGTATATTTTTTATTGTGGGTGGTAAGGAGTTCCACCATTTGGTTCCTAGGTAAGTGAAGTCTGCAGAGTGCACAGTCTTGTAGGTCACGTTTTTGCAATTTGGAAGAAGTCTGAGAGAGTCTCTCGCCTCATATTTAGCATTTTTTTGAGATTTTTTTAATGGTACCCATATAGTCTGGAGCTGTGCCATTTAGGATTTGAAAGATAAAGGTACATAATTTGAAGGTGATTCTCGCTTTGATGGGAAGTCAGTGTAATTTGATTAATAAAGGGGAGGCACTTTCAAAATGAGAGATTTTGTATATGAACCTGGCTGAAGTGTTTTGAGGAGTTTGGCGTTTTCAACAGGCACTCCTTACAGCCAGCATATATGGCATTACAGTAGTTGAACTGAGATAATGTTAATGATTGTACCAATCATCTGAATGTTTCTGATGAGAAATAGGGTCTCATCCTTTTTTAGTTTCTAAAGAGACCTGAAAGATTTTGTGATTACGGAGGAAATTTGAGTATCAAATGTTTGTCTGTAGTTATTCCTAGAATTGTCAGATTATTATCAGTAGGGGGGGGAGGGGGGGATGAAGTGTTGTCAGTTGTGAAACTGTTGTAGTCGTTTTGGTCAATCTATACTAAAAGAAGTACTTCTTGATGTACAATCCTTTTTTAAGAAATAGTACCCGTGTTTAGAAGTTGTTATTGGGCAGCACTTTGCTGGGATATGTAGTTTCACCATAACTGTCTGACGCTGAAAGTTACTTTTTTGGTCTTTGTGCTCATGTATTCCCCTAATGAAGTTTAGGCA
Source organism: Microcaecilia unicolor (assembly GCF_901765095.1). Classification (NCBI taxonomy): domain Eukaryota; kingdom Metazoa; phylum Chordata; class Amphibia; order Gymnophiona; family Siphonopidae; genus Microcaecilia; species Microcaecilia unicolor. The sequence goes on along the minus strand of NC_044034.1, from coordinate 297,707,065 downwards.
AAATGGGGGCCCTGGTTGGGAATACTGAAATGAATTAAGTATCCTACTGTTCTGAAGAATTATGATGGAAGCTTTTTTGTATTTCTCCCAATTGGTTTCACTGGCGGATTTTAATCTTCACCGGGAGAAAATTCCCACTTCTTGGTAACAGGGGCATAGCCAGACTTTGGCAGGAGGGGGGGTCCAGAGCCTGAGGTGAGGGGGCACATTTTAGCCCCCCCCCCCGGCACCGCCGACCCCTCCCTTGCCACCTCCAGCAGCAACTTTGAGCCCCCTGCTGATGGCCCTCTCGACCCCTCTCCCACCGCCAACCCTCCCCCATCACCGCCGTCGCCTACCTTTGCTGGCGGGGGACCCCAACCCCCCCGCCAGCCGAGGTCCTCTTCTTCCGGCGCAAGGCTTCGTTGTGTTTCTGTGAGTCTGAAGTCCTGCGGCGGGAGGGGGGGAGTCGAGAGGGGGGGAGTCGAGAGGGTCGTCGGCAGGGGGGATCCAGGGCTAAATCTATGGGGGCCCAGGCCCCCGTGGCCCCACATAGCTACACCACTGCTTGGTAAAAGAAGTTTTTTTTGGTATCACTGTCACTTCTAGGTTGTGTATAAGTTAATAATGACCATACGCGTGATCCCCAAATTCTATATATGGTGCTCAAAATTGAACATGCAAATTTGGGCACATGCCCAATTTTGCACATGCAATTTCATTGAACAAGCCAATTAGCGCCAATAATTGGGCGCTAACAATCAGTTGATGCTAACTGGCAACAATTTGCATTTACACACACATCTTTGTAGTTGGTGCCTATAAAGATGCATTCATAAATTTTTCGTGTGGATCCAAAAAAAGGGAGCATGGCTATTGGAAGGGCATGGGCAGATCATGGGCATTGCTAGAATTTGCATCAGTGTTATAGAATATGGTAGATCTACACCTAATTTAGGTGCAAGGATTTCCACCAGATTTGAATTAGTGTAAATCCTCGTGCCCAAAATTAGGTGCGAACCCCAGCTCTAAGTGCTATTCTGTGAATGGCGCCCAACTGGGAGCATCATTTATAGCACAGCATTTAGCGCTCATTTTTTTCAGTGTCCATATTTGGGTACTATTTACAGAATCTAGTCTGATATGGAGAATATTTTAGATTTGAGTCTTCTTTCAGAAGGGCTTAGGAAGGATTTGCCCTTCTCTGGCCTGGCTAGGGTTACCATATGTCCGGATTTACCCGGACATGTCCGGATTTCTAGACAAACGGGCAGGCTGGTGGGCGGACAAATGGGCAGACTGATAGCCTCCCCTCCCCTTACTTACTACTGCCCTGGTGGTCTAGTGACCTCTTCCGCCTTTGAGGCAGGAAAGAGCCCCCTCTTTCCTGCCTGGAGCACTGCCCTGTATGCATCCTTCCTGTTGATGATCTCGGCGCCGATTCAAGATGGCCGCCGAGAGTTGAAGTGGCCTCGCGAGACAACTCTCGGCGGCCATTTTGAATCGGTGCTGAGATCAGCAATAGGAAGAATGCATACAGGGCAGCGCTCCAGGCAGGAAAGAGGGGGCTCTTTCCTGCCCCAAAGAGGTCACTAGACCATCAGGGCAGTAGTAAGGTAAGGGGAGGGGGGGTGACGGGGTGTGTGACAGGTGGAGGGGAAATGTGAGAGGGGGCGGAGTGAGGCGTGAAAGGGGGCGGGGCATGTCCTTTTTTGGGGGGACAAAATATGGTAACCCTAGGCCTGGCGGTTATTCCAATTCCCTGGTCAGACATCATTTGGTTATTTTTGAATTACCTAGGAGGGGTGACATGAGGAAGAGGGTGGACTCATTTTAAACTGGAGTTTTAAATGAAACAGTACATTTTGATATGAAGAAATTTAGTGGCCTCTGAAAGAGAGGGAAAGAAGGTGGAGGTTAGTTGCATTGTGGAATTTGTTTGAAAAGATAGGTTGGGTACAGCCTCTGGCTTGTTTCTCAGTAAATTATTCTTACTGGGCTGTCTGGTATTTTGTTGAGCTGGAGATCTCCAAAAGAAAACATCGTTAATTGGAGCATAAATATATGATATCACAAGAGTGGTCTGATAAAGAATTCTACATGAGTTCTTTAGCTTACCGGAAAGATTTAGAAATGGCTAAGAATCAAATTGATTCCAGAAATTGTCCAAGAGAAAATTTTGCTATTGTAAAATCATTATTACAGTTCCCTATTCAATTGTCATGGCTACTTTGATAACTCCTCAAATCCAATATCAAATTTTGCTTTTTATTTTTCAAATAATCAGTTACTTGTAAAATTTGGGTTCGCAGTCTTAACAGAAAACAGCAATTGTTCCTCATTTATATAAAGTGTCATGGAGGACCTTCACTAAGACAGATTTGGTGAAGGTGATATAAACACTTCTACCAGTCCCCTGAATAGATACCAAGTAGGTCTTTCATTCATTCTCAGTTTAGTTTCTATTTTTTGTCTGGTGCCAATAGGTCTGAAATGTAGCAGTGTCAGGGCCTATATTGAAGTCATCTTTTGATCATGGGGTATCTCTAATTTGCCTGTTGTGGGAAAGTTGGTAGAATGTGTAGTTGGGAAAACAATTTCAGGTTTTTTGGACTCAAAATTTTGGCCTGGACATAGACCCAAGTTTCTTCTGGTGACTGTTCTGGATTCCATTTTACCAGAATTAAAGGAAAGGAGAGTTCAGTGGTCATGATTTTTTGGACACAGCTTGAGCCTTCGATTTCGTAGATGCTGACAGAGATAAGAGTTGGGGCCACAGTGTTTGAATGGTTATAGTAATTTTTATCAGGTGGTATTTTGATCCACGACACAAATACACAGGTAGTGTGAGCCTGGGTTAGGAATTTCAACTTTTGATATAGTTTGATACAGCTTGAGTGTAATTTATTCATTAGGGTATTTTGCAACCGTCAGGCATGCTTGGTGCCCCCTCTAAATGTGGTGTGTGTGGTGGGGGGAAGACAGGGCATTTGCTTTATTTCATCTTCCTTTCCCCTCTTAATGCCAGCTGTGGATGCAAATCAATTTCCATTGTGTTCAGACTTCATATTCAAGGCTGGGTTAACAGTACATTGGGACCTAGGCAAATAATACAGTATTGGAATGGAAGGAATGCAAAAGGAGTATCCCACATAGATCAGCGCTTTTCCCATTACTTTTTAAGGCGTATAAGTTCCAGCTGAATATCAACCAGGACATATGCCTATTTTTGAGTTTAAAAGCCCTCAAAGCCTCTCAAATACCCCCCTCTCTCCTACCCCCACCCCCTCAGACTGTGAGCATCAACGCCCCTCTCCTTCCCTGCCCCCCCACCTCCAAGGTCTTGGTGAGCCCTCCTGGGCCATCCTGTCTCCCTGGTGGACCTAGTGGGTTTGTTGGGGGCAGGAGCAAAGCGCCTTCGCTCCAGCCCCTTGCAGCTGCTGAGACCTCTTGTGGCAGCTTGTGGTACTTCATGTAGTACAAAGTGCTACAGCCAGGCTTATTACAAGATATTCAATGATAGAACATATTGCCCCGTTCTTAGCAGAATCACATGGGCTTCAGGTGAAATTCCATATACAGTTTAGGATAATTATGTTTAGTGTGGAGAAGCTTGTATAAACCGAGTACTGGCCTGCGGCATTCAGTATTTCAGGTTTATTTGCCTAGTCGGAATTCACATTCTAATAAAATCTTTTGGGCTGTCCTTCTTTAAACCATGTGTAATTAGTCAGTACTCGCTAACAGATTTTTTCAGTGTTTGGACCACTACTATGGTATCAGTTGTCACTGGAAATCCAGAAAGAGTCTGACTTTTTTACTGTAAAGAAGAACATTAAGGGGTCCTTTTACTAAGCCGTGGTAAAAAGTGGCCTGCGGTAGTGCGAGCACTTATTTTGGGCATGTGCTAGGCCATTTTTTACTGTGTCTAGAAAAAAGGGCCTTTTTTTAAGGGGCCGGAAAACGAATGTGCGCTAAAATTGAAACTGGCGTGCATCCATTTTTGTCATGAGACCTTACTGCTACACATTGACCTACCAGTAAGGTCTCACATGCTACTCGCGCAGTAAGCATGCAGCACGCACCAACTGCTGTTTACCGCCTGGTAAGCGGCTCACAACAGAAAATAGAAAATTATTTTGGCGAGTGCCAAATTCAGAATTAGCCGGGCGGTAGTGCTGATTTGGCACATGCTGTATGTATGTAGGCCCTCCTGTGCCTTTGTAAAAGGGCCCCTAAGAGCTATGGGCTTCTTTTACAAAGCCACGTTAGCGATTTCCACTCAGCAAATGAGAGAACACCCATAGGAATTGAATGGGCTTCCTCTCATTTGCCGCACCGAGAATCGGTAGTTCAGCTTTGTAAAAAAAGAGGCCCTATATCCCTTTAGTGTCCAATGTTCCCATCAATCTGTTCCCATATGGCTTATTACGTGAATATTGGACACTAAAGGGTCAATAAAGCATTTGCTACTTGATTTTATTGGTTGGGATGGGATTAGTTGGAGAGAAGATTAGAGATTAGAAGATAAGTTTTAATTATGTTTTGAATGTTTGTATTTTTTGCTCATTATAATTATGTATTTTAAATTGTAACTCACAAGTTTTGTAATAGGTGGGTTATAATTGTTTTAATAATCATAATAAGAATAATTATTATTTTTATTCTTAAACTTTCAGTGAACTACATTGAAAGTGCATCTCCTGTTTCTTACTAATACCTTTTCTCTAGGCTTAGAGATCTTGTTATGGATAGAATGATTCCTTCCAAAACTGCTTCTTCCATGTCACCAGTCCTTATAGATGTTTCTTATAGTGCCCACTTTCTGTAAAATAATTCATTCAGTAAATGTAATCAGGCTATGATCTTTCCTCTCCACTCACTGTGATATAAAAGGAAATAATATTCAGATTGTAGAATGTTTCTGGTTTGTTTGCTGTGTGGATGTTGGTTGCTCAGACTTGTGTTTTGGTCTCACACAGATTGACTGCATATCCACTGGGACACCTCTGACTAATCAGCATTACATCGCTGCCCCAAAGGGTGAATGGTATGGAGCAGCCCATAATATCAACCGTTTCAGTGCTGAGACTACTGCTACAATCCGGGCAACAACTCCCATCAAGAATCTTTACCTGACAGGTATCAACACAGGAACTATATTTCACAAGTGTCTTCTATACAGCGCCTACATCTGAAACTCTTAGAATCCCAATCTGCATCCAGATATTTGGGTGTCTCATGCAGTTTTCACATACAAATGACTTAAATCCTGCATTGCTTTATTTCAGTGGTTCTCAAACTGGGTCTCTTTATTTATTTGTGCATTTTTGTATCCCACTATTTAAGCACTTATTGGCAAAAATTAGAATTTATGCACGTACATTGCTAAGTATATTCTGTAATGTACTGCGCCTAAATTCTAACATGCACAGGCAAAAAGGGGCCTGGTTATGGGCGTGGAAATGGGCATTTTGTGGGCATTCTAAAATCTACACACGTTATAAAATATGGGCCAGTGAGCTTAAATCTATGCGCAGGGATTTACACCAGCTTTTCGTTGGCATAAATGGACGCACGTAGATTCGTTTGCATTAACTATGCCTAAGTGTATTCTAAATACTGTGCGTAAATCTACCTGCAGTATTTAGAATACTCTTAGGCGTAGTTGCCTAGTGCGCATTAATTTTAGGTGCCATATATAGAATTGTGCTCTATAGGGGTAATCCTTCCCTGCTGACCACTCTTAATTAAAAGTACTGGTTTAGAGAACTGCATTAGAATAGGGATTGCAGGATTCCCACAGGTACAGAAGAAATTGCCATGGGATTCCCATTGAAGCATGATCAAAATCTCTGGAGACTCCAGCATAAGGCTTAGAATGCACTGAAAGAAGCAATTGGAGTACCAGAATGAGGCTTGGAATGCCCAGAGAGGCAGCTGGAACACCAGACTGAGGCTTGGATCACTCATTGGTTGAATAGTGAATACCATTCAAAAAAACCATGGAAGGCTGTTGGGGTTTGGAGGAAATGGAGGGCTGCAAACAAGTAAATAATAACACCAACTCATGCGGGTGGGGATGGAGGAGATAATTGTGAGGTTGGGTGGGAATGGAATGTATCTTAGCGGGTATAGGTTAGGGGTAGGATAAATTTTTGTCTCTGTGCAACTCTGTACACTGGTTGGCAATCCTACTCTGGTCCCAAGTTTCCCACATCTGTCAGGAGTTTAGTATTCTCATGCAGGAGACTTGGCAGGTCTGCAGACCTCCTCTTGACTTTGGGGCCCTAGGCATATACCTAGTTTGCTTATGCGTTAATTTTGCCTAGTTCACATTCTTTTAATCCAGTGCAGCGGGAATGAGCAACGGTAATTTCTTATATCATTTTTTCTTTCCTCATCTTTGTTTTGGAAGCTGTCATACAGATCAGGGAGAGCAGGAGATTCATGCTAGTGGTGGCTATACTTCTACTTCTGCCTAGAACTAGTTTGGTAATGCCGGACTATAAATGCAATTTGTATTGTAATGTAATACAATACTTTAAGACCCTGTTAGATTCAAGGCCCCTATAGACTTGACTTAGAAGCATTATTATTTTTAAAAAGTTGAATCTGACAGGGTGTTGAAGCTTGTTATATTTATAGCCCTGCAGAAGCACAAATTCAGCCACCACTTGCTCTTTCTAATCTGTATGACAGGCTCCAAAACAAAAATGAGAAAAGAAAAATGATACAACTCAAATTCATTGGTTTCTCCAATGATATAATGCTACTGTATCTGCTTAAAGCAGTGGTGGTTTTCATACCCAACAAGTCTGCTTTTCAGTTTGTCCATAGTGAATATGCGTGAGATTTGCATGCACTGGGGGATATTCTGAAAATCAGACTTGACTGTGACTTGAGGACCAGATTGAGAACTACTGGCTTCCCATTTTTATCTATGTTTCCTGCTGAAGAAGCTGCTTCAGGCACTAATGACAGGCTGCAATTCTTACATTCTTGTGCTGGGTTGCAGGTCAGGATGCTTTTGTGTGTGGATTTGCTGGAGCTCTGCAAGGAGCAATTGTCTGTGCCTCAGCCATCCTTGGACGGAACCTGTATTTGGATGTTTGGAACTTCCGGAAACAACTCAAGAAAACCAACTCCAAGAAGAGCAACTGACCTTTTATACTGTAGCTAGAAACTGATTATTTTCTTAATAAAAATAAATAAAAGTCCTCTGCCTTCACGTCGTGTTTTTACTGTGTAGTCAGATGGATAGCCAAACTGATTCAGCTTTCAATTCACAGATCAACCTGCTTCTTAACTTCCAAAGCTATTTATTACAGATCAGTATAACTTACTAAACATAAAACTTACTGTAAAATATAATAGAAATTAGATTAACTAGCCCGAGTCCAGGACTGACGTTAACCATTAGGCAAGAGTAGGCAGTCACCTAGGGTGGCAGCTTTGAGGGGGCAGTAACGAGCAGCTACAGCTGAAGCAAAATCGTAGTCTAGACCAGGGTTTTCAATCCAGTCCTTGAGACACACTCAGCCAAAAAACCTGATTGGTTGGGTGTGTGGTCTACACACAGAATCAAGAGAGCCATCAGCCTGATTGTTGAGCTAAATTATCAAGATATCATGGCACATGGTGGTGGGGGGGGGGGGGGGGGGGAAGAGGTGTAAATTATCAAGATATCATGGCACATGTTGGTGGTGGTGGTGGTGAGGGAGAGGTGTTGCCCAGGGGCCTTAAAGTAAATTACTACTAATACTACTTATTTCTATAGTGCTACTAGACGTACGCAGCGCTGTACACTTGAACATGAAGAGACAGTCCCTGCTCGACAGAGCTTACAATCTAATTAGGACAGACAAACAGGACAAACAAGAGATAAGGGAATGTTAAGGTGAGGATGATAAAATGAGGGTTCTGAACAAGTGAATAAGGGTTAGGAGTTAAAAGCAGCATGAAAAACGTGGGCTTTTAGCTTAGATTTGAAGACGGCCAGAGATGGAGCTTGACGGACCGGCTCAGGAAGTCTATTCCAGGCATATGGTGCAGCAAGATAAAAGGAACGGAGTCTGGAGTTAGTGGTGGAGGAGAAGGGTGCAGATAAGAGAGATTTACCCAGTGAACGGAGTTCCCGGGGAGGAATGTAGGGAGAGGTGAGAGTGGAGAGGTACTGAGGAGCTACAGAGTGAATGCACTTATAGGTCAATAAGAAGAGTTTGAACTGTATGCGGAAACGGATAGGAAGCCAGTGAAGTGACTTGAGGAGAGGGCTAATATGAGCATAACGGCCCTGGCGGAATATTAGTCGTGCAGCAGAATTTTGAACAGATTGAAGAGGAGAGAGATGGCTAAGTGGGAGAGCTGTGAGAAGCAAGTTGCAATAGTCTAAGCGAGAGGTGATAAGAGCGTGAATGAAGGTTTTGGTAGTGTGCTCAGAAAGGAAAGGGTGAATTTTGCTGATGATATAGAGAAAGAAAGGACAGGTTTTAGCAGTCTGTTGAATATGTGCAGAGAAGGAGAGGGAGGAGTCGAAGATGACCCCAAGGTATGAGCTGATGAGACAGGAAGGATGTGACAGTGTTATCCACAGAAATAGAGAATGGGGGAGGAGGAGAGGTTGGTTTAGGGGGAAAGTTAAGAAGCTCAGTCTTGCCCATGTTTAGTTTCAGATGGCGCTGAGACATCCAGGCAGGCTGATACTTTGGCCTGGGTTTCGGCTGAGATTTCTGGTGTGAAGAGGTAGATCTGGGAGTCATCTGCGTAAAGATGATACTGAAAACCATGGGATGAGATCAGAGTACCAAGGGAAGAAGTATAGATGGAGAAGAGAAGAGGTCCCAGGACAGATTCCTGAGGTACACCAACTGACAGTGGGATAGAAGTAGAAAAGGATCCACTAGAGTATAAACTAAAGGTACACTGGGAGAGATAAGAAGAAAACCAGGAAAGAACAGAGCCCTGAAATCCAAGTGAGGACAGCGTATCAAGGAGCAGGCTGTGATCAACAGTGTCAAAAGCAGCAGATAGATTGAGAAGGATGAGGATAGAATAGAGACCTTTGGATCTGGCTATGAACAGATCATTGAAGACTTTAGCAAGCATTGTTTCAGTTGATTGAAGTGGATCAAGAATAGCTTGAGATGAAAGAAAGTCAAGGCAACGGCGGGGGAATAGGGGAGTTACAAGGCTAAAAGTCCACCTAGGGTACCTCTGGATTGTTACACTTGTTATGAGTTTTCTTAGAATATTTCAGTTGAAGGCAGTGCAAAAAGGCAATACTTTCTTTGAGGGTCTCAGAGAGACAGTAGTTGTAAGCTTATGTCAGAGCCTCATGGAAGTTTCCATTATATAATATTAATACCAAACTACTTCCTCATGATGTCTTGATCCAGAAAATAGCAAAGAAGGAAAGCCCAATTGAAGTGAGGTGGATTACCCTCAATCCAGATCTCATGATCTATTCAGTCAAAGGATAAGTGTCTTTACAGGATACTTGAGTTAATTATATAACCACAGGTCATACGGTGGCAGCATAATACAACATATCATTTGTACTAGCAGTGCAAAACATTTGTAGAAAAAGGAGCATATGTGTGTCTTCCTCTCTGACCCCAGTACTTGTCCACAAAGCCTATCCCCTATTCCCCTACCTTCCCATCAATCTAGAGGCGTCAACTGCTGTTCAGTCTTTCTGCTGCTCTACCTCTACCAGTTTGCCCAGTGCTCTGACTGTCTTATGGTTCTGAAACTTACCCCTTCCAGATGGGTTTCCCAGTGGTCCGACTGTCTCATCCTTAAGCAGCTTGTCCCTTCCAGACAGGCTTCCCAGTGCTCTGACTATCTCATGGTTCTACATCTTAACTCTTCTAGTTGGGCTTCTTAATGCTCTGTGTCATGGTGCTACAGCTTATAGCTTATCCCTTCCAGACAGGCTTCCCGATACTCTGTCTCATGATTCTACAGCTTAACCCTTCCAGACAGGCTTCCAGATGCTCTTGACTGTCTCGTGGTTCTGCAGCGTAACCCTTCAAGACGGCCTTCCCAGTGCTCTGACTCTCTCAAGATTCTGCAGCTTAACCTTTTCAGAGGGAATTCTCAATGCTCTGACTCTCTCATGGTTATACAGTTTAACCCTTCCAGATGGACTTCCCAATGTTCTGACTGTCTCATGGTTCTGCACTTACCCTTTTGAGATGGGCTTCTGGATGCTCTGTCTGTCTTATGGTTCTGCAGCTTACCACTTTGAAATGGGCTTCCCGGTACTGTGATTGTCTTATGGTTCTCCAGCTTACCCCTTCCAGATGGGCTTCCCAGTGCTGTGGCTGTCTCTTGGTGCTGCAGCTTACTATTCTGAGATGGGCTTCCTAATGCTCTAGCTGTCTTGTGATTCACAACATCTGGCTGTCCTGCAGTCCAATGGCTCCAAGGCTGTGGCTGACTTCAACCCTTGTGTTGTTCATGAATAAGTTATCTCCCTAAGCATAATATGGAACATCTGTAAACTGCTTTGATGCAAGCCTGAAAATTGTGGTCAAGCAAATCTACCAATAACTAAATAAATAACCCATATGGATGTGCATCTCAGCCTGCCCTGTGCAGTCCTAGACCCATACGTATACCAATAGACATCATTTTTAGCACCAAGCATATGATACATAGATATATCAAAACAAAATATGTATTTTTCCATTGTATTTTCCTAAACTAGAGTCTTTTCTGTTAGATTATGACAAGAGGTTGAACAAGGGGGAGGGGGGAAATAATGCTCAAAACATATGGAGGCAACTTGTATTTGGTGCAGTGACCACCTGGCATCCTGCTATACTGGACTCTGATATACTTTTGGCCAGGGCCATATCTACGTGCAGTCCCTCTAGTGGCATTTGCCCTCATAGTGCCAAACCAAGGGAGCTAACTGTTTAGCAGTTACAGACTCAGAAACCTTCAGCAGCAGCGCACAAGGATTCGCTCATTCACTTCCCTCCCTCTCCTCTCCTCCAGATCCACATCTCTCTTCCTCCTTCCCTTCCCCTCCCGGTTCCGCATCTCTCACTTTTTTTTCCTACTCCCTCCTTCCCAGTTCAGTATTTTTCTCTTCTTTCCTTCCTCTCCCCAGTCCCAATTTGGTGATCTGTCACTCTGTCCCTCCCCAGGGACATTTTAAAACTTGCCCTCAATCCATGATAGCACCAGCAAAAGGAGGTTTAATAGACAGGATTGGAAATGACGTCAAAACGTTGAAACCAATTAGGTTAATCTAAGTTTCCCCTTCTCCATGCAGCCGTCATCCCCGCACACTCAAAGCAAGTAAACCTATGAGCTGCTGCTTCCAAGTTGTTCTTTATTGCTGGTAGCATTTTTATTAATCTCACTATATTTTCAAACATGCCAGCTTGTGCAGTATATGGATCTGTACATCTGCTGTCTGGAATTTTGGACGATAGAAATAAGGAAATAAAAATTAAATTTTGGATGTAGTCTGTAGAAATTGCTTGCTTTTGCAATGTGATGGATGCCTGTTCTAGTGTGTGCATGTGATAATCTTTGAATAATTGCCTATAATAATGGCTATGGATTTCTGAACATGTGGTATCATTAAAGGACAAACTTTTAAATGCCCAGTTGGGTATATTTGCTAATCTTAACTTTGCTAAATGTTTCAGACATATCCACCTATTTGTTCCCATGATATAACTGAATTCTATTCTGTCTCACTGTATTTTCAAATGTAAGCCACATTGAACCCAACTTTGCTTGGGATAATGTGTAATATAAATGTAAAAAAAAAATCCTTTATCCTCCACATTTTAAGACATTGCCTACCTGCTGGATAGTGATAGCACAAGGAGAACAAGTTTGATCCAGTGAAGACTAACTCAAAATAACCTGTTCCTTAGCTGGGCCCTAGTACTACCATATTGAAAATGTGACCATGCCATGCCTCTGTGGTTATGCTCCACTAATAAGTTAAACGATTAACTGGATTTCTTGAAAGGATTATATAAACTTAAGATGCATGACTAGGGACACAAACATACACTTATTTATTCAATATCACAATTCTTCATGTACAGCCACAAAACAACCTTTTAGGGTGGATACTGTTCATAATGAGCTCCTTTTATTATCAACCAGATAGAGATAAGAGTTTTAAGTTTTGGCACAGTAAGTTATCACAAGAACAAAATATAAGAAAACCAATGGACTGCATTAGGGGCTTATAGCCCATTTATGTTTAAACAAAAGAGATCTGCATGAAACAAAATATTTGCCCCTGAAACATGTTCAAAACAGAATAATATTTGTGTATCTAAAAGATAAACTTCTACAAAACAGATGAAGATGTGATTACATGTGCCCCAATGAAAGGAGAGTTTAATTCTACTTCCTTTTAATTTCAATATATTCCATCATCTTTATAACACCAGGCTTCCCAAGGCAGATTACAACAACAGTTAAGATGAACCCATCAGGAAACAGGATATCCTCACTGAAATTTGGCCATCTGTATTGTACACAGTGTATGTATTTATTTCATTTTTAGTGTAGAAAAATGAACACAAAATACAGAGTTTAAAATTGCTGTTTGTACCAGCTATAATACTTTTTAAAGCTATTTTAGTGATATTTAATTGTTATTTCATTATATTTATATCTACATATGGGAAGCTTTCAAATAAATTAAAAAGCTGTCCAATAAGTGCAAAAAAAATTTGTCCTCCACCTTTTAAGGCACTGCTTATCCAATTGAAACAGCTTTAGACTTGTTACAGATGGACCAACAATAAAGAACGACAATGTGGATTGCTTTGTTTTGAGTGTACTAGAGATGACAGCTGCGCAGGGGAATGGAAACAGAGATTAACCAAATTGGCTTCCTTGCTTACAGTGGATTAGATAGGCTCACTTCCACTCCTGTTTATTAAACGCTGTGTTTAGACACAATATATATGGACTTGTTCCAGGATGGCAATTTGTTTTGATGGTTAACGTGACCATATTAGTATTGGATATTGTGTGAGCAGGTAGTAAGCTGAAGCAGTCAGGATGAATTTTATGGAATAAATGAAACATTGGTGTGGAAGCTGAATGGCGCAGTGAAAGGCTTTGAGAGATTGAGTTCCTGAGACTGCGGGGGTAAGTGTAATGCACTATATTGAAAATAAAGGTATTCTTAAAAAACTTTATTAGGAGCATTTGAGTTGATGAATTTATGAGTATATGCTCCTATATAGTATTGTTATTCCCCATTAGAGAGATCTTAAAATATCTGACCATATTATCTGCAAGATATGCCTCTCGTGGTGTTAATACTAATACTTTGTGGTTTCCTAATTTTAGAGGAGTTAGATTCAAGAAATATTTGAGTAATTCTTTTCAATACTTGGTGGTAAATATTTGGAATGATATACCATATCAGATTAGATCTATTTGGTCTTATGTTATTTTTAGAAACCAACTGAAGGCTTTATTGTTTTCTGATATAGAATCAATTTAGTTTAAATTGTTTTGTTATTTTTTTTGTAATTCCATCTGACTGGGATGTTTTCTTGTTGTGTAATCTGCAATGGAGATATATATGGAGATATAGCGGAATATAAACTAGGTATGGTATGGTATGGTATAGTACGGTATTGAAGCAGTGTGAGCAGAAATTTAGTGGCACTATGGGCTAGATTCTATATATCATACCAAAAAATTGGCGTGGAAAAAATACGCCTAGGTGCATTCTAGAAACTGCACCCAAATTTAGGTGCAGTTTATAGAATATGCCTGAATCTAGGTGTAGATTATAGAATATTCCCAACACCCATTTTCTGTGACTATATTTACTCACGGCCATTTACACCAATGAAAACCTGGTGTAAATGCCAACACCTAAATTACGCACAGAATGGAATGCCCATGACCCGCTAGGAACACCCGCGACCTGCCCATAGCCATGCCCCCTTTTCAGGTTCGCATTTAAAATTTATGCACATCACTTTATAGAATGTGCTTAGATATTTGTGCGTGTAAATTCTAATTAATTACAAATTAGTGTCAATAATTGCTTGTAAGATCCAATTATCAGCACTGATTTGGGTTGTTAAGTTTATTAAGTTGCGAGCACAAAAGCAGAATATAACTGGATTTGAGCGTGCAACTCAAGTCACCCTATATAGAATCCAGGGGTATTTGGGAGAGTGCTGCTGAATATCTGGGCAGACCTTTCAGCATGAGTTAACCAGGTAAGAGCTGCTCTAATTACAAACAGTGGAAAAGGTCTCATAGACCTGGAAAACATGAGTAACATTCTATACAGCCCAAACCTGAACTGGATCTGACTGTTTCTGAGGGAGTGAAGAACATGTGAGGTGAAACAGGGTGAGAGCATCCACATAAAGCAACCACTGAGCATAGAGTTTTGGAGGGAATCTTCCTCTTCCTTTCCCCTCATCTCACATGAGCCCAGAAGGTAAGACATGTTTTCCCTTTCATCTGTGACAGCCCCTAGACCAGTGGCGTAGCCAGACCTCGGCAGGAGGGGGGGTCCAGAGCCCAAAGTGGGGGGCACATTTTAGGCTGCCTCCCCCAGCCACCGCCCCTCCCCCGCCACTTCCGACCCCCCCTCCCTGCCGCCGCCACCAACGCCACTGTCACCGCCGCAAGATACCTTTGCTGGTGGGGGTCCCCATGCTCAGTTTCACTTAAAGGAATGTACAGGATGTCAGGACTCAAGAAAGCACAGATCAGCGAATGTGGCGCACCAGAGTCTGGTGCAGAAGAAGACCGCTTGGCAGGGGTTGGGGACCCCCGCCATCAAAACCAAAGACCCAGACTAAATCTGTGGGGGCCCAGGCCCCTGTGGCCCCACCTAGCTACGCCCCTGCCCTAGACTGGGGGCTCCCCAGGATAACCACAATGAATATTCATGAGAGAGATTTGCATGCACTGCCTCCACTGTATACACATCTCTCTCATGAATATTCATTGTGGATATCCTGAAAACCTAAATACTCGGGGAGCCTCCAGAACAAGTGTGGGAACCACTGTCCTAGACAAGTAAATTAAAGGAGGCATCAGATGTCTCCTACACCATCGCTGTTTTTTTGAACTTTACTATTTTGCAAAAAAGAAGAGTTTTCAATAATAGTATTATCTAGTTCCCAGAAGCACCAATACATGCACTGCATGCTTCATGTGACTTTACATACCATTATTTATTACTTTAGGCATGGTGACTTTTGATTACTGCTATCTGTATAAGATGAGCCATTAGTACACTTACTAATGGCCCATCTTATACAGTGGGTGTTTACAGGTATTTTTTTATCAGTGCATTTATCAGAAAATTGTCTCACACCCACAGCTATACTGTGGACCTGGGGAGCATTTGTTCTCAGCTTGAAGTCTCTCAACAGGGACCACAGGCGCCCGGTATAAGAGGCTTGGGGAGGCTTACAAGCCCCCAAAGTACCAGTAATTCATTACTTTCTGGTCCAGTGTCACTCTCTTTCATCCCCCCCACCCCCAATGCAGCATCTATCCCTCTCACTCCCTCCCTGCGGTCCCTCTAATTTGATTTAGATCGCTGCCGGCAGCAGCACACTGGCATCGTACTAACTAATCCAGCTTGCTTCGGGGCTTTGGACTTCCAGCATTTCTTGTGATGCATCCTGCCACCTCTGATGCAACTTCCTGCTTCTGCGAGGGCAGGATGCATCATAAGGAAGGCTGTCAGGCCGAAGCCCCAAAGTGAACTGTTTTAGTTAGTATGCTGCTGCGCTACCAGCGTCAATCTAATCAAATTAGAGGGACTGCAGGGAGGGAGCAAGAGGGATAGACACTGCATTCGTGGGGGGGGGGGGGGGGGGGGAACGAGGGAGAGAGATAGACACTGCATTCAGGAGGTAAAGAGGGAGAGGGATAGATGCTGCAATGGGAGAGAGGAAAACGCATGAGAGGGATAGATGCTGCAATGGGGGGATAAATGAGGGAGAGGGATAGATGCTACAATGGAGGGGAGGAGAAACAAAGGAGAGGGATAGGCACTGCAATGGGGAGGGGGGAATGAAAGATACACTGGGCTAGAAGTAATGGTGGAGGAAAGAGGTACTGGACCCAGGGAGAGTGAGATGCAGTAGGTACTGCTCTGCTGGACCTGGGGGATGGGAGCAGGTGGGAAAAGTTGCTGGATACAGGAGGGAGAGAGAGATACTGGGCCAGGAAGAGGCAAGAGAGACTGCTGAACTGGAGGAGGGGAAGACACTAGACCCAAGAGGGGAGACACTAGAATGGGGAGGGGGCAAGGAAAGAGGAGAGACAATGGATCTGTAGGAAGGAGGGAGACGGAGAGAGAGAGAGATACTGAGACTGACTAGACTGAAGAAGAGGAAGAAACACTGGAGGAGCGATGGAGAGAAGGGGAAGTGAAAGAGAGAGACTGAGAGTGACTGGACTAGAGGGGAAGAGAGAGGAGGTGGGGAGAGAGAGAAACTAAGTGAGACTGACCGGAGGAGAGAAAGAGAGGGGGGAAAGACACTGGAAGGGGAGGTGGAGGGGAGGGAGACAGAGGGACTGGAAGAGAGGGGGAAAGACAATGGACTGGTGGGGGGGGGGGGATCAGGAAGGAAGAGAGGAGGAGAGATACTGGCCCCTTGGGTGGGAGGAAGAGGACAAGGAGGAGAGATACTGGCCCCACAGGTGGAAGGAAGGGGACAGGGTGACAGAGAAGAGATGCTGAGCATGGAGGGAGCATAGGAACAGGGACAGAGAGGGGCAATGCTGGACAGATATGCAATAAGGACAAACAGGGGCAATGTTGGACACAGGGATGATAGGGACACAGAGGGGCAATGCTGATCATGGGAAGGTATATGGACACGGGGTGGAAATGCAGGACAGGTCAACCTAGGGACACAGAGGAGAAATGACGAATATAGAGGAGGATAGGGACGCTAAGAGGGCAGATGCTGAACATGGAGGGAGGGACAGGGACACAGAGGGAAGATGGATGGAGGATATGGAGAGAGAAGACATGTCTAATAGACAGGAGCCCTGAAAAGACAGCGGAAAAACAGAAAAGCAGACTGCTTGATGCTGATCATTTTTCATATTGTCAACTATGGGATTTTATTTACAAAAAACTACTGCCGAACTGGTGGCAGGGGGACCAGGCTGTATTGAAGCTCTTTAAACTTGGGGTGGGGAAGGGATTGATATCTAGGTTATATAAAGCTTTGTTGTATAGCAAATCTATTACTCAAAAGTATGAACATCATTGGGAAGTGCTTTTGGGAGTACCTCTATCTGCTTTGCAGCGGTAGCTGATTTACACAAAGCTTGCTAAAGTTACAATTGCTTCAAATTATATAGAGCACGGTTTTAAGATGCTCTTTCAGGAGTTTTTGCTGTGGCTCTTTTGAGCATATCTGGTAGATTTGTCCTAAAGTCCAGAAATACTGGTAGATGGTGGCGCAGTTTCTACAACCTTTGTTGGGGATAACATGCTTGCCTTCCATACTTGTTTTTCTGATTAACGGTTCTTCTCCCTCAGAAGACGTGGGAATCAGCAGGTTGAGACATATGGTGGTCACTGCTGCAAGGCTGTGTCTGGCATCCGCTTGGAAAAAACCTGATGTGTCCAGCAGAGATCAGTTGATGGCAAAATTGGACTATCTTTATTTAATGTCAAAGTTAACCGCCATTAAACATGATCACATGGGTTCCTTTTACGTAGTGTGGACTCCATATAGACGAATGTTAGGCCGTGGTTGACACTAAAGAGTGTGTGATTTCTGGGAGATGTAGCTGCTCACTGGACTTTGTTCTTTTTTTTTTCGGGGGGTGGGGGTGGGGGGGAATAGTTGGAATTTAAAGTTGTGTGATCTGGAGTAATAGTTGGCATTCTGCCTGTGTATACATTGTTATTAATAAAGTTTATTGGAAACCCCCCCCCCCCCAGAAAAGAGCCATTGAGACCAAAGCAAATAGAAAAATAAAATACTCTGACAACAAAGGTAGAAAAAAAGTATTTTACTCTGATTTATTAATTAGAAAATGTCAGCTTTTAGAAATGCATCTCTCTTCTATTTTGCATTTGGGCTTCTATTTCTAGTGCTGTGTGCAGAGTCTGATTTTCTTGGCGTTTCCAGTTTAGTTTTTTGCCTTCATAACTCTATTACTGATGTAAAGTCCCTTGTTTCATAATTGTTAAGGGTCTCTATGTGTTTTGTGTGTGTGACCAAGGTATGGCATCATAGGCGTAGACTGGGGGGGGGCGAGGGGGGGGCAATGCCCCCCCAAACGACGACGAGGCGACGCCGCGCCATTAGTTAAAAAAAACAAAACACATGCACGCACGCGCTCCTCTCCATCCGCTTGGCTTCCCTGCTCTCTCTGTCTGCGTCCCGCCTTCCTCTGACGTCAGAGGAAGGCGGGACGCAGACAGAGAGGGCAGGGAAGCCAAGCGGAGTAGCGGACGGAGAGGAGCGTGTCCGTCTACCCCTCTCTCTTCCTCCCTCCCTCCCTCCGCCGCAGGCAGCAGTCTTTTCCAGCATTCCTGGCAGCAGTAGCGTTGTACACGCTGCCTTCGGCTCTGCCCCAAAGCCTTCTCTTCAAGTTCCTGTTCCCGCATAGGTGGGAATAGGAACTTGAAGAGAAAGCTTCCGGGGCAGACCTAAGGCAGCGTGTACATCGCTACCGCTGCCAAGAACGCTGGAAAAGACTGCTGCCTGCGCCGGAGGGAGGGAGGAAGAGAGGGGGTAAACGGAGTCACCATCTTGGACCTCGCGGGGGGGGGGAGCAGAGGGAAGATGGATGGTACTGGGAGAGGTCAGGCACAGCAGAGGGAAGGAGCAGAAGATGGATGGAACGGAGGGATGGTGAGCAGAGGGAAGGAACAGAAGATGGATGGGACTGGGAGGGTGGGGAGCAGAGGGAAGGAACAGAAGATGGATGGGACTGGGAGGGTGGGGAGCAGAGGGAAGGAACAGAAGATGGATGGGACTGGGAGGGGTGGGGAGCAGAGGGAAGGAGCAAGAGATGGATGGGACTGGGAGGGGTGGGGAGCAGAAGGAAGGAGCAAGAGATGGATGGGACTGCGAGGGGTGGGGAGCAGAAGGAAGGAGCAAGAGATGGATGGGACTGGGAGGGGTGGGGAGCAGAGGGAAGGAGCAAGAGATGGATGGGATTGGGAGAGGTCAGGCACAGCAGAGGGAAGGAGCAAGAGATGGATGGGACTGGGAGGGTGGGGAGCAGAGGGAAGCCTACTGGAAAGAAGACACTGCATAAAACAGAAGACACTGGGACCAAAGCGAATAGAAAAACTAAATGATCAGACAACAAAGGTAGATAAAAGTATTTTATTCATAATTTATTAATTGAAATGTGTCAGCTTTTTGAAATGTGCATCTGTGATATTTTGCCTGTAAATTTCAATTCCTTCCTCCATTCTTTGCCCCCCCCAAATGAAACAGTCAAACTACGCCTATGTATGGCATTCTGCTAGCATGTAGAGTGTGTAGAGATCTTGTTGCAGTCCTGTTTTTTTTTTCACTAGATGGTGTATTGGTGTTTTAGGGAGTGGTGTAATATTTACAGTGCTGCCTTTTCATGCATAAGGTCGTTGCTTTTTAAGCCCTGGAAATTAATGCTGTTGTGCAAAAACACACTCGGAACCTTATCATGCTATACTTTTGTGTACAGTGTTTTACAGTGTAGGAACTGTGTTTGCCTGAGGTGGCATCAAAACTTTATTTGTCATAATATCAGAGTGTGATCTCTACACTCTGGTCCAGTATATTCTTTCCCTTTTCCCTTCACTACCCCATGTCCAGTAGTTTCCTCTCCCCCCCCCCCACCCCACCACCCCCACCAGTGCCTCCCAACTACACTGTGGAGCCATGGAGCTCTGAAACATATTTGAGATCTTGAGGTTCATGAAGAACCTGTTGACCTTGAAGTTCCCAATCTCCTGAGGCAGCAAAATCAACAAGCTCTGTGAAGGGGGGAGCAGAAGGGGAAGATAGGTGCATGAGAGAGAGGCAGACTGGCTGTGGGTATTATCTGCCACTATTTTGCTGACCTTTCTGTATGATTTGAGGCAATTAAGGACTCAGGCCTGGCACTGCCCACTTTAGCCTCCCCAAACAGCTGAGGCACTGACCGCCTATGACAGGGACATATGATGCTGGGGAAGAATCATTAGAGGAATTCAGCATTCAGTAAGGACAAAACTGGCACCAGGGTTTTTCTTAGTAGCTAGTTTTCAGTTTAAGAGAGGTCAAACTCTAAGCATGGATATAAAGAAAATAAAACTGCATTTTGCTTCCGGCTGTAACTTTTATGGTTGCTTTATAGCCTGGCACCGTACATCTCCCATATCAGTAAGAGTGAGCCATTGTCTCCTGCAGACACAACACTCGGGCCCTCCTGGTAATTCACAGTGTGAAGCAATATGTCAGATGTGTCTGAGTCATTTCCCAGAAAGGAAAGGAAAAGAGTGGGAAATGGCTACTTAAGAGTCCACCTTTAGGAGTCAGCACTCAAGAAAAAAGATCTAGGTGTCATTGTAGACAATATACTGAAATCTTCTGCTCAGTGTGTGCTGGTGGCCAGAAAAGCAAACAGGATGCTAGGAATTATTAGGAAAGGGATGCAAAATAAGACCAAGAATATTATAATGCCTCTGTATTGCTCCATGGTGCTACTCGCCTTGAGTATTGTGTTCAATTCTGGTTGCCGTTTCTCAAAAAAGATATAGCGGAATTAGAAAAGGTTCAAAGAAGAGTGACCAAAATGATAAAGGGGTTGGAAGTTCTCCCATATGAGGAAAGGCCAAAGAGGTTAGGGCTCTTCAGCTTGGAAAAGAGATGGCTGAGGGGGAATATGATTGAGGCCTATAAAATTCTGAGTGGTGTAGAACGGGTAGAAGTGAATCAGTTTTTCACTCTTTCAAAAAGTACAAAAACCAGGGGACGCTCAATGAAATTACATGGAGATACTTTTAAAACAAACCGGAGGAAATATTTTTTCACTCAAAGATTAGTTAAGCTCTGAAACTCTCAGCTGGAGGTAATGGCAGTTAGCCTGTATGTGCCTGAATTAAGGTTTAGACAAGTTCCTGGAGGAAAAGTCCATAGTCTGTTATTGAGATGGACATGGGGGAAGCCACTGCTTGCCCCTGGGATTAGTAGCATGGAATGTTGCTGCTAATTAGGTTTGAATTGGCCACTGACCTGGATTGGCCATAGCAGGATACTGGGCTAGATGGACCATTGGTCTGACCCTGTATGGCTAGTCTTATATTATTGTCAAAGAGTGCTTGGGATGTGACTGTCATAAGACTCCAGAGGACATCCCTTGGGTAAGCAAGGACTATGGATATGCAATATAGGTACACAGCAACAGCACAATATGGATGTAACAGTAACAAGCAAATTGGAGGAATAGCTTAGTGGTTAGAGCACTGGGCTTACATCCAGGGAAGCCCAATTCAAATCCCACTGTTGCTCTTTGTGATCTTGGGCAAGTGAGTCGTTTAACCCTCCATTGCCTCAGGTACAAAATTAGATTGGGAGCTCTCCAGAGACAAGAAAATACTTACACTTTGATGCATGGGTGACTTCCACAGCTAATGTAATACCACAACATGCAAACTTTATGCATAGCAAATGTGGGGGAGTGTGCCGGTCGCATGTGCGCAAGGTATTGCGGTAAGCATGGTTTCATGTGTGCATGTCTAAAAACCCAAACCGAGAGTGTCAGTAGACATCAGCGTTTGTTCTCCTGAGCCTAAATATGAGCCTTGCAAAAATTGTTTGACCTTGAAAGTTTAGAGCGGCTCGTATTTAGGCATAGAAGAACAGGTACCAATGTGTGCTTTCTCTTCCAGTTTTTGTTACTTACCATCTGCCTTTAAAATTTGTACCAGACAAAACCAGCACTTAAATGTGAAAGACTGACAAGAAATCCTTTCCACAAAACCTTCTATGGTACCTCAGACCCGCGCAGAAAATTTCTTGCATTGTGCACACGTCAGAAGTGGGCGTTACACTCTCTGCATTGCACAGAATACCTTAATTAGCTTTTTAGCATACATTTTAATACAACCTGCACTGTGTATTCCTGTGTGAGCTAAAACCTGCATACAATTCCTCTGTGCATCGCTCGGTGCGTACAACCAGTGTTCAGCCCACAGTAGCCCTGTGGATAAGCCCACAGTTGCTTACCACAGTGCCCCCCCTAGTGTTCCTGAATGTAACTCACCTTGAACTACTACTGAAAAAGGTGTGAGCAAAGTCCAACCTTCAATTCTCCCTGCTTGCTGACTTATTACTCTGCTGAGGGAAAGTGACGAGGAGCATAATGGAATCAAGTACCAAAATAAGGCATATAGCAGATACACAGGGTGGTATTGGATTGAGTTTAGTAATAGCTACTGAACCACCCAAACTGCCATATTGTTTTACAGAAATATGAGAACTCCTTCTGAGTGGAACGGATTGGAATGCAGAAAATTTTATCAGCTGGAATCACTGAAGTGCCCAGCAGCCAAACATGGGTGATCCAACAAAACCCTCCATTAATATTGGCAGCACGTGTACATAGAGAGCAGCATTCAAGACATGGGACTTGAGATGTCTAGGTCAGGAAGGATCAAGTTCCACTTGTATCTTAGAACAAGATCTGCTGATATAGAGTCTGTTCTAAAACATATGGAAAAATGGAAATTAGGCATCAGTTACTTGCAGCAGGAACATCCATTTTAGAAAAATGAATGTCTAAAATATGAATGGAGCAATACAGGAACATAAACATCTCTGTAGCAGTACATGAAAGTTCATGTTATGAAATTGCAACATAAATGTTTATTTTTTTCCTAAAGCTGTCACAGAACTGCCAGTTTTCCTTTCAGGAGGAACATCAATCACTAGGGGATTAAGGAGGTGACTTTCCCTAATTCCTCAAGTAGAGCACAGCTCCATAGAAGCACTTTTCTGACACTGAAATGTCCTGGGTAGTAGGTCTAGATCCCAAAATCCATCATTTTAGACATAGATGTTCATTCTCCTTTCTAAAATATGTCTATATATTGGGCCAGATCTAGTCCCACTCAAACCACACCCAGACCACACCCCTTACCATATGGATGTTCTTCAGTTTTAGATGTTCATATTCCAGCTTTATAAAATCAGGATTTAGGCTTTCATGCATGTCTAAATGGCTGTTGGCTCTGCCGGTCAAGTCCTTCAGAAACAGGAAAGACTTCTGAGGAAATCAGAGAGTCATGGGATAAGAGTAATGTCCTATTGTGGATTAAAAACTGGTTAAAAGCTAGAAAACAGAGAGTAGGGTTAAATGGTCAGTATTCTCAATGGAGAAGGGTAGATCCTGGGATTCCCTAGGGGTCTGTGCTGGGACCGTTGCTTTTTACATATTTATAAATGATCTAGAAATGGGAATAACTAGTGCGATAATTACATTTGCTGATGACACAAAGTTATTCAAAGTTGTTAAATCACAAGAGGATTGTGAAAAATTGCAAGAGGACCTTACGAGACTGGGAGACTGGGTATCCAAATGGCAGATGTGAGCAAGTGCAAAGTGATGCATGTGGGAACGAGGAACCCTAACCATAGTTATGTGATGCAAAGTTCCACATTAGGAGTCACCGCATAGGAAAAGGATCTAGGTGTCATCGTTGATGATATATTGAAACCCTAACCATAGTTATGTGATGCAAAGTTTCACATTAGGAGTCACCGCACAGGAAAAGGATCTAGGTGTCATCGTTGATGATACGTTGAAACCCTCTGCTCAATGTGTAGCGGCGGTTAAGAAAGCAAATAGAATGTTAGGAATTATTAGGAAAGGAATGAAAAACAAAACTGAGAATGCTATAATGCCCTTATATCACTCCATGGTGCAACCGCACCTAGAATAATATGTTCAGTTCTAGTCACCGCATCTCAAAAAAGATATATTGAAATTACAAAAGGTATAAAGAAGGGCAACAAAAATGATAAAGGAGATGGGACAACTTCACCATGAGGAAAGGCTAAAGTGACTAGGGCTCTTCAGCTTGGAGAAGAGAAGACTGAGGGGAGATATGATAGAGGTCTATAAAATACTGAGTGGAATGGAACAGGTAGATGTGAATCACTTGTTTACTGTTTCCAAAAATACTAGGACTAGGGGGCACATAAAGAAGCTACTAAGTAGTGGACTGGAGGAGTGGCCTAGTGCACAAGTCTTGACATCCAGAGGTGCCTGGTTCAATTACTACTGCTGCTGCTTGTGATCTTGGGCAAGTCATTTAACCCTCCATTGCCTCAGGTACAAACTTATTTATTTTTGTTACATTTGTACCCCACGCTTTCCCACTCATGGCAGGCTCAATGTGGCAGGCAATGGAGGGTTAGGTGACTTGCCCAGAATCACAAGGAGCTACCTGTGCTGGGAATTGAACTCAGTTCCTCAGGACCAAAGTCCACCACCCTAACCACTAGGCCACTCCTCTTGGACCTTAGATTGTGAGCCCCTCAGGGACAGGGAAATACCCACTGTACCTGAATGTAACTCACCTTGAGCTACTACTGAAAAAGGTGTGAGCAAAACCTAAATAAATTTAAAACAAATCAGAGAAGATATTTCTTCACTCAACAAGTAATTAAACTCTGTGGTAAAAGCAGTTAGCTTAGCAGGGTTTAAAAAAGATTTGGATAATTTCCTAAAAGAAAAGTCCATAAGCCATTACTAAGATGGACTTGGGGAAAATCTACTGTATATTCTAGGATAAGCAGTATAACATCTATTTTGCTGTTCTGGAATCTTGCCAGGTACTTGTGACTTGGATTGGCCACTGTTGGAAACAGGATACTGGGCTTGATGGACCTTCAGTCTGTCCCAGTATTGCAATGCTTATGCTCTTATCAAAAAGGGTAGAACCATCAAAGCCATGGGCAGTGTGGAAGGACAGCATCTTCATGTCTCTATGTTGCTTTTTATCCCTGGATAGCAGCTGCATTAGAGGACGGGAAGGAGAATGCTAGACAGGAGTGGCTCAGGGCTGCTTTTATTTATGGACCCCTTGTTAAGCAGTGCCCAGGGCAACTGCCCTTTTGCCTACTGGGAAAGGCAGCCCTGATCTAAAACAGTGTGATCCTGCTGCCAGGAGCACACTGGGATAGAAAAGGTCCAAGAGGGGTCCTTTATATTTGCATACAATAGAGGCAGTACATGCAACCATATCATATGTATATTCATTGTGGATAACATAAAAGTAGGTCTCTAAAGGCTGGATTGAGAACATTGCTGTAAAGGAGAGAAGAAACAACCCAGCCACAGATTTGCTTTGCAAACTTTTGTTTTACCCACATTTGAAAAAAATTCCAGACAATGAATGTTTCACACATTTGGGAGGGGGGTTTGAACAGTTATCAGTGGGCTAGTGTTAAGTCAGGTTATTTTATCATAAGTCAGGTTATGCATAAACTGAGACCCAACTTGTGGTAAAATAACCTGGCTTAACAGTGACCTACATGGATAACTTGCCCCATTGGCTCCCCACATCTGATGTCCATATTGAATAGACACAAGACACATTTGCATAAACTGAGTCTCCAATGCATGTAAATCTATATAATACATATTCATTGCAGGTATCTAGTAAATCCAATTGGCTGTGGAGTCACCAAGACAGGTTTGGAAAGTCATATATTAGGAACAGAAAAATGTTAAGTGTAAGCCACATTGAACCGAAATGTTGGATAATTGTGGGATATATGAATGAATGAATAAATAAATAAATAAAGATCATATGGCCTATCCCCTAAACACGCCCTCTCTGTGATAAAATAAAAAATAGGCTGGTGGTTGGGAGGCAGGGATAGTGCTGGGCAGACTTATACGGTCTGTGCCAGAGCCGGTGGTGGGCAGCGGGACTGGTGGTTGGGAGGCGGGGATAGTGCTGGACAGACTTGTATGGTCTGTGCCAGAGCCGGTGGTTGGGAGGTGAGGATAGTGCTGAACAGACTTGTACAGTCTGTGCCAGAGCCGGTGGTTGGGAGGCAGGGCTGGTGGTTGGGAGGTGAGGATAGTGCTGGGCAGACTTATACGGTCTGTGCCCTGAAGAGCACAGGTACAAATCAAAGTAGGGTATACACAAAAAGCAACAAATATGAGTTATCTTGTTGGGCAGACTGGATGGACCGTGCAGGTCTTTTTCTGCCGTCATCTACTATGTTACTATGTTACTATGTCACTTCCTAGTATCATCCATTATCCTTTCCTTTAATGTTTTAGTCTCATGCATTACTGCAAGATGCCTGAGTGTGTCCCGGGGTCAGCCCTTTTAAGTTGTGGTAAGCACACCTCAGACCTTACTGCTGCTTAGGAAAACCACCTCTAGGATTGTCAAGTGACTCCAGGTTTTAAGAACTGCAGTTCAAGTTTATTCTATGGCATTTAGGAACCTGTATTTCTAATTTCCTTATTGCATTCCTTAAGAAATCAAAAACCAAAACCAACCAACCAAAAAAAAAACAACCCACAAGACTGGAAGTCCCTGCATGCAGTGGGACAAAACCAGGATCCGATCAGTTTACCCAGTTAACAACCCTGTTAGTGGAGGCAAAAACAGAGACAGAATTCAATAAATCATGGGAGAAACAAAGCATCCTTCAATGCAAGATATGGGAAAAAGTCAGAGACAGAACAGGCAGTGTTGTTTCAAGTGTTGTTTCAGTGTTGTTTCAAGAAAATGCAAACTTGACAGGCTTTGTCCTTATATGCCATTAATTTCTCTGTTTAATAGTAGAGGAGTGTGGTAGCCGTGTTAGTCCACTCTTAAGGTTATCAATAGAAATCAAACAAAATAAAACATGGAAAAGAAAATAAGATGATACCTTTTTTATTGGACATAACTTAATACATTTCTTGATTAGCTTTCGAAGGTTGCCCTTCTTCGTCAGATCGGAAATAAGCAAATGTGCTAGCTGACAGTGTATATAAGTGAAAACATTCAAGCATTACTATGACAGTCTGACAGGGTGGGAGGATGGGGGTGGGTAGGAGGTATGCATGGGGACATCAAAGCATATTATTGATATTCTAACAGGATGGGTGTGGATAGGTGAGGGGTGGGGTGATCAACAGAGAAATACAGCTTTATGGTTTCTAATGGGCTAGGAACCCCAGATCCTTGTTAAGTCCTTTCTGTTGGGTGTTAAAATATTCAATCATTCTGACTTCAAAGGTCTTACGTTCTTGTATGGTTTTAAAGTTACCTTTCAGGATTCTCACTGTGAAGTCACTGGTACAGTGTCCTGGTCCTGTAAAATGCTGACCAACAGGTGTGGGAACCCTACTGGCACCAGTATTGTTCATGTGATGTCTATGTAAATTGAATCTTGTCTTAAGCATCTGGCCTGTTTCTCCAATATAGCATCCTTCGTTACATTTTTTACACTGAATGATATATACCACATTGGAAGATGAGCAAGTGAAAGATCCCTTTATGTTGAATATCTTTCCTTTGTAGATGACTTTGGGGTCCTGTGAAATATTTTGGCATAGTTTGCAACTGGATAAATTACAGGGAAGTGTGCCCTTCTGTTCCTTTTCAGTCTGTGATGGACGTTTACTTCTGATTAGCTTGTGTTTTAAGTTGGGTGGCTGTCGGAAGGCCAGTACTGGTGGGGATGGGAATATCTCTTTCAGTAATTCATCCTCCTGGAGTATAGGTTGTAGATCTCTTATGATTTTCCTCAGTTTTTCCAGCTCTGGATTGTATGTCACTACAAGGGGGATTCTGTCTGTGGCTTTTTTCTCCTTGTACTGTAGCAGATTCTCCCTGGGTGTTTTGAGGGAGTTGGCAATATTCTTGGAGATTATTTTGGGGTTGTAGCCTTTCTGTTTGAAGGATGCAGTCAGGCTTTTAAGGTGTCTGTCTCTGTCCCCTGGGTCAGAGCAGATACGGTGGTATCTTGTGGCTTGGCTGTAAATGATGGATCTTTTTGTATGTGAAGGATGGAAGCTGGAGTTGTGGAGGTAGCTGCATCTGTCTGTGGGTTTCTTGTATATAGGTGTTTGTATACAGTCATCACTGATTGAGACCATGGTGTCCAAAAAATTGACTTTTTCTGGGGAGTAGTCAATTTGAATCTGATTGTAGGATGGTATGTATTGAAGGCAGAATAAAATTGTTACAGAGTTTCTTCACCCTCCGTCCAAATCATAAAAATGTTATCGATGTACCGGTATTATTTTAGAGGTTTGGTCTGGTGTGTATTCAGAAATGTCTCTTCCAGCTCAGCCATAAAAAGGTTGGCATATTGGGGTGCTGTCCTGGTGCCCATCTCAGTGCCCATTATTTGTAGATAGATATCATTGTTAAAGCGGAAGTAGTTGTGAGTTAAAATGAATTTAATTAATTTTGTAATAGTTTCTGGTGAGTATTGATGGTCCAGTGTGGATTTTTTTAGGAGTCTTCCACATGCAGCTATGCCATCCGCATGTGGAATGTTGCTGTATAGTGATTCTACATCCATCGTGACCAGAAGGGTGTTAGGTGGTAGTTGCTTGATATTTTTCAATTTATTCAGAAAGTCTGTGGTGTCTTGTATGAAGCTGTTAGTTTTGTGTACGAGAGGTTTCAGAATTCCCACTATGAATCCAGATATTTTTTCTGTGAGTGTGCCAATACCTGATATGATTGGTCTGCCAGGGTTTCCCGGTTTGTGGATCATGGGTAGCATGTAGAATGTGCCCACAGCAGGCTGGTTTGGTATGAGTTTCTTCAGGTGAGGTTGCGCTTGTGTAGGAAATGTTTTGATAAGGTCTTTCAGCTGTTTTGTGTAATCCTGTGTGGGGTCCTCAGTTAGTTTCCTGTAGTATTTATTGTCTGAGAGCTGTCTGTGCCCCTCTTCAATATATTTTTGTATGTCCATAATTACCACTGCGCCTCCTTTGTCTGCGGGTTTGATGATAATGCGTTCGTTAGTTTGTAGGGTTCTTATGGCCGCTCTTTCTGGTGGGGTAAGATTGTACAGGATTCTCTTTTGTTTGTTGGAAAGTTGGGATTTCACCCTATGTGTGAAACTTTCTATGTAATTATCCAGCTTGTAGTTTTGTCCCTCCTGTGGGGTGAAATAAGGGCTAGATGCACTAAACCTTAACGACCCTCTAACAACCCTTTAACGAAG
The DNA here is from genome assembly GCF_901765095.1 of Microcaecilia unicolor. Taxonomy (NCBI): domain Eukaryota; kingdom Metazoa; phylum Chordata; class Amphibia; order Gymnophiona; family Siphonopidae; genus Microcaecilia; species Microcaecilia unicolor. The sequence continues at coordinate 297,677,891 of NC_044034.1, read as the reverse complement.
GAAATTCCTAACTGTTGCATGCATTAAAGGCCTTTTTCCTACTAAGCAAGCAGCTAACGAAAACGGAATGCAAAGGAGAAACTACCATTGAAATGTGGACAATTCGGAATGCACTAACCATACCGATGATTGCAACGAATCATTTACCGTCAGAAATTTTACGTGTGCTCAGCCCTGTCGTTAAGGCCCCCTGCACCATAAAAATCCAAGCCAGCATGTTTAAAAAGAAAAGTGAGATACAAACACAAACACGTGGTTCTCCGCTTTCCCCTGCATCATTACAAAACAAAACATACTGCTTCTCCCTGCAGCTTAAAAATCCTGTCTCTCCCCTTCTTTCTTCAACAGCTTTGAAAATTAACACTCTATCCCTAAAGCCAATTTTCCCAGTACTGTAAACAAACTGCAAAGAGGTCTTTTGTTACAAAAGGGGATTTACGAGGGTCGGTGGTTCTTTTTAGAGTTATCTTCAACTGCACTCTTCTGCTAGATCAGACAGCTAAAAGGCTTGCAGGTCGGGATCCCCCCCTCGCACGCCCCAGTCTGACGTAAGCAACCTACGTAGGTTTAATACGTTTGTGGCTGCTCTGCGCATACTTAAGTAGCAAATTAACGACGGGGATAAGGTACGCTTGATACATTGTACTTTTCAATACCGCACCGAACATTTCTGAGCTGTTTTTTTTTTGTGCATTCTTCATTGTTTCAAATTCGTTAAGCACTTTTACGATTTAGATTTTTTAACGTTTGGTTGATGCATCTAGCCCTAAGTGTTCTTTTGTTTAAGACTGTATTCCGGTCTGTTTGGTGTCCCTTTATTATAGAAATGTGTTTTAAGGCGCATTTTTCTAAAGAATTCTTCTAGGTCTGAGTAAAGTTGGATTTCATCTAGTTTCCTCAATGGGCAGAATGAGAGCCCTTTGGAGACCACTGAGACCTCATGCTGTGATAATTGATGGTTTGAGAGGTTTATTATCCCCATTTGGTTTGCATCTGTAAAGGTGTGATCAGTATTCCCTGGTTTGTTTGGGCTCTGATTTTCATATGCCTCAGATAAGTACATAAGTACATAAGTAGTGCCATACTGGGAAAGACCAAAGGTCCATCTAGCCCAGCATCCTGTCACCGACAGTGGCCAATCCAGGTCAAGGGCACCTGGCACGCTCCCCAAACGTAAAAACATTCCAGACAAGTTATACCTAAAAATGCGGAATTTTTCCAAGTCCATTTAATAGCGGTCTATGGACTTGTCCTTTAGGAATCTATCTAACCCCTTTTTAAACTCCGTCAAGCTAACCGCCCGTACCACGTTCTCCGGCAACGAATTCCAGAGTCTAATTACACGTTGGGTGAAGAAAAATTTTCTCCGATTCGTTTTAAATTTACCACACTGTAGCTTCAACTCATGCCCTCTAGTCCTAGTATTTTTGGATAGCGTGAACAGTCGCTTCACATCCACCCGATCCATTCCACTCATTATTTTATACACTTCTATCATATCTCCCCTCAGCCGTCTCTTCTCCAAGCTGAAAAGCCCTAGCCTTCTCAGCCTCTCTTCGTAGGAAAGTCGTCCCATCCCCACTATCATTTTCGTCGCCCTTCGCTGTACCTTTTCCAATTCTACTATATCTTTTTTGAGATACGGAGACCAGTACTGAACACAATACTCCAGGTGCGGTCGCACCATGGAGCGATACAACGGCATTATAACATCCGCACACCTGGACTCCATACCCTATCCAAGTGTCTCCAAGGTGTCTGGGGATGTTGGTTCTGCAGAGCTGTAGCTATTCAAGGATAAGCAGTTTCTCTCTCTTTGATTTTGAAGAAGAGAATATAGCTTTATTTCCTTTTTGCGGATAGCAATGTATTGTTTTTCTCCTTGGATGTTATGTAGGTCCTCTTTAAGTTGGTTCACAAGGTGTGGATGTAATTCCTCCATGTTCCTCATGATTACATCCCTTTGGGTTTGTATTATTCTTTTTTTCTTGTAGAGTTGATGTATAAGTTCATTTCTTAGTTTCTGACTAGTGCGTTTGCAGAGTTTCTCTGCATTGTCAGAATTGTAAGTAGTAGCCAAAGGATTTTTGATCCTCAGTCCTTTGGGAATGATGTCATTCTTCTTGCAGATTGTCAGAAAGTAAAGATGACTGTTAACTTTTGTTTCTTTTTCCAAAAGTTTGTTCATTTGCTTTTTCATGCGGCTGTATGTGGTATCTTCCATCTTAAGTAGAGGACTGTTTAATAGGAAAGCAGTTGCAAAGCGCAATAAGACACTAGATTTTTATATAAAAGAAAGACTAGTTATGAGATACAGAAAGGAGACAGCCTCTATGTAACTGTTAGTGCTTGCCAAAAAAAAAAGCTTCTTAGTACTGTCTTAGAGTAATTGGCAGTGCAGATTTCCAGTGCCTGAATCTGGGATCAGATCCATAGTAAAGAGTACAAATTATTGTATTGATTGTATGACCTTAAATGTATACATTCTGGACACAGTTCCGAGCCTGCACCTTTAATCATCTTTCACCTGGAAGACTTAGGTGAGGTGATGACAGAAAAAGATTAAGCAGGATTTCCTGGACCAGCCCCTTTATTCAGTATAGTGTTGTCAGTCCACACCCAGTTTGGAGCTGCACTTTGAGTCAGACACTGTATAAAAAGGAAGGGAGGAAATGAGTGTTAAGAGAGAGAGAGATCGAGACCCATCCTGACCCCTCTCCGGGAACATGGTGAGTACACAGCAGTCCTCCACTGCCCTGCTGGCTCCTTGACATCTTCAGTGCTTGAATGACTTGGCTAATATGTGTTTAATTCAACCTGCAGAATTCCAGCCCTGTAATAAAGAGCCGGGCCCTCATTATTGTCATGAGTGACTTCCATCCTCGGAGCAATCTCTCCAGGCGGAAAGGAGCACTTAGGGATGCTTCCAGACTCTTCAAAATCCTTTCCAGGCTGAACTATGAAGTCAAACTGCATACTGATAAAACGGCAGAAGAAATTAAACAGATTTATGAAGAAGGTATTTTTGAAAATTTGGCCATTTTGTGACTTTTTCCATATAGGGTGTAAATGGAACAGAATTCTAGAAGCTACTGATATTTATAGTTAATCTTAGACTGTTTGGGCTAAATAATCATGAGGCCTTTTTACTAAAGCTTAGTGTGCACTAAATGTTACGCATCCTCTTTTATACTTATGGGCCACATAGCACTTAAGGGCTCTTTTACTAAAGGGTTGGCTCTGCCAGTCTGGAACCACTACCGGGCTACCGCAGGAGCCCGGCGGGAGTTCCCACCCCCAACACGCGACATTTCTGGTGCTACAAAAATACATTCTATTTTTGTAATGATGGTGCTTACCTGGTTACCGCCACCTCAATGTGCTCCCCCAAAATGGTTAGCCTTTTACCTGCTGTGGTAAAAGGGGGCCTCAGTGCAACAGGATAATATTTAGCAATTAGACAGTCCCCTCCCTTCTACCACTTAGGGTTTTTCTTACAAAGCCACACTAGCAATTACCGTGTGACAAATGAGAGGAAGCCCATAGGAATTGAATGGGCTTCCTCTCATTTGCATCACAGGAATTAATTAAACTCTGGAATTAAACTCTGGAATTCGTTGCCAGAGAATGTGGTAAAGGCGGTTAGCTTAGCGGAGTTTTTAAAAGGTTTGGACGGCTTCCTAAAGGAAAAGTCCATAGACCATTATTAAATGGACTAGGGGAAAATCCACTATTTCTGGGATAAGCAGTATATAATGTTTTGTACATTTTTGGGATCTTGCCGGGTATTTGTGACCTGGATTGGCCACTGTTGGAAACAGGAGGCTGGGCTCGATGGACCTTTGGTCTTTCCCAGTATGGCAATGCTTATGAATCAGTAACGGGGCTTTGTAAAAGAAGCCCTTAGTTATCTGTTAATTAATAAAACAGTTCCCCAAGACATGAAATTGAATCAAGAACTGAGGGCAAAAGATCTTATACGACAGTGAGAACCCAACAGCTTTAAACATTTACCGAGCCTCACATTCTCAAAACCCAAGGGCTGCTTGAGAGGGACACAAGCAGTTTTTCAGAAAGAATTATTTTTAATGTTCTGTGTTAAAAAAAAAGTATTTTGCCCTCCAAGTTAACAATATATTCAACAGATATAGAAATAATAAGGTCCCTGTTTACAAAGGTGCACTAGCGTTTTTAGCGCGTGCTAAAAATTAGCACACACTAACTGCGTAGACACCCATAGGAATATTATAGGCATCTACAAGGCTAGCATTTGCTAATTTTAGTGCGCACTAAAAACGCTAGTGTGAGTTGTAAACAGGGATCTTAATCTTTACCCTAAATCTTCTGCTGTCGAAGGTACAGGTTTTTTTTTTACAAACATTAAGGGGCTTTTCTACCAAGCTGTGGTAAGCACTGCATGCTTGCTGCATCTTAAAAGGGTGTACCATGGGGCACACTGAGGCATCCTGTGGTAATTTTGACTTGTACGTGCACTACCCATATACTAGAAAATATTTTTGGCTGACGGGGCATATGTGGGGGGCGGAGAGTGGACGTTTCTGCACTAATTGACATTGCAACATGCTAACAGATTAGCACATGACCCTTATCACCTACAAATAGGAGGCAGTAAGGGCTTGCGTGCTAATGTTTATTAATGGCTGTGTCAGTGGTGAAATTAGTGTGTGGAGGAGTGGCCTAGTGGCTAGAGTAACAGGTTTATAATCCAGAGGTGGCTGGTTCAAATCCCACTGCTGCTCCTTGTGATCTTGGGCAAGTCACTTAACCCTCCAATGCCTCAGGTACAAACAGATTGTGAGCCCTCCTGGGACAGAGAAATATCCAGTGTTTCTGAATGTAAAATTCACCTTGACCTACTACTGAAAAAGGTGTGAGCAAGATGGAAATAAAATATAAGAAATTCAGCCATTTTACTGCTGTAGTAAAAATGGCCACAGCATACAGGAAAGACACGCTCAAAAGCGCACTAAGGCCACTTTACACTGCAGTTTGGTAACAGGCCCCTAAATATGTTTCCATAAAATTCCATTAAATATTGCTCTGGAATTGACTGTATAAATCAAATCCTCAATTCCAGAAAGCTGGTATGAGTTTGAAATGGTGCATCTTTTGCACAGGATCTTCAATTTCTATGATCCCCCAGAAAAGGTTAAGATACAAAAATATAGATAGATGCTTTTTATTGGACTAGCAATCCATTTCTTGATGACTGCAATTCTGAAAAGGGAAATGTCATGCAGGCAAAATCGTGTTCCTGATCCTGAAAGTTAGCCATTAAGGGCCAATAGCTTGCAAGCTTTCTGACTTGGAGGAATTTTTCTGATGTTGTGGAGAATTGTAAAATCCTTAGTCAAAAGTTGTGTTCTTTTCCAGAGCTGCCAAGTTCCAAGAGAGATTTTAGACTTGACCTAGGTGTAGGCAACCCTATCCTGATGCATTATGGGACCTACAGCACTGATATCAATGGATAGAAACAAGGATTATGACACACTGCTGTTGAGATATAAGTTCAAAACCAGGACTTGCCAAAAAATCTCCCTCCTGGAACTGGGTAACTTGCCAGCTCTGTATTCCAATCTGCAGATTTTTGGCACATTTCCACATAAAACTTTAAATCTGCCCCTAAATGTTGATTATCTAGCCAAGTGGAGGTAAACAATGTCAGAATGAGTTGCTTTCGGTTGATGATCTGTCACCTCACAAAAGCATTCTGATAGCTACAATCGTGCAAAATGTTTCTGAATGCTGCCTCTACAATATCTCAAGCCAGCTTGAGGAGTCAAACACAGCTCCTGCTTAAGATACTGCCACTGGACCATCAATTTGGCGATTGTACATTACCCTTCTAGCACCGATGCTGCAATATTCACTTTATTTAGCTCTTTTAAGCCTGCAGGGCTGCTCCAAATGCGTCGGATACATTTTTCTAAGACATGTGTCTCTATTCTTTTCTTTGCAGAGAGTCAGGAGGAGCAGGGTGATTGCTTTCTGAGCATTCTTTCCAGCCATGGCGAGGAAGGGGCAATATTTGACTTCTATGGACGTCCAATAAAGCTAAATCAGATTTTCTGCATGCTGTCACCAGACAAGTGCCGGGCACTTGCCGGAAAACCTAAACTCTTCTTCATCCAGGTAGGAGAAAGTCACATTGAAAATGAAGCAGGGAACTGAAAGCAACAGAGTGCTGGCCAATTGGCTTTCTCTCTTTCTGTGGATATAAACAGTAACAGTAGATGAGGGCAGAAAAAGACTAAGGGAACCCATCTGGTTTGTCCATACGCCTAAGGATATTTCCAACTGATTTGATTGATCCAGACTGTTTATAATGTCCTAAATAACAGCATTTACACAGATAGATAAAGAGCATGGGATGTGTTGTGCTGGGTCTTACCCATGGTCTTTCAAACTATTTCAGGCAGGGCCAGAACCAGGGATGGGTGAGAGAGGCAGCCACTCTGCATACAAAACTTCATGGATGCAGAAAAATGACTGCCACAACAGATGAAACCATCCAAGTTATTTGTGGGGAGAGGCTCAAAATGGAGGGAAGGAGGAGCAGGGAGCAGGATGAGGCCTGAGGCGGGACTAGGGGTAGAGAGATTGTGAACCTCAAGCGCTAATGCCTACTTATGGTTCAGAGTTTGGTTCATTTGGAAGTACCCTACCGATCTTAATAGGAAAACCCATTTCATACTGCTGCCTTTCATTAGAAGGCAGACTTATAGGACTTATGTTCTATTTATCAATGGAAACATCACATTATATTCAAAGGGGGAAATCTGTGAGGTGATTTTGACACTCTTGGGAACATGGCTCCAACTTGCTGGCACATGAATAGGTGAAGAAATTCAATGATGGCAAGTGCACATTTTCTATAAGGGGTGGGTGACTCTCCTTGCTAATGGTAGGGTGTATACAGTTTTACTTTAAGATGAATGATATATGGGACTTCAGCCATAAGACTGCAAGTTACAGGAGAATAAAATTAAAGAGTGTTTTTCCAAAACTCACTCAGTCCATTTTTTTGTCAGTTTTAAGCTAAATGATTAATTTTGTTCTATCAAGGCAAGATTAATTTACTGTAGCTCATTCCTGTGCCAAAACTCAAGGACTTAGTGAGTTTTGGCATAGGAATAAGCTACAGTAAATAAATCTTGCCTTGATAAACAAAATGTAATCGCATAGCTCAAAACTGACAAAAAATACTGTGAGTTTTGGGAAAGTGCTCTTCAGTTAGCCAGTACTGGTTCTTCCTCTTTGAATACACAAGCAGGAAATGTACTGCTCTTTTATCAGGAGGAAATTAGAATGACAAGCCCAACATGTAATCTGCAAAACCAAAACTGTGTTTAGCCTATCCCTTATGAGCTGGATTAATTAGGCAATCATAGTATAATGACGTGGTTAGGAAGCTGACTGGAATCGCCTGATGAAACAAGCAGCTCCTCCTCCTCCTGACCTCAAATGCACCTGTGACTTCATAAGGCAGAATGAGTGAGAAATATTTACATTGTATTCCTCAGTGGATTAGGAAGATGTCACTTTGTTAGATGAGCCCTGAACATAGTGGTATCCTGGAAAAAAGAGTGGTGATATAGGAAGTGTAGTGTCTGTCTCCTATATCTATGTGAGAAGCACATGGTGCATCCAGTCGACAATGTTCACACAGGTAGCTTTAGTAATACCAGCAATAAAATATCAGTATATTAATTTTGCAAGGACTTGGAAACAGTAATAACCCACCCTAAAAAAAAAAAAGATGGCCTCGTTCCTGTAGCAATCAAATCAGTTTTTCAATGGAAAAGTCACTTACTATGAAAGAGAACAAGTTGGAATCTATAGGGTCTGCATTTCTTGAGGAATAGACCTTGCTTGATGTCAGCCCCTAGGTCATTCAGAGCTACTTTGGCCATGGAATTTATCTTGGGTTTTCAGGTGATCTGTAATAAATATGAGCAAAAACCACTAAAACAAATGGGGAAATTGTGACTCAAGAAATTAGATGAGAAAGATAGATAATTCCATTAGATATTAATTCCCATCTAAAACAAAAATCTTTCAATGTTACTAATGTTTTTCATTCAATCCATTTAAACAATGCATATCCCCTATATATAAAAATGTATTGGGATGTGCTCATATGTTTTCAGAGGACAATTGCAGATTCAAGGATCTTCTAATTTGTCCAAACGTATAATCATAACACGATTTTGTTAGTGTTAAAAATGCCTCAAAGTGCCGTGTATTTTGTGGAAAGTGTGTCTGACTACTGGGTTATACACAAAATACACGGCACTTTGAGGCATTTCTTAACATAGGGAGAACACAGTTTGTAGTGGATATAAAGAGAAAATAAAGAACCTATTTGTTTTTCATCTTCTGCAGGCATGCCGGGGAGAAATGTTAGATGAAGGCATTCAGATAGAAGCAGACAGCATGGTATTACAGGAAGACAACTTTGCCCATTACTTAACCATTCCTGATGACACAACTGTTATGTTTGCAAGCAGTCCAGGTAAGCAAGCAAAGAGTCAAAAGATCCATCCTTTTACTGGGCCAGCGCAGCAAGGGAAATAAGCAAGACTAATATGCTTTGAAAGGAATGCTAGCTGCAAATTATGACCCAAAAGAGTGAGATGACCATATCTTGAATGCCATCATAGTGGCCACAAGTAGCATAGCCAGACAATGGTCAACCAAACTCAACTAAATGAGGTGGCGGCCTAGGATTATCACAGCATGGTTCTTCAGTTTATGTTCAACCATTCTACCGCAAGTGACCATGCTCACCAGCTAAGAAACCAGCACAGTCTTTCAGGGCTCAGCATAAGGTCATTGTTTCTTTTTTATGATCATGATTTGTACAGCATGGAACAAATAGATGCGGTATTATATAGAGACTCCTTGGCGCTTCCTATCTAATCAAGAGAGACAAATAGGACAAAGAAAAAACAAATATTTCCCAGTAGTTGGGAAGTAGGCCAAGTGCTGGGAAGACTAGTATGGTCTGTTTCCCAAAAATGGCAAAGACAGATCAGAATCAAGTATGTATATTCTATACCACATTCATATCAGAATCTATGAATACAGGTGTGTATCTTAGTGGGGGAGGGGAAGATATCTTAAAGTTGAATTTAAAAGGTAAAGGATTGTTGGTTTAATCATAAATTTGATACTGAATGTGACTGTTGGGTAGACAGGATGAACTGTGCAGGTCTTTATCTGCCTTCATTTACTTTGTTACTATGTAGAAAGAATGAAATAGAAAGTTTGAGCTAAGAGAACAAGATCACAAGTGAGGTTTAAGGTAGGTAGTGATTAGATGAAACAATTTTGATAGCATACCATCAGAAGTAATGTTGGGGCTACAATAGATACCCTTGGTCCAGCTCTGTATATGATGTCTTAGCTGAACCTTCAGACTTGCACCTTCCCTCAGGGGCAGCTCAGGTCCCCTATCCATTGCTCATAGTTCAGCATCTCATATCTTCTTCCCTATCCCCACCCTACTTCCAGCATCTACACCCCTCCTTCCCTCTCTGCTTCTGAGCCACTGTCAACTCCACTCCATCATTTCCTGGTTCAACCCATCCTGAAGCTTAAAGAAGTGTGAGTGCTTCATGGGCCATTTAAGCACAGGCTTGCATTCGAGCACTGCCATGTCTCTCCCCTCCAACAGGAAGTCGGCCTCAGACAGGGACAGGACGTGGCAGTGCTACAGTGTGGACCTGTGTTTACATGGCCTATGCAGAGCTCAGTCTTTAAGTTATGGGCAAGGATAGAAGGAGGGGTGGCAGGGAAAGGCTCTCTTGTGTGCTGGAGCTGCACTGCCGCACCCCCAACCCCCAAAACTGCCACTTTAGGCAGACGTCTAATCTGCCAAGTGGTAGGGTTAGCCTTAAATATACATTAGAGAACTGGTTAAGGGAGGTGGCACAATCAACCTAGTCATATTTAGGGGCCTATTTACTAAGTAGCATTAGGGGGACTTTTTACCAAACAGCGGTAAAAAGTGGCCTTAGCGCAGCCTTATGTGAGTCATTCCCATGTGCTAAGGCCATTTTTTCCACTGGGATAAAATGGCTGAGTTTTCTATTTTTCTTATTAATAGCCACGCGCAAATTTTGCCATTAGTATATGGTCATTAGTGAGTCCCTACCGTCACCTATTATGTACACAGTAAAGGCTCCCATGCTAAGCACACACTAATTGGTTAGCGTGTAGCTGTGCTAACCAATTAGCACAGAACACATCCACTCTCACCCCAAAGCCATCCCCAATGCTATAAAATAAAATTTATTTTTTAGCATGGGGGTAGTGCACACACATTCTAAAATTACAGCGGGATGCCTTAGCACACCCCACCCCACCCACTGGTAAGCCATTTTTTTTGCTGTAAGAAGCACACATTAATGCTTCCTGCAGCTTTGTAAAGGAGCATCTATGTGTTTAGCGCAAGTTTTAATGCGTGCTAAGCATATTAAATACCTAGCAAAAATTACCATGTGCTAAATCCCACCTTAAACATCTAACGTAGAGTTGTATTTAAATGTGGGGAAGGATGTGGGCAAGAAACAGGAAGTTTGGCACAGAGGCTACTGCATGTTACAGTAACAACCTGTGTCCTGCAAGACAAGCTGTTACACTTGAGGCACCTCTAAGAGCATATTTAATGTAGTGGCTGTTACTGTGAAAACAGTTAACATGTGGAAATGCACCTTAATATGGTGGCTATGTATCCCTACATGCTAGGTGCATCCCTATCACAAGAACACAAACAAAACCCCCAAAAGCCCAGGTTGTTCTGCTGCTAACATAAATTACATTTTGCTTTTTTTATTTTCTGTATGTCAAATTATCACACTACAAAGAATGTAAATAAAGAAATTTAACCAGATAATTATATATAAAAAGAAAATTAACAACAAGAAAATATTCCTTAAACTTGCGTCCACTAGATTAGGAAAATAAGGTCAAATTATATAGAAAAAATAAATAAATAAAAGGAAAAATAACTATATTGAGAGAAAACACTTTATACAAACAAAGACCGCAGCTAGTGGCCCCCAATCCCTCCACTGGTTATCATGTATTTACTTTCAATTCTTCCTTTGAAACCATGAATTCCAAAAATTGTTTGGGTTCATTAAAGATAGAAGAATTATTTTGATAAGATATATAACACGAACAAGGAGAATGAAGCAAAAAATTCATACCCAGAGCCTGCGCCTGAGGGTGTAAAGCCAAAAATTCCTGGCGCCTTCTCTGGGTATTTCTCAAAAGATCAGGAAAAACCCTTAACTTAGAACCCATAAATTCACAATCCATATAATGAAAATACAGTTTGAGAACCGTATCCCTGTCTGGATCTAACGCAAAAGTCACCAAGAGTGTAGTTCTTTGAATAACTAGGTCCAGAGACAATGACTCCAAGAATTCTGTCAAATTTGCCTCCTGAAGGCCCGACCCACTCTTACCACCTGGCAAAGCCAGGTATTGAGCTCTTACTATATAGGTGGTAATGTCTCAGATAGAATGTAAGCACTTCCATGAAGTACTTCTTGGCCATATCAACTGGGGCAATTTTAAAGGAGCAGAAAGTTCAAGAATCGCAAAGTATTTTTCCTTCAACGTTCTCCGTATATTTCATTTTTCTTGAAGCATCATTCTTGTCCTTAACCAAAGTCCCACAGAGTTCCTGTAACACAAGAGACCTTAGTTTCCAAGTTAACTACCTTGGCAGATTGTTGTTCCGCTGCTTGAGCCTGAACATTTAGAATTCCGGTTGGAAGATTCAAGACTGAGGAAAATATAGACACAACTTTGTTTAGAGAAGAACTGACTGTATCCATGGCTTCCCACAGAGTCTCTAAAGTTACTTTTGCCGGTTTAACCAGCAATGTCACCATGCCCGAATGAGCCTCTTCCCCCACATCAATGGCAGTACTCACAGAAGGTAAAAAATGCTGGCTTAGTGAGTGCTGAATGGAGATAACCTCGGGGGTAGACGCAATAGCTGGGAGATCTCCAGGTGCTGGAATTTCTCCAGGCTACCATTCAGTCCTGCTGCGCTATCCCTTCTGGGTTGTGGTGGAGCCGACCTTAGGGCAGGGCTAAGGGAAACTCCGTGACACTGCTGCCAGGAGACTGATACTCTGGTGAAACTGAATCGGCTCCTTGGTTTGTATGGACAGGAGCCTGAATCTCTTCCAGAGTTGCCTGTCTCAGGACTTGGGACCCGCCCGATGCTGGAGGAAGCTGCCGGACCTTGCCTCTCCTCTTCCCCATTTCACAACGGGGAGGGATGTCCCAAAGAGAAGGTAATCCCATTCAGAGCAGAGCTTCTATATGGGCATCTATTCATGCCATCATCTTGGTACATTTGGCTTTTAACATGCATTAGTGGCAACACCTTATTGCAGGTTAGAAAGCAGTGGTGGCATAGCCACAGGTGGGCCTGGGTGGGCCGGGACCCATACACTTAGGGCTCAGGCCCACCCAACAGCAGCACATATTTAGTGCTAGCTAGTGGGGATCCCAAGCTCCACCAGCTGAAGACCTCCTCCTGATGGTGCTGAAAACACTGCTCTCCACTTCAGCAGTCTAAGCTTCCTAAGCTGCTGATACTGGCCTCATCACATGGGGGGGGGGGGGGGGGGGGGGGGGAGAACACTTGGTGCCCACCCACTTCTTGACTAGGCCCACCCAAAATCTGCTGTCTGGCTACGCCCCTGGAAAGCAGGCCACTTAACGTAAAAAGGCATAATGGTAGATTTTCTCTGATTGCCATGCATAACTTTTAGAATTCGTCATCTATATTTAAATTTATGCCTGCTGTTTGGCCAGCTTAACATAGGAAATCAGGTGAGTTCTGCCACTCTCCATATAACTCTATACATTACCCTCAGAATGCCGCTTGCCCCTCCTCTTCTAAAATGCATAGCTTTAACCTTAGTGTGACTTATGAGACCAAAGGTTTGGTATTTCAGCAGGAAATGTCACACAAAAAGACTTAAGTCAGCACCTGCTGCCCATCGCATAAGTCCTATATATTTCTACCTCAATCTGGCTTGCCCCAGTTATCACGAATAACTGAATGATCCCTAGATCAGATTTGGATTATAAATGACTTTTTAACAATGCCTTTGACTGAGAAAAACAATTGTAAAGGAGTAGGAAGGCTTAAACTAGGAGGCCTGTAGGTTGGGTTATCCAAGGGCGGAGAGGCTTTATTGAGTGAAGTGACAAGAAACACACACACACACACACACACACACACACACACACACACACACACACACACACACACACACACACACACACACACACACACACATCTATATTAATAAATCCCACCTTGAACATTCTGAAGCTCACTCCAAGGCAGAGAAGCACAAAAATCCTGTAGTCTTCATAGGCTAGGACCAGTCACCCTCACTCATAGACCCGCCCTCAGCCACGCCCCATCTATATATATAAAAGGCAAGACCAACGTTCTGAAGCCTCCAGCCGGAAGTGTGAAGCGCCAGAGATATCCGGTTTCCCCATGAGTGAAGGAAAACAGCACAGCACGAAATCCCTCTCTCTGTAACAGTGAAGGACTCAGAGGGGGAGGGGAGAGAGATGCCCTCACTCTCTCTGTAACACAGAACAGCAGGAAACTTAACACTGAAGGACTGGACTCCAAGGGGGGAGGGGGAGAGAGAGAGGGCAGAGGGCAGGGACACACACTCCCACATGCACACTCTGAAGAAAACCTTGCTAGCCCCCATTTCATTTGCATCAGAAACGGGGCTTTTTTACTAGTCTGTACATAAAACGCTACCTCAACATTCTGAAGACAACCTGCTGAAGCCATCTGCAAAATCCCTAAACAGTTCGTAAGTTCATGGTGGTGAAGCCATCCAACTCACCATGTCTCTCTGCCCAGCCCTCGAGGGCGGAACACAGAGAGTAAAGGGATCCATAAAGGCACCCCTACCAACTGGCAACCCCCTCCAACAAACAACAACCCAGGCAGGGGGAGTGTTTCCGTACTCCTCCCCCTGCCTAGGAATCGCTACAGACTGCTGGCAAACTCCCCAACCACACGACCACAAAAGCCACCCGCAACCCCCACCTCCCCACACACACAAACACACACAAACACAAGCACATACACACATATAAACACACACACATACACACACACACACACACAGAAACACACACACACAAACACATACACACACACACATAAACACACACAAACACACACACGCAAACACACACACACACATAAACACACATACAAACACATAAACAAACACAAACACACAAACGCAAACACACACACATAAACACACACACAAACGCAAACACACACACACACACAAATGCGCACACACACACATAAACGCACACACAAACAAACACAAACACACACACACAAACGCAAACACACACACAAACGCAAACACACACACAAACACACACACACACAAACGCACACACACACATAAACACACACACAAACACACAAACAAACGCAAACACACACAAACACACAAATGCAAACACACACACGCAAACACACACACACACACATGCAAACACACACACACATAAACACACACGCAAACGCACACACACAAAATGCACATACACAAACACACACACGCAAACACACACACACACATAAACACACATGCAAACGCACACACACGAATGCACACACACAAACACACAAACACACACACAAACACACACACACACACACAAACACACACACACAGAAACACAAACACACACACAGAAACACAAACACACACACACACACACAAACACACACACACATACAAACACACACACACACATACAAACACATAAACACACACACACAAACAGCCTTGACGGTGCACCTCTAAGTGCTCCCCCCGCCGCAACAACCCGTGCAACGGGGCATCAGAAAGCCCCTACCCCCCTTCCCTTCTCGCCGCATCACCCAACCCCTCCCCCGCCGCTTCACCAAGCCCCTCCCCCCCACATCGACTGCCTCGCCACCCGCAACCGCTAATACAAACTCTGTCCGGCGGCTGCTGCTGCTTCTATTCAGCAGCAGCAGCCCGTACATAAAGAAAACAAACAAACAAAAAAAACAACCTCCTAAAACGCACCTCCGTGGAGAACCATCTCACATTGGCTGACGTCTCTGCAGCCGCTCCTCCTCTCCCCTCAACGTCAGTGCCCCTGCCGGAAGACCCCGGAGAAATGCCGAGACGTCAGAGGGGAGAGGAGGAGCGCATGCTGAGACTTCAGCCAATGTGAGATGCTTCTCAACGGAGGTGCGTTTTAGGAGGATTTTATTGGGGGGGGGTTTCTTTATGTACGGGCTGCTGCTGCTAAATAGCAGAAGCAGCAGCCGCCGGACACAGTTTGTATTAGCGGTTGCGGGTGGCGAGGGGGTTGATGAGGGGGGAGGGGCTTGGTGATGTGCCACGGTGGGGGAGGGGGGGTCGGGTGATGTGCGAAGGGGGGAACAAGGAGCTTTCTTTGGGTGCTGTGCCGGCTGGGGGGGAGGGGGGGGTCTCGCTGGACATGGGTGGCTGGAAGGAAGCAGGGGGAGGGGAGGGTCGCTGCACATGGGTGGCTGCTGGGGGGGCAGGGAACATGGAGATAGGGATGGGGCTCCACACACCACATGGGTGCCTGCAAGGGGGACAGGGGATACAGGACGGACACTGCAGGGCGAGCAGGGGGACAGAAGGGTTGGTGGTCATCAGGGGGGACAGGTGGGTCGATGGACATGGCTGGCCGCAGGGGAGGTACAGGGAAAAAGGAGAGGAGTGTCCTCAGACACGGGTGGCTGCACAGGAGAGGAGGATCGCTGGACATGGGTAGCTGCAGGGGGGGCAGGGGGACAGAAGGGTCGCTGGACATGGCTGGCTGCAGGGGGGACAGGGGAGAGAGGAGGGACGCTGCCTGCAGGGGGACAGGAGGGATGCTGAGGGGGGGGGGGCCTGAGACCACATGGGTGGCTGCAGGGGGAGCAGGGGAGACAGGAAGGACGCAGCAGGGGGAGAGGAGGGTTGATGGGCATGGGTGGCTGCAGGGGGATGCTGGACATGGGGGGGGGGGGGAGAGGAGGGTCGCTGCACATGCCTGGCTGCAAGGGGGCAGGGGAGAGGGAGGGGGTGAGGGGGTTCCTCACACCACACACGCAGTCACTCATTCTCTGTTTGCCACATACACTCTCACTCACACACTCACTGTCTTTGTCCCTCTCTCTCACACAGTGTCACACAGAAACACAAACACTGTCTCTCACACACTCTCTCTCTCTCGCACAAACACATACACTGTCTCTCTCTCTCTCTCACATTCTCTCTCTGACACACATGCTCCATCTCTCACACACGCTCTTTCTGAAACATACACTCCAAGGAAAACCTTGCTAGCGCCCGTTTCATTTCTAACAGAAACGGGCCTTTTTTACTAGTATATATATATGGAGTAGGTGGATATGGAGGCAAAAAGAGTAGGGGTGCACAGGTTTCTCAGTGTTTCTGTGGCTGTTCTGCTTATATATATATATATATATATATATATATATATATATATATATATATATATATATATATATATATATATATAAGCAGAACAGCCACAGAAACACTGAGAAACCTGTGCATCCCATAGAGACATTAAACTTGACATACATCCTGGGGAAAACTTTTCTCCCTGGACAAATTCAGAATTTTGACTCCATGTAGACTGTCTACATACTTTGTGGCTGTTGCATGTGAGAATATTTCTACATCTGTGTTATATAGATTCCCTTATTTAAACTGGAGTATTGAATGCGATGAATGTTTTGAGTGTCAACCAACATACTCATCACTGGATGTAGCCTAGTGGTTAGTGCAGTGGACTTTGA
Organism: Microcaecilia unicolor; assembly: GCF_901765095.1. Taxonomy (NCBI): domain Eukaryota; kingdom Metazoa; phylum Chordata; class Amphibia; order Gymnophiona; family Siphonopidae; genus Microcaecilia; species Microcaecilia unicolor. Next base: position 297,660,955 of record NC_044034.1, on the reverse strand, counting down.
TCCTGCGGAACTGAGTTCAATTCCCACTGCAGCTCCTTGTGACTCTGGGCAAGTCACTTAACCCTCCATTGCCCCTGGTACAAAATAAGTACCTGAATATATGTAAACCGCTTTGAATGTAGTTGCAAAAACCTCAGAAAGGCAGTATATTGTCCCATTTCCCTTCCCCTCCCTTAGAATCTTTAGTATTTGTAAGCAATTAAATTTCCTTGCTGAAACTCACAGTTGAATTTAAAAATTATATAATTATTAAATAAGGGGGGAAAACCACAGTAAAATAGGCAAGAAAGACATATTATCTTCACTAGAGCAGCCAGCGTCATATAATTTATGATTTTATTTGCCTGCCTTCCAACATCTATCAGTGAAATGCAAGCCAACACAAGTGATTCTTTTTTGCATTTCAGTGGCAATATCTCTACAAGTTTTTCTTTGCTGTTAATATAAGTGGTCTGTTATAAGAACTCTATATGTGTAACAGGCTGCTAAATGCCCCCTCCTATTGCAGTTGCAGGAGAAACAGTCTGGGTTCCCCCTTCAGAGAAAATGTCAAAATATAATAGTAGGATAGCCTTCAAAGCAGAAAATGACATGGGGGCCAAAGTTTGTCCCTGTCCCTACTGGCTTTGTCCCCGTCCCATCCCCTATTCCAGAGCACGCTTTATAAAAGAGCACTGAGTGTCGATTTTTCCTAGTGCCTAGATTTTAGTGCCATTTATTTATTTTATTTGTTGCATTTGTATCCCACATTTTTCCACCTATTTGCAGACTCAATGTGGCTTACAATAATATATCATAACATGTGCCAATCAAGAGAAGATAAACAATTGGTTACATAAAGAGCAAGTGAAACATAATGGATATATTCAATTCAATAAATCAGAAGGCAAACAGATTATCAAGTAATTGGTGATGTGTTGGAATTCCTATTATTGATTATTATTTATTGAACCTGGTCCTATATTAACAAATCCCAAAAGCCAAAACCCCCTCCCACCTCTTCCCAGCCCTCTCTCCTTCAAAACCTGCCCCAGTGAAAGGCCAAATTACAGTTTTCCAGTTGTGCATGTCATTCCTCTGTGGGTTGATTGCTTTAATCTGCTTTAATTTTTTTCTTGGTTCAAATTAGTGGAAACAGAACTCATAGCTTTTCCTTGGCTTCCTCTCTCAGGTTATGCTGCTTTCCTAAACTTAGCGGGCTCCATATTCCTGCAGACACTGTGTAACCTGCTAGAAGCAGAAGAACGGCACCTGGAACTGACACGTCTACTGACCCGCATTAACCACAGAGTGGCATATGAGTTCCAAGCACGTGGACAGCACAAGGGCATGAAGGAAATGCCCTGCTTTATCACCAACATGACACGAGTCTTTTATCCTTTTTCCGAGTGCAGGACGGAGAGCAACAGGCAAGCTGATGGACACATCTTCAATGTCACTTCCAGAGCTGTCCTGTGATTAGAGTCATGGATTTGATGTACCCCTCATTCTGTGGTACAACCAATGTGGTTTACATTTATTGTTTGCAGGTACTGTCTCTGTCCTTAGTAGACTCACAATCTATGTTTTTGTATCTGGGGCAGTGGAACATTAAGTGACTTGCCCAGGGTCACAAAGAACTGCAGTGGGGACTGAACCTAGTTCTTTAGGTTCTCTGGCCACTGCACTAATCATTAGGATACTCCTTTTCGAGAAAGGCACAGCTGGAAAAAAAATGAGAGAATGTGCTGTGGAGTATCTGTGAATCCTTAGAAGGACAAAGGTTCTACAGGTATTCATATTTACATCTGCCTTAAGAAAACTGCATGCCACACTCAAGTGGATAAGTAAGTTAGAACCGTGTTTAATATATTTTGAAGTACTGGGATGTTAAATAGTTGATAATTGGTACCCCTGCTGAAGAATTCTACTCCAGCTAGTTTAATTGGACACTCATGGGTGTGACATGCATTGAAGAAGAAACTGTTGGACCCCAAAACGTACTGAATCCAGCATTCTGTCTGTATCAGGATCACATTTTTAAAGACAACACCACTGCTTGGAGCCAGAGGTGGGAGCCAAGTTCAATTGCTATTATTTATAAATGCCATGTTGTAGGAAGAGGATAGTTAGGAGAAATAAAATGAGAACAAATACCAAAATTCCAAACAAGCACTAGACCCTAGTGCAGCAGTAGGAGAACTGCTGAGCAAAATGGTACTCAAGACCTATTTTGGCCCACGCGGCCCCAGATTGATTCAATAGAGCAGCTTCGCTCTGCCCTAGTTTTGCATTCAGAGTGCTCACACTTCTCAACCACCTCTTGCAACTAGGTTGTGCACTGGCCACAATGACAAAATTGAAAGGCTGTGTTTTTGCAGTTTCTCTGCCAAAGTTACAAGAAAACACAGTGCTAAGATTGCTGATATGGAGCTGTCCTTGGACTAAGCCACAAATGTTACCAAGGGTAGTCGATGCTGGGTTAACATGCTTGAATTTCTTGTTCTCTAAATCAGTCTCACCAGTAGGTTAATGTGCAAAGTAATGGCAGGTGTATTCTAAACCTGTAGTTCCCAAACTTGTCCTGGGTGACCCTTAGCCAGTCAGGTTTTCAGGACATTCACAATAAATATTCAAAAGATTTGGATGCACTGCTTCCACAGCACACAAATTTCTCTCATATATATTTATTGCCAACCACAATTCTATATTAGGTTCACTCTCATTAAATGGTTGTGATCACTATAAATTACAAATTCTAGAACAACCTTGCAATGTCAATTTTCAATCTTTATTAAATACTTTTCTTTACCACTACTAATTCTTTTTCACAATATTGTTTGAAACTCCCCAATCACTGTCATTTGCAATATTGTGAAAAAGAATTAGTAGTGGTAAAGAAAAGTATTTAATAAAGATTGAAAATTGACATTGCAACGGTTGTTCTAGAATTTGTAACATATATTTATTGAAGATATCCTGAAATTTAGTTTGTTCATGAGTTTGGGAGCCACTAGTTTAGAAAACACCTATCATTGTGGGTACCCAGAGTAAAGTTTATTGAGTATTTGTTATTATAGAGTGAGCACTTCTGGAATAGATGATTCACAGCCTGTTACCATACACAGATCTTATTTATGCCAGAATATCAAGTAATATGAGGTCTAGAGACGTTCAGTGAATCTGCATTCTAATCTACTTCAAGTTTTCTAAATCAGGGTGATTCTACCCTGCCATGTCTAGATTCTTAAGGGTGACTGTGAACCAGAGAATTTCTGGTACACAGGTCTGGCAGGATTAATGAATAATTCATGAGAAATCTTCTGGGTCATCACCACCTCCTGCAGCTATCATAACCAAGTAAAGCTGAGCTGACTATCTAACCTGGAAGATCCAAACAACCCTGCTTGAATAGCCAGAAATTGAGAAAAATGTGAATCACACTAAGATGACAAATTTGGGGAGACCACAAGTGCATTCGGTATTTTTAAAATAGAATTATGTTAACCAGATCTTCAAAAACCTGGACAAAAATCCATCCTAGTCAACTCTAGACCAAATTCAGAGCTGCCAAGTTGCCCATTTCCAGGAAAGAAATTGTAGGCCGGTTCTGGATTTGCCAATCTCATCCTGGTGCATTATGGGATCTACAGCACTGATTTCAGAGGCTAGAATCAAGGACTACAAATACCACACTGCTTTGGGATACAAGTTTAAAACCAAGGCTGGACAAAAGGTTTCCCTCCTGGAACTGGGTAACTTGGCAGCTCTGAAAATGATAAAACAGTAGATCATCCTTAATGCTTCTGTATTTGTAGCTTGTTAAACTGAGACGCAGGGAAGTCAAGTAGATTACCCAAGATCAAGCAAAGCCAGTTGGATACACCTTAGACTTGAATCTGTACATTCACTTGACTCCCTCTGCTCAATTCTACCGTGAAAGAGAAACCAACAAAGGCAGAGCAATGTGTGACTGCCATGGAACAATTCTATGTCTTTGTGTTTGGTTTCTTATGGGAGCTGTTTGCCAATGAATTAGAATAGCAAAGGCAAACAGAGCAGTTAAGTATAGGCCTTGAGTCCCAGTGGGTCTACACTATGGGAGTTCTCCTTATATCATCTGGCTCTTTTGTGTAAACCTAGTTCTTCATATTCTTATCACATGTGTCTCTGTGGCAGTCAGCCAGCTCAGCCTCCGGACATTGCTGCCCCTCAACTTCAAGCCCTGGGCCTTTTCATTCTCACAGTCCTCTTTCCTGTGTGAGGCCAGTCAGTGCAACCTGCTCCTGTCACAATCTTCATGAAAGATGAAACAGATCTCAGAAGGCTCCCTTCCCTTCTAGGGACAGATTTGCCAGTCTATTGTGTTTCCTAAAACCTACATAACTATTGATAGCTTGGAATTAAAAAAAAAATCCAGCAGGGTTATCCATGTAGTGTTGTCACAGTATTATGATGCAGACTCTAAGGTAAGAATTTTCCAGAGATAATGATGATTTGTATGAGCTTCAGATGTAACTACAGTCCAAACCTAATGTCAGAGGATGCTACCAGTCTGCAGAATGCTTTACTCTGTTACCAGATTACAGAAAACATGCACGGAGGATTTGGCTAATGTCTTCTGAATCATTTTACTTGGGTGGCTACTAAAATGACAGTGTGTCTTGTTGTAATAAGGAAAATTGTAATATATAATTTAATATTAAAGTTTTATTTATATTTTTATATAGTTTTCTCTATGCTGTCTGCAATACCTTCATGACTATTGTCAAAGGAAAATAAAGAAGATGGTGTTGAATCTATATTTGTGAGTCTCCTGTCCTGTTGTCTTTTCTTGCTGCTGGAAAGATGGGAACTGAGCAGAGGGCTGAGGATGCCAAATACAGATATAATCGACCCCGTTTCTTCTCTTGTTAGGGAAATGTCAGTACCTTGCTGCCTATCGTGCACTGCTCCCTCGAATTTGATTTGCATTAAATCTTAGCTGGTAAACTCTCAGCAACACTAAGACTTTAGCCTTCCTCCCTTGCTCTTCTAGTGAAAGCCATTTCTAGCTGCCCTGGAGCTTGGACTTCTGAACCCAACCCTTTTCCTCAGAGCTGAACTCTGCAACTATTGGGGGTGGGGTCATAAATTGAAGTTACTTATCTGTACAGCAAAATAAATCAGCCACACACTGGTGATGTCATCTGAGGAGTCCAAAGTGGATTTGCTCTCCTAGAGTTCAGAGGAAAACCTTTGGAAAGCTCTCTCTGAGCATGTGTGGATAGCCCCTTCCCTGTTTCAGAGGTTCCCCAGGTAGATACTATAGAGCCACCTGAAGGGGAGGAGGCAGGGTTTGAGTGGCTTAATTATCGTGCTTTCCACATGGTGGACCCCCCCAATTACAGGTAAGTAACCTATTTTTCTCCATGGACAAGCAGGATGAGTCAAACACACACTGGTGACTCCCCAGCTGAGTGATGTAAAGGGGCAAAAGAGTAAAGATCTCGTCTGTAGGAGGGGCTCCTTTTCCAGCCTGCTATTGAGTTGAAGTAGGATGACAGGGACAGGAGGCATTAAACTTTCACAACTTGATATGTGTTGGAACTTCAGGAACTTTATTAATATCCACAGAGTGGATACATTACCAACACGGAAAGCACAGAAATAATTACCAATATGGCAAGAAAAGAAACATTATCAACAAGGAAAGGACAGAAAAAACAAACAAGCAATTGATTTCTAACCTTCAAACACAGAATTTAGTACAGCATAAGACAATCAGTATGGAACAAAATACCAAGTTATAGTAATACACGCTAGTCATGGTACAAGCATCCTACTCATCCATGGAGAACTACAGTTTCCAGTCTGCCCATAGTATCTTCCCCCCAAGGCTGGGCTTACCTGCATGGCTATGTAAACCTGTCCTGCCCTTCCCCACAGTTCCACTAGCCCTTCCTGTGAAATAATCTACTAGTTTCAAACAAGAGAAATTAACTCAAGGCTCTAATAGTTTTAACAATAAAATGCAAAAATAGCCCAGATATGTGTTGAGCTAAGTCATTTAACTAGGAGGAAAAGACCTCAGCAGTCAGTGGCATGCAAACAGTACTGTCACAAAACTCACGGTGACTTGTTAATTTGCTGCCTTACACAACTCTCATCTCTTTCATTGGTCTTCAAAATCTCCTATTTTTAAATATATATCAGGAGCATAGCCAGGCCTTGACGGGAGGGGGGCAGAGCCCAAAGTGGGGGGTGCACATTTTGGCCCACCTCCCTCTGCCACATGATGGTACCTTGGCTGGAAGGGGTCCCCAACCCCTGCCAGCTGAAGTGCTTGTCCCGTGCTGGTCTCTCATTGCTTGCCCTGCTCTGTTCTCAGTTGCGCCATGCACACTCGTTTTAATGAAACAGCATGTGCAAAGTGTCACACATGCTCAGTTTCACTAAAACAAGTATGTACGGTGCAACTGAGAAGAGCAGGGTAGGCAATATGGTGAGACCAGTGCAGGACAAATGCTTCAGCTGGTGGGGTTTGGGGAACCCCTGCCAGCCAAACCAGGGGCCCCAGAGTCAATTTGGGGGGGGCCCAGGCCCCCATGGCTCCTGTAGCTACACCACTGATATGATGCACATAAACTTTTTCAAACTCTATGGTGAATGATAAAACTAGCACTTATCTCATGAATCTAAACAGAAGTCCCAAAGGAGACCAACTGTTTCGCTTTTGACTTCTTCAGAGGACAAAATCTTAATTGCTGTATTTCAGTCTAAAAATCAAACCCATACGATCAATAATGTGCACGTTCACATACATGCTTAATAACTTAGGGCCTCTTTTACTAAACCACGCTAGTGATTCTTGCGTGGCAATGCCGATGAAGCCCATTCAAGGTGAATGGGCTTTGTTGGCACTGCCGTGCCAGGAATTGCTAGCACAGTTTGGTAAAAGAGGCCCTTAGCTTTTCAAACTTATAGATTTCACAGTACGGCATTTCCTGGCTGTACGCCCATTTAAAATGGTGCTGATGGTTGTCACAGTTGCTGTTCTTAAATGTGCCAATCACTCAGCTCTCCTGACCTCTCTGGTTGGGTTCTTCCCCTCTCCTCCCTAGCAACCATCCCTCTGAATTAAGGCTGCACCAATCGGGTTGAGTTTGTCTTCTTCAGGGGTATGTTTAGTTATATCCCCCACCAGCAGCTCCTAGAATTCTGGCTCATGGGTTTCCCCCTGAGTATCTATCTCATGCTATTCCCCCTTCCCCTTTCCCAGTGGTTAAAAGAGATTTTCGTAAGCATTCATACCTAAGCTCCAACTAGTGGGTTTGAAATAAGGATCCTTAGCTCTCTAGTTTCTGAATTCCCCTTTTCTACCTCCCACAACTCCTGCCTTAATCCTTGGCTTTGGCTGGGGATTCTGGGGCTCCGAAAACAACAAAAAGAGTCCAATTCTCCCGTAAAAACAACAGAAAAAACAAAAGAACGGAAGAAATCAAAAAGACCAGACTCAAAGATATAAAAAGCCAAATTTATTGCACAAGACCCTACACGGTCCGTGTTTCGGCCAAAATGGCCTTCCTCAGGGGTCTAAAAAACAAAACATACAACACAAATATCATAAAACTTAATAAATACATATATATTTAAAATAATAAATCAACAAGTAAACCGCAGTATGTAATTACAATGGTGGAAGTATGAGCCATAGACATATAATATTATCTTATAAAAATGAAGATTAAAAGGAAAACAATAATGCAACCAAAAGACATATATAACACAATGATGCGATCAAAAGATGTATGTGGCAAACATAATAGGCTTACAACGGTGTAATTTAAAAAAGTTTTAACATACCTATAAATTGGCTTATACAATATTCATATATTCATCCAAAGATGCATTCAAATTCGGACAGATCTAGACAAAAATATATATATAAAAATGAGTATGCAAATATGTGAAAAATCAATATGTGAAAATATATTTACCACCACGTTTGCATATGGAATGGTAAATGGCGTATGTCCTACAGGTACGTGAACACGGAACAACTCAAAAATAATGTATATTATATTCTTGAAGGAAAACAGAGTAAATTGTCGCAACAAACGTTTATGCAGAATTTACTAAATAAAACTGCTAAAAGAAATTAACATCCGGAAGAATTAACGTTCGGGTCATTTCAGAATTGCCTGTCCGACAAAAGGTGATAGTCAGAGAGTGCTGATAAATGGAGAGGTAAATGAAAATAGAAATAAAAAGGAATGTTGAAAACTGAAAAGTGTGCGTTCTCTGAAGATGACTTTCTAGTTAAACAATTATGTTGAACGGTGTACACTTATATATGTTTAAATCATTTTTATTAAGTTTCAAATATAACAAAACATGTCCTGAAAAATCTGTCAAAACATCTGAACAGGTACAACGGAACCTCCTACCATCCCAACCCCTCTAATCCCTTCCCAGAATCCTCCCTCCCCCCCCCTCCCCCCCCCTCCCCCCCCCCCCATGAGATAGTCTCTGAGTGCAAGGAGTCTGAGTCGTCAGGACCCTGTTCAACAGTGTGTTTAGTTCAGTATTCTACTTCTCGCCGCGGGTTGGAGTGTATCCCAGAAGTTTGCCCAGGTTTTCTCCAGGTTTCTACCCTCTTTAGAGGCGAAGTCCGTGACTCCGCATCTTTCCAGTTTGAGCAGTTCAATCATCTGTGTCCTCCAAACGCTTACCGACGGGGTTGTTGTTTCTCGCCAATTCAGAAGTATAGTCTTTTTCCCAATCAGCATTGCGCGCCCTAAAAAGGCGGTAAGTCCCGAAACCTTTGAAATTGACTCTCTATGAACTCCAAAGAGCAGTAGCGGGTGTCTCTGAACAATATGCCCCCAGTATACTTGAACCTCGCCCAGCACTCGGGACCAAAAATCCACAATGTTGGGGCAATGCCAGAACATATGTCCAAGTGTTGCGTTAGAGTGTCCACATCTGGGGCATTCCCCAGAATCACCGAACCCCGCCTTCCGCGCTCTTGATGGGGAAATATATAACCTCATTGCAAATTTGTACTGTAATTCCCAATGACGTGAGTAGACTGCACCCCTCCGAGCCAAGCGGAGGGAATCTCTAAATATCTCCGGTGTTATTTCAGTCTCCAAGTCTTTGGCCCAGACCTGTGCCCTACCGATATAATCGATATCCTCTGTGGAGTCCTGGAGGTATCTGTGGTGATGTCGGAGGGGCACTGGGCCTTGGGCTCCAAGAGTCATAGCTGTGTTCAGGGTATCTTGCACATCTTCGCTGAGGTTAATCCAGCCCAGGGCTTTCAGGTAATGTTGTGCTTGAAGATAAGCGAAATGGTCTGTTTCAGCCAAATGGTGTTCCCGCTTCAGCTCTGCAAAGGGGCGTATTTTCCCCCCCTCAGTCAGGAGTTGGTGTACATATAGTATTCCTTTATTCCTCCATCGTTTAAAGGTCATCGAGGAGGAACCCTCCGGAAAATCCGGGTTGTGGTATAATGGCAAGAGAGGGGTCGCCTTCCAGTCAAAATGATGTCTCCTGCAGAGCCATCTCCACGCCGCCCGTGCTGATGTAACTAATGGGTTATTCCTTACTCTAGCAGTTATCTCCCTCCCAGGTGCATGCAACAACCAGCTTAAGTGTGCATTTGGAAACAGGGACTTCTCCAGTTGTGTATTAGAGAAATCGTTCTGCCCCGTTAACCAATCTCTTATGTGCCTCATTGAGCACGCCACTGTGAGATATCTAATGTTTGGCAATCCCATCCCACCATGGGCTTTTGGCTTCTGTATGATGTATAGTGGGAGTCTGGGTTTTTTCCCCTGCCACAAAAAGGCTTGTGTAGCACTATTCAGCGCCCTCTCCTCCCTCCGCCTCATGTATAATGGTAACATCTGAAACATGTAAAGCCACTTAGGCACTATCATCATGTTGAAAAGTCCAATGCGGCCTGATAATGACATAGGGAATGCCCCCCAGAGTTGTAATGTGCGTTTTGTCTTTGCCAGCAGTGGGAGGACGTTCCTGTCATAAAGTTGCCCCTTATCTAAGGGAATCACTACCCCAAGATATTGAACCTGCCCCTCCGCCCACCGTAACGGGAATGGACCCTCCCAGTTCCGCTGCAGCTCTGGGTCTAGCGGCATCGCCAGTGATTTTGTTAAATTTAATTGGAATCCAGATAGTGTGCCGTAAGTTTCGATGGTGTGAAGGAGCTGGCCCAAAGAAGACTCAGGCCGACCCAGCAAGAGCATCAGGTCATCCGCGTATGCCAGAACCTTTAGCTCATTTCCATGTATACGAATCCCTTGTATTTGTTTATGTGCACGCAGCTCGCACAGTAGCGGTTCTAAGGTCAGCAAAAATAATAGTGGGGACAGGGGGCATCCCTGTCGTGTACCTTTCTGAACGTCGAAGCTCTCTGTTCGGACCCCATTAACTATTACCATGGCCCGTACCCCGGTATAGAGAGTCGATATCGCCTGTAGAAACCATCCGTCTAAGCCAACCCATTTTAAGGTTTCAAAAAGGAAGGGCCATAGCACGCGATCGAATGCACGTTCCGCATCTAGGCTCACTATCAGCCCTGGCGGCGGTGTGTCGGCCTCTGCGAAGGTAGCTAACAGCACTTTACGTACATTAATAACCGACTGACGCCCCCTAACAAATCCGGTCTGTTCCTCCTGCACCAGTTGTGGCAATATTGGGGCAAGCCTGTCCGCAAGGATCTTTGCTAACAACTTGGCCTCTACATTGATAAGTGAGATGGGCCGATATGAGCCAGGCTGAAGGGGATCCCTGTCTTTTTTGGGTATCAAGCTTATGAGGGCCATATTTGTATGTATTGGAAACCGTCCCGCCTCCACCACTGAGCAGAAGTAATCTAATAGTGGTCCCGTCACCTGGAGCTTAAGCATTTTATAAAATTCTCCTGATAGCCCGTCTGGCCCTGGCGCGGAGTGTAATTTCAATGTAGCAATAGCCTTGTGTAACTCTTTGGTGTCAATCGGTTTCTGTAGTTGTGCTAACTGTTCCTCTGTGAGTTTTCCCATTTGGACCCTATCAAGATACCTCTGGATGTGACCTCTTGTGTCAGTTGGCTCCTGAGATCCCTTATATAAGTCCGCAAAGTGTTTGTGGAATACCTGGGCTATCTCCTCTGGTTTGGTAACAATGCCCTTTGTATGGTGTCGTATAGCCGCTATGAAATTTTTCTTACGCGTTCCTTTTATTAATCTCGCTAACATCCCTCCAGCCTTATCCCCATATTTGTATAGTCTGTATTTCCTGTATATGAGGGAGCGGGTCGTGCGCTCATGGATTAAACTGTTAAGCGCTGTTTTCGTGGCCATAAGGGTTTCATAATGCGCGGTTGTAGGCTGTCTGCTGTACTGGTGTCTATCGGATCTAAGTTTCTTTTCTAGATCTGTGATCCCTGTTGCTATTTTCCGATTGCGGTTGCTGACAAACGCTATCACCCCGCCCCTCAGTACTGCCTTTGCCGTGGACCAAAATAAAATTGGGTCTTCTAGGTGTTCCTGATTGTGAATGTAAAACTCCTCCCAGTTTTTCTGTAAGTATTCCCGGAACTCTTTTGAGTGAAATAAATATGATGGGAACCTCCAACTGTGCGGTCCGCTAAAGTAAGCCGTGGGTTCCAGCTCCAGCCACACCATCGAATGATCAGAGATCTCCTCTGGTCCAATTGTGGCCCCGAGTACTCTCTGGAATAACTCTCGGGATGTAAATATATAGTCTAGCCGGGACTGAGAGCGATGTGCTCTGGATGTGTGCGTGTAGTCTCTTTCCTCTTCGTGGAGTAGTCTCCAGGGGTCGAGCAATCCCAATCTCTGGCAAAACGAGTCTAAAAGTGAGGGGGTGCTATGTATGTTTCTGGGCACCTGTGTGGATCTGTCCAGCAACGGGTCCATTACTTGGTTCATGTCTCCCGCTATCGCCATGGGCAGGTGTGCATGTGCTTGACAATGTACTAAAAGTTGGGCATAGAATCTGCTTGCTTCTGTGTGAGGGGCATATACTGACACCAATAAGATTTCTGTTCCTTGCAGGTTAATTTTAATTCCCACAAACCTGCCCTCATTATCCTTAAATGCTAGCTTGGCTGTGCTCATTAATGCTTTATGTATGAGAATTGCTGTCCCACTGCGTCTGCCAGTAGCTGGTGAGTGGAACACCTCTCCCACCCAACCTCGCTTTAGCTTCTCATGTTCTTCCCCAGACAGTCTGGTCTCCTGTAGGCATGCAATTCCCACTCGATGGCGTTTAAGGGCGGCCAATATCTTTGTTCTTTTAACTGGGGAAGTAATGCCACAAACATTCCAGGAGACCAGGCGCGTCTTGTTACTCATGATTAAGCCCTATATGAAGTCCATCCCGATTCCTTCTTTTAGAGTTGCTCCCGGGGCTCCCAGCCACACCCCAGGGGCTCAAGAAATGTCCCTCTCTCCCCCATCTCCACCTTTTACTTACTTCTTCCACGTTCTTGTCTAATGTATACCTATTGACTCTTCTCCCCGCTTCAGGCAAATTTTTGCATCTTCCCCTTTTCCTTTTAAATGGCCCTTCCCTACCCTCCCCACCCCCCTGTCTCATCCCCAAACTCTTCACTAAACCCTTACCCCAATAAACACACCTGGATGAATCTATGGGAGCCTCTGCCATGCTCGAGGCCCTCCACCCCGTCTCTTTCCAGTGTTAGTTGCTTTTGTTGCTCCTGATTGTATACTGTTAGTCCTCATTGCCTGATACATGTGTCCGTGTCCAGCTGCTTTCACTCCGCTGCGTGATCTTCGCTCTGCTTCTGCTGTTGCTGCTCCAGTTTAGTTACGAAGTCTTGTGCTGTGGCGACAGAGTCGTAATTCTGCCATTTACCGTTGCAGCGTATTTTTAGAACTGCTGGGTAAATAAGCATGAACTGCGTTTGCATGTCGTGAAGTCGGCGGCACAGCGGGGTGAATTTCTTCCTGCGTTCCTGAAGTGAGACTGAGAAGTCCTGGAAGATGCGGATTAGCTTTCCGTCGTAAGTTGTGCTGTCTCTCTTGAGCCGGTAGCCCCGCAAAATTTCCATCTTATGTATGTAGTTGTGGATCTTTATGATCACAGGCCGCGGGGTCTGTCGGCCATCTTGGACACGGCCCAGCCGGTGCACCCGTTCTAGACAAAGGGCCCCAGCGTGATCCGACAGCGCGAACTCCGAGATCAGCCACTTCTCAACCACTGTGGCCAGCACTGAATCCCCCACAGACTCTGGTATTCCTATGAGTCTGAGGTTGCTGCGACGTGCTCTATTCTCCAATTCATCAACTTTGTCCGTTAGAGCGCCCACTGCCTTTTGTAATTTGTCTATCTGAGCTGGTATAGGCTGGTGTGCGTCTTCCAACTCGGATACTCTCCGTTCCAGTTCTCCCGTTCTCTGCGTTGTCTCTGCTAGTGTATTTTCAAATCCGGACAGCTGGGCGGAGAGTTTTTCGAATCGCGGTTCCAGAGCCTGGGCTAGCAATTTCTCGAAGCGCGGCTCCAGCGCTTGGGCAACCGCCGTTGTAATCTGCACTATCTGCTCCGCTGAGAACCCCTGCCCGTCTGATGGCGGGGCCCTCGCTACGGTCACTTCCGTTGCCCGTAGTTTTTCTTTTTCTTTTTCTTTTTTCGCGCTCCGTGCTGGCAGAACTTTGGACGCCGACTCCACGTATTTATCCATGTTTCTCAGGAGGATTTAACAGCGTAGGTAGGTCACTGTTTGTGTAAATTAGGCAGTTTGGAGCGGAGGGCCTCGGAGAGCAAAAGACGTGCGTCCTTCCTCTCTCAGTGCATCACGTGACTCTCTGTACACTTATATATAAAAAGCTTACAATACACAAGGTTCAGTTGAGTTTGATAGTGAGAACTGATGAAAATCTATACTTATATCTAAAACATATTATGAAAAGCTTGCCTGCTGATGCTATCCGAGCTGATGCATAAACAATGTAATCAAAATAAGAATCAATATAAAGAAACACTACAGTTTAAAGTTCAAAACAACGTCCACACAGTTGAATGACGTATGGCGTTGATAGAAATCTGTACTTATATCTAATACATATTATGAAAAGCTTGCCTGCTGGTGCTGTCCGAGCTGATGCCTAAACCATGTAATCAAGGTAAAAACCAATGTGAAGAAGGCGCTGCAATTTAAAGCTCAAAACGATGTCCGCACCGTAAAATGACGTATGACGTTGATGAAAGCCAATGAGAGTGAAGATCAAGTATGTTTGAAAGAAAACAGGGTAACAGAACGAACTGTCAAAAGCAATCAATGAAGTGTATAGACTATACGCTGAACCACAATTATCCACTTAAATGATTACCTACATTCGATGCGTCTTAATGAATTTGTCAAATGATGTTGTAAATAAGGCTGCACCAAGCACCACACTGGTTATACATCATATATGATATAAATGTGAACAGAAAATGAAAACCTAATTGTCAAAAGGTAAAAATGGAGAAACAGAATCCAGTAGTATAAGAGATATGTGGATAAAAAATTATACGTTACAGAAAATGTATTAATTCTAACTCCTTATTTAAACCATTAGGGGTTACTGTATCTAGTTCATAAATAGCACGCTGTTCTGCTCTTAACAGCATGCTATCTAAGTCACCACCTCGCCAACCCTTTCTAAGTGTCTTAAAGACAAAAAATTTAATGTCATCTAAATTGTGTCCAGCCTCTGTCCAGTGGTCCACCAAGGGTGCCGTCCTAATTTGTCTCTTGATACAACTACGATGCTCTATAATTCTGACTTTAATCATTCTACTAGTCTTGCCAATATATATTAAACCACATGGGCATAGAACTATATATACCACATTTTGTGTTTTACAGTCACTATTGAAATTTAATTTGTAACGTTTTTGAGTCTTAGGATGTATAAATTCTCGAAGGGTTAATGAATGGATACACACTGAGCACGTGTTGCAGGGTTTGTGGCCATCCTTCACTACTGTAGATCTATCAAGTGTAGGAAGTGCCGATGGAACTAAATGATCTTTTAAATTTGGATTTCTAGAAACGGCAAATGTGGGTATGATATTTTTGAAACAAGGAAGTGTCTGTATAATATTCCAATGTCTTTTGATGATATTTTTAAATTGGTGACTATATGAAGAGAACCGAAAATTACATACAATATCGGGGGCTATCTTCGATTTGCCCCCAGTTTGTAGAAGTTCTTCTCTTGTTATATCGCATGCTTTATGGAATCCTTTTTTAATACATGTTTTAGGATATCCTCTCTTGATAAACCTATCTGAAAGAGATTTTGATTGTTGCAAAAAATCTTCTGTATTAGCGCATACACGTTTGAGTCTCAAAAATTGACAGAAAGGCAAATTATCTTTCAAAGCACGATTGTGATAACTTGTATAGTGTAAATAGCAATTGCGATTCTGGGGCTCCCCCATACAGCATCTTGTGACACACCCAGTAGGTCACAGGGGGTAGACATGACCTCTCACCCACTACAAAGCATCATGTCCCACAATCACAATCGGTCTCCCCAGCTTTTGCTGCAGCAGCATGGCAGGCTGGAATGGATGCCGAGGAATCATCATCCAGCTCAGAAAGTAGTGATGTCCTCCAAGAGTTCTGAACCACCTGGCAGCCAGGGTGTGTCTAAAGGGGAGGAAGGTTTATCTCAGAAGGGAAGGGGTAGAGGGAGGGGTAAGTGAATAAAGCAGATGGGCAGCAGGATGTGGGGGGAGGAAGATAGTGGTTGTGTGGGATGGGGAGGGGAGGGGAGGGGGTTGGCTTTTGGGATGGGGGGATAGTGTTTGGGGGAGTCGGGGGGGGGGGGGTGGAGGCACCTGTGTAGATAGAGGAGGAATGGTTATAGGTGAGATGCATGAGTAGTGGTGGGGGACCTCACTGGTGGGATGTAGAATGGGCACTGTTTGGGTGTGAGGGTGACGTGGAGGGGCATAATCGAAAGGGACGCCCATGTTTTCCTGGGGACGTCCTCGCAGGATGGCCCTGTGAAGGGGTGGGGAAATCCGTATTATGGAAACAAGATGGGCTTCCATCTTTCGTTTCGATAATATGGTCGGGGACGCCCAAATCCTGAAATTTAGGTGGACCTTCTGATTTTCGGCGATAATGGAAACCGAGGACCCCCATCTCAGAAACGACCAAATCCTAAGCCATTTGGTCGTGGGAGGAGCCAGCATTCATAGTGCACTGGTCCACCTGACATGCCAGGACATCAACCGGGCACCCTAGGGTGCACTGCAGTGGACGTCACAAATTGCTCCCAAGTGCATAACTCCCTTACCTTGTGTGCTGAGCTCCCCAAGACCCACTACCCACAACTGTACACCACTACCATAGCCCTTACGGGTGAAGGGGGGAACCTAGATGTGGGTACAGTGGGTTTCTGGTGGGTTTTGGAGGGCTCACATTTACCACCACAAGTGTAACAGGTAGGGGGGATGGGCCTGGGTACGCTTGCCTGAAGTGCACTGCACCCACTAAAACTGCTCCAGGGACCTGCATACTGCTGCGATGTACCTGAGTATGACATTTGAGGCTGGCACAAAATATTTTTTAAGTTGTTTTTTGAGGGTGGGAGGGGGTTAGTGACCATTCGGGGAGTAAGGGGAGGTCATCTGGTCATTTCGGGCACCTTTTTCTGCCTTGGTCGTAAGAAAAACTGGACCAGGTAAAGTCGTCCAAATGCTCGTCAGGGACACCCTTTTTTTTCCATTATGGATCAAGGACGCCCATGTGTTAGGCACGCCCAAGTCCTGCCTTCGCTACACTTCTGACACACCCCCGGGAACTTTGGTCATCCCCGCGACGGAAAGCAGTTGGGGACGCTCAAAATCGGCTTTCGATTATGCTGATTTGGGCGACCCTGGGAGAAGGACGCCCATCTCCCGATTTGTATCAAAAGATGGGCGCCCTTCTCTTTTGAAAATAAGCCTGATAGTGTACAAATCCCTCTGATATGGCAAATATACCTTCACAGAAATGAATGGTGAATAGGTTCATTCCTTGCTACAATTTCCTGCTGGTGTGGTTGTGTGTGCCTGTTCTTCCTCCACTATGTCCCCATACTGTGGCTCCAGTCCCTCAGGGAGTGATACTCTGTGCTAAAAAGGTGGTAAATAAATAAATAAATTTAGTGTCAGTTTGTGCAGGATACAGCATGATACAAATATCTATATCTGGCAGTCCTTTTCAGGTTTGTAGAACAGTTCCTCCCCAATCTATCCATCCACCTGAATCGTGTCTTGAGCAGTCCTGTTTGACAGTGTGCCCTGTTGTAGCACTCCTCTGTGTCATTGTGGGCCTGATGATGGGGGTCATTAGCCACATCCTCTGTGGGTAGCCCTGACCACATGGGTGAGGTGGGGAGATTGAAAGATTGGTGAGAGGGAGACCAAGGAAGGATGTGAGATACTGCGAGCTAGGCTCTGGCACACAGATATATGCTGTTCTAGTGTGTGCTTTTTACCTATGAGCTAGTTGCCAGTGATCTCTAAATGGTCACGTATCCTCGAGTGTGCAAGGATATATGAGTCATGGCAGGATCCAGAGAAGCATGGGGAATGCATTAGTGAACTCCCCCTATGCATTGCACACTACTTTTATATTGAGGGAATGGAAGGCCTTTCTGTTGCAGTAGGTGGGCTCTCTCCATTTTGAAGATATGAGGTCCATATAGGTGCAGTCAGACAGAGAGGAAGAGGGCATCATGACACAATTGTGTCATTGTGTGTTATATTTGCAGCTGGGTCTGCGAAGGCAATATAATCAGCAACATGTGTGAGAAGGTCTGAGAGGAACTGTGATGCACTGGTAGATGGCTAACTGGCTGAGGCAGTAACGTAGCCACAGGTGGGCCTGGGTGGACACTTTGGACTCAGGCCCACCCAAAATTGTGACACTCTTGCTGTGGCTGGTGGGGATTCCCAAACCTTTCTCTCCTTGGGCAGCCCTCGCTCTTCCAAATGTGAGCCAGCAGCACTTGCCTTGAGCTGAGGCTGAGACTGGCCCTTCTGCACATGCTCAGTTTTCGCACATGCAAAAGCACTGAGCATGCATGGCCTGCCGGCAGCAGCATCAGTTTGAGGCAAGTGCTGCTGGCTGCCGTTTGGAAGAGTGATGGCTCCTCGAGGAGGAGGAGGAAATCTTCAGCTGGTAGGGTTTGGGGATCCTCGCCTGCTCAAGTATTTAATATTTGGGGGTTGTGGGCAGGGAGGTGTGGAGAGAGGAGCAAACTGGAGGGGGATGGGGGGGGGTGTGTGTGTGAATTCCATGCCCACCCACCTTGGGCTCAGGCCCATCCAAAATTGGCCATCTGGCTACGCCCCTGGGCTGAGGCCTGCAGTGGCAGCAACAAGGACAGTCTGGAAACTGCCAGAGGCCAGAGAGGCAAGTACAGATGTGATTTTGAGGTATATGGGCATGGATTGTGAGTGGTGGAACAGAGGAAGGGCTCAAACTGTTTGCAGAGATGCAGAATGTTTGCCTTGTTGAAGTGGAAGCACCCTATACATGGCTCCTCAATGAAGTTAAGGAACTGTGTCCTAGGCCTAAATATCCTGTGATAAGGATATGACCTGTTGGACTTTCTCTCTTCCCGGTATGCCTCATGCATCATGGCCTCCATAGCCCACACATTCTGGCAGCTGAAGGCCAACAACTCCCACCACCAACACACAGAGTGCTCACCAACACTAATACCCAGAATCACACCGAGTGCAGCAGTACAGACACATACAGACACCATTTCACTTACACACATGGAGGGCGTATACACAGACAACACATGGGGCTAAGGACTGAGAGGCAGGCATGGCAGACACAGACAGAGAGAGAGACACTCATTTGGGCCTGGGTTAGGGATGGAAGTTGAGGGGGTTGACACGTGGGTAGGGATGGTTTGCAGGGGAGGGATTCAAAGAGGTAGGCACTGCAGAGGGGTGAAAGATGGACTCCAGAGGTGAAACTAATAGGGGTAAAACATGGACAGACCTGGGTGGAAAGAGACGGCGGGCAGGCTCACAGTCTTTTATCAGCTCTGCTCCAGTCAGCATCAAGGCAAGCAGTCACAAGACAAGCTGCGGTGGCACTTATTCATGATTTATAAGTGGTGTAAGTTCCAATATTTTTCTTATGTTCCCTGCACATTAACATGTTGTTTGGAATCACTGATACACATTGGAAGGAGGGTGAGTAGTGGAGTG
Source organism: Microcaecilia unicolor (assembly GCF_901765095.1). NCBI lineage: Eukaryota > Metazoa > Chordata > Amphibia > Gymnophiona > Siphonopidae > Microcaecilia > Microcaecilia unicolor. Next base: position 297,641,725 of record NC_044034.1, on the reverse strand, counting down.
CCTAAGGGATCTGTACTGGGACCAGTGCTATTTAACATATGTATAAATTATCTGGAAATCGGAACGACAAGTGAGGTGATTAAATTTGCAGATTTCACAAAACTCTTCAAAGTTGTTAAAACACATGTGGACTATGAAAAATTGCAGGAAGACTTTAGGAAATTGGAACTAGGCATCCAAATGGCAGATGAAATTTAATGTGGACAAATGCAAAGCGATGCACATTGGGAAGAATAATTCAAATAATAGTTACCTGATGCTCCATCTTAGGAGTCAGCATGCAAGAAAAAGATATAGGTGGTATTGTAGGCTGAAATCGTCTACCCAGTGTGTCGCGGTGGTCAAAAAAGCATAGCGGATGCTAGGAATTATTAGGAAAGGGATAGCAAATAAGACCAAGAATACTATATTGCCTCTGTATCACTCCATGGTGCAACCTCACCTTGAGTATTGCCAGAGGATATGATAACAGAGGTTAGGTTTCTGGGTTTAAAAATGGTTTGGACAAGTTCCTGGAGGAAACGTCTATGAGACAGACATGGGGAAGCCACTGCTTGCCCTGGAATTGGTAGCATGGAATGTTGCTACTATTTGGGTTTCTGCCAGGTACTTATGACCTGGAATGGCCACTGTTGGAAACAGGTCTGACCCAGTTTGGCTATTCTTATGGTTTTATGTTCTAATGGCGCACTGCCCATGACAAATCCCCAAAAGCCCTCCTGCCTTTTTTGACATTTTCGCCACATAGACCTTTTCCTCTGGGTTTCTGCATTCCTCCACCAGCCCACTGTGGTTAGAGTCAGTGCAGCTTACTTGACACACTGTGGGCTGTTCCCTGTACCATTAAAGGAAATGGCATTTTTTCTCTTTGCCAGGTGACACTAAATATAATCAGAGCCCACATCTGAAACGTGTTAAAATAACTTGTTTTTGAGTGTCCTCCCTCCCAAAACATAAGGCTGCCAACTGGATCCAGTCCCAGGTTTACCCGAGAGCATGCTGGGACTTGTAGTCTTGTTTTTCTTAGGGAATGCAATGGGGAAATCAGAACTACAAGCCCCTGCATGCAATGGGGTAAGCCCTGTCCTGCAATCTGGATCCAGTTGGCAGCCTTACCAAAACAAAGCTTTCCCTGCTATCTAAAGGCTCACAGACATCACCTCCCTTCTAAGCCCTAAACGCAAGCAATGCTGCAATTCTTTCCAGCTGCTTAGAGGAGATTTGCTCTGGTGGGATCAAGATTCAGAGACATAGTCCCCCCTATCCCTTTCTGCTTCTTTTGGGTCTCTTTCAGAAGTTTGAATGTGAATATCTCTCAAAAGAGAGGTGAATTTTCACTTTCCCTCAAGAAGTCCCAGCAGCTTTCATTCAAAATAAGTGGTACTGTTTTCCTCCACATAATTCTAGTAGCTTTCCAATAATCTTTTCAAAATGACTTCTGTAGTCTTTCTTTGCCTGCCCCCACCTCCCCCCACCTCAAATAAAGTTCTTGCAATCCCTAAACAACCCTTGCACAAAATGGCTGTTGTAATGATCCCTAACAAAGTCCTAACAGCCTTCAAACAATCCCTATTTTGTTCAAAACAAAATATAGCATTAAGTTTTGTATGATTTTGAGTCATATTATTGCTGTTGTGGTATAGCAGGTTTAGCATTGTTCAAGCGCTTCAAAGTTTTGCATTTCTTTATAATGTGCTTGGCAGTGAAGGGAAATTGTGCTGCAGTGACTGAAGTGATTCCAAATAAAGTTTAATATTCAAGAGAATGAAGTTCAACTCTGGGTTTTTATGGGATCATTCCTGGGGGAGAGTCATGACTAGCATGTTAGTAGTCAAAATCTTGGGTGAAGGTCAAATCAGGTCCGGGCCGGATTTACATATAAGATACTCCAGCTCCAGCGTTGCATCTCATGCTTCACTAAAAAAAATGAAATGCATTTGTAAGTAATGAAAATTATAATATAAAATAACCATTATTGTTCTTATTGTCGACTATTGTTGGTTGTTTTATTTTTTTAATTTATTAAACCTAATTTACTTCCTATTTAATCTTGGGGGGGAGGGGCTGTTAAATGTTACAGCTTAGGGCCACAGTATCTATAATTCAAGCCATGATTTTGTTTGAAGCTTTGATTCATTTAAATATCTAGTGATGTTTCTGTTCTCCACGCATAGGTGCTGTCCCTCATCTCTCTGTCTTCGATCTTCTTGGTTCCCTCCTCACATTCTGCAGTCCGATTCTAGCTTAGTTTGCCCTCCATGAAATGATTCTGTAACCCTGTACAGAAGTTGTTCTCAATTGTAAGCTACTGTAAGGACAATTTGCATCTCCATGGGTATATAGCACACCAGGGATTAAACTAGGTTTAATTTCTGCAAGCCTGAGGACAATGATCCAGGGACTGTTGTCACCTAGTCACAATTGGTATAAAGGTGACGTCTTGTTTTGTGTTTAAAATATTATCTGATTAATTAGACAAGGGTGTGTTATGCAACTGACCTTTGTAGAGTAGTTATGCAAGGTTTGAGGCTTAATAATATAGAAGTAATGAAATATATCTAAGATAATTCTGAGACAAACAGTACATTCCCAAGGTGTGTCATTTTCTGCCTTTAACAGTACTGATAGGAAGCAACACCATAGTTTCTCCGTGAACCTAAGCTATGCTCCTGGGCTCACACCTACCACATGTGGTATGACATAGACACATTTCACCATGTTCTCATTCTCATTGCTAGTATTAAGTGAATCTATGAGGAAATCAAATACCTCAGTGAAAGAAAAAAAAAAAAACAATGCATTTGAAGAGACATCAGGCCATCATCCTCTCTGACTTACTGCTTCCTGTTGCAATCCATCTTCCCATTCTGTCCATCGTTTTAGTCAGCTTCCCATATTCTTCCTGCCCTCCTTATGTTCCTTAGCAGTAATTAATCTTAGAGTTTATTTTATTTTGAATTATAATTGTTTTAATCCATATATTGGGCTCATTCATTTATTTATTCATTCATTCATGACATTTATACCCCACATTAGCCTGAAATAGACTCAAGTTCAATGTGGCTTACAAACAAACAATGTACAGAATATAACACAAATTATAATAAGTTCAAGAAGCAAATTAATACATGTGCAGTAAGTAACCAGGGATTTAGACTATCTCATGGACAAACAAATAATTAAGGGTGGATAGGTGAGAGCATAATTAGGCAGGACTAGATTTATTTAATTTATTTATTTGCATTTGTATCCCACATTTTCCCACCTATTTGCGGGCTCAGTGTGGCTTACAATACATTGTGAATGATGGAAGTACAATTGGTTGCAGTCCGATTGTGGGTTACATTATGAAGAGTTATAGAAGACAGAGTAGATTCAGGATATCATTTAGGAATAGAACTGCGGAATATATGGAGGTACAATTGGTTGCAATACGCTTACATAGTAACATAGTAACATAGTAGATGACGGCAGAAAAAGACCTGCACGGTCCATCTAGTCTGCCCATGATAAACTCATATGTGTATACCTTACCTTGATTTGTACCTGTCTTTTTCAGGGCACAGACCGTATAAGTCTGTGCAGCAGTATTTCCCGCCTCCCAACCACCAGTCCCGCCTCCCATCACCGGCTCTGGCACAGACCCCGTATAAGTCTGCCCTCCCCCATCCCAGCCTCTCAACCACCAACCCCTCTTCCCCCCGCCACCCAATTTCAGCTAAGCTTCTGTGGATCCATTCCTTCTGCACAGGATTCCTTTATGCCTGTCCCACGCATGCTTGAATTCCGTTACTGTTTTCATCTCCACCACCTCCCGCGGGAGGGCATTCCAAGCGTTCACCACCCTCTCCGTGAAGAAATACTTCCTGACATCTTTCCTGAGTCTGCCCCCCTTCAATCTCATTTCATGTCCTCTCGTTCTACCGCCTTCCCATCTCCGGAAAAGATTCGTTTGCGGATTAATACCTTTCAAATATTTGAACGTCTGTATCATATCACCCCTGTTTCTCCTTTCCTCCAGAGTATACATGTTCAGGTCAGCAAGTCTCTCTTCATACGTCTTGGAACGCAACTCCCATACCATCCTCGTAGCTTTTCTTTGTACCGCTTCCATTTTTTTAACATCCTTCGCAAGGTACAGCCTCCAAAACTGAACACAATACTCCAGGTGGGGCCTCACCAACATCTTATACAGGGGCATTAAAACCTCCTTTTTTCTGCTGGTCACACCTCTCTCTATACAGCCTAGCAACCTTCTCGCTACGGCCACCGCCTTGTCGCACTGTTTTATCGCTTTTAGGTCCTCAGATACTATCACCCCAAGATCCCTCTCCCCATCCGTGTCTATCAGGCTCTCCCCACCTAACACATACGCCTCCCTTGGATTTCTACTCCCTAAGTGCATCACTTTGCATTTCTTCGCATTGAATTTTAATTGCCAAACGTTAGACCATTTTTCCAGCTTCTTCAGATCTTTTTTCATGTTTTCCACTCCCTCCGGGGTGTCCACTCTGTTGCAAATCTTGGTGTCATCCGCAAAAAGGCAAACTTTACCTCGTAACCCTTCGGCAATGTCACTCACAAATATATTGAACAGAATGGGCCCCAGCACCGATCCCTGAGGCACTCCACTACTCACCTTTCCCTCCTCCGAGCAAACTCCATTCACTACCACCCTCTGGCGTCTGCCCGTCAACCAGTTCCTAATCCAGTTCACCACTTCGGGTCCTATCTTCAGCCCTTCTAGTTTATTCAAGAGCCTCCTGTGGGGAACCGTGTCAAAAGCCTTGCTGAAATTTAAGTAGATGACGTCCATAGCATGTCCTTGATTTAATTCTCCCGTCACCCAGTCAAAGAATTCAATGAGATTCGTTTGGCACGACTTCCCTTTGGTGAAACCATGTTGTCTCGGATCTTGCAACTTATTTGCTTCCAGGAAATTCACTATCCTTTCCTTCAGCATGGCTTCCATTACTTTTCCAATAACCGAAGTGAGGCTTACCGGCCTATAGTTTCCAGCTTCTTCCCTATCCCCACTTTTGTGAAGAGGGACCACCTCCGCCATTCTCCAATCCCTCGGAACCTCTCCTGTCTCCAAGGATTTATTAAACAAATCTTTAAGAGGACCTGCCAGAACCTCTCTGAGTTCCCTCAGTATTCTGGGGTGGATCCCGTCCGGCCCCATGGCTTTGTCCACCTTTAGCTTTCCAAGTTGTTCATATACACTCTCTTCCGTGAACGGTGCTCTATCCACTTCGTTTTCAGGTGTACTTTTGCCAGTCCCTCTCGGTCCTTCCCCAGGATTTTCTTCAGTAAAAACAGAACAAAAGTATCTATTTAGCAAATTGGCTTTTTCTTCATCATTTTCTACATAGTGTTTTGCTGTATCTTTTAGTCTCACAATCCCCTTTTTAGTCTTTCTCCTTTCACTAATATACCTGAAGAAGTTTTTGTCTCCCCTCCGTGCATTTCTAGCCATTTGTTCTTCCGCTTGCGCCTTCGCCAGACGTACCTCTCTCTTGGCTTCTTTCAGTTTCATCCGGTATTCCTCCCCGTGTTCCTCTACTTGAGATTTTTTGTATTTCTGGAACGCTAACTCTTTAGCCTTTATTTTCTCAGCCACTTGCTTTGAAAACCATATCGGTTTCCTTTTTCTCTTGCTTTTATTTACCCTCCTTACATAAAGGTCTGTGGCCCTGTTTATTACTTCTTTTAGCCTGGACCACTGTCCTTCCACTTCTCGTATGTCCTCCCAGCCCATCAGCTCCTTCCTCAGGTATTCTTCCATTTTGTTAAAGTCAGCTCGCTTGAAATCCAGGACTTTGAGTTTAGAGTGGCTGCCATCCACATGAGCCGTTACATCAAAACAAACCATTTGATGGTCACTGTTTCCCAGGTGTGCAGCCACTCGGACATTTGACACACTATCCCCATTCGTGAGCACCAGATCCAACGTGGCTCCCTCCCTCGTGGGTTCGTTCACCATTTGTCTGAGCAGAGCACTTTGGAAAGCATCCACAATCTCTCTACTTCTTTCCGATTTTGCAGACGGAACCTTCCAATCTACATCCGGCAGATTAAAATCTCCCAACAGCAGCACCTCTCTTTTCTTCCCCAACTTTTGAATATCAGCGATCAGATCTTTATCTAGTTCTTCCAATTGTGTCGGGGGTCTATAGACAACACCCACGTGGACCAAGGTTCTATCCTCTCTTTTTAAGGTGATCCATATTGCTTCTTCCTTTCCCCACTTCCCTGTCATTTCAGTTGCTGCGATATCATCTCTCACATACAGAGCTACTCCTCCACCTTTACGTCCCTCTCTATCCTTCCTAAAAAGATTATAGCCTGGTATGTTTACATCCCATTCATGGGAACCATGGAGCCATGTCTCTGTGACTGCAACTATGTCCAAGTCAGTCTCCAACATCAGGGCTTGAAGGTCATGAATTTTATTGCTTAGACTGTGAGCATTTGTGGTCATTGCTTTCCAACTACATTTCCTAGTATGTGTTTTGGGTTTAGTGATTTGTGAGTGTCTTTTGTCTTTGGGTACCTTCTCCTCTTTTTGTTCCCTCTTCCTTGCTTTTTCTTTTTTTTTTCTGCTTCAATTTTAGTTTCAGGAACATCACAGTGCTGTAGTGGAGCAAAAGAATTTTGTAGTGGCAACACTTGTGCGGGTGGATGCTTCTGTGTCACATGACGAATTCTGCCTGAGCCTACTGTGAGCCATCTGTTCCTTTGTGGTTTTATTCTCTGAGGCAGTGGTGAGAAGTTATGATTCTGCACAGTCCTATAAGTTGGTTTAATTGTATCTAATTCTTGCATTACTTTATAGAGCTCTTGTTTTAAAGTAGATAGCTGAAGACAGATAGGACAAGCTTTAAGTTTCCAGATGATTTGCCTTGAAACTAAAGCAGCACAATTATTGCAGAGAATAAAAGTCATCCTGATTGGTTGAAATGGGTATGAACAGGTGTACTATGTTGGAGTATCAGCCTGCAAGACTGCCTGTGTATGACTGAGGAGTAAAGTTAATGAGGTTTGGTTTGTCTATAAATGTGTGGAAAACCCTGGGTTACATTATGAAGAGTTATAAAAGACAGAGTAAATTCGGGATATCATTTTGGAATAGAACAACAGAATGTAACAGTGGTGAGTAGAGAGGGGGGCAAAACAGTATCGAGAGAACATATAGGTCTAACGATTTTATCTATGGGTAGGATTTTAAGAGTGGTAAGAATGCAGGAGAGGAGACTTCAGGAGAGAGTGTAATGGGCTTCATGTGTTTTGATCCTTGCCCTAGATTTTCTCAAAGAGATAAGTCTTCAGTAGTTTGCGGAAGTCGGTCAGTTCGTAGATCGTTTTCAAGTTGCGTGGTAGTGTATTCCAGAATTGTGTGCTCATGTATGCGAAGGTCGATCTGTGCAGTACTTTGTATTTTATGCCTTTGCACTTAGGGAAATGGGAAATGAGATTAAGAAAAGGGTGTGGGTAAAATTCAAATAGAGTTCTTTGTATTCAGAAAAGCCAAACTGAAGAAATGTGTTTTTAGAAGACTTCTAAAAGTTAGGTAATCATCTGTAAACGTGATTGATTTAAGAAGAGAATTCCAAATTTTGGTGCCTTGATAGGAGAAATTAGCAGAGTGAATTGTTTTTTATATATTACATTCTTACAGATGGGGTAATGAAAAACAAGATGCACCGGTCTTGCAATCCAGAGGTGCTGGCTCAAATCCTGCTGCTGCTCCTTGTGATCTTGGGCAAGTCACTTAACCCTCCATTGCCTCAGGTACAAACTTAGATTATGAGCCCTTCTGGGACAGAAAAATAACCAGTGTACCTAAATGTAACTCACCTTGAGCTACGACTGAAAAAGGTGTGAGCAAAATCTAAATAAAATAAATAAATAAATAAATAAATAAATAAATAAATAAATAAAGATATTCTCTAGATGATGAAATGACTTTACAAGGGGGTAATTCAATAAGATTATTTATATATGATGGGGCTTGACCAAACAGAATTTGGTTAATGAAAATGCATAATTTGAAAGATATTCTATTTCTTATTGGTAACCACTTTAGCTCATATAAAAGAGGAATGGCTTTGGTGAAACAAGGAAATCTACATATAAGATGAACAGAAGTATTTTGAACTGTTTGTAATTTTTTTGAGAAGACCACTTTTAAGTCCAGCATAGATGGAATTGCAGTAGTCAAATTTGGTGAGGACAAGGGATTGAACCAAAAGACAGATTTAGAGAAAAATGGCCTCAATCTCTTTAGCTTCCAAATTGAGTGAAAGACACTCGAGGTCAACTTAGAGACTTGGTTTTCAAGGGTGAGGAAATGATCTATTGTGACTCCCAAGATTTTCATTGATGACTCAAGGGAATAGGTTTTGTTCTTAATAGTAAAGTTACTAAGATTCATAGGATGGTGAGGGTTAGTTATAATTAGAAACATAGTTTTTTATTTGAAATTAGAAGCCCATGATTCCATAAGTTTTATCCCTAGATTAATCATGTGAGTTATGTCAAGTAATTCCTTAGAGAATGGGATATAAAGTTTTACAAAGCTGCACTAGCAATTCTAGAGCAGCAAATGCGATGAAGTCCATTCAATGGGCTTCACTAGTGGGAATCGCTACATAAGTACATAAGCACTGCCACGCTGGGAAAAGACCAAAGGTCCATCAAGTCCAGCACTCTGTCTCCGACAGCGGCCAATCCAGGCCCCAGGAACCTGGCAAAACCCCCAAATTTAATAATGATCAATGGACTTTTCCTTCAGGAATCTGTCCAGACCCCCTTTAAACTCAGCAAGGCCAGCTGCCGTCACTACCTTCTCCGGCAAAGAGTTCCAGAGTCTAACCACGCGCTGAGTAAAGAAAAACTTTTTCCGATTTGTTTTAAACCTACCACACTCTAATTTCATCTTGTGTCCCCTGGTTCTATTATTGTTAGAAAGTGTAAACAAATGCTTCACATCTGTCCGCTCTACCCCACTCATTATTTTGTAGACCTCTATCATATCGCCCCTCAACCGCCTTTTCTACAGGCTAAAGAGTCCTAGCCGTCTTCACCTCTCCTCATAGGGTAGTTGCCCATCCCCTTTATCATTTTCCCATCCCTTTTATCAGCTTTGTAAAAGGAGCCCATTGTAACTTATACGGCCTCCTCATTTTGCTCCTCTCATGCTACTGACCCCCTTGATATTAGCTTCTGTAAACTACTTAGACATGATTTTATAATTTTGCGGTATGAAATCACCATTTCTAATCTTCTTGGATTTTTCTCCATTTATTTATTAATATTCTTGTGAAGTAATAATAAAATAGAAGGGAATTTTGACCCATCTTTGTGTGAAATTAATAGCTACCTGCCAACTCTTCAAAGACAACGTTTGAGTCTGTTCTAAAAATTCTCTGTTGTAAGAAAGTCAGATGGAGGGGCCAGAAGTGCTACATAAGGCTTCTGAGTCCCAGCTTGAGAAACAGTAACCACAAGCATTGCAGTCATTTATTCAGGAAACAGATAAAGAAGGGCATTTTTGATATGATGTTCAAATGCTGAAATAAAGGTCTAAAAATGCAAGTCCATATTAGAAGAAAGAACTAAACATTTTTTGACATTTGAAAATACAAAAAATAAAAAAAAAATTTAGAAAGGGGACACCAATCAAAAATACACTGTGCAAAATGTGCAACAGCAGTACTGGTCCCTGCATCAAGAGAAAACATCCACAGCAATGGCAGGACATTCCCTCCATGTGCAAAACATGCATATATACCTCTGCACGTGGAGGAATGTTCATCAGTGCACATAGTCATGTCTCTGTATAAGGAACCAAATTTCAGTGTGCCAGATACAGAGCTCCTGTGCCTCGGGCACAGGAGAGAAATGTTTAAACAGCACCAGCACCTGCCCCCCCCCACAATGTCTCCATGAGGGCATGGAGATCCATCATAGGCACCCCTAGCAAGGTGAGTGTGAAGCATTGCCTCCCCCCAGGATCACAGCACCAGTCATGTACAAGCATCATACATAGAAAGGGTCACATACAGGATAGGGCATGGCTGAAGGAAGCCCCCCCCCCCCCCGGGATTGGCTGAAGAAGCCTACTATTGCTGAGGGTGCTGGCACCACACCAATAGATTAATCATGGCAAGAAGATAAAAGAAGAGGTACCGGATTGCGGGAGAAAGGGAGTGAGGTGCTGAATCATGGAGGGGGGGGGAGCAGGCAACAAGAGAGAAAGGTGCTGCATTTGGGGAGGCAGCAAGGAGGGAGAGAGGTGCTGCATTTGGGGGGGGGGCAAGGAGGGAGAGAGATGCTGCATCAGTAGTGGGGGCAAGGAGGGAGAGAGGTGCTGGACAGGGAGGTCAGGTAGGGAAGAGAGAGATCCAATTAAGAGAGGGGGCATGGTGAAGTGGGGACGGGGACAAAGCCTACAGGTTCTGTCCCCGTGAGCTATGTCCTCATTTCTGTCCCCGCGATTAACCGCATGTCCCCATCCCCCTGAGCTCTGTCCTCATATCTGTCCCCGTGTTATTCTCTAGTAACAAAGCACTCAGAAATTCTCCACTATTTCTCACAAACGACCACTTCCACCTCTACACTCTTCAACTCGGCAAAATCACACATGGGTCTAAAGACAGGTTTAGCCTTACCCTAGACACTTAAAGCAGGTCTAATTCCGGACGTTTTTCTTTCTGCCCCAAAAAAGTTGTTTGCTATTCCTTATTGGCAATAAATGTTTATCACATAATACAGCCCATGTCATACCCATGAAACACCCCCTCTGGGAATGTCTTCTTTTCAGCAACTAGTGGACTTGGCCTTTTTTTTTTCTGTTTGATTAAATGCTTTAGAAGTTTTTCTGCGAGAAATACGTATATCTTCCTGTTATGCCATTGTTTGGACATTTTTCTGTTTCGAAAATAAGCCTCAAAGTCTAGAATGTGTTTGTTTCACCTGCGAAGTCCAGGTATATGCTGGTACCTGTTGATACAGTGATGGTATTTACATCATGAACTCTGTTTAGTGTGTTGCACACTTGATACGTTATTAGTCATAATGTTGATCAACGAAGCCCTAATCCAAGATAGCTCATGTTACTTCAGAACTCCCTGGGCCTGGCCACAAAATTGCAACTATCTGAAAGGATAACAGAAACTTGCAAGGGTTGAGAGACAGCGTCTGACCTTTTTACCTCTTTTACCAACGTCTCACCTCCATGACTATAAATGTCTTTTTCTAAAGGTCTATAAAATCATGCATGGCCTGGAGCAGGTGACTAGGCAATGCTTATTACTCTTTCGAAATAGTACTAAGAGTAGGGCATACTCCATGAAATTAATTAACAGATTTAACATAAATTGGAGCAAATATTTTTTCACTTAGTGAATAATCTAGTTTATTTATTTATTGGGAACAGATTCACCCAAGGCACTGTACAGTAGGTCCAGTTTAACATAAAATTTACAATTTTGTTAACAACATAACAATAGTAAAATGAACAACTATAAACATAAACCTGCTTCCTGAAGTACAGGTAGTAAAATTTGTTGCACGAGAATGAGCATAGCTGGGTTTATAAATAGTTTAAAAAAGTTCCTGGTGGAAAAGTCCATAAATCTTTATTAACCATGTTGGCTTAGCAAACCACCAATTTTCCCTGGGTGTGAGCAATAACAAATAGATGTAGCCCTTGGGATCCTGCCAGGTACTCTGGACCTGACCAGCTCAGTATCAGAGATGGGGTGCTGAGCTTGATAGACCTTTGGTCTAACTCAGCAATGCATATCTTATGTTCTTTAGTGTGTAAATTTTGCTTCTTAAATGTGAGGTGCATGTTTTTAATTCTCCAAGAGACCATTATAAGCCACAGAGGGAGAAAAGAAACACTAAACATTGGTGATGCTACCATCCAACATGTTTCCTCCTTCAGGGGAGTGATGGTTGCTATACTGAACAGGCAGAAGAAACACATTTCATCAACAGTACTACTACTATACTACTACTTATCATTTCTATAGCGCTACTACACATACGCAGCACTGTACACTTGAACATGAAGAGACAGTCCCTGCTTGACAGAGCTTACAATCTAATCAGGACAAATAAGGGATAAGGGAATCACTAAGGTGATAAAGCAGACATTGGTACTGAACAAGTGAATAGGGGTTAGGAGTTAAAAGCAGCATCAAAAAGGTGGGCATTTAAACAATATTTGAAGATAAGATAGGCGCAGTGCCCCATAGGTGCACGGAGCCGCAGATAACATGGCGCTGTGCACTGAGGGGGCATGCGCGGGGTTACCAGCGGGGTGTAGGCGAGGCGAGGTAAGTAGGTTCCTGCCGCTCGAGGGCACCCGCTGGTAAGGGAGATGTGAGGAAAGGGGTTTAAAAACCCCTGGGCGGAGCCCGGACGACCTTTTCTGGCGTCCGGGCACCAAGCGCACCCAGCCTCCCTCCCCAAATTTTGTGTGTACTGTACCTGTATATATCCTGTCGCAGCTTTGGCAGGGTACCCAAGCCTGATGGTGTAAGCTAGGCAGCTGGGGCAGCTGCGCTTATGGTTGAGCTCCCTTGCTGGGCAGCGGGGAGCTCTGTGTACGATTGGTCAGTCTTGCTATGATGGCGGACTGGGTTAGACAATGAGCCAGAGGCTGGATAGGCTTGGGTATACCCATGGTTAAGATGTGTTGTATATAAATAAAGCTGCGGCCGAGTTATGCCATATTCAAATACCGTGTGTCATGTTATTATTGTATTATTGATGTACTATGAAAACTTTTAGGCCGAGGTGTCTCGGCTGCCTATGTTAGGGAGCTTAACGTACTGGTTCAAGAACAATTCGGCTGTTTCAATTCATGCGTATGGAGTATTTAAAACTCTAGCATTTCAAACTTCTCGAGAGCACGGCCCTTTAATGATGATACAAGAAGCAGTTTATATCACTGGTCCTTGTGGTTCTCTAACAGATTTGGTATTCAGGCTATCCACAACAAACATACATGAAGAAGATTTGCACATGGTGAGCCAGAGAACCAAGTTAATGGGCGCATTCAGCCTAAAACCAGACCTAAACAATGGCCACAAAGGCTGGTTTGTACAGGAGAACAAACCATGAGAAAAGCAAGCAGGATAAGAAGTTCTGTAGCTCTGCCTTTTAAATCTCTGATGTATGATTGAAACTAGTCCTTTCAAACACTCTCAATTTCCTTTGAGCTTTCTACTGTACACCACAATCCCCCTGTTGCCAAGGGAGCTGTTTTTATTTTTTAGTTATTATAATTTTCCTGTATCTGGAGATTATGACTATACACTGTGGTATTGAACACTCCTTCATGATTTGTTCATAATTATGCTACTGGTTTCCTTATACAGTGTGCTTAGTTTCAGTTGTTGATGGCCTAAAAGATGCAAACATTTTGCCAGGTTTTGCCTCCCCAGAGTGAGTACTTTGCATATTGGTTGAGAAACATTTTTGTAAAGCTGTGGCATCTTCCAAAACTAGCAGTGTTCTATTTCACTAGCACACCAGTGGTGCAAACTAGCATGAATGTGTTTTTATCAGGTTTGTTGTTTTGTTGTTGTTGTTGTTTGTTATTGTAATGTATTGCTATTAACCCTTCTGATGATGCTCTTCAAGACCACTGTTCTGAACATTTTTTGCAGGTATGTTTAATTCTACTCTTTTGGGCTTCCAGCTCAGTTGAAACTAGTCTTTGATTGGGTGCCCTAAAGTCTTCATTCCTCCCTTGGTTTTTCCTTATTTTCAACCCTCTCCTCCATCCCATCTGACCAAGCATGGTTGTCCAGCAAGAAAACAGTGAAAATAACCAAAAACAACCAGAATGCAACCAAGGATATCTTCAAAGAAACGGTTCTTTTATTGGCATCTGCTCACATCAGTATCATAAACAAATGCAATCCACTTGGCGGACTCGACACAGGCTGTGTTTCGGCTACATCTGAGAACAAATGAATATAATAAGAACATAAAGAGCAAAAGAATAACAAACATGACACACATAAAAAAATGTTAAATATAAAACTAATGTTAAAAATGTTACAAACACATATATGAAAATACTATATATTGCACACGTAACTCTATAAATAAAATTAGAGCTAAAAAATCCATACAATTAACACCCATTACCAAAAAATTGATCAAGTTTCAGGATACTACCACCTGCAATTCTAGTCAAGTACTATATATAATTGTTTGCCCGTGTGATTTGCTTTTCACTGGTAAAACCACACGAATGATAAAGACCAGGGTTATTGAACATTGAAGTTGTATTTCCAAAAATGTCACTTCTGCCCCCTGAGGTGCACATTGGAACTAATTAAACTATACTACAGCTGATCTGAAGTTCTTTATCATTAAGACAATATGCATGGGACAACGCGATGGTGTAACCAACTTGATGTTACTGAGAGAGGAACAACCTTTTATCTTTAATTTTGTCACAGTTGAGCCACATGGTTTGAATCTAGGATTAGATCTCAAACCTTTTTTGCATATCTCATTTCATGTACATATTTTACATAGTTGCAATTTAATTCTGATGCACAATTCATATATCTGCCTTCTTGTCCCACTATAGGAATCTTTTAAGGATACATACCCAGAAATTAAATGATTACAGTATGTTTTTTAAAGTACTCATTTGTTTATGTTCTTGCAACACTTTTACACACTGATAGGGACATATTTTCTATGAAGAGGCACATGCTGCTTCATATTTTTAAATTCGTTTTCATTGTTCTTATTTTTTCTAGTTGTATAGTCTTAATTTCATACACCTTTTCAGACCGATTCTGACATCACCGGTAACATACCTCAATTCCAGTGATGTCATTCGCTCACTGGAATGCATTACATTACAAATATTCTTGTTTTCTGCAAAACACTTTGTAAGTTTTATGCAGATGATATGTTAAAAGAAACTAATGACTGGGAATAACAGATCAAACCCACAAACCCACCTCCCCGCTCCCCCCGTTTTCTATTTCTGTTGATGGCTCTCTCATTCTCCCTGTCTCCTCAGCTCGAAACCTTGGGGTCATCTTTGACTCTTCTCTCTCCTTCTCTGCTCATATCCAGCAGATTGCCAAGACCTGTCGTTTCTTTCTTTACAACATCCGTAAAATCCGCCCCTTTCTTTCCGAGCACTCTACCAAAACCCTCATCCACACCCTTGTCACCTCTCGTTTAGACTACTGCAATCTGCTTCTTGCTGGCCTCCCACTTAGTCACCTCTCCCCTCTCCAGTCGGTTCAAAACTCTGCTGGCCGTCTCATCTTCCGCCAGGGTCGCTTTACTCATACTACCCCTCTCCTCAAGATCCTTCACTGGCTCCCTATCCGTTTTCGCATCCTGTTCAAACTTCTTCTACTAACCTATAAATGTACTCACTCTGCTGCTCCCCAGTATCTCTCCACACTCGTCCATTCCTACACCCCTTCCCGTGCACTCCGCTCCATGGATAAATCCTTCTTATCTGTTCCCTTCTCCAATACTGCCAACTCCAGACTTCGCGCCTTTTGTCTCGCTGCACCCTACGCCTGGAATAAACTTCCTGAGCCCCTACGTCTTGCCCCATCCTTGGCCACCTTTAAATCTAGACTGAAAGCCCACCTCTTTAACATTGCTTTTGACTCGTAACCACTTGTAACCACTCGCCTCCACCTACCCTCCTCTCTTCCTTCCCGTTCACATTAATTGATTTGATTTGCTTACTTTATTTATTTTTTGTCTATTAGATTGTAAGCTCTTTGAGCAGGGACTGTCTTTCTTCTATGTTTGTGCAGCGCTGCGTATGCTTTGTAGCGCTATAGAAATGCTAAATAGTAGTAGTAGTAGTAGTAATGTATACAGCCAGCAGACAGCAACTGTAAAAGTTAAATTACTTAAGCAAATATTTCCTCAACAAATAGACTTTCAGCAATTAGCAGCAAACAATGTTCAATAGATTCTCTTATGGCAACGCAAAGGTGAAAGTGCTGCTACTGCAACTGTCCAATACAGTGTCTGTGACTACCTTACCACACTGTCAGCTTTCTTTTCAATATTGATATTTCCCCACACAAAAATTTGCTTTCCTTAACATTTTTTTCTTCCATTTCTAATTCCACATGGGGTTTTGGATTGTTTCCACATCACTAGGGATAGACATAGTGTAAGTCTCTCATGGGTATGTGTCCTTTGAAATCCATTTGGCTTGTTTGCATATCACTATTGACATATTTTCTTAGCTTGTAGATATTATAATACCTGGTTGCTTTAATGAAAATCTACCGGCACCACAGATTTCACTGGAGTTCCTCCCCTTAATTCAGCCATTTTTACTCATTGTGCACTTTACTGGTCCACAGTATGACATCATTTCTTAGACCTTTACAGTTGGGACAATCCCTTGGTTCTGCTAGATTGGATGTATCCTTGCCAGGGGCGTAGCCAGACAACAGATTTGGGTGGGCCTAGATAAGAAGTGGGTGGGCACCAAATGTTCTCCCCCCCCCCCCCCACCAACCAAAAAATATCTCAGCTGGCAGGAAAATGCTTCTTTCCACCTTGGCAGTCTGCAGCAGGCATGCGCTAAAAACTGAGCATGCGCAGGTGCCAGTATTGTGGCGAGTAGAATTTTGTTACTATCAGGGGAAAGTCTTCAGCTGACAGAGATTGGGGTCTCCACCAGCTACATCTAAACATGTGCTACTGTTGGGTGGGCCTGAGCCCTAAGTGGGTGGACCCTGGCCCACCCAGGCCCACCTGTGGCTACGCCACTGATCCTTGCTCCTCTATAAATTTACATTACCCTTTTTTTTTTTGGGGGGGGGGGTCTCATTTACACATTGTTCATATTACTGTATTATGATTTTAGCATTACACATCGTGCATTTCTGTTTTATTTGTATCATCCCCTTTTCAGATTTTCAACAGTGTTTTTGAGGAGGTTATACATTGTATAAACCTTATATATGCACCCTTGGGTATGTCATTCTTTGTTTCTATTTTATTTTATTAAGTTTTGTTTATTGCTTTTAGCCCAGTTCAATCTTTTTTTTTTTTTGCAACTTTAGTCACTCATCCATTTTTTCTAATTGGTGTTAACTTTATGATTTTTTTTAGCTCTAGCTCCATGTATAGAGGGGGAGGAATGCTGGCTTCGGCCTAACCCCTGGTAAGCCTTTCCTCAGCTGAGAGGTGCCCACCTCTACCACCGGCTGCCTTTCAGGTGCTGTGGAGGACTTGCAGCTCATCTGCATATCCTTACAGCCTTCTCCGGGGTGACACCCAGGTCCACCCCGATCCACTCAGGGCCTCCGCTCTAGGTGCCCAGCGCTCCCACCAGGTGCTGTGGAGGACTTGCAGCCCTTCTGCATTTCCTCACAGCTGTATCCGGGGTGACTCCAGTTCCACCCCGATCTTCCCAGGGCCTTCTCTCCAAGTGCACAGAGTTTCCAGGTGCTTTTTGGCTAGGATCAGGCGACCCTCAGGGGGAGGAATGCTGGCTTCGGCCTAACCCCTGGTAAGCCTTTCCTCAGCTGAGAGGTGCCCACCTCTACCACCGGCTGCCTTTCAGGTGCTGTGGAGGACTTGCAGCTCATCTGCATATCCTTACAGCCTTCTCCGGGGTGACACCCAGGTCCACCCCGATCCACTCAGGGCCTCCGCTCTAGGTGCCGCGCGCCTAATGGCGCGCGGGGCATTTTTCTCTTTGTATCTAATCTTTTTCCAGTTGCTAAAATACCTTAATCGTTATGGCCCCTTTTCACATTCTCTTCCTAGCTCTGTCCCTTCCTAATCTTTTCCCTCACCCCCTACCTCTCTCCGCTACAGGAACTCACTTCCCATCCATTGACTTCATCACCTCACCTTCTCTCCTACCCTCTTCCTCCCTCTTGGCTTTTAATCTCCGTCTCTTTCTTCCCTCCATTTTGCCTTCCCCATTCCACCTAAATACCTCTCGCCTTCGACGCCTTCGTGGCCACACCTCTCCTACTCTCCTCCGCTCTCTTTTACTCCTTCTCTTACTCTCAGCTGGTGACATCAATCCCAATCCTGGCCCTCCTCACCAACTATTATCCAAACTCTACAGATCTCACCGTGACCTCTCTAACCTCATCTCTATTCCTCTACTCCCCTCCTCTTCTCTGCCCTTCTCTTGCGCCCTATGGAATGCCCGCTCTATCTGTAACAAACTCCCCTATATACAGGACCTCTTTATCTCGCGTCACCTCCATCTGCTCGCCATAACAGAAACCTGGCTCTGCCCTGATGACTCTGCTTCAGTCGCAGCCCTGTGCCATGGCGGTTATCTATTTTCACATACTCCTCGCCCTGCTGGCCGTGGGGGCGGTGTTGGACTACTTCTCTCTCCCTCCTCCAGATTTCAACCCCTTCTTCCACCTCAATCTCACTGTTTTTCCTCCTTTGAAGTCCACTCTATCCGCCTTTTCTCTCCTCTGCCTCTTCGAATAGCGGTCATTTATCGTCCCCCTGATAAGTCCCTTTCATCCTTTCTCAGTGACTTTGACGCCTGGCTTGCCTTCTTCCATGATCCTTCCTCCCCCTCTCTCATCCTTGGTGACTTTAATATTCCTGCTAATGATCCTTCCAACTCCTATATTTCCAAGTTACTCGCTTTAACGTCGTCCTTTAATCTCCAACTATGCTCCACCTCCCCCACTCATCAAAATGGTCACTGTCTTGATCTCATCTTCTCCTCCAACTGTTCACCCTCTAGTTTCCTTGCCTCTGATCTTCCCCTCTCTGATCACCATCTTATAACTTTCACACTTAAATCTCCTCCCTCCCAGTCCCGTCCTATCCTATCTAATTTATCTAGGAATCTTCACGATATTGACCCTTCATCTCTATCCTCCCATGTTTCAAACCTCCTCTCTACTGTGGCACCATCCACGTCTGTCAACGAGGCTGTTTCTTCTTACAACAATACTCTATTCTCTGCCTTAGACACTGTTGCACCTTTGATGACCCGCCCTGTAAGGCGTACAAAACCCCAACCTTGGCTGAATTCTAATATCCGCTACCTACGTTCCTGTACCCGCTCCGCCGAACGCCTCTGGCGGAAATCTCGGGCCCTTGCTGATTTCTTACACTTTAAGTTCATGCTGACCTCCTTCCAATCTGCTCTTTTACATGCCAAACAGGATTATTATATCCAACTGACCAACTCTCTTGGCTCTAATCCTCGACTTCTCTTCACCACATTGAACTCTCTCCTCAAGGTGCCCCCTCCCCCAACTCCCCCTTCATTATCTCCTCAGACCCTTGCTGAATTCTTTCACAACAAGGTTCAAAAGATAAACCTTGCTTTCTCTACCTCACCAGCTCTCCCTCCACTAGTCCGTTCCCCTCTCTCTCCTTCCCCTCATTCCCTTTCCTCCTTTCCTGAAGTTACTATTGAGGAAACTACACTTCTCCTTTCTTCCTCAAAATGTACCACCTGTTCCTCTGATCCCATTCCCACCCACCTTCTTAATGCCATCTCTCCTACTCTTATTCCTTTTATCTGTCACATTCTCAATCTCTCACTTTCCACTGCGACTGTCCCTGCTGCCTTTAAACATGCTGTGGTCACACCTCTCCTTAAGAAGCCTTCACTTGACCCTACTTGTCCCTCTAATTACCGACCCATCTCCCTCCTTCCTTTTCTCTCCAAATTACTTGAGCGTGCTGTTCACCGCCGCTGCCTTGATTTTCTCTCCTCACATGCTATTCTTGACCCATTACAATCTGGTTTTCGCCCTCTCCACTCAACCGAAACTGCGCTTACTAAAGTCTCCAATGACCTATTACTGGCTAAATCCAGAGGTCAATATTCCATCCTCATTCTTCTTGATCTTTCCGCTGCTTTTGACACTGTCGATCACAACATACTTCTCGATACCCTGTCCTCACTTGGATTCCAGGGCTCTGTCCTTTCCTGGTTCTCTTCCTACCTCTCCCTCCGCACCTTTAGTGTTCACTCTGGTGGATCCTCTTCTACTTCTATTCCTCTGCCTGTCGGCGTACCTCAGGGTTCTGTTCTTGGTCCCCTCCTCTTTTCTATCTACACTTCTTCCCTTGGTTCATTAATCTCATCCCATGGCTTTTCCTACCATCTCTATGCTGATGACTCCCAAATCTACCTTTCTACCCCTGATATCTCACCTTGCATCCAAACCAAAGTTTCAGCGTGCTTGTCTGACATTGCTGCCTGGATGTCTCAACGCCACCTGAAATTAAATATGACCAAAACCGAGCTTCTCATTTTCCCCCCCCAAACCCACCTCCCCGCTCCCCCCGTTTTCTATTTCTGTTGATGGCTCTCTCATTCTCCCTGTCTCCTCAGCTCGAAACCTTGGGGTCATCTTTGACTCTTCTCTCTCCTTCTCTGCTCATATCCAGCAGACCGCCAAGACCTGTCGTTTCTTTCTTTACAACATCCGTAAAATCCGCCCCTTTCCTTCCGAGCACTCTACCAAAACCCTCATCCACACCCTTGTCACCTCTCGTTTAGACTACTGCAATCTGCTTCTTGCTGGCCTCCCACTTAGTTACCTCTCCCCTCTCCAGTCGGTTCAAAACTCTGCTGGCCGTCTCATCTTCCGCCAGGGTCGCTTTACTCATACTACCCCTCTCCTCAAGACCCTTCACTGGCTCCCTATCCGTTTTCGCATCCTGTTCAAACTTCTTCTACTAACCTATAAATGTATTCACTCTGCTGCTCCCCAGTATCTCTCCACACTCGTCCTTCCCTACACCCCTTCCCGTGCACTCCGCTCCATGGATAAATCCTACTTATCTGTTCCCTTCTCCACTACTGCCAACTCCAGACTTCGCGCCTTCTGTCTCGCTGCACCCTACGCCTGGAATAAACTTCCTGAGCCCCTACGTCTTGCCCCATCCTTGGCCACCTTTAAATCTAGACTGAAAACCCACCTCTTTAACATTGCTTTTGTCTCGTAACCACTTGTAACCACTCGCCTCCACCTACCCTCCTCTCTTCCTTCCCGTTCACATTAATTGATTTGATTTGCTTACTTTATTTATTTTTTGTCTATTAGATTGTAAGCTCTTTGAGCAGGGACTGTCTTTCTTCTATGTTTGTACAGCGCTGCGTATGCCTTGTAGCGCTATAGAAATGCTAAATAGTAGTAGTAGTAGTAGTAGTAATATTTTTTTATATCTATATCTATCTATTATCTATATAAATATTCTTCATGGGTTTTTAACATGTTTTATATTTAAATTTCTTTTATGTGTCTCATATACATGCTTGTTAATCTTTTGCGCTTTATGCTATTATTATTGTATTTATTTGTTCTTAAACAAATAATAATAACATTTTACTTCTAACCTGCTGTATCTGAATCATTCTAAGCGGAGAACAAAAATTACAAAGAAAGCAAAAAAATCATAATACAAGACAAAAAATACATAATATAAAACTAATTACAGCTTAAAAATATATAACACAGTATTAAAGTAATAGTAGTTCATATGCTTGAATGAACATGTGGGTTTTTTAGTTCTCTCAAACTGAGCACTACTCTCCAAGGACTGAATTTCAATGGCAAGCTGTTCTATAATTTAGGACCTTTGATATAAAATATAGAAGATCTATACTCTTCTAAATGAACCTGCCTAAAAGATGGAATTTCAAGAAGCTGCTTTTGAGATGATTCCTGATGCAGGCATTGTGGCCAAAACACAGCCTGTGTCGAGTCCACCAAGTGGATTTGCATTTGTTTATGATACTGATGTGAGCAGATGCCAATAAAAGAACCATTTGTTTGAAGACATCCTTGGCTGCAGTTTGGTCTTTTTTTGGTAGTCTCCACTGTTTTCTTGCTGTGCTCTGAGGTATGGAGGTTTGTCCCTCTTCTTTGCTTTCTTTTGTTCGAAGCAGGGTAGCGTCAGCAGCAGGGAGGGACAAACCCCAAGAGATGATGCACATAAACAAAACCAAGGAGCTAGCCACAGCCCAAATGACAAACCACAAAGGTTTCAATGCTCAGAAACAAATGCGGGCACTAGAGACCATTAGCACTAGACTAGCATCCACATTTCCTAGTGCCAAATGCTCAGAACTGATGAGTGAATAAACCAATGAGCTCACCAACTGCGAGCGCAATGAGCATGCAAATGTAGGCTGATGAGGTGATTTGCCATTAGGACAGCGTTTCAAACAAGGGTGCTCCTCCCGCTAAAAAATCTACACCAGCTCAGGGCTGGCATTAGGGTGTCTGAGAGGCGGAGAAGCTCGTTTTCCCAACATGAGGCAGGAAAAGCTAATTTTCCCATCCCTCTCATGCGCTGTTGTCATAGGGTTTTTTGTTTTCAAAACATGCTAAACGTGGCAGCTCTGCAATGAAAGAGTGGGTCTCTGTGAAGTTGGAAACTATAGACCAGAAGAATAGAAAATGTCAACACTTACCCATATATTCCTCAAATGGATCATAACCCAAGTTTCCATTAGTGCAAGTTTCTGATTCATTTTGCTTCGCCTCATAATGCAACATGAACTTTGTGTTAGCTTAAGAAAAGTCCTCAGCAGACAGCTATAATAATTGGAAATTTGTTGCGATAGTGTGGCTCAGTCTTCAGAGGATTTCAGAACCGGGGTGTCAGCGAAGTCAATGGCTGATGAGCTGCTGGCTAACGAGACGTAATCTCCCCAGTTTGACTGGGCATGTGCTCAAGATCTGTGTTTGAAGCACAACTCTTGAAAGCATGCGCCAGGCACAACCCTCCCTCCAAATTCCCTAATGCTCAACGCTATGAACACACCTACATTTGCATCTGATTAGCCTTGAGCATTAGGGAGTTCCTTTGCCATGCTGATCTGGCGGTATTTTTCTGGCACTGTTCAGTGTAGCAAATATTTATTTATTTATGGCTCATTTATATCCCACATTTTCCCACACATGCAGGCACAATGTGGCTTACAGAAAAATAGGAGGAATTACAAATTATGAAGATACAGATAAGCGAAAAAAGATAAAACAAGGGGGCATTGACTAACAGTGGAAAACTAAGCAGGGAGGGGGAACGTAAGGGAATATTAATCAGCAGGGGAACTAGTGGAGTAGGTTGCAACAAAGAAGTAGGTCTTCAGTAATTTCTTGAAGAGGGTGTGGTCCGTTTGCATTTTGAGATGCCTCGGCAGAGCATTCTACAGTTTTGGGCAGCAATATCGGAAGGACGAGGAAAAAATCTTCTTGTATTTGATGCCCCTGCGGCTTGGATAGTGGAGTTGAAGATATGACCGGGCAGCAGGCACAGAATTCCTGGGTGGAAGATCAATCAAGCTCAGCAGTCTGTAGTCTGTGGCAAGCCCATAGATAATTTTATGGGTCAAAGCACAAATTTTAAAGGTGATACGTTCCTGTAAAGGTAGCCAGTGAAGGTTGTAGTGCAGATGCTGCGCATGTGCAAATCGATTCTCACCCAAAATCAGTCTCGCAGCTGTGTTCTGGACTGTCTGGAACTTTTTTACGAGAGAGAGTTTGCAGCCCGCATAAATCCCACTGCAGTAATCAATATTAATTTATTAGTCATTCAACAAATTTGTTCTGCGATATTTACTGTGCTCTCTGTGGCTCGTTCCTTATTCATTTTTCTCCAGACATGGTAAGGACCATCCTTACATATGCATCCTAAGTTGGCCAGTGGCTATGACTATTGTGGAGCAGCTGGGACTCCCTCTCCTTGGGGGCTGTGAACACTGCTTCCGCAGCATTCCCAAAACTGCTGCAAACTCAAACAGCAAAAGCCAGGTCCTGAAATCCAATCCAGATTTCCCACATGCCAGAGCCATCAAGCCAGTCCTAGCATTTAGTTATATAATTCTGGTACCAGAGATGAGCCCCTGATATCTCATTGTATTTGTAAAAACAGGGTCATACAGCATTTCAGAAAATAATATTCAACAGGACACAACTTTGTATCAGTTCTGCTGGTTGATAAAAAGACCATGTGCTTTGTGTGTCATAAAACTGGAACCAAGTCAGCTGAACACGCTGTATCTGTGTTTACTGTACTTTCTTCCCATCATGGGTTTATAGGTATAATAAGTCAGGTGATTTCTTCTCACTTGCCATATGCCATTTCTCATGCTTTACAGAAAATAGCTGGCACTGAGATATTGCTGCTCCTCAAAAGCAAATATTGTAGATGTTCTCTGTGTAGGAAAGGCATTGAGGACATGGGGAAGTGAGAGATTAACAAACAAAAACAATAGGGAAATGAATGTAGATGGTGGTCCTGTATAATTAGGGTTTTCAGGATCCTTAATAAGAAGTGCTGGCTCAAGAAATTGTAGCACCCTGAGCCAGGGGCGTAGCCAGACCTCGGCGGGAGGGGCGGTCCAGAGCCCGAGGTGGGGGGGCACAGTTTAGACCGCCTCCCCCAGCCGCCAGGAGTCAGGACTCACAGAAACAGATCGGCGAAGGTGCTGGAGACCGGTGCTGAAGAAGACTTCGGCTGGCGGGGGTTGGGGACCCCCGCCAGTAAAGGTACCAGGCAGTGGCGGCGACGGGAGGGGGGATTGAAAGTGGCAAGGGAGGGTCGAAAGTAGAGGGGGCCAGGGCTAAATCTGTGGGGGCCATGCCCCCGTGGCCCCACCTAGCACCTGCCCTGAGTCAACTGTTGCTTTGGCACTCTCTTCTGCATCAGCATTGTCCTGCTCCACCCCACCAGCATCAGCTGTACTTTTAACAGTGGCAAAAGCATTGTTCTACTCTCCTCCATAATGCACCAGCACTGCTTCAGGTTTAAATACAAGAACAGGAAGTATCTGTTTTCGTATTTAACCCTGCAGTGATGCCAGTGGTCATGCAGAGTGTAAAGTTTTGAGAGCAAAACAATCTCACCACTGTGAAGGCTGAGTTGGTGAGTCAGCTTTTGGCACCCTTGAGCTTTGGTGCCCTCAACCAGTGCCTCACCTGGCTTGTGCCTTGAGACAACCCTGTCAATGAGCTTGATATAAGAACCAAAATGTATAACAGGGTGGTGGGTTTTAGTACATGGTCTATGGCAAAACTATGCTTCTTTCCTGTAAGGATGTGAGCACCTAACCTAAATATTGTTTTAGAAACGGTGGTATTTCTGTAAGGTAAGCTGTTGGATATATTTTCAAAGGGGAATGGAACCTCTGCAACGTGGCAAGTTACTTAAGAGTGAAACTTTTGCGTCTTGTTCACGTTTAGGATATGGCCTGGTACTTAAGATGGTGACGATGCCAATGAAATCTATAAAAGTGAAGTTGTTTAGGAAGGTGTCAGTTTTGTATTGAACAGTAAAAGAAATAAAAACAAAACAAAACAAGGACTAGAACAGAATTCCAAAGCTTCCTGATATGTATTATGTGCCTGCACAGTTCTGGCAATGGCAGAGCGGATAGAGAGGACCTAGAGGAATCCAAGGCTTATCCTCCTGATGGCTAAGTTTAAGAATCCATGATCAAGAAGACTGGGAAATCAGGAGGTTGAAATGCAAGCAGCAAATCTGACAGATAAGGGATATTAACGAACAATGCCTTCCCAGTGTGGTAGAATTGATGAAATATCTTGCAGACAATGTGAATTTAGACTGCTATTGAGATACATCTATTTAAGGAAAGTCCACTATCAAGTCAATGGGAAGCCACTAATCATTTTGATAGTACTGAGACACTGGGCTTAAGAGGCATTACTCAATGATGTATATAGGAATGGGTAGATGAAGAAATGTACTGGTGGTGTTTCTTGACTTGACAATCTCATTTGACACTGTTGACCATGGGGTATCTATTAGGTAATGAGGTGGAGGTGATTGAGATTGAAGGGAGAGTATTGGAATAGTTGATACAAGCAGTGCTGTTAGGATCATTTATTTCTGCCGTTTATGTCTTGTGATGTGCTGCAGGGCTTTATCCTTTCCCGTTTCCTCTTAAATATTTAGCTCACTCTCCTGTGCCATTGTTTGGAGAAGAAGAATGTTCAATTTTAGGTTTGTTTGATTAATTTGCAATTGATGTTTTCCACGTTAAAAAGGAGACTCAAAAAACAAGGAGATATAGGGCATTGATTAAATGTCATTTACTGGAATGATGCCAAGAAGCAGATTGAAATTGAATGTTGGATGGTTTAGGGGAATGAGATGGCATGCTTCAGTTGTGCTTCAAGAGACAAGATTTGCCAGAAAAGAAGGTGGTGAGTACCTGATACTAATACAATGTATACTGTAACTTGCTTTACGCAAACATGGTGAAGCATATAATCAAATCCCATGAAATAAAGTAAAGCAATAATTGTGAACTTGAACCACAAGTTCCTGTTATAACCTTTTGAAAACTTGTTTTGTTTTCACTTCAGAATATTTGAAAACCGCTGTGCAGGCAATATATAAGTACATAAATATTGCCATACTGGGACAGACCAAAGGTCCATCAAGCCTAGCATCCTGTTTCCAACAGTAGCCAATCCAGGTCACAAATACCTGTCAAGAACCCCAAAATGTTCAATATATTTTATGCTGCTTATCCCAGAAATAAGCAGTGGATTTTCCCCTAGTCCATTTTAATAATGGTCTATGGACTTGTCCTTTAGGAAACGGTCCAAACCTTTTTTAAACCCTGCTAAGCTAACCATCTTTACCACATTCTCTGGCAACGAATTCCAGAGTTTAATTACATGTTGAGTGAAGAAACATTTTCTCCAATTTGTTTTAAATTTATTACTTTGTAGCTTCATTGCATGCCCCCTAGTCCTAGTGTTTTTGAAAACAGACGCTTCACATCTACCCATTCCACTCCACTCCACTCATTATTTTATAGACCTCTATCATATCTCCCCTCAGTCATCTTTTCTCCAAGCTGAAGAGCCCTAGCCACTTCAACCTTTCCTCATAGGGAAGTCATCCCATCCCCTTTATCATTTTCGTCGCCCTTCTCTGCACTATATCTTTTTGAGATGTGGCGACAGAATTGAACACAATATTCGAGATGTGGTCACACCATGGAGCGATACAAAGACATTATAATGTCCTCATCTTTGTTTTCCATTCCTTTCCTAATAATTCATAACATTCTATTTGCTTTGTTGGCTGCCACAGCACTCTGAGCAGAAGGTTTCAACGTATCATCAATGACACCTAGATCCCTTTCTTGGTTGGTGACTCCTAACGTGGAACCTTACATTACGTAGCTATAATTCGGGTTCCTTTTTCCTACATGCATCACTTTGCATTTGCTCACATTAAACATCATCTATCATTTAGAAGCCTAGTCTCCCAGTCTTGTATGGTCCTCTTGTAATTTTTCACAATCCTCTTGCGATTTAACAACTTTGAATAACTTTGTGTCATCAGCAAATTTAATTACCTCACTAGTTACTCCCATCTCTAGATCATTTATAAATATGTTAAAAAGCAGCGGTCCTAGCACAGACCCCTGGGGAACCCCACTAACTACCTTCTCCATTGAGAATATTAACCCTACTCTCTGTTTTCTATTTTTTAACCAGTATTTAATCCACAATAGGACACTACCTCCTATCCCATGACTCTCCATTTTCCTCTGGAGTCTTTCATGAGGTACTTTGTCAAACGCTTTTTGAAAAGCCAGATACACAATACCAACCGGCTCACCTTTATCCACATTTGTTTACCCCTTCAAAGAAATGTAATAGATTGGTGAGGCATGATTTCCCTTCACTAAATCCATGTTGGCTTTGTCTCATTAATCAATGCTTTTGAATATGCTCTGTAATTTCGTTCTTTATAATAGTCTATACCACTTTGCCTGGCACCGACGTCAGGCTCACCGGTCTATAATTTCCTGGATCTCCTCTGGAACTTTTATTAAAAAATCGGCATTACATTGGCCACCCTCCAATCTTCCGGTACCACGCTCGATTTAAAAAATAAATTACATATTACTAACAATAGTTCCGCAAGTTCATTTTTCAATTCTATCAGTACTATA
Organism: Microcaecilia unicolor; assembly: GCF_901765095.1. Lineage (NCBI taxonomy): Eukaryota > Metazoa > Chordata > Amphibia > Gymnophiona > Siphonopidae > Microcaecilia > Microcaecilia unicolor. The sequence continues at coordinate 297,613,725 of NC_044034.1, read as the reverse complement.
GGATGAATATCATCTGGTCCAGGAGATTTGCTTCTCTTCAGTTTGTCAAATTGCCCCATTACATCTTCCAGGTTTATAGAGATTTAATTCAGTTTCTCCGACTCATCAGCTTTGAATACCATTTCTGGCACCGGAATCTCTGCAAAATCTTCCTTTGTGAACACTGAAGCAAAGAATTCATTTAATCTCTCTGCTATGGCTTTGTCTTCCTTGTTGCCTCTTTTACCCCTTGGTCATCTAGCGGTCCATCCGATTCTTTTACCGGCTTCCTGCTTTTAATATATCTAAAAAAATGATAATGTCTAAATTAAATAACTGCAGCCATATTAACTCTACTAGCTGCCAGTAGAGTTCTGAGTCCAACTTCAGATCCTGATATTTAAAGTTCTGTGATATGGCTCTGGCCTGTCTTTTGATAAACTCACAGAATATAAAGCCCATGAGAGAATTGAGATCATCTCAGAAAGATTTACTTGTAATACCAGATATAAGAGGGATGCATAAACAACTGAGGGATGCATAAACAACTGAGGATGTCTTCTGTTATTAGTCTTCTGTTGTAGAATAGTCTTCTGGAGGCAAGGCAGACAACAGATTATTTTTCCAGAAGAAATTAAAAATGTACCTTGATGGGATAGTTGTTTACAGTTTATTCCACTTTATATATCACCTTGCCACACAAAGATCACAGCAGTTTACATCAAACAAATAAACTGAGTTTAAAAAGGAAAAGAAATCTAATATAAAATAGGAAAGCACAATCACTCCCCAATCGTACTATCTTAAAAACACATAAAATCTCAAGATTTTATCATCTTGCATATAACCAGACACTAGATCTCGAGGCACATAAGTATAAGCACCACCATACTGGGAAAAGACCAAAGGTCCATCAAGCCCAGCATCCCATCTCAGACAGTGGCCAATCCAGGCTTCAAGAACCCGGCAAAACCCATTAAAATTTTTTTTAATTTTTAATAATGTTCAATGGACTTTTCCCTCAGGAATCTGTCCAAACCCCCTTTAAATTCCGTAAGGCCAGCTGCTGTCCCTACATTTTCCGGCAACGAGTTCCAGAGTCCAACTACAGGCTGAGTACAGAAAAACTTTCTTCTATTTGTTTTAAATCTACCATATTCTAGCTTCATCTTGTGTCCCCTGGTTCTATTGTTTTTTGAAAGTGTAAACGCTTCACATCTGTCCGCTCTACTCCGCTCATTATCTTGTAGACTTCTATCATATTACCCCTCAGCCACCTTTTCTCCAAGCTGAAGAGACCTAACCTTCTCAGCCTCTCATAGGGAAGTCGTTCCTTTCATCATTTTCGTCGCCCTTCTCTGCACCTTCTCCAATTCCTTTATATCTTTTTTGAGAAGGGGTGACCAGAATTGGACACAATATTCGAGGTGCGGTCGCACCATGGAACGATACAACGGCATTATAACATCCTCGTGTTTGTTTTCCATCCCTTTCCTAATAATACCCAACATTCTGTGCGCTTTCTTAGCCGCCGCAGCACACTGAGCAAAAGTTTTTAATGTCTTATCAACGATGACTCCAAGATCCCTTTCTAGGTCTGTGACTCCAAACGCGGAACCTTGCATGAAATAGCCGTAATTCGGGTTCCTCTTGCCCACATGCATCACTTTGCACTTGTCAACATTGAACTTCATCTGCCACTTGGACGCCCAATCCCCCAGTCTCGCGAGGTCCTCCTGTAATCTTTCATACTAACATAGTAACATAGTAGATGACGGCAGAAAAAGACCTGCACGGTCCATCCAGTCTGCCCAACAAGGTAACTCATATTTGCTACTTTTTGTTTATACCCTACTTTGATTTGTACCTGTGCTCTTCAGGGCACAGACCGTATAAGTCTGCCCAGCACTATCCCCACCTCCCAACCACCGGCTCTGGCACAGACCGTATAAGTCTGCCCAGCACTATCCTCGCCTCCCAACCACCAGCCCTGCCTCCCAACCACCGGCTCTGGCACAGACCGTACAAGTCTGCCCAGCACTATCCCCGCCTCCCAACCACCGGCTCTGGCACAGACCGTACAAGTCTGCCCAGTACTATCCCTGCCTCCCAACCACCAGTCCCGCTTCCCACCACCGGCTCTGGCACAGACCGTATAAGTCTGCCCAGCACTATCCCCGCCTCCCAACCACCAGCCCCGCCTCCCGATCTTGACTAAGCTCCTGAGGATCCATTCCTTCGGCACAGGATTCCTTTATGCTTATCCCACGCATGTTTGAATTCCGTTACCGTTTTCATTTCCACCACCTCCCGCGGGAGGGCATTCCAAGCATCCACTACTCTCTCCGTGAAAAAAATACTTCCTGACATTTTTCTTGAGTCTGTCCCCCTTCAATCTCATTTCATGTCCTCTCATTCTACCATCTTCCCATCTCCGGAAAAGGTTCGTTTGCGGATTAACACCTTTCAAATATTTGAACGTCTGTATCATATCACCCCTGTTTCTCCTTTCCTCCAGAGTATACATGTTTAGTTCAGCAAGTCTCTCCTCATATGTCTTGTAACGCAAATCCCATACCATTCTCGTAGCTTTTCTTTGCACTGCTTCAATTCTTTTTACATCCTTTGCAAGGTACAGCCTCCAAAACTGAACACAATACTCCAGGTGGGGCCTCACCAACGACTTATACAGGGGCATCAACACCCCCTTTCTTCTGCTGGTCACACCTCTCTCTATACAGCCTAACAACCTTCTAGCTACGGCCACCGCCTTGTCACACTGTTTCGTCGCCTTCAATTCCTCAGATACTATCACCCCAAGATCCCTCTCTCCGCCCATACCTATCAGACTCTCCCCGCCTAACACATACGTCTCCCGTGGATTTCTATTCCCTAAGTGCATCACTTTGCATTTCTTCGCATTGAATTTTAATTACCAAACCTTAGACCATTCTTCTAGCTTCCTCAGATCCTTTTTCATGTTTTCCACTCCCTCCCGGATTTGGGTGGGACACCATTGCCGGAAAGGGTATTTGATGCAGGCGAGTCAGAGAACCTAAACAAATTCTCTGTAAACTTGGACGATGTAATGGGTCAGTTCTACAAACTGAAGAGTAGTAAAGCACCAGGACCAAATGGTATTCATCCCAGAGTATTAATAGAACTGAAAAATGAACTTGTAGAACTACTGTTAGTAATATGCAATCTATCCCTAAAATCAGGTGTGGTACCGGAAGACTGGAGGGTAGCCAATGTTATGCCGATTTTTTAAAAAGGTTCCAGAGGAGATCAGGGAAAGTAAAGACTGGTGAGTTTGACATCGGTACCGGGCAAAATGGTAGAGGCTATTATTAAGAATAAAATTACAGAGCACATACAAAAGCACGGATTTAGTGAAGGGAAGTCTTGCCTCACCAATCTACTGCATTTTTTTGAGGGGGTGAACAAACATGTGGACAATGGGGAGCCAGTGGATATTGTGTATCACTCCTCCTGCGACTTGACGACCCTGAATAATTTTGTGTCATCTGCGAATTTAATTACCTCGCTAGTTACTTCCATCTCTAGGTCATTTATAAATATGTTAAAAAGCAGCGGTCCCAGCACAGACCCCTGCGGGACCCCACTAACTACCCTTCTCCATTGAGAATACTGACCATTCAATCCTACTCTCTGCTTCCTATCTTTCAACCAGTTCTTAATCCATAGTAATACCCTACCTCCGATCCCATGATTCTCCAGTTTCCTCTGGAGTCTTTCATGAGGCACTTTGTCAAATGCCTTTTGAAAATCCAGATACACAATATCCACTGGCTCCCCATTGTCCACATGTTTGTTCACCCCCTCAAGGTCCTTTGAGAACTACTTTATTCATGTGAAGTCTATAAAAAAGCCCAATACTGGCTGTGTTTTGCCCATGCACGGGCTATATCAGGGGCTAAAATAAATGAAAACAAATAAAACAAAACCAGCACAGAGAGGGTTCAAAGCACAAACACAATCCAAAGCACAATAGCAACAAATAAAACAAAACATACTAACATTGATAAATAGTATTAAATAAACAACCATTAATATAAATAAGAACAAAAATACAAATTCTAAAATACCATAACATCAAGCCAAATAAATGAATATGAAATTGATAAATGAATACACACTAATAAAACACACATAGAGATATCCTCTGAACAAATGAAAATGTAAAACAAGGACACCTACCCAAGCAAACAAGCCACTTCACCGCCTTGGCAAAAAGCTAATAAAAAGGAGAAAGCACCATATATAATAGGCTATTAATTCTCAATCACAACAGCCAAGAGGTGGTAGTCTCACATAGCAATACAGCAAAGTTACACAGAAAAAAGAAGAAAAAAAGCTCTTACCTGTCTGTGCCAAAAGATGGCAGCCTCACACAACTCTTAAGGGACCATTTTTAATGTGTTCATACCATTATTTTGCTAGTTGCATTACTGAAACACTGTTATGAGGCTGCCATCTTTTGGCACAGACTGTTATGAGCTTTTTTTCTTTCTTCTTTTTGCTGTATAATTTTGCTCTATTCCTATGTGAGAGTGTTACCTCTTGGCTGTTGTGATTGTGAGTCCATAGTATATGCTTTCTCCTTTTTTTTTTTTTTTTAGCTTTTTACCAAGGAGGTGAAGTGGCTTGTATACACCCCTTGGGTATGTCCTTGTTTTACATTTTCATTTGGTTAGAGGATCTTTTTTTTTTTAATTATCATATGTGTGGATACCCTGATATGCAAGGCTGATGGGTGCTATGGAGCCAATACAACTACACAAGCCTGGGGAAAGAAAGACTGCATAACTGGGGGGGGGGGGGGGGGGGGGGGGGGGGGCACAGACCTGTAGTCTCTTAACACTCCATTTTACAAGGATGTGGCTGTAGGCCATCACAGAGTGGGGCCTTTGCTGAGCAGAATCTGTAGGCCACATATTGGCCTGCCAGGTCCTGGGGCAGGGCCACCCTTCCATTGGCAAGGAGCTGGGCAAGACACCTGTCAGTGAGACATGTGTAAGGAATGTGGCTGTTGAATGTACGTGTCTCCAAGAAAGATCCCTGGCCCAGTTCATCACAAACGGGTGTGTGTGTGTGTGGGGGTGGGGGGGGGGGGGGGGGGGGGGTGGAGCAAGTCAATACCTGGCTTCTTTACTCTGCTGGGGAAGTGCTCCACCACCAGATAGCCTACACCCATCAGCTCAGGCAGTGTCACCCTGGGGATACAAGGAAGGTCTGCAGTGTTGAAGTTTTAAAGCAGATGAACCTTTACTGTTGTTACAGTGAACTGGACATAATACAAAGCAGGTCACAGTATGGGGCAGACTGACCACCTACCTCATCATAGAACTCTGTAGCTATCTGTGCCCCAGGGTGGAGAAATCTACTTTTGCTACAATACCTATGTTACAACCAGATATGTGAAGTCAGCAAATGATGAGTTTGATGGGGCTGCATGGTCTGTGACAGAAGCTTTGGGGGCCTCCTGGCATATGGATACCCAAGTCCAGCTCTGTGCTGGAGGCTGCAATCTGGGTGGCCTCACAGGTGTCCCCTGGCAAACATCCTAGTTATATCAGTGTTCTGCTGTGGCCACGTAGAAATCGTGCCAAACAAATCTCATTGAATTCTTTGATTGGGTAACTGGAGAATTGAATCATCGACATGCTATAGACGTAATCTACTTAGATTTTAGCAAAGCTTTTGACACGGTTCCCCACAGGAGGCTCTTAAATAAACTCGATGGGCTGAAGATAGGTCCCGAAGTGGTGAACTGGATTAGGAACAGGTTGACGGACAGACGACAGAGGGTGGTGGTAAATGGAGTTCGCTCGGAGGAGGCAAAGGTGAGTAGTGGAGTGCCTCAGGGATCAGTGCTGGGGCCGATTCTGTTCAATATATTTGTGAGTGACATTGCTGTAGGGTTAGAAGGTAAAGTTTGCCTATTTGCAGATGATACTAAGATTTGCAACAGAGTGGACACCCGAGAGGGAGTGAAAAGCATGAAAAAGGATCTGAGGAAGCTAGAAGAATGGTCTAAGGTTTGGCAATTAAAATTCAATGCGAAGAAATGCAAAGTGATGCACTTAGGGAGTAGAAACCCAAGAGAGACTTATGTGTTAGGCGGTGAGAGTCTGATAGGTACTGAGGGGGAGAGGGATCTTGGGGTGATAGTATCCGAGGATCTGAAGGCAACGAAACAGTGTGACAAGGCGGTGGCCGTAGCGAGAAGGTTGCTAGGCTGTATAGAGAGAGGTGTGATCAGCAGAAGAAAGGAAGTGTTGATGCCCCTGTACAAGTCGTTGGTGAGGCCCCACCTGGAGTATTGTGTTCAGTTTTGGAGGCCGTACCTTGCAAAGGATGTTAAAAAAATGGAAGCGGTGCAAAGAAAAGCTACGAGAATGGTACGGGATTTGTGTTCCAAGACATATGAAGAGAGACTTGCTGACCTGAACATGTATACCCTGGAGGAAAGGAGGAACAGGGGTGATATGATACAGACGTTCAAATATTTGAAAGGTATTAATCCGCAAACAAATCTTTTCCGGAGATGGGAAGGCGGTAGAACGAGAGGACATGAAATGAGGTTGAAGGGGGGCAGCCTCAGGAAAGATGTCAGGAAGTATTTTTTAAAACAAACAAAAAAGTGGGCACAAAACCAGGAGTCCCAGAGACTGGATCACAGTAAAGCTAAAACCAAATTTTATTAATTAGTATATTTTTCACAGAGAGGGTGGTGGATGCTTGGAATGCCCTCCCGCGGGAGGTGGTGGAGATGAAAATGGTAACGGAATTCAAACATGCGTGGGATATGCATAAAGGAATCCTGTGCAGAAGGAATGGATCCTCAGAAGCTTAGCCGAAATTGGGTGGCGGAACAGGTGGGGGGGAAGAGGGGTTGGTAGTTGGGAGGTGAGGATAGTGGAGGGCAGACTTATACGGTCTGTGCCAGAGCCGGTGATGGGAGGCGGGACTGGTGGTTGGGAGGCGGGAAGTACTGCTGGGCAGACTTGTACGGTCTGTGCCCTGAATAAGGCAGGTACAAATCAAGGTAAGGTATACACATATGTTTGTTGTTGGGCAGACTGGATGGACTGTGGAGGTCTTTTTCTGCCGTCATCTACTATGTTACTATGTTACTGATAAGACTCACAATTAGCCTACTCAAAGCATTTTCCTGTCTGTACCTTACAGCTTCTATCAATAGACCAGCCCCATTAACCCCCCTGAACCTGGAGCCCCACAGAGCCCATGGACACACAGCATAGAGTAGCCCAAAATGAAGGTATGTTGTCTCGCATTAGCAATCTTAGTACCAACCAGCAGATATGCATAGGCAGTGCCTAGACTATAGGTTATTTTCTGTTCTGCATGCTTCCTTACCCATAAGCAACATGGTTGCGGGGAAGAAAAGACATGCCAACAGCAGCAGAATATGTACACATGAACATTCTTACAGCAACGTTATACATGGATGAGGAGGAAAATGAAAGCAATCCTGTACAATTGTGGGGGATATATACATGAGTCAGGAGGCAAAGAAACAGACACATGTTTATTTTATCACAATAGCTGTCAGGTAGTGAACAGCAAGGGAGCTTGACCATAGGAATAATTCGCCTCAATCAGGGATCAGCAGGGCATAGGCCAGGGGAATAGTGTAGGCACCAGGCAGGAGCCATCTGCATGTGATGAAGAGCAAGAACTGCTACTGGATGCCCTCCCCCTCCCCCCCCCCGGCATATGCTGGTGGGTCTGTGAGGGGCCCCACTTCTGTGCCAATTGGGAATGATTTACAGAACTGGAGAGAAGGTTCAAATGTGCACTACTATGGAGGATTGTAGGCATATGTTCATTACTCTGTAAATGACAATCAATACATACAATGGTCCCCCCACACCTGAACCCTGGGAATGGCTGGGCACCTGAGAAAAGGGGGATGGAGTTCACCACACAAATAGGGATGGAGACTACTGGAGAGACATGAAGATCAAAGCCACCAGCTGTGGACGTCTGTGAAGGGAGATGTGAGATGTAAATTTTGATAACAGACACAAGATGGGGATCCCTTGACCCCGAGACCAGTGGAGATGGTGGTGCACAGATCCATTTCCAGGACCTCTCCCCCCCCCCCCCCCCCCCCCCCCCCCAGGCTGCCACAACTGGGTATATGCGATTGAGAACGAGACATTTGTACATAGGCTGGTAAGTTTGTATCAGTATCACAGTTCGCTGCTGTCCCTTGTGTTCCTGGTGACCAGACCCAGTGCTTTATGTTGTCCTGCTAAATGCAACAAGTCCAAGCTTAGCAAATACATAGGGCAGAGCGTGTCTCAGGTTAGCTTCCTAGAAGAAGGGGAAGGGATGGATGAGAGGTGTGTGCTTACCTGCAGACTATGGCAAAGGTGGAGTTCATCTAGCTAAGGCCTCCAAGGTGCAGCTGGATGGTCCTAGAGAGGCAAAGAGTCAGGTATGGAAAGCTCAGAGCAGATGAAAAGCCACCTCCCACTTTGTAATCGTTAAAAGGGGGAGATCAGCTCAGAAACAGATCTACCTCAGAAAAATTCAAATCTCCCCAAAATGTTTATACCTGTCCCTGTAACCAAAGCCAAACGTCTATCTTCTGGAGACATCTTTAGATGTGGGCCTTAATCGATCAAAAAAACAAACAAACGTATAGCTCCTGGATAAGTTTCCAGGTGTGGCCCATAATCATGAGAAAATTGTCCATCTCCAAAATGTGTAGGTGTGCCTCGCTCAAGACATTTTTGGGGGCATATTTAAACGTCAATCTTGGGATTTTCAAACCTCAAGCCATCATTATAATGGCAGCCAGGAAGCAGGTACCCAGCAGAAAGGACAATTTCACTGAGGGGGAAATTGAGCTCCTGGTCTGAGAAATACACAGTAGGAATGACAAATCTTAAAGCATTCAGGGAACTCAGAGGAACATCAGAGAGTTGAAGGGAAAAGAACACAGAAATCCTGTTGACACCAAAGAGGAAGGAGCCTTTTACAGTTATATATTCTTAGGTCTATGCAGAAAAACACGCAGTAGAGGCTCATACCAATAGCGCAGCATGCAGCTTCTATCACAAGATTACCAAGAAAATATTCTGCAGCGATGCAGTAAACTAATGAGATGCAATTCCAATGTGTGCACAACTTGCACATTAATTAGGGAAAGCCTGCTAGACACGGGTGCACAAAGGTTCTATGGTGAGGGCAGCTTCACTGTGTGCATGTCTGAAGAAAATGAAAGCGCCAGCACACATCTGTGGACGGACCTGGAATGTTGTTCTGTGCATAAATATTATCACAAAAATTTCTTGCACATAACAGTTTTATGCGACTAGTGCTTATGGGCAGAACATGTACAGATACTACTACTATTTATCATTTCTATAGCGCTACTGGACGTACGCAGCGCTTCACACTTGAACATGGAGAGTCCCTGCTCAATAGAGCTTACAACCTAATTATGACAGACAGACAGGACAAGTAAGGGATAACGGTTAGGGCAGACGGGACACATCAGGGATAGGGGACAGTTGAAGGTTTAGGTTTAGGAGTTAAAAGCTGGTACTTTTGTTTTCTTCAGACACACACACAGTGGAGCTGCTGTTACCTCCCATTCTGTCTTTTGAAGTTGCCAGTATATATGGCGACAGAAAAAATGAAAAAAAAATTGAAAAACTTTTTATATAGGGGGAGATCCAAGTTGGCCGTCTCCACGATGGAAAGCAGTTGAAGACGCCCAAAATCGACTTTCGATTATGCCGATTTGGGTGACCCTGTGAGGATGCCCATCTTGCGATTTGTGTCGAAAGATGGGCGTCCTTCTCTTTTGAAAATAAGCCTGACTGTGGCTCTTTAGTGCTACCCATAGTGAGAACAACCCTCCCTCCCATATCAATAATGGTATCTAGGTGACTACATTCTTCATTGGTAGGATTATACAAATCAATGGAAACGGTCTGCAAGCCTCTAGTGAATTTTTCAAATGTGTGCGTTAAAATCTCCCATTTACTTCTGTGAATAGCAGAGGAATACCTAATGGCCTCAATATCTTTCATTTTAATCAGGGCCGCTGAGAGACTGGGCCGGGCCCGGGACAAGGCCGCCCCTGCCCCCCCCCCCCCCCCCCCCCCCCCCCCGAGGTCACTGCGCCCCCCCTCCACCCCTCCCCTCCGTCTGAATTCCAAGGCCCCCCTCATTCCCTCCGTCCGAATTCCAAGGCCCCCCTCCCTCCCAGGGCCTGCCCGCCATCCCTCCCTCCGAATTTCAAAGGCTATCTCCTACCTCGTCCTCGTTGGGGTTGGTTACGGCGACAGCTGCCTGCATGCAGTGAAAAGCGTGCAGGCTCGCGCTTCAGCCTTCCCTTGTCTGTCTCTCAGCTCTGGTCCTGCCCCAACGAGGACGAGGTAGGAGATAGCCTTTGAAATTCGGAGGGAGGGACGGTGGGAGGGGCCCGTGCCCTGGGAGGGAGGGCGCGTCTGCCCGTACCACCCACGGAGTCGGTGTGGCGTCGGGCCCCCCTGGAGGTCCGGGCCCGGGGAATTTTGTCCCCCCTGTCCTCCCCTCTCGGCGGCCCTGATTTTAATACACTGTGCGTCCACATGTACCTTGTGAGTTAACTGCCACGATGAACCCCTTTCTGCTGTGTGGCCAGTAACATGTGCACAGAATGCTCGTTAACTGTGTACTTCTGCCCATAGTATTTATTTTATTTAGATTTTGCTCACACCTTTTTCAGTAGTAGCTCAAGGTGAGTTACAATCAGGTACACTGGATATTTCTCTGTCCCAGGAGGGCTCACAATCTAACTTTGTACCTGAGGCAATGGAGGGTTAGGTGACTTGCCCAAGATCACAAGGAGCAGCAGAGGGATTTGAACCGGTCACCTCTGGATTGCAAGACGGGTGCTCTAGCCACTCCCCCCCCCCCCCCCCCCCCCCCCATAGTAGCTTTCTGTATCAGCTCCTCTGTGAGCCAGAAAGCATGTTGTTGGAGTTGAAAGGGGAAAGTACTGTTCAAAGCAGACCTAAAACTGTTAATCCAATTAAGTTGTTTTGATCATGTTTGTAACTATTATATATTGCTTTTATGGACAATTCATCTCATTTTTTCCATCGTTCTTTTGTAATACTTGTTCACTACTGGAGTGCCAATTAAGGGTAGTTTATATTTTAAAGCCAGAGATTGCTTGCAGTTTTCTTTTTGCCTGCTTCTATCAGTACGCCTGCTAGTTCTAACTATCTAAAGGGAGGACCCTTTATAGTTTGAGTCCTGTGAGACCAACACACAGGAGAACAGGAGTGTGAATTTGGCCATAGACATCATTTATTATTTACTCACCTCCGGAGTAACTCTCAGACCTGACACACAAGGGGGCCACTAAATGAGAGAGAAATAGTATCTCCTCCAGATGAATAAGAACTCTGGCAATTTATCACCTTGCCAATCAAAAATAAATTACACAGCAGTATACTACATACAGCTGACCTTACTTAGTCTTGTTTTTTGGGGGAGGGGAGGGCGGGAGGGGCCCTGGGGGAAGAAATGACATTATAAAACACCTCTGGCCAAATATGGTCTAAAAATTCCCATAAGAAAAGCCCATTCCTCTTGGATTCCTATGAGCACAGGCGATGAAATAACTCACTAATACTTTACCACTCTGTTCTCTGAGATCATAACATTCCCCCTTGAGTGCTAGAGACAATACAGCTGCAGAAATTCCTGGACCATCCTAAAAGCTCTGTGTAACAAAAGGAACTTATGATTTTCATTTCAAAGTGAAGAGCTGTTCAATATCAAAGATTAAAAACTCCTCCACTTTTCTGCACCACTCAGGAATGTAACTGAAGAAGAATAAGGCACCTAAAATATAAACTTTCATTGCACCAGTGATGAAAATGGAAAACGAAGATGTTTCTTTAAGGGAAAAGGAAAGGGGATGGGATTTGATATACTGCCTTTGCGTGGCTACAATCAAAGCGGTTTACATACTATATACAGGAGACATGAGGCAAGACACAATTTGAATGGGGCAACTACCTGACAACTAATCAGTGTTTATCCTACAACTGGGCAGACTCCCTTTCCCATGGAAATGTATAGGGCCTTTTTATGGGACTATTTTTCTGGTATACCTAATCCGTTCTGGTCCATTTAAAAATTTGATGCATCTTTTCACCTATTTTTTTTCTCACCATGCTAAATTTGATCCCATTGTTACATTTTTAGAAAATTACTTTGCCAACAGACAGATTTGTTTTCCTCCTCAGGTATAATTTCTTCCCAATATCTCGATGGGTTAGAAAGAATAAAACGCTAATGAAAGCATGAATATCAGATCTGCTTTGAGGAACAAAAATTGTTTCCAGAATCTCTCCATCTCTGATTAAGTTCTTCTTAGATAGAAGATGGTGATCCAGATTAACTTGCTGGCAGGGCTGGTGTTAGATAAGCAGGGCTTATGGGCAGATACTGGGAAGGGGGCCCCAGAGCTCACCTGCAAGCTATGCCTCTTTCAGCTTCAGGCAGGCAGGCTTGCAGCCCCCTGTGGCATGGGGCCCCAGGGCAAATGCCCTGCTTACTGGAGAAACCCAGTCACTAAAGTAGGGTTTGAGCAAGTTTCTCAGTAAGCAGTTTCATGATGAGGTATTTGCATAACCTGTGTAAGAATCAGCCTGTCAGATTACAGCAGGCAGTTTTTTTTTAAGCTAAAGCCTCACTTCTGCCACACCATCAATATCCCTATAATGTCATGGGATCTGAACATACTCAAGTTCTTAACACACTTAACATTTTTTACCCCTAAATTTAGGTTAACTTTCTCCACCTTAAAGCTGCTAAAATATTATGTAATTACACTAGGGTCTTGTAACCTGCAAAGAAGTTCAATACAGGTTAACATTAACTAAAAAAAAAACAAAAACTGAAGCATACTTTAGGAAATTACCAATATCAAAATGCATCAGATAAACAAGTTAATCATAACTCTCAACCCTAAAAATAGTTCTCTAAACTGCTGATAATCCTCTGTCCTTCTAGTAAAAAGGGGAATACCAGCGTGATGCCACACGATAAACAAGTGGTCTCGGTCATAAAATATAAAGAGACAAGCTCATCAACCTTAACATGTATACACTGGAAGAGAGGAGATATGATAGAGACATTTAAAAACCTCAGTAGTGTCAATGTACAGAAAGTGAACCTTTTTCAAATGAAGAAAAACTCTGGAATTTGAAGGCCTAGGAGGAATCTGAGAAAATACTCCTTTATGGAAAGGATGGTGGATGCGTGGAATGGCCTCACGGTGGAGGTTGTGGAGACAAGGACTGTGTCTGAATTCAAGAAAGCAAAGGAAAGGCATGTGGGATCCCTTAGGAAAAGGAAGAGTTAGCAGTTACTGAGGAAGAACAGACTGGATGGGTCATTTGGCCCTTATCTGCTGTCATGTTTCTATACTTCTATGTAAAAGAAACTTGCAATATTCTCTTACTTTTAACTCCTTGAACTGAAGGGAAGCTTAACAGGTTTTAATTTCTAGTTTTGATTTAAAAAAGAGAAAATAAAAACATCAAATAAGCTGTGAGTTCTCCAGGCAATGCCTTAAAAGCTAGAACAGCTATCTTAAACTGAAATCTTGCTTATAAAGGCAACCAGTGCAATTGAGATGAGGCATAATATGTTCATACTTATCAACAGCAAATATTACTCGCACTGCAGCATTTTGTACTCGTTGCAATTTTGAATTCAGCATCTTAGAGCAAAACGGGTCAATGCTATTGAGATGCCAGGTTTCACCTTGCTGTGTTATACCACTCGCCAGGGCATTTATTTCCCCCTTGCCAGCCACCGGATACTGAATTCCTGATACCCCACAGGAGATTCAAAATTATTGGACCTCCCGCTGTAAACTAGAAAGTTCAGGATATAGTGTCCAGTACTGATGCCACCAGTGGTTAATCCCATTATTGCAAGGTAATCCAGAGACTTCATACCAGAACTTGGAATTAAAATGATCAGAATCCTAGGGGTCATTTTACTACTGCAGCTTAAAATGGCTTAATGCGGGACACACTGAGGCGTCCCATGGTAATTTTGTAATCTGTGTGCAAACTGTGCACTAAAAAATAATTAAAATTTTTTTTGTAAAGGGAGCGTGTCTGGGGCAGGGAATGGGCGTTTCTCTGCTAGTCAGAACATCTGCATTACGGCATGCTAGATGATAAACACGTGAGCGCTTACAGTCTATAAAATAGGTGGTGGTAATGGCTCACAAGCTAATATTTGTCAATGGCCACTTGCTAACGGCAACATTAACACATGGCCAGTAACTTGAAAATAACAGTTAGAGGGAAGTGGAAAGTGGACCAATGACTCCAGGGAGACGGGATACTGATGTACAAAGTACCACTTTATTCACAGACTCGACACAGTACTGTGTTTCGGCCACAGGCCTGCATCAGGAGTCTTAAATTATTCTGGTACTAGGAATCGATCAGTCTGAAGGTTAAATGGTCTTTAGAAAGACCCTTTTAAGATTTATAACCCGTTAATGATACGTCTCTCTGTAGTCTATGGAAAAAGAACAGCATGTAAACTGCTGGTCTGTTGTAGACAAAATAGCGTATAGCTGCTTTGTCTACAACTGACTAGCAGTTTACACGCTGGTCACTTCCCTCTAACTTCCCACTTCCCTCTAACTGTTGTTTTCTCGTGAGAGTTAGTGTTCATCCACCTTGGTGGATCATCTCCTCAGTAACTTGAAAAATCAACCATTTTCTGGCTGCACTAAAAATAGAATTAGCATGCAGGAAAGACCCACATAAGGGCGCGCTACAGGCCACTTTTTATTGCAGTTTACTAAAAGGAGCCCTAATGTTACATTTACGTGAAGGATAAAAGAATCACCAGCAGCTTTTGTTTTAATGATTTTCTTCATTTTATTGATTGCAGCAGAAAGAAAACAGTTACACTAAAAAGGTACAAAAGGTTGCTCTACCTGCTGCTGAAGCTAAACACATGACTTTTAAAGCAAACTTTCACACAGTGATAAAATTCATCAGCAAATTCCACTGGATAGTTATACATGGGAAACCCAAATTAGCCGAGTCAGCAGGAATTACATGTCATATTTCATAGAAAATTGCTACAGTTGACTACCTTTTATCCAAAATTCTAAAAATTATAAAGCTCAAAATAAAAACAACAAAAATTTTTTGGTAATGTTGATGCATTACTAATCTGTACAAAAATGTGCACTGACATCAAAAAGTGAAACCTTGCCCCAAAGTCACCTTAAAGAATTCACTCTACGCTGATATTAGTTCAATTATTAATCACACCTCATATTTTTACCTCACACCAGTGGCAATTCAAATTCCCTGCCTGATGCGGCCCCGCAGGCTTCTCTCTCCTGTGGTATCAGAGAGAGATGACCAGAAGCAACAAATAGTGTAATGCTGGATTTATTAGATGTTTTCTAAAAAACTGCCTCAGGAGTCTGTTAAATACATAACAATAAGGAAAAAAATTAGCAAAGATATCATAACATTAAAAACAATTCAACAATGAAACCCATGATTATAAAGGTAAACAATAAAAATCATACAAAACAATTACGACCAATTAAAAGCAAAATAATATAAAATGGTGACTATAACAACTTAGTCACACAACATAGTGCAACAATAATAAATGAGCACATCACTGATGCGAAATCAAAAAGGGCATATTAAAACATGTAAAATGTACTAATACCAATAAGCAATAATTGTAGTACATACCTGCATATATATATATTTATATATTTACAGCATACAAATACACCTTAAGAGCTTGACAGGTCCAAAACCTACCCTACAGTATTATGAAAAAATATACAAACAAAAATAACAATGCATTACAAAACTGACACAGAGAAAAGAATATATCAGAACACAGAAGGAGACAACATGAAACACTGGAAGACTCTCAACAAGTAAAACAAAAAAAGCTGACAAATACTAAGGGGGTCTCTTACAAAGGAGTGTTAGCGATTTTAGTGCATGCCAATGATTAGCGCATGCTAAACACTAGAGATGCCCATCGAAATATATCGGAGTCTCTAATGTTTAACGTGTGCTTATTTTTAGCGCGTGCTAAAAATGCTAGATGCGCCTTTGTAAAAGGACCCATAAATAACTGCACCAAATAAGTGATACAGAAGCCAAAAGAAAGAAAACTATGCTTAAATGCCTCCACACAAAAAACTGGAAAGCAGTACCACATTGTGAAAATCATTTACATTAATCATGTAAACACAAATGTGTCCTTCAAAGATCCCAAAGGAAGGCACGCAATGCTGTAAAGTAAAAAACAAGTAAATGCTTAAAGTGCCAACAACACAAGGTCTCTGAAAACAAATCTTAAAGCAACACAGTGCCGCTGATTAAAAAAAAAAATCTTACTCAAAACACAGCTGTGTGCAGTGATATATTTTTTAAAATGCCACGGACGCACACACCTTTTAACAATCACAGTGACATCACACATAGATGTCATAAGTCTACCAATTCTGAACAGACAATTGAAAGAAAATACTGAATGTGTGCCGAGAGTGATCCAAAACATTAAAAAAAAAAAAAATCCATAGTGTTTAGAAACACATTTAAAATAGTTAGGACCCTAATGACAAAAAGAAAGGGCACTGTGGGAACCACGTTTTGTAAGATTTTTTTAAAATCAGCAGCACTGTGGTGCTTTAAAATTTGTTGTTTGTTTTCAGAGATCTTGTATGATTTTTATTGTTTACCTTTATAATCATGGGGTTTCATTGTTTTTAATGTTATATCTTTGTTTTAATTTTTTTGATAATTGTTTTGCTTATTGTTATGAGGCAGGCCATACAAGCCGAAACACAGACCGTGTCAAGTCTTTTTAGAAAACATCCAATAAATCTAGCTTTACATCATTTATTGCTGCTGGTCACCTCTATTGTATGATACTACAGTTTCGTTGTGTGGAGACTGGTTCTTCTTCTGTTTGTGACCATTATTCTCTCTGCTGTGTCCAGCTGGTGAAGAAACGGGAAGTGATATCAGCGAAGGTAGGATATGGCAAACAGAAGCCTGTGGGTCACAGCAGGCAGCGAATATGAATCGTAACTACCCGCGATGCCTGGGAAATACCTGGTGAGGAACACGGGGTTCAGAAAGTGGGGGTGTTGTGGACCCTCATAAAGGGGGCAGATGTAGGTATGTTGAGACCAGGGGCAGAGAAGGGTGGGACGGAAGAGAGAGAGGAAGAAATGTTGGACGTATTATTACACCACCACAGGATGTTTAAGGAGTTGTACTATAACATCGTTCCAAAAACTGAAAAATTCTGAAATCCAAAAATTCTCTGGTCCCAAGCATTTTGGATAAAGGTTGGTCAACCTGTATATGGTAAGCAGTGGTAGCAGGGGACAGCGAGACAAACACTAATAATTCCCAAACACTCTCTCCCAGTTTATCGTTCACCCTCCATCCAAGATGGCACATCTGGGCAGCACAGGGAAGTCTTTCTGACCCAAAGATTCATCCCTCCCGTCTTGATTTATTTATTTGTTACATTTGTATCCCACATTTTCCCAGCTATTTGCAGGCTCAATGTGGCTTACATAGTACCGTAAAGGCGTTCGCCATTTATGATCAGGAAAGGCTGCCACATTAGCCATGGCTGTTCCCCTTCCTTTCCAAAGTTGGCATACACCACCCTCCTTGTACCAGCCTCTAGTGGAAAAGGACAAACCAAGGAGAGAGATTTGAACCCAGATTCTGTGCTTGGCACAGCATGGTTAACTTCCATCTCCATCTTTTATGTGGCTGCTAATTAGGGGCTCTATGAACCTGAAGCAATTCTTTATGATTCTCTTGGTAGAAAGTAAAAATAAAAGTCCATAAAAACGTTGGGGATAAAGTGCTGTGGAGAATTCTGGGATGGGTGCATTTCAGAAAACTAAGTAAATGGATCTTCCCCTTTTTTGGACGTTTTATGGACAGGAAATCAAATAATTTTTACTTGTCACAAAAACTTGTCAATTTCATTTATATTGTGAACGTTCTGACAATGTTCAACTTTATTAATATGTGTAAGCTTTTGTTGTGGCTTCTGCACCTGCTGACAACAGGTACTGAGGGTGTTGTTCCCAAATAAACAAACAGAGAAAAGATACTGAACCAATACTTATAGTGGGCAGTTATCACATTAAACAGAATATCTTTATAAATACATAATTCAATACGCATAAGCATTCCACACCGACATCTTTTTGATAGCCAATAATGGCATATATCCCCTTATAAAGATCTCAAAGTCCACTCTGCAGGTTCTGAACTGTATGAATGTGTTGCAGGGGAGGAAACGGAGAGGTGGGTCTATGACTAGTGCCCAGCTCATTTTTCCATGCTTGTTAAGGCTGAAATTTACATGAATTTTTTTTATTTTTGTTATATTTGTACCCCGCGCTTTCCCACTCATGGCAGGCTCAATGCGGCTTACACGGGGCTATGGAGGGTTAAGTGACTTGCCCAGAGTCACAAGGAGCTGCCTGTGCCTGAAGTGGGAATCGAACTCAGTTCCCCAGGACCAAAGTCCACCACCCTAACCATTAGGCCACTCCTCCACTCAATTGTACATAAGTATTGCCATACTGGGACAGACCGAAGGTCCATCATGCCCAGCATCCTGTTTCTAACAGTGGCCAATCCAGGTCACAAGTACATGGCAAGATCCCAAAACAGTACAATACATGTTACGCTGCTTATTCTAGAAATAAGCAGTGGATTTTCCTCAAGTCCATTTTAATAATGGTCGATGGACTTTTCTTTTAGGAAGCCATCCAAACCTTTTTTTTTTAACTATGGAAGTTTCATGCACACTCAGAGCTACCCTCCCTCCATGCGATGGACAATATTTCTAAAGCCTCAGAGGCAAGTAGCAACCATCCATTAAAAAAAAAATGATTGTGTTATGTTAATTTATGGGAAAGTCTTAATGCATCTCCCTTGATGCCACTATGCAAGATGGACCCAGGGACACAGCGAACAATCTACAGTAGGCACCCTGTACAGACCAATCAGACAGAGGTAAGTGTGTTATAATTTGTGACACATATGAGCACGGGTTTGCCAGGTGCAAGACTGCCAACCGTTTCAGAGACCATGTAGGTAGTGCAGCTGGTCTTCTGGATGGTGAACAGGAATTTCCTTTTATTGTGTTATGTGCAGCTCACAGAATAAGTCTGACAGTTCTGCAGTGACACAAGTCCCACGCCCCATGCCTACCCCAAACCCACATCCTCTTACAAGCAGAGAAAGGAGTCAATCACAAGGGCTCCTTCCTCCTGGTCAACAAAAGTGCAAACCAAGCCATTATAAGAATTAAATATTACAAGACATTTAGCAACAATAAAACAATCTGTTCGAAAACAATTTCCATGTACATCTTCCCATTGCCCTACACAAAAGGTCCAAGAAAGTAAGACATTTCTCATCAGAATAGGCAGTTACAAATCCACAGGAAAAAAATTAAAATCAAATAAAAATAAATCTGAATAAACTTTGTCTTCATGTTATTTTTCTACTACTACATATATACATTCATTAAACCACTGGGGACTCGGCCCATGTACCTTAAAGAGCACTGGCTATCCCTTCCTATTACATAGATGTTCAGTGAATAAAGCTTTTATTCTCAGCGACATGTTAGGAGAGGGGTTTCCCTAACTCTCGAATAGGAATGCTCCAAGTTAATAGAACCACGCACCCTCTCAGAAGTGACGAGTGCAAGTAGTGCAAACACATGAACTCTTCCCTATGGCAACTGGCGCTTACACACAAGGCACTCCGTAAATGCAAGCCTCTTAATTCCAATGTCTAACTGTTTTCTGAGGCCAGCATTGCGTGCACAATTTTTGTTTGCTCTGAAAAGCAAACCGTAGTACTCTTAAACAGTTGGTGGGGGAAAAATAAAAATCAAGAATATGTACAGCCAGTCTTTGCTAATCTGAAATTTCAAATCCAACCAACCAAAGGAAACCTGCAGAAAAGGTAAAAGATGTGAGAAGTCATTCAATTTTCCAACAGAAATTATAAAAGACTGAATTCTGCATTACAGCTACTAACAGACAATTCCCAATTCTTCAATACAAGGTATACACAAGTCCCTTAGCAGACATACTTTATCTTTCAGGGAATAAGAGAAAGTGTCTCATTGCCAATATATTGCCTCCTGGTAATATATTTCCACTAAAGGTTCCAGCCAGCAGCATTACAATAAGGGCTTAAAGACCTATCCAGGTGGCTGTAGAAGGGCATGATTAGGAAGAGAAACTAACCCCCTTGTTTACTAAGGGGCATTTTTACTAAGCTGCGTAAGCGTCTACACGCACCCAACGCACGCCAAAATGGAGTTACCGCCCAACTACCAAATGGCTCTTGTGGTAATTTCATTTTTGGCGCATGTCCGATACATGCGTTTGAAAAGTATTTTTTATTTTCGGGCGCGCGTAATGGATGTGTGCCAAGTGGCATTTGGCGCGCATAGGTCTTTACCACCCGGTTACCGCGCGAGTCTTTACCGCTAAGTCAATGGCTGGCGGTAAGGTCTCTGACCCAAAATGGATGCGCGGCAATTTTCATTTTGACCCACGCCCATTTTTTTTTACAGGCGTGCTAAAAAATGGATTGGCGCCCACCCAAAACCCGCGCCTACGCTACCGCAAGCCATTTTCAGCGCGCCTTTGTAAAAGGATCCCTAAGCGTGCTAGCGGCTGCAGTGTGCTAATGCCGACACAGCCCATTCACTTTGAATGGGCTGTGTCGGCACTGCTGCATGGCTTAGTAAACACGGAGGTAAGACAGCTATAGGAGACCTAGCCATATACATAGCCACTTTGAGGGCTCTGCCAGCAAAGATCGCTTAAGTTTAAAAAAAACAGAGACCATACATTTTCTGCTCCAGAAGGTGACCTTCTGCTTCTACCTGTCCTCAGCTGTGAAAAGGTACTCTTTTCCACCTCATTCTTAAACACTGTGGGACAGCTATTCTGCTATGATCAACCGACCAACCCGCTCTCCTTCCCACTGATCAGAGAAAAGGATGAGAAGCTGGAGTGATGAACTGAAAATGCACAGTAACTTACAAACCCTGTTTACACAAGATCAACTCAAGGTGTCTCGTTTGTTTCAAATGAACTGGTTCCGGGAATGCACATTTCTTCATCTCACGTAGCTTGTTTCCAAGTCGGCCGCTAAATACTTTTCAGACCAAAGCTGTCATTCTTTAAGTAAACACTGTCCACCTTAACCTGAGCCTCTAATACTTGTAAAGAAGCACAAATACGATGATGGGGAAGGTGGGGTGGGGATAGAGGATCACAAAGCATTTTTACAAGGAAGGCTTGGCACAGCCTGATGTTTCTTTGCTCATTGTTCTCAGTTTTCCTTGCAAACCCTCTGCAGTAGCTATAATCACTAAAGCTAATTAGCTTAAACCCCCGATCCAGTGGACACTTCTAGGAGTCCTAATTTGAAGGCACAAAATCTTATAGGTGTGTGATTTTTTTTATTGGACAGAGGGCCCTAAATTTGAAACTATTAGACCAGTGATTCCCAAACTTTTTACTATGGCAGAACTCCTAAAATATTTTTCATACACTGAGGAACCTTCAATTTATGTAAACATATATATGCTCATACAAACAGATTCTATCATCTAATTTCTTGAGGAATCCCTGAAAAGAGTTTGAGGAATCCAGTTTAAGAATCACTGTATTAGACGCAAATTAGTGACTGACCCGATAAGTAACTTGAAAACACACGTCTATCACTGAAGTGCTGAGATATTCCTTAAAAAGCTACAGAAAGGATAACAGCATTACACTGCACAAGGAAATTGCAAGGTGAGAGGTGCTATTCCTGTGTGCCAGGCAGAACTGTATGAAAAATAAAAGCAACAGGATGGCATTTGGATAGCCATCTACTGATTTAATCTGTTTTCAGAACTGTACTGGCCCTTGATTCCTAGCTTAATTACACCATATAACAACACCTTCCCTCATTATAAAACAATCACAACCCTATCCTCGCAACACAGTTATGACAACCTTAGAAGCTGAAAATTTCAAGCAACTCTCAACTGAAAATGAGATAAAGACAGAGTTTTTCTCTCAAATCATATGATCTGTGAAAAGCAAGATGCCAAGGAGGAAGAGGAGGAGTTAGGGGAACAACACCTTTTCTTATACAATTGGAAAGAATTCTACTTCCTGTTTTCATTAGATATAACCAGCCCTCATTTCTGTCCAAACACCACTTAGCTTTCCCATAACAGAGAATAAATAGAATTTAAGCAGGAACTAGGACAGCACAAGTGCTTGTCATTGCACTATACTGTCTACAGTACAGTGCATGCACACTGCTAAGCAGACATGAGTATCTGAGCTCAATTTCTAAAGAAACTACAGGTGCTGCAAAACCAAGCCAAAACAAACAAAAACAAAAACCACAAAACAAATATCAAATTATTTTTAAGAATCTGGGAAGAAAAACCTTTAAGAATGATTTTCATGGCACTGCAAATATCGTAGTGCAAAATCAACAAGATAAATCACTTGTCCATCTCTTCACTAACAAGTTAGCGGAAGAACGTGATGCTGCTTGGCTTCTTGTTCAACCTTCGGTGTGTCATGCAGTTTTCACAGGTCTCTAAGTTTATCCTCACCACCAATATCATACACTGGGGCCCAGGTATTCCCCTGGGCAAGTTTCAGATCTGAAAGAGAGACAACACATATCAACCATTTGATCAAACTTAGCAATGTTCTATTAACTATACCAACACATCAAATTCTCTGTGAGCCAGAACACCTTCTATAGACCCAATGTAACCTTTAATCAAAAGGATGTGGTATATGAGTTATCCCACTTTCAGGTGTCTTGAAGGTTCAAATGCACAAAGCTACTGGAATACAAGGCACAGCAGTCTATGAAGCCTCGAAAAACAAAATATTGGCAATTTGAAATGTCTTTACGCAATGTTGCATTTCTGTTGATAAAAAGATGTGAAAGGCAATTCTTTTCCCGAGTGCATGCATTTATGCATGCTTTGCACATGTTAAGTGCACAGAAGTGCCATTTACACGCGTTAATGCAGTATGTGTTATTCTACAATAGTGCACAAGTGCTATACTGTGAGGGGGCGCACATGTGGACAGAGCATGAGAGGTGCTGCCACCGACCTGGTAACTGGACACACTTATGTTTAGCGGTACCAATGCAGGTTTATGCTAGTAATTCTACAATGGAATCAGGGCTGTTTACCTGTCTTATCTAGATTGTAAGCTCTTTGAGCAGGGACTGTCTTCTGTGTATAGTGTACAGCTCTGCGTATGCCTTGTAGCGCTATAGAAATGTTAAGTAGATAGATAGGGCGCCTGGCTGCCATTATAGCACAGGTGCTCCCCACCTGGCATTGAGGCACCCACTTACAGAATTATTTGCTACTGACCGGTTGGATTTATACACTGCAATCCCAGACAGTATGCAGTATACATTAACCCCCTAATTCTATAATCTGTCGTGCAAAATTGGCCACCCAACTGACATACAATTAAGTGCGTTGGATGCAATTTCACAGCACATGGCGTCTATATTTGCATGACTGTACCAAGGCACTATTCTAATGCCATGGTGCGTAACTGCACAATTATGGGGCTGTGCACATTTCTACCTCCCATAGACCAGGCGTAAGGGTCGTGCCTCAATGCTGGCATGCAAATGTGGACTTACACCAGTATTCTATAAATTAATCTGGCCGCTCAGATGCCATTAGAGAGTACTGCTTAGTGCCTTCCATTTTGCCTACACTTTGGCAACCTATACACAACCATTTCTTTTTGTTATTGAATTTAAAATACAACTAAATCAAATTATGTTACATATTAACAGAAGACTGGTTGCTGGTGTGTGTCCAGGTATACAGAAACAAGCTAAAAAAATGAATCACATATTAACCAGATTCATTACTTCCTCATTTCAGCTTAACTCTTGAATGATTAAAGTTCATTATTCTGAATTGGAAATCATAAAATAAGAACTTATAAAAACAGTTCAGAAACTGTATGACCACACTGAAAGGGGCTAACATGGACATCCAAGTACATAGCCTTGAAGGCAATCTACAAAACAAAATCTTCTTAAGAAAGGCATAAACACAGACTTGCACAAGTTGGAAACTTGTGAGCAGTAGCACGTTAATTCAACATTTGGGTACGAATTCGTACCCTATAAATACACATGGCTTCTTCTGCATGTGAGGTTTATGCAGAAGACCTCACAATAGCAACCAAGTATAACAGTGTGAGACATGATTGAGAGGTTTGGTAGGTATGTGTATATGTGATTTTGTGGGTCTGTGCACGCACATCCGAGTGCTGGGGTATGTGTATGTTTGCAAGCATATCTATAATCAGGAGGGAAAATGAGAGGGGAAAGCAGTTTGAAAGATGCAATTCCTTAAACACTGCACTACAATGAATAAGTGTATGTATACTATAGCTATCGGAACTGCTTCTCCCATAGAAATGTTATGTAGTAATTTTTGGATGGGGGTTAATTTCTCTTCTCCACCCCTCCCCAACCACATGCAACCACATGCAGAAATTTCACTTCTACAGCACAGAACCTTCCATCCAGATCATCTCCTCCTTTCCTGTGACTAGAGCTGCCTTCCAGTCCTCCACCCCCACTGATCCTACCTACAGTCTCTGCTGCCAGGACACAGGTAGAGCAGGCCCACTCATTAGGAAGGGAAGACACTGTCCTTTTACAAAGACGTGCTGAAAAATGGCTTGTGGTAGTTTAGGCGCAGGTTTTGGGGGCGCCTCGATCCATTTTTCTGCTGAAAAAGGATATGCAGCAAAATCAAAATTGCCGTCCATTTTCGGTTGGAGACCTTACCGCCAGCCATCGACCTAGTCTCACAAGGTAACTGGGTGGTTATGCGCATCAAATGCGACTTGGCGTGCGTCCGAAAATAAAAATGATTTTTCGGACGTGCATATCGGAGGCGCACCAAAAATGAAATTACCGCAACAGCCATGTGGTAGCTGGGCGGTAACTCCATTTTTGCATGCGTTGGGTGCACGTAGATGCTTATGTGACTTAGTAAAAGGACCCCTAAAAGAATTACAGATAGCAACCAATAGCAAGTACCTGTACAACTGTATATAAACTGCCTCAACTCGTGCTCGAAAGAGAGGGTATATCCAATTAATAAACGATAAATGAGTAAGAAAAACTACAGTTTTTTGAGTAGGAAGAACAACAAATAGTGATATAAAGGGATAGGGAATTATTTACATCCCCTGAAGCATGTGGGGGTACATGCAGAAGAATACGTTTTGGGGTGCGGCAATTTGTGGGATGTTGGGTCAGTTGTGAGGTAAGGTAGATTTGGAATGTGAGGTATTTTGTAGATGATTGTGCAGTTGCAGGGAGTTAGTTTCTGGGGGTGGGGGGAGTGTGCAGTGTAGTGAATTATTTCTGTAGGGTCAGGCAGCTGGGGGTAATTTTTAGAATGGGGCACTTAGCAGGGGGGGAATTCTAGGAGATGAGGCAGTTTGGGAAAGGAGTGGCAGTTGCAGAAGATATTTTTTCTGTATGGAGGCAGCATATTGGGTGGTATGGCAGTTGCAGAAGATATTTTTAATATGTGTGGCAGTTTGTGGGGTGGGTGTGACAATTGCAGGGGGATAGTTTTTGGGTGCAGAGGCAGTATGCAGAGTGATGGGCCAGTTGCAGGGGAGCTCACTTTTTAAACTATTTTGCCTGTTCTCTAATGCTACATTTCACTCTGTTTCTGAAACTCCTTCCCCATAGAAAATGCTTTGGGACATTTTTGGGGCGCTTATTTCTGTGGAACCCCCTGTCCAATTTTGCTCATTTTTGAACTAAACGTATCTTTTTACTGTTTTTTTTTTCCCACAAGTCAAAGTTTCATCCCATTCTGATAGTTTCTGCATGCTCTAAAAGCTGGAACCCACAGAAATACATTGAACTGTGGAGCAGTTTCTCTGGAACCCCCAGTTTGATCTGATTCATTTTCAAAATCAAGTGCCTTCTTACTGGTTTTGCCCAGAAGCCAAGTTTTATCCTAGTCCATTTACTTTTTGGAAGGTTATTTCGCCCCCAGAAAGACAGATATTCCCAACCCCTTTTGTATAATTTTTTCAACTTTCATTGGGTTGGAAAGACTAAGAGAGTCAAAATGAGATGTGCATTCGTTCCAAAAAAAATGCAACACAACACAGAATGTACAACTGGGAGAAATGAAGCAGGAGGGAGGTCAGAGGCAGGTCTATAATAGCATTTACCTTATGATCCAGGCGCTGATAGTCCCCAGAATTTGGTCGACGACCACCCTTCAATTTCTTTCCTTCCAGGACAAAAGCAATGATCTTTCAGAAAAGAAGAGAGACATTTAGCAACTGGGAAGTCTTAAGCATTGTTTGGTCAGTTTTAACCTGACTTCAATCCTAAAATGCATTTGTGGGAATAGCTGCATTTTCCATAGAATCCTCTGGTGAGTGTTTTTTGAGAAGTCAGAAAAACATAACCCAAAGCTTTGTGTGTGAACAAAGTGATGTACTAAAACAGACACTCCTGCAGTCTGAACAGACACAAAAGACTTTGAATGGCTTCTAGAGCTGAGATGACGTCTCAGAACAAGACAGCAAAGCAGTCATTCAAAGAAGGGAGAAGGTTAACCTCTGCTAGCTCCCATGTGTTTGTTTATTAAATAATTTTTTATACTGCCTTTGCAGGTCACAGTGGTTTACAAATTTTAAAAAATATATATAAAAACTCATACAGAAAACAGAAGCCCAGTAAAAATAGGATAGAAGCAAACTCAGCATTCATACAATACAAAACACAATTTAAACAGAGTACTAAAAGAAAGTGCAGATAAATGCCACTCCAGCATCTTCAAATCCCCATTCCCCCAAAAACATTTGTAAAAAAAAAAAAAAAAGTAAGTTTTCAACGGTCCCTTAAATTCCGCTAACACAGGTTCTGTATGCAGTGCACACTGAAAGTAAGGGATTTATCCCTTATTTTTCAATTCTCAAATCTTGAATTTGCTTTTAAAATCTATTAACCTTACAAAGCTTTAGATCAACCTAATTGGAGTCCTACTGGCATTAGAAGACATATTTTCTCTCTGCTTCTGTTCCATAACTTTGTACACGTAATTTTTTAATGAACATTTTTAGCCATATTTTGCAACACTGAATGCACCTGTCTATTGCTCTATATGTCTGAATGTGCCATGCAACTGTGTATGGAGGTCCAGGGCCACAGTGGGAGGAGAAGAAGAAGCTGAAGTCCATGCCACTGCTACTACTGTACAGTGGAAGAAGTGGGAGTCTGCAAACCTGCTCTCTCCACAGTCCTCAGAGTTGGAAGAGAAGGGTGAGTATTGTCATGGCTGTTGCAAATTTCTACCAACAGCACTGAGCTTTTGGAACTGGGGGCCTCACGGTGAAAAAGGCAAAATACATCTCTGCACAATGCCTGTGGCATGAGCCTTTTAGCTTTTATTTTCAATGGAGCAAGTTCACTTCTCTTGGAGTAAAAAGCCTCACAGGAACGAAGCAGAATTAATTTGACACAGTTGAAGCTGCCAGACCACTAAATGAGCAGCATGCAAAACTCATCACCCACCTTTCTTTTATTGTGATAGGCAACATATAGGGCAGCAACAATAAGAGCAGTGGTTACCAAGTAGGCAAAGAAGTGGCTGCTCTCCTGCTCCACCTTGGCTGCCTTGTTTTGATTTCCTTGTGCATTGTTTACATTCTTGTTACTGGTGTCATCCACATCTTTTTCTGCTGTAGAAACAGATCGTTTTAGTTGTGATGGCTGGTCAGCTACCCTTTTTGCACCCAATATCTCTACCCACATATATATATATATATATACAATGTGCTGGTAATAGAATGGTATATGATGATACAACAAAACCTGCCAGAATCACACTAAATTACATAACATCTCTCTTGGATCCTGTTATGTGAATATAGCCCAGAATTGTGCTGGTTTATGTACCAAACTATAGCTTTGGGCACTGCCGGTAAAAGGGCTACCAATCATCAAATTGTACACTACCTAAATTTCCATCCTGCAATCACCTCTAAACCCAATCTATTACATTATAGGATTCTCTTGTACTGTGTCTGTGCAATTTGATTTCTTTCCCATACCAAGGCACAATGACTTGCCCACCAAGGCAGCCATCTTCGTCATCGTGCCAGGACACGTGTTTCCATACTAGAATTATAAGATTAACAGCACAGGACAGGACCTCAGCCCAGAGAGGAATTAATTATCCAGGTTTTTGTTTACAGAACTCAGACTTTGCTTTTTCTTTAAAAAATGATTATATTTATTGATATTTTAGTACACAATACAAATTACAAAATACAATTTGTTTTCCTTCAAAATTGACAACCTCGATTGACAAACCTCTCCTCGTCTTCCTTCTCACCCCTCTTCCCCTCAAACTGTGAATGCCTTACAAACTAATCTTGTTTGGGCATCCGGTCCATAAATATTTCACTATAAAACAGATTAGATATCCAATAAGTGGATTAACAGTTTTTATCCATCATCTAGTTCCTTCCAAAAACACAACAAAGCATAATATAGTTCGACCAAAGTCAAGATCACATCTCCAAACCATGGGATTTTGTAGCATATAGGAGACATTATAGAATTAGCAGCTCATGCTGAAAGGGTACCTTTACATTTGTGAGGTGACTGAAGTGCCACCATTATGCTGATTGGCCCCTGTCCAGTAAATTTCTAAGCAGTATGAGTTGTTTGCAAGCAGTACCAAGACTATCCCTGAAGATACCACAAGTCTTAAATAGGGCACCTTTGATTTAAAAAAAAAGAAAGAAAAAAAAAAGTACTGCAGGTACACAACAGAAACTGTACAGTGAAGCATGAACCTGTAAAATCCAAGGTCATCAATGGGAAGACACAAATCACTTTGCATTTAAATTTATTTTCTCAGGAGCCATAAACCAAAAGGGGGCCCCACTCCTTTTCCTTCACTGCTTCTACCACTGAACAAAATGTGAAAGTCTTCTCTATCCAATTGGCAGATTACTGGTAAAGCATGGGGAATGAGAAATTAAAGGTCAAGTATATGCAGCTACAGAGGAAAGAAACCAATCTGCAGAAATCCAGATTCTAGGACAGATCATCACAGCTCACCTGTTTCACCATCTCCACCCTCTGGTTCATCGTCATCCTCACCCTCACCATCTACTATGTGAAAACACAAACACATGTTTACAACCTACTGCCACCTCCATTTATCTAAAGGTACTTTATTTGGAGGGGAAATTTACTGAAAAGTGCAATGATTCTATTACATAACATTGTGCATAGGCTAGCAGGGTAACATGGGGAACAGGGGGTAGTTGTGGAGAACAGAACTACAACCTTACTTTCCATTCATCTATCAGCTAGTCAGTGTGTGACCCTGAGGAAATAGCTTAACTTTCCTGTGCTAAAATTTAATCTAAGCGCCCCCTGGGGCACAGATATTTTAACAATATGATGCATTCACATCTTGTACATTACCACATATACTGATGGCACCATACACAACAATGATTTTTGGTTTCTGAACTTCTACTGAATTATGGTACATCGAGAAAAGTAGAGAAATCAATACTATTCCTAAAGATTTAACTAGCCAGGAAAGGGTCCTGACCAGTTAAATAGCACATAACCATATTCAGCAGGAGATAGCCGGTTATCTCCTGTTGAATATTCATGGACCACTCTCACCTCATCTCCACCACATCAATTTACATGAGCGATGATCATTTGTGGACAGAAGCCATCATACAGTCAGTAATGAAGCTTAAACCAGGAACAATGCACATCTTGTAACACTCGACATTGGGAGGGTCCAAGAAAACAACAAGGCAGATGATCTGCAAACTCCAAGATGGAAGGACAACAAAGCAGATCAGTAAAAGAAAACCATTAATTTATTGAACAAAAAACAAATATTCAAATCAGCCCGACACAGGCCGTGTTTCGCCCAGCAGGGCTGCATCAGGGGCTACAAGATAAATGACACAACATATAAAACTTTAAATATAAAAAATGTATACATTCATAATTTAAAAAAGAATCCAAAAGTCAGAAAGCATATAAATGAAAATATATCATGTATATATACTCAATACAAAAATCAGTGAAAAAACTGTTTTTTGTTCAATAAATTTATGGTTTTCTTCTACTGATATGCTTTGTTGTCCTTACACTCGACATTGGAGCAGGTAAGGATAATTTTGGATATAAAGAGAAGATGTCACAGGTTATATTCTTAGTTATTACCTACTTATTTTAACAAAAAACTACTTACCACCTTTATCAACATTCAGTTTTGAGTCTTCCCCTGCGGCGTCCACAGCTGCTTCTTCCTGCTTCTGCTCTTTCTCTGCGGTGTCCACAGCTGCTTCTCCCTGCTTCTGCTCTTTCTGTGTGGCGCCCGCAGCTGCTTCTCCCTGCTTCTGCTCTTTCTGTGTGGCGCCCGCAGCTGCTTCTCCCTGCTTCTGCTCTTTCTGTGCGGCGTCCGCAGCTGCTTCTCCCTGCTTCTGCTCTTTCTGTGCGGCGCCCGCAGCTGCTTCTCCCTGCTTCTGCTCTTTCTGTGCGGCGCCCGCAGCTGCTTCTCCCTGCTTCTGCTCTTTCTGTGCGGCGCCCGCAGCTGCTTCTCCCTGCTTCTGTTCTTTCTGTGCGGCGCCCGCAGCTGCTTCTCCCTGCTTCTGCTCTTTCTGTGCGGCGTCCGCAGCTGCTTCTCCCTGCTTCTGCTCTTTCTGTGCGGTGTCCGCAGCTGCTTCTCCCTGCTTCTGCTCTTTCTGTGCGGTGTCCGCAGCTGCTTCTCCCTGCTTCTGCTCTTTCTGTGCGGTGTCCGCAGCTGCTTCTCCCTGCTTCTGCTCTTCCTGTGCGGCTCCTGCAGCTGCTTCTCCCTGCTTCTGCTCTTTCTGTGCGGCTCCTGTAGCTGCTTCTCCCTGCTTCTGCTCTTTCTGTGTGGCGCCCGCAGCTGCTTCTCCCTGCTTCTGCTCTTTCTGTGTGGCGCCCGCAGCTGCTTCTCCCTGCTTCTGCTCTTTCTGTGTGGCGCCCGCAGCTGCTTCTCCCTGCTTCTGCTCTTTCGGTGTGGCGCCCGCAGCTGCTTCTCCCTGCTTCTGCTCTTTCTGTGTGGTGTCTCTCTTTTCCAAGACTTTCCCTTTGGCTTCCACAACCGTGCCTATCTTCAAGTCTTGCTTTGTGTTGCCTGCACCTGAATTGCTGTTTCCTGTGTTTGTGGGATCAAAAAAGTTATAAAGAATAAATAAAAAAAGGATCAAAAGAAGAGATATGTCCAAATGTTGACAAACCACACAATAACCTAAAAAAAATAAAATTTTAGCATACTAATATTTGAACATCATCACTTGACTAGCACCAAGTTTTTGGCTTACTGGTTTCTCTGTAGACTCCCCCCCCCCCCCCCCCCCAAAAAAAAAAAAAAAAAAAAAAAAATTGCCCAGAGATCTCTTTAATTTGTAGGTCTCTAATCACACTACTTCACATGGAGCCTATCAGACAGCTGCAACTCTGCTCAATTAATGCAGGTTATGGAAGATCGTAGTCAAACTTCCTACTTATACAGTGACTCCAAGATCACCTAATTCAAATCCTAGATGAATTAAGTCAGCAGTTCCCATGAACTTCTTTTCATGGACAAATAAATACTTTATTACATTTGGAACGTTCCTTTCACCAAAGTGTAAAATATCTAGTGTTATAGAATATATTTTTCTGAAATGTCACAAACACGATGTTCCTTGGAGGATAATAATCTTTTGTTGCTGCATTCGACTTCTTGTGTTTTATATATCAAATCAGATCTGCTACAACCATCTCTATAAGGAGAGGGACAAATTCAGGCCGAGTACATTTAGGGGTCTTTTTTTCTAAGTTGAAGTAAAAAGTGGTCTTAGTGCACCCTTGCATGGATTTTGCCTGCACACTAAGGCCATTTTTACCACAGCAGAAAACATGTCCGATTTTCTATTTTTTAAAAATTAATGGCCATGCGCCAATACTGACAACTAAACAGCAGCAGTGATCCAAGGAAGAGTTTATACAAATATCAACGTTAATGTAAACAGGACCCAGCCTGGCCAAGTTTTGGAAAAACTTTCATCAGGGGGGTCACATAGGTTTCCACAATACATTCACAGATTCAATGCATGTACTGCAATATCCGCATAGAAAAAGTTCTGGTCCAATTCCAAAAGTCAGTAACCATCAAGTCTCCAGCCCAAATTCAATTTGCTTTTATCATCATTGATACCTACACAATCGAAGACAGACACTTTGGGGTATGTTTACTAAGGTGCGTTGGCGTGACAGGTCTAGCGCTAGAAGCCTGGAAAGTTTGCCACCGCAAATATAAGTATGCCATCAAGAAAGCCAAGCGCTTGTACTTTTCCATGAAACTAAAAACTGCAGGTAAAGATTACAAAAAGCTAAACCAGCTCTTGAACTCGTTTCTCGCCACAAATAAGCTGGAGACCTCTGGGGACGACCCACCTTCGGCGGACCTGCTTGCTACTTATTTCAAGGACAAAATAGAAGTTCTCAGGTCAACGCTTACTAGTTCCCCAGCAGATGTGGATGACTTCTTAGATTCACTGGATCCGTGCTCTGCTTACTGTCCAGCCGATCACACTTGGACTGCCTTTGAAAGCGTTCCTGTAGACCACGTTTCTAAAGTTCTCCGGAAGTTCTCAAACAAGTATTGTGGTTTGGATGCTTGCCCCAGTCACCTTCTAAAAGCGGCCCCGAAGCGCTTCACCGTCGACCTGACTTCCTATCTTAATTACATGTTGAACCATGGCATCTTCCCCCCTGAGCATGGCAGAATTCTTCTCACACCCATCCCAAAGAATCCAAAGATAAGAGCCACCGTCACATCAAATTATCGGCCAGTGGCGTCCATACCGCTGATTGTCAAAGTTATGGACAGCTTGGTGAATACTCAGTTAAATCAATTCCTTGAAACCTTTGACATTCTGCACTACTCTCAGTCTGGTTTCCGTGCTCAGTTTAGCACTGAAACGGTTCTGGTCACAGCCCTGTCGGATTTTAAACGGGACATTTCTGTTGGTATGAAAATTTTACTGTTGCAGTTCGACATGTCCAGCGCGTTTGATATGGTGGACCACACCATCTTACTACATCTACTAGACACACTAGGCATCGGAGGGTGCGTGTTACACTGGTTTAAGGGTTTTCTGTCAACAAGAACTTACCAAGTCAAAGGCACTCCAGATCATTCTGCACCTTGGAAAGCTTCTTGTGGGGTTCCCCAAGGTTCGCCCCTTTCTCCAATGCTATTCAATATCATGCTGTTTCCCCTTGCCACCGCACTAGCAAACCTAGGCCTGAAACCATTTATCTACGCAGATGACATAACCATCTCCATCCCCTTCCCCTTCCATACCTCATTAGATGAAATCACAGATCTGATCAAAGTGAGTTTTTCTGTCTTGGAACGTTGGGCCGAGGTATTCTGGTTTAAGATCAACAAAGACAAAACTCAGTGTCTTGTGCTTTCGTCCGTCCATGCCAGATTTTCCACCAGCTCCCTTGTCATTAAAGACCAGACCCTCCCTATTTCACAGAGCCTTAAACTTCTGGGTGTTGAGCTGGACCCTCACTTGCACCTGGATCCGCAAGTGCGAGTGGTCACCAAACGGATGTTCTATGCTATGTGGAGGCTGCGGCGTGTTAGGTTTTGTCTCACCAGAGAGCTCTTCCGCACTCTCGTTCACTGGCTAGTTCTGTCTCACCTGGACTACTGCAGTGGGATTTATGCAGGCTGCCAGGAGCATCTACTGAGGAAATTCCAGACTGCCCAGAATACTGCTGCAAGACTCATCTTGGGCAAGCCGCGCTGGGTTTCTGCGCAGCCCCTACGTTTCAACCTACACTGGCTACCTGTGAGAGAACGAATTGCATTCAAGATCTGTACTTTGACACATAAAATAATCTATGGCTTAGCTCCGGAATATATGATTCCTCTAATAGATCTCCCACCTAGAAATGCCATCACTACAGCACGCACCTTTTTACAACTCCATTATCCATCTTGCCGGGGTGTTAAATACAAGCTTCTTTTTGCTTCCACTTTCCACTACTCCAGCCCGAAGACCTGGAACGCTCTTCCCCTGTACCTAAAATCGCAAGCTGACCACCCTCTTTTCAAGAAGCTGCTGAAAACGTACCTTTTTGAACAACTGTATTCCATTAGTGACTCTGCTGTTTAGTCATCCTAATTGCTGTTAACGTTTTATCCTTACTCTACTGCTAAACTCATGTGCTGTATCTCTTCACTTTTGTAATTCATGGAAGCCACATTGTGTCTGCATTTGTGGGAAAATGTGGGGTAGAAATGAACCGTAAATAAATAAATAAGGTGCGTTGGCGTTTCTAATGCACCCTTAAATTTAAGGTGCATTAAACGCTAACGCGCCTATACATTTCTATGAACACAATGCACAAACTATTTACGCGTGTTAAAAATGCTAACATGCCCATAGCGCACCATAGTAAACACAGGCATTTATCTATCTATACAAGTCCCATCAAAGAAGACAAAAATGGAAAAGGTACGGAAAACAAATTACTTTCTCACCCCTAGAGGTGATCTCTACATTGTGCGATTCAATTTAAAATTAAATGGGCTAAAATACAAAAATTGGTACTGAATAATATGAATTCACTCTAACAATATACCGATAATTACTCTTATATTATTCTTAGAAAAAATGTATACATACAAATATCTTTTATTAACAAACTGCAATAATCTTTCTTTTGTACAAAATCTCTTCTTATAGTATTATTTGTATTGTACTGACATTTCTATTATATGATTGTTCTGCAATGCTGATAACTCTGTATATTTCTGATACTATTTTATCTTAGTTCTGTTATTAGGTTTCAATTTGCCATTTCCAAATTTACCTCACTTATTGTATTTGGCTATTTTACTATTGTTATGCTGTAACGAAATTGTAAGAGTACATTAAACTGTACCTGCTGTACAACGCCTTGGGTGAATCTCTTCATAAAGGCTGTTAATAAATCCAAATAAAAAAATAAAATAAATATCCCATAACATATACCGATCAAATTCTCACATTCACACATATGCTAATGATCTGTATTGATCTTTACGTTATGGGATATTATAATCTAAGAAGAGATATTTTGTACAAAAGAAAGATTATTGCAGTTTGTTAATAAAAGATATTTGTATACATTTTTTCTAAGAATAATATAAGAGTAATCATTGGTATTATTGAGACAAACCAGCAGAGCTGTGTTTAGGAAGCTTACACTTCTACTGCCTGTGCTGTCCCATAATCCTAGGAGGATTCTGCACACAAAAATCAGTGAAGGCAGTAAGAGGGAGCGGAACACACCAAAGGAAAGCTGCCAGCTCAGCTCAGACCCCTGTCTATTATGACAATTCTGTGGCATCTGGCAGATTTTGCCACCCTTCCTGTGATCATGAAATCACAGATCAGGTGCCATAATTATATATCAGCCTTCTCTTCCCACCGCTCCAAATGTAAAGCAAAACCAGTGCCACCCAGCAGAAACATAACTCTGACCGGTCAAGTCTGAATCTAACTGTGGTAAATAGTGGAAGATAAATTAAAACAAATTGACCAAATCAGGCTGCCCAATTATTCTTCTTCATATTGCTAAAAATGTACCCTGGTGCATTTAAGATAGTTTCTTATCCAAATTAGTTTTTTTCTTCTCTACCATCCTAAGTTATCATACAAATTTCCACACTTCCAATATCTAGCTCTTCCCCCTATATTTTAGCTCCAAGACCATGAGCTATCAAACTATCGGTATTTTAACTGTTCTCCCAAAACTAGTGAGGTTCCTGCTTGAATATCTTGTCTCCTAGATACCCATGGCTTGTTGGATGGTACTTGGTCACCACCATCTGTAACATGAAGCACTTCTGAAAACCCTAGAGTCCACTTCTAGGGTGTTCTGAAACTCCCAGCATCCTCTGCACACAAACTGCTACAAGAGTTCAGCAAGCAATATAAAAGGTAGGTCATTCCATGCCAAGTGGTCTAAAATTAAAAAAGTTCCCACCATCACGTTCTCCAATTTTGTTCAAATTTTATCTGTTGCACGAGTCAGGTGTTAAACAAAGTTTCCCAAAATTTGATGTCTCTAACTGCAATAGTTGCAGATCTAGACCCCCTTTTCTGAAAGGCTGTCAGTCCATGAGCGCACGACATTTACCAAAATGCCATTTTGGGGGTCTAATAAAATCCAAACACATTTATAAGAATGGCTAAAAAATTCAAATCCTGTACAGTTTTTGATGCTAATTCCGATGAAATACATTTGAACATTATGGATGCAAAATCCAGTCAAACAAGTTGACTCAAAGTGTGCATCAAAATTGGTCGTGACTCATCGGAACATATTTGGACCAATATTCAGACCGCAACAACTTCCATGCAAACAAAGATACGGACTTGAAATTTTGAACAAGCATTATGCCTGAACATAATACTACCAGATTTGCAACTAACCAGCATCTATAACCGCCCTGCAGGATCTCTCCAAAGTTGGCACTGTCAGCGCAAATGGTAAAATGTACCAAAGTTCAAAGCCAATTATTCAAAAAGAGTCTGCCTGAATCAGCTTGTGAACAGTATCATCTGAAAGAGAAAATTGTACTCTACAACACTGATCAGTTTTTGTTTTGCAATGCCACCATTAAGTAGCTATTTACTGCATGGAAGTTGTTGCAGTCTGAATATTGGTCCAAATATGTTCCGATGAGTCGCGGCCAATTTTGATGCACACTTTGAGTCAACTTGTTTGACTGGATTTTGCATCCATAATGTTCAAATGTATTTCATCGGAATTAGCATCAACAACTGTACAGGATTTGAATTTTTTAGCCTCTCTTATAAATGTGTTTGGATTTTATTAGACCCCAAAAATGGCATTTTGGTAAATGTCATGCGCTCATTGACTGACAACCTTTCAGAAAAGGGGGTCTAGATCTGCAACCATTGCAGTTAGAGACCTCAAATGTTGGGAAACTTCGTTTAACACTTGACTCGCGCAACAGATAAAATTTGAACAAAATTGGAGACATGATGGTGGGAAGGTTTAGACCACTTGGCATGGAATGACCCAGGTCCAAAACCAGATGACAGCCCTATAAACCTTGGATACAAAAAGAAATGAAACCACAAAGACTGGTGGGAGATAAATTTTGAACTAGCATGTACTTTTATCAAAAGATTGTAATTTGATTTTTCTATAGATAATAGGACTAGTCAGACACATAAGTAGCTGTCTCCCAGAGCTCGGAATTAGTATAATGTTCTGAATGTGCATAGCCATTTTTGTGAACAGCAGTCTCTTCGGTTAGAAGTGGTACAGCTCTCAGGGAGATGGGAGGGACTGGTGGTGCCTGGTTAATCCTGCTCTCTGTGGAAAACTTCTGTTACAAGTAAGCAACTTTGCTATTTCTGTCAACAAGCAGAATGTAATCAGGCATACAAATAGGTGACTCAAGTTCACCGTTTCCATAATTTGCGGATTACTTTTACTTATGCAGGTCAAGAGCAACCCGATCAGATGATTGAGAGTTACCTGGCTTATGAAGGACAAATTGCGCAATACTTTTTGAACAAAGGTGCCATCTTTACTATTGTAAAGTAAATGTATCACGTAGCTGCTTTGCAAATGCTTTCCAGTGAAGCGCCTGTGAAAAGAACTAGACAAAGCAGCAGTGACTCATATTTGATGAGGCTTGATAACAAGTATGATCATAACAGAAATGAATACAGAATGCTAGCAATTAGCTAGTTTCATTTTGCTACTTGAATGTCAAGTGCATTGGGATTGAAGGAGATGAACCATGTTGACTTGGATAGATTCAGTTCTCTTAAGATAGTAACTGAGAACCAATTTATAGTTTAGAACAGTGGTGTCCAACCTCGGCCCTCACAAGGTCGGGTTTTCAGGATTTCCCCAAAGAATAAGCAAGAGATCTATTTGCATACAATGGAGGAAGTGCATGCAAATAGATCTCATGCATATCCATTGAGGAAACCCTGAAGGACACAATCTAGTCAGGTTTTCTAGGACTGAGGTTGGACAACCCTGGTCTAGAGTATGGAGGGCTTTTTTGGGTTGTGCTTGTGTGGTTTAAGATACAAGATTGAAAGCGTTATTTTTTAAAATTAAGATGAACCACCTTTAGCAAAATTTTGAGACGATTATATAGGATTACCTTATTATAATGGGATTGAGGATTAGGTTCATACATAACCCAAGTTGCAGTTCACTGATTTTTAGGTAGCCTTTACTTTGGTCAGAACAGAGTACCTTCCAGATTAGATGTTTGAGAGATGAGGACTCCATCAGTTCATTTGGTAGATTTATAAGGAGATTTAATAACATTAAGGTCTTGTGGAACAAGAGGCTCAGTATTGGTGGTCTGACAAGAGAAAGTCCTCCATGAATCTGAAAACAGGAGGACAGTGGGAAACTGGAGCCTTGTTTATGAAGACATTGTAGGTGGAGAGACCACCATCATGAACTTTAGTAGAGGAGATCTGCAGGTCAAGCTAATAAAGATGACAGAAACTGGAGTATGACAACTGGAGAACACCAAAAGGGGTCTTGGCTGGGGGGGGGGGGGGGCCAATGCTGCTCTCAAAATGGCTGCCCTGACCACTTGTGGCAGTCTCACCCAAAGAGGTTGGATGAAAACAGGAGACGGGGTGAGCCTAGTTATCCTGTTTCCTGATGAGTTCATCTTAACAGTTGTTGTAATCTGCCCTTGGGAAGTCTGGCATTGTAAAGATGAATATATTGAAATTAACCTCTCCTTTCACTGAGGCACATGGAATCACATCTTCATCTGTTTTGTACACATTTACATTTTAGATACACAAATGGATTATTCTCTTTTGAACATGTTTCAGGGGCAAGTGGTTTTATAAGTCAAAATAAAGATAAATATTTTGTTTCATGCAGATTTATTTTGTTTAAACATAACTAAGAGGGCTATGTCTATAATTTTAGCTATAAGCTATAAGGTTTTACTTCAGGTATACTGCACTATTTCCCATCCCCCATCTCTCTTTTCCTATCAGCCACAAGAAGGAATTTCTGGCAGGTCACATGCTCTGATGGGGCCTCATGTTGCTAAGCTAACTCAGATACCTGGTATATCCTGTTACAAAAGTAATTTACTGAGAAAAGGTATGGCAAGGACCAACTGCAAGCCTCCAGCACATATGAAAATCCCAATTACAAGTCTCCAGCCCATATGCAGCACCTATGATTGGTCCAGGGTAGAGTAGAGGTGGATGCTCACCATAGCCTATAAAACCACGCTGCAGACAAAGGAACTCTGAAAAACTAGGCTTCGGGAC
The DNA here is from genome assembly GCF_901765095.1 of Microcaecilia unicolor. NCBI lineage: Eukaryota > Metazoa > Chordata > Amphibia > Gymnophiona > Siphonopidae > Microcaecilia > Microcaecilia unicolor. The sequence continues at coordinate 297,574,106 of NC_044034.1, read as the reverse complement.
AGTTTCAGATCTGTCCAATGGCCTATGGTTTTTCCCGAAGGGGTTTGCTCCCCCCCCCTTCGTAGAAACTAATTCTCTTATCTAAGAATCTTTCATTCATTCATTCATTCTCTGCTTTCTCTCTGTTCTGTGACCTTTGTATGAGGAACAAACTCTTTTTCTCTTCTTTATATAATTAGTCTAATTACTTATAATTACCAGAAGTACTGATGTTAGATTTTGTAAGTTTTGTTATAACTTTACAACTGTCTGATGCTGTGACGGTGGGTGAGTAATTAAAGACAATTAATTCTCTCTAATTCCTGTAAATTATTTCTATATTATTTTATACAATTTCATAAGTTGTTTAGTGAATAGCAAACAAAAATACGCAGCCTGCTACAGCTATAAGCCCGTAATGCGGTCCATTAGTTTTCTTATATTTTGTTCTTGTGATGACTTATGCTGTGCCAAAACTGAAAACTATTATCTCTATCTGGTTGATAATAAAAGGAGCTCATTGTGAAAGCTATCTACCCTAAAAGGTTGTTTAGTGGCTGCATATGAAGAATTGTGATATTGAATAAATAAGGGTATGTTTGTTTCTCTAGTCATGCATCTGAAGTCTATATAATCCTTTCAAGAAAGCCAGTTATCATTTAACTTATTAGTGGAACATAACCATTGAGGCATGGTAATGGTCACATTTTCAATATGGTAATACTAGGACCCAGCTAAGGAACAGGTTATTTTGAGTTAGTCTTCATTGGACTAAACATGATTTCCTTGTACCATCACCAAGCAGCTCGATAGGCAGTGTCTTAAAAGGTGGAGGATAAAGGATTTTTTTTTTCATTTATATCACACATTATCCCAAGCAAAGTCAGGTTCAATATGACTTACATTTGAAAGTACAGTGAGATGAATAATAGAATTCAGTAACATCATGGGAGCAAGTAGATGGATGTGTCTAAAACATTTGACAAAGCTGAGATTAGCATATATACCCAACTGAGCATTTAAAAATCTGTCCTTTAATGATGCCGCATGTTCAGAAATCATAGCCAAAAGTAAAGACAATTATTCAAATATTATCACATGCATACACCAGAACAGGCATACACACATTGCAAAAGTAAACAACAACTTCTACAGAATACATCCAAAACTTATTTTCTCATTTCCATCTTCCAAAATTCTAGACAGCAGATGTACAGATCAGCAGGTCCATAAGCAATCTAAAACAAGTAAAGTCAGAAACAACACAGTTTATACTTAATTGTTACACCACTCTTAGGATTTACCTTTGGGTTTAAAAAGCAAAACCGCATGTAAGGACTGGATGGTAAAATTATGTATAATCATACCTGATAATTTTCTTTCCATTAATCATAGCTGATCAATCCATAGACTGGTGGGTTGTGTCCATCTACCAGCAGGTGGAGATAGAGAGCAAACTTTTGCCTCCCTATATGTGGTCATGTGCTGCCGGAAACTCCTCAGTATGTCGATATCAAAGCTCCATCCGCAGGACTCAGCACTTAGAGAATTACACCCACGAAGGGACACTCTGCCCAGCTCACCACCGCCGAAACGGGGGAGGGGAATTAACCCAGCTCATCCCCACACAAGTGGGGGAGGGGAATCCGTCCAGCTCATCCCCGCGGAGCGGGGGAGGGACACCACACCCGCCGATGCGGGGGGATCTGGCTTATCCTGCAACCGCAACCGCGGGAGGAGCTGACTGACCCCAACACCGCCGAAGCGGGAGGGGTACAAAGCTGCCCTACAGCCGCACGAAGCGGGAGGGAGTGCCGGCAGAATTTATGTCTCAATCCAGCCCCGTAAAACGGGGGGGAGAGGAATGCAGCAGCTCACTGTAACACAAACTCGTCTCAACTCTTGAAGAATCCAAGTGAAAAAACTTGAACACGAAGTCTTTCTGAAGTAACTGAAGACTAAACTTGCAGCTGAAATGCAATCAGAATAAAACAGTACAGATATCTGGGAGGGGCTATGGATTGATCAGCTATGATTAATGGAAAGAAAATTATCAGGTATGATTATACATAATTTTACCTTCCATATCATCAAGCTGATCAATCCATAGACTGGTGGGATGTACCGAAGCAGTACTCACCCAGGGCGGGACATTGACATCCCTGACCTCAACACTGAAGCTCCAAACCGGGCCTCCGCCCGTGCAGCCACCGTCAAACGGTAATGCTTGGAGAATGTATGAGCCGAAGCCCAAGTTGCCGCCTTGCATATCTCTTCCAAGGAGACGGATCCGACCTCTGCCATCGAGGCCGCCTGAGCTCTCGTGGAGTGAGCCTTCAGCTGGATAGGCGGCACCTTCCCTGCGGCCACATAAGCCGCTGCAATGGCTTCCTTGACCCATCTTGCCACCGTAGGCTTAGCAGCCTGCAGACCCTTACGAGGACCTGCACACAGGACAAACAGATGATCCGATTTCCGGAAATCATTGGTCACTTCCAAGTATCTGATGATGACTCGCCTCACATCCAGATATTTAAGAGCAGAGTACTCCTCTGGGTAGACCTCCCTACGAAAGGAAGGGAGACAGAGCTGCTGATTCACATGGAAGCGAGAAACAATCTTGGGCAGGAAGGAAGGCACTGTGCGAATAGTCACTCCTGCCTCAGTGAACTGCAGAAAAGGCTCTCGACATGAGAGCGCCTGGAGCTCGGAAACTCTTCTGGCTGAAGTGATAGCCACCAAAAAGACTGCTTTCAACGTCAGGTCTTTCAGAGATGCCCTTGACAAGGGTTCAAAAGGCGGCTTCTGCAATGCTCTTAGCACCAGGTTGAGATTCCACGCAGGCACCACTGAGTGCAGAGAAGGGCGCAGGTGATTAACTCCCTTGAGAAAGCGCACCACATCTGGCTGCGAAGCCAGGGAAGCACCCATCAGGCGGCCCCTGAAGCAAGCCAGAGCCGCTACCTGGACTTTAAGGGAACTGAGCGACAGGCCTTTCTCCAGACCTTCTTGCAGGAACGCCAACACTGAAGAAATTGGAGCAGTGAAGGGAGAAAGTGAGCCTGCTTCACACCACGCTGCAAATATACGCCAAACCCTGGCGTAAGCAGTAGAAGTAGAGCGCTTCCTCGCTCTTAGCATAGTGGCGATGACCTTGTCTGAGAAGCCCTTCTTCCTCAGACGCTGCCGCTCAATAGCCAGGCCGTAAGCCCAAAGGGGGAGGGATCCTCCATCACCACGGGACCCTGATGTAACAGGCCCTGCTCCACTGACAGCCGCAGAGGATCGTCGACTGAGAGCCTGATCAAGTCCGCATACCAGGGACGTCTGGGCCAATCCGGGCCCACCAGGATTACCCTGCCGGGATGCTTTGCCACCCGGTCTAGCACCCTGCCCAACATGGGCCAGGGCGGGAACACATAGAGGAGCTCTTGTGTCGGCCACTGTTGGAGAAGAGCATCTACTCCCAGGGATCGAGGGTCCCGTCCTCTGCTGAAAAAGCGCGGCACTTGGCAATTGGCCGATGACGCCATCAGATCTAGGCTCGGCTGGCCCCAGCGCTTCGTGATGTCCAAGAACGCCTGAGCAGATAGCTGCCGCTCTCCGGGCTCCAAAGTATGGCGACTGAGAAAGTCCGCCTTGACATTCATGACTCCGGCAATGTGGGCCGCTGAAAGCTGCTCCAGGTTCGCTGCCGCCCACTGGCATAGATTCATAGCCTCCTTGGCTAGAGGGGCGCTCTTGGTACCTCCCTGGCGGTTGATATAGGCCACAGCCGTGGCATTGTCCGACAGGACCCGTACAGGCTTCAACACCAGTACCGGGATGAACTCCAATAACACCAACCGAATGGCTCTGAGTTCCAGGAGGTTGATAGACCACTTGCCTCTGCAGGAGACCAGAGCCCCTGCGCTGTCCTTCCCAAGCATTGGGCTCCCCAGCCCATCAAAGAGGCGTCTGTCGTGACGACAATCCACTCCGGGGTCACCAGAGGCATTCCTGCAGACAACTTGTCTGTCTGCGTCCACCAGCTCAGCGGCTTGCGCACTGCTGGGTCCAAGGGAAGGCGCACAGCATAATCCTCCGACATCGGAGTCCAGCGCAACAGCAGAGATAGCTGTAGTGGTCTCATATGAGCCCTGGCCCAGGGCACTACTTCCATCGTGGCCGTCATAGAGCCCAACAGCTGCACGTAGTCCGAAGCCCGAATAGGAGAGGCTACTAGGAACTAGTCCACCTGAGCCTGAAGCTTGGCAATCCGATTGTCTGGCAGGAACACTCTGCCCACTTGGGTGTCGAATCGAACTCCCAGATACTCCCGGGACTGAGTCGGGCGCAGCTGGCTCTTCTTCCAGTTAATGATCCATCCCAGGGAGCTCAAAAGAGCAACTACCCGGTCCATAGCTTTGCCGCACTCTGCATAAGAGGGGGCTCGGATCAACCAGTCGTCCAGATAAGGATGGACTTGTACTTCTTCCTTTAGCAGGAAGGCCGCTATGACCCCCATTACTTTGGAAAAGGTCCGCGGAGCAGTAGCCAACCCGAAAGGGAGGGCTCTGAACTGGAAGTGTCGTCTCAGGACTGTAAAACGCAGAAAGCGTTGGAGAGGAGGCCAGATGGGAATATGCAGGTACGCTTCCTTGATGCCCAAGGAAGCCAAGAACTCTCCTGCCTTCACTGCCGCTATAACAGAGCGGAGAGTCTCCATGCGAAAGTGCCGCACTTTCAAGGCCCGATTGACCCCTTTGAGGTCGAGGATAGGCCGGACAGAATCTCCTTTCTTTGGTACCACAAAGTAAATGGAGTAACGTCCCTTGCCAATCTGATCTTTTGGCACCGGAACGACCGCACCCAGGCGGATCAGGTTGTCCAAGGTCTGCTGCACTGCCACAGCTTTGACCGGAGACTTGCAGGGAGAGAGTACAAACCCGTCTCTTAAGGGTCGGCAGAACTCTAGCTTGTAGCCGTCTCTGATGACTTCCAGCACCCAAGCGTGTGAAGTTACTGTGGTCCGCTCACCCCGAAACGAGGACAGCCGTCCTCCAATCTGCACTGGGGCGTGGACCAAGGCCCCGTCACTGGGTACGAGACCCTGGGGGAGGACCGGAGGGAGCAGCTCCGGGACGGCGGTCTCTGCGAAAGGAATGCTGCTTGGGGGAGAAATTCCTCTTGAAGGAAGAGGGAGCAGAGGAGCCCGGCCTGCCTGGGCGGTACCGACGGGCTTCCTGAAACCGTCCTCTGGAGGGACCGGGACGGGTACTAGCCCGAGCCCTGACCTCTGGTAACCTCTTGCCCTTAGACGTGCCGAGATCGGTCACGATTTTGTCCAGCTCGACCCCAAAGAGCAGCTTGCCTTTAAAAGGCAATCAAGCCAGGCGGGATTTAGAGGCGTGGTCAGCAGACCAATGTTGCAGCCAAAGCCACCGCCGCGCAGAGACTGTCTGAGCCATGCCTTTAGCTGAGGCTCTCAAGACAACATACAGCAAGTCTGCCAAATAGGCTAAGCCCGATTCCAGGGCCGGCCAATCAGCCCTCAAGGAATGATCCGAGGGGGAAGCCCGCTGCACCATAGTCAGGCACGCCCTGGCCACATAGGCACCGCAAACCGAGGCCTGCAAACTTAAAGCAGTCGCCTCAAAGGACGACCTTAAGGCCGCCTCCAATCTTCTGTCTTGGGCGTCCTTTAGGGCTGTGCCACCTTCCACCGGCAAAGCCGTTTTCTTAGTCACCGCAGTGATTAAAGAATCCACGGTAGGCCACAGATAGGCCTCACATTCACTTTCAGGTAAAGGAGAGAGGCGGGACATAGCCCTAGCCACTTTGAGGCTCGCTTCCGGGACATCCCATTGAGCCGAAATTAAGGTGTGCATGGCATCATGCACGTGGAAGGTTCTAGGCGGGCGCTTCGTCCCCAGCATAATGGCAGAGCCAACAGGGGCTGAGGGAGAGACGTCCTCCGGAGAGGAAATCTTCAAAATGCCCATGGCCTGCACTAACAGGTTGGGCAAATCCTCTGAGCTAAAAAGCCGCGCTGCAGAGGGGTCATCCGCTCCATCCGAGCGGGAATCCATCTCCTCCAAGGAATCCGCAAAGGACCGTTGGGAGACCTCAGACACGCTGCCCTCATCTACATCGGAGGAGACAAAGTCCTCCAAGGCCTGGAAATCAACCAGAGGGCGTTTACCTCTGGGAACCTCAACCTCTTTACCAGAAGAGGGAGCAGGGGCAGCGTTTTGCATGAGGAAAGCCTGATGCAGCAGCAAAACAAACTCGGGGGAGAAACCCCCCAGACTGTGCACTTCCGCAGCCTGGGCAACAGCCCTAGACGCACCCTCAACCGGCGCTCGCAAGAGCGGGGGAGAGACATGCTGCGCATCCAAAATGGCGTCCGGCGCGACACTCCGCGAAGGAGCCGCGCGGGAAGAACGGCGCTTAACTTTAGCCGCTTTGTGCCGTCACCCAAATTAAGGGCGTTCATGGCATTAATGTCTCCAACCTCAAAGGCGGCCCACGAAGAAGCCGTCCGAGCCGCGTGGCCGGCCAAGATGGCGGAGGCGAGGAGCGGGGGATGGGCGTTTATGGCGGGAAAAACCGCCACGCCGGAGAAAGGACCGGGACATTCCTCGGTCATGAAACTGTCACCCAACAAGGGCGAATCAGGCTGTAAGACCCCCGCATCCCCTCTAGAAGCGCTCAAGCGATCCGGGGAGCGACCCTTTGCGCCCTCGCCCTCCGACGCCATATGCCACGAGGAGAAGAATCGGGGAACCCCCTGCCCGCTATAAAAAGGTAAAATTACCTGCTTGCCGCTCCGAGCTGTAACGAACTGGTGTCCCAGTGAGTAGCTGCAATGAACGTTTAAATAAACGTCGAAATAAACGCCTTTAAGGACGTTTAAAATTTTTTTTTTTTTTTTTTTAACGGAGCCAGCGGGAGGGGGGAGAAAAGGAGGGACCTGGCACCACCAGGTTTGCACTTGCTCAAAAGAGCCCTCAACCCCAGGCCTCAACAAAACCTAAGGATTAGGCTTGGAGGCCTAGCCAGAGCTGCTGCTGTGTGTGACCACCACCTGCTGAGATAGAGAACATACTGGGGAGTTTCCGGCAGCACATGACCACATATAGGGAGGCAAAAGTTTGCTCTCTATCTCCACCTGCTGGTAGATGGACACAACCCACCAGTCTATGGATTGATCAGCTTGATGATATGGAAAAACGAATTAAAACATAGTGTAAAGCAAATGTTCTGAATAAGTAATACTTGGTAGCAATAATGAAACATGATGGAATATTCACACAGCAAGCTGCCTGAGCCAACAGATTTATTTTCCTCTGAACATAATTAACTTTGTATGAACTTGGCAGCTAATAGTGTGCTGATCTGGACAATGATGGCACATTTAGACACACTCTGGACTTCTGCATAAAGGTAGCTCTGCCCTGATTATTCAATATCTCTTTTAAACAGTAGTAATAAAAAATATCAAGTACATTTTTATAATATACCACTGCAATCTACAAAACAAAAGGAACAAGTAACTACATGCCATATTTTCTTTTGATGTAGGCACAGGAAAAAAAAGATTTTAAATGCTCCCAGATTTTAACCTAATTAATGTTTGATGTGGGATATAAATTTCATAAATAAATAAATAGAAATTCTAAATGTTGAGTATTTGATTCTCATAACACGATGCCCGTTTTATTGGCCCTTTACCAGGAGAAAAAAATCTCTGCACAAATATAACATGTGCTAGGATGTCCCTATAACCAGCCCTTCCAAATGACACACTGATTACGATTTATAACAAATTACTAATCTAGCTATGAAAAGTTATTCCATTATTGTACTTCTTCTGTGTACATCCATATGCTGCACAAGCTGGCATGTATGAAAATATAAGTGAGATTAAATAAAAATGCTACCAACAATAAACAACAATGTGGATGCAGAAACTCGTAGGTCTGTTTGCTTTGTTTTCAGTGTACTAGGATTATGGCTGCACAGGGATGGGAAACAGAGGCTAACCTAACCGAGTTCAAATTTTTGACATCATCCTCTCTCCTGTTTTCATCCAACCTCTTTGGCTTCACCAGATTGCCACTAGAAGCCAAGCTAGCCATTCTGAGAGCAGAGCCAGCACCGGCAGGAGTGGCTGGGCATAACTCCTGCTCTAACTATACCCTTAGAATGCCAGGGATTGTAAGATAGGCAGGGGGAAAGGCAACTTGTTTGGAGAGGAAGGAGACAAAGAGGACAAAGCACAAATTTCCAGCTTCCATCGAAAACACACGATCATTTTCTGCCAAAACCAGGCAGAAAAAAAGATTTGGGGCCAGTTTCGGCAACATACCTGAAACTGAAATTCAATTGGCCTCTAATTCGTTTGCCCAGATTTATGAGCCTAGTGCTGAAAATCAACACAGTTATTTTTTTTCCACCCTAAATCCGCCCCTGTTGCCACCGACTCTATGTTCCTAAACTTCGGAGTTTTATGGAATTGCAATTATAAATGAAGACACTCAGATCTAGTAAACTTTCAAAGAGGGCAGTTTAGGAGCACAATAATCAAGTTAAGAACGTGTAACGTGTAACTTGATTAACACAATAATCAAGTTAAGAGCATAAACCCCTTTGAATAATTGGCTCTGAATTTCTAAAGTTATGGGGTGCATTACACACGTTCGTTATAACAAATGATATTTGCATTACAATGCAAGGCTAGGGAGCTTCAACAAATGATCACAAGAATGAAAAACACTCACAGATTTCCAATGTGTAAATATTACCTTGTAGAAATTAGATTAAATGAAAAAAAAAATACATCATCCATTGTTTTCTGTAGGGCTTAACCAAAAATTCTCCCATATAGGCAAAAGGAACATAGAATATCATTAGGATTTTAAGTTTTAGGTGTTAGAAAATAAATACTCAGATTTGAAATTTATAAATTAACTACAGGCCCTTGGAGGAAAAACAAATCAGTTGGGTACCTCTTCCGGTCAAACAAAATACAAGTAACTGCACTGCTGGGGCATCGCCAGAATGAAAAAGGCACACACACCAGGGGCGTAGCTATGGGTGGGCCTGGACCCACCCAATCTCAGCTCAGGCCCACCCTGTCTCAGCCTCTGCACCAATCAGGTGCTTTATAAACTGGTTACCCTGCACACACGCACAGCTGTAGAACTACTTTTTTGTTGCTGTTTGGGCTGCCCTGAAGTCGAGTTGGGATTCGGGAGGGGAGGACCCTTCACTACAAACTTACCTATGCCAAATCTGCTCTGCTTAAAGTTCCCCATGGAGGCTGCTGCTCTATTGCACGCAGCACTTCTAGCCTCTGCTCCTGCCCCTGTGCAACAGAGCTCTGGTGCTGCTTTTTAAAACTTAGCTCCCCCCCCCCCCCACCTCCCTGTGCTGTGCCATGCCGCTGAAGAAATATGGGCACTCATCAGCCCCAGACACCCCCGTAAAGGGTAAGGCACTGCTCCTGCTCTACAGCAAAATTAGCCCGGGGTGGGAAGTTTTGGAGCTCCGGCGCTGCTTTTTTTAAAACTTAGTTGCTGCTCACTCCTCTGCTGTGCCGCTGGAGAAAAGAAATGCAGCAAAATTGGCCGGGGAAGTTATCTGTTTGGAGCTCCGGCACTGCTTTTTTAAACTTAGCCGCCGCCCCCCTCTCCTCATGCTGTGCTATGCTGCTGAACAAATTTGGACACTCAGCCCCAGACGCCGGGTTCAGTGTCTGGGGCTGATGAGAGTCCATATTTCTCCAGCAGCATGGCACAGCACTGGGGGGGGGGGAGGAGGGCAGAAGCTAAGTTAAAAACAAGCAGCGCCAGAGCTCCAAATAAACAACTTCCTGGGCCGATTTTACTGCACAGTGGAAGCAGCAGTGCCGTACCTGGTGCGTGGGGGCAGGAGCAGACGCTAGAAGTGCAGCATTGCCCCCCCCCCCCCAGTCAAGCCTACTCTCCCCCGTGGCCTCCTCTTCAGCACACTGCTTCAGGGCCTTATCAGGGGGTACTGCAGTAGACTCTGCAGCAAAGTGCTACCCAGGTTAAAAAAGAAAAAGTTTCTGTGTAAAGTTGGATTGCTGGTGGGGGGGGGGGGGGGGGGGGGGTTAGTTGGGGAGGGCTCTGCACTGGTCAGGTTAAACAAAACAGTTGTATGTATAATGGTGATTAAAAAAAAAAAAGTTTTATAATTTCATTTTGGTGGGCTTGGGCTCTGCAATCCCCAGGTTAAAAAAAGTTTTATATTTCATGCTGATGTGTTTCCGGTTGGGGGTGGGAGATTGGAAAGGGCAGGGCTGATGCTGGACTACAGGGAGTGGTGTGAGGTAGGAAAGGGAAGGCCACTGTTTATGCCAGGCTACAGGTCAATTTCTAATTTTTGGTCATTTATTCTGTAACTGGCGAGTACTGTCAGTGTTCTTCATGCTACCAAGGTCATAGATTCTTCTGGCATGTGGTTTGTGTGGGGATCTATATCAGTCTGAATGATCTGGCTTTTCCAATGGAATGCATATTGCTGTTATGTATATATTCATTACTTCCTTTATAAAGCTTTGGGTATTGAGTGTTCAGAATGGATGGTGTTAAGGTTTGCAGCATAGGCTCTGAGAAGCTTCTTCACAGGATTTAGCGTAACTTCACAAAGCAGATTTTTTACTAATAGCTCATGTTTTCTGCTGCAGGGCTCATAGGAATAAAATTAGTTCTATGGCAAATAACACGAGCTAATTGTTAGTAAAAGACCTCCAAAGTATCTGGCAATGAAGGGATTTTGTGCTGCAATTATTGAGGTGCTACCAGATTTGAATAAATTTTTTCTATGGAAAGCTGTACTATGTTCTGTATCCTACAGATTCCACAGTAGGTGGGAAAAAAATCTTGCTGTTGACATTGTGACAGTACTATTACTACTATAAATCATTTCTATAGCGCTACCAGTCGTACACAGTGCTTCACAACAGTATGTGGTTTATGCTGATTCAGAAAAAACAAAACAATAACCCCTTTGCAAAACCAAATAGAGAAGAACAACAAAACGAAAAGGGGAACAACCATATTCCTTCACTATCCTGTACATAGTCAAGGATACATAGTAATGTCATTGTTACTTAGACCACAAGTTTGATCAAGATACAAGGAAATTGATTGTGTAAAAGTAAGAGAAAAAACTCAAAATAAAATACAATGAGAGGATAAGACCTGGATCTCTGCCAGCGGTTTTAGCTAACTTTGGTTACTCTCGAGGCAGATTCGCCACTGCTTTCTGTTTCCTTTGCTATTATAAACTGTTTCAACTTTTCTGGGTCAAAGAATACATAATAAGCCCAAGGGATTTTTATTAAAAATATCAAAAACAAAGGTTAACTAAAACGACATACAGTTTATAAGGATCTAAAAAATGGTATCAAGAGGTCAGGTCCTCAGCTGTAGCTGTTGTCATTTTGCCATCACAGCCTAATAGTGTGGGTGGCTGTTTGATTGTGTTGTGCTCATATCTGTCCTTTAACAGTACAAAGGACTTACACGTCCCACTGAAGTTGAGACTCCTGAGGCAGATGCCCCATGCACCAAAACATAGGACTGCATCGAGTCTTGATACCTTGTTTTTAAAAAATAGATCCTATGAACTGTATATCATTTTAGTTGACCTCTGTTTTTGATATTTTTGATAAATATCCCTTGGTTGGCACTTTCTTGGTTGTTGTTCTCTATTTATGTTGATGCAGGACAGCTGTTGGGCAGACTATTTACTTAGATATCCATCATCAAGAGCATTCTAAGGCATTATTTATATATACATACCACCCCCCCCCCAATTTATATATACATACCCCCCCCCCCCCAATATTCAGTCACCAGTCAGCAAACATCCACTGACCACTTAAATATCATTTAACTGGCTAACCGCAAATATTCAGCAGAAGATAGCCAGTAATCTCCGCTGTGGAGTGGAGGAGTGGCCTAGTGGTTAGGGTGGTGGACTTTGGTCCTGGGGAACTGAGGAACTGAGTTCGATTCCCGGCACAGGCAGCTCCTTGTGACTCTGGGCAAGTCACTTAACCCTCCCATTGCCTGCCGCATTGAGCCTGCCATAAGTGGGAAAGCGCGGGGTACAAATGTAACAAAAATAAAAAAAATTAATATCTGCGGTTAGCACATAGCGGCTAACCAGCTATGTCGCCCGTTATAGCCAATTAGTGCCGATGATCAGTGCTGAGTTAAGCAGTTAAATAGTACTGCATCTAAAGATAGGACCTTAACCATTTAGTGCTGAATATCTGTTAACCGTTTTAAGTTCCAGCAGCCAAAAATAAAACCAGAAATTCAATGCCGATTGCCAGATAGGGCGCAACATTGAATTTCCTGGTTCTGCACTGGCAGCAGGCTTTAACTGCACAGCCTGCCAGCAGTTGAACATTAACCCCATGGTGCCCACCCATATTAGCTCTGGGCCCACCCAAAATGTCATGTTTGGCTATGCCACTGACACACACACACAAAAAAAAAAAAAAGTAAAGGATCCAAAGCAGATAAAGGGGAAGCGTAAGCCTACTACAGAACGTGATGTTTTTCTTATGTAATCAATAAGCACTTTTTGTTTTTGGAATAGGAACATAGTAACATAGTAGATGACGGCAGAAAAAGACCTGCATGGTCCATCCAGTCTGCCCAACAAGATAAACTCATATGTGCTACTTTTTGTGTATACCTTACCTTGATTTGCATCTGCCATCTTCAGGGCACAGACCGTAGAAATCTGCCCAGCACTAGCCCCACCTCCCAACCACCAGCCCTGCCTCCCACCACCCGCTCTGCCACCCAATCTCTAGTGAATACAAATAGCCATTCCTCTCCCTCTCTATAGCCCTGAAGTTCAAAGGTAAACAAGAGTGCTATTGGTAATTAGCGCTGGACTAGTGCCCACATTTGGGCCAAAGTGCAGAAACAAACATGCATGTAAACAGAGCAAGTGGCATGCTAATGTAATCAAGCTCATGAAAATTAGATAATTTTGTATTCCTCCCCAATGCTCAGAAAAGAGCACCCAAAACAAAACTGCCTTATTGCTGCAAAAAATAACACCAGGTCACAGCAGGCATTAAGGTGTTGGAAGAGAGGATTTCTTACGATGCCTTATTCAAAATCTGCCGGTTTCTGCTGATTTTGATTGCTGCTGAAAGCATAAGGAAGGAAGTGGTTCGTCCGAGACCGAAAATCATCAGAAGCTTGCATTGAAATAAGTTAATGTCCAGGGGAGCAGGACGGACTACATTGGGACCATATCGGACACTAGTTAGGGGCAGCTCTGCGATTTATGCGAGAGCACCAGAGCTATCCCGGCCTGCAAGGTCCTCCTCAGAAACGGATAAGCGGCAGCGATCGGTAAAACGTGGAACCGACACAGGCAACATAAAGAAGGATAGTTAGGGTCCTGTATAATCAGGGGGTAAGTGTGGAAAAGAGCGACACCTACCACTGACCAAGCCCGACTCTGCATTATTGGTGTGAAGCACAGTGGCAAAAATCGCCAACACTACTATAATAACTCGAAGCTCCATCTCTCCGGCCACCAGTAGCGTGGAGACTGACGTGCCACCAACTTCCGCTTCCGCCTTCGGCGATAGCTACCAAGGGGGCGGGACAGGATCTAGGAGGTTAGACTGAGAATAGGAGACGGTACGAGGCTATCTAGCCCATTATATGAATTGAAGTCAGTAGGCGTAGCTTGCTGGCAGTAGGCGGAGTCACAAGTACACCCAAAACAATTGCAAACGCTACTGAAAGCAATAGTAAAAGATTATTAGAAATAATGGAATGCTTATGCGTGGTCCAGCTGTAAAAAGTCAAAAGCTGTTCCAATTGGATAGGTAGTGCCCTAAAAAATGGAGACGAAAATATTTTTTTATTTTTACTTATTTGACAGCTTTTTAATTTATTTGAAAGCGTCCCATATGTAGATATAAATATCATGAAATCAAAACTGAATATCATTTAAAAAACAGCTTCAAAAATTATTGTAGCTGGTGGAAACAACACTAATAAAGGCTGTATTTTGTGCTCATTTTTCTAGAAAAATCGATCTCCAATTGGAACAGCTTTTGACTTTTTACAGATGGACCACATTTAAGAAGTCTATTATTTCTAATAATCTTTTACTATGTAGTAGAATACAGTAATGCATGGCCAAATTTCAGCAAGGATTTCCTGTTTATTAAGGAGTTCATCTTAACTGTTGTAATTTGCCTTGGGAAGCCTGGTGTTGCAAAGATTGGAAGTAAAATTAAACTCGCCTTTCATTGGGGCACATGGAACCACATGTTCACGTAATCTCTTTTGTACAAATGGATTACTCTGTCTTTGAGCATGCTTCAGGGGTTTTCATAAGTCAAAATAATAAAAATAAATATTTTCTTTCATGCAGATCTCTCATTTGTTGAAACATAACTAAATAGACTAGAAGCCCCTAATGCTGTCCATTTTTTTTTTTACATTTTGTCCTTGTGATTATTTATACTGTGCCAAAACTTAAAATACAGTGAGACAGAATAATAGAATTCAATAACATCCAAAACTTATTAATTAACATTATAATTATGTTTGCATTTGGGTAATAACAGAAAATGCTGTTGAAAACTGACTTGAAGAAGAAATAAATATATATCACAGAACTGGAAAATGGTGGCACATTTAGACTCTGGACTTCAGTATGAAAGTAGCTCAGCCCTCATTATTTAATATCTTTCTTTTAAACAATATTAAGTGCATTTTTATAATATACCACTGCATTCCACAAGATAAAAGGAGCAAGCTCCCACAGGCCATCTTTCTCTTTCTGATCTAGGCACAGGGAAAAAAAAAGATTTTAAATGCTCCCAGGTTTCAACCTAATTCATGTTTAATGTGGGACATAACTGCCATAAATAAATAAATAAGTAAAGATAGATAGAAACTCTGAATGTTGAGCACCTGATTCTCCTTTACCAGGAGAAACAAAATCTCTGCATGATTTTAACACATGCTACGATGTCCCTATAATCAGCCCCTCCAAATGATACACTGATTACAATTTATAACAAATTACTATTCTACCTATGAAAAGTTATTTCATTATTAAACTTCCTCTGAGTACATCTGTATGCTGCACAAGCTGGCATGTTTGAAAATATAAGTGAGATTAAATAAAAAAGCTACCAACAATAAAGAACGACAACATGGATGCAGCAGCTCATAGGTTTGTTTGCTTTGTTTTGCGTATATGCAGAGCAACGGCTGCGCAGGGAAGGGGAAACATAGACTAACCTAAGTGGCTTCAACATTTTGTCGCCATGCTGTCTCCTATTCTCAATCAAACCTCCTTGGACAGGAGCATCCCAAGGAGGCCGTCATTAAACTTCCTTGGAGGTTAAGCCTCATATACCTGACTGTACCCAACAAGGAGGTTAGATTGAGAACAGGAGACAGTACGAGGCTATCTAGCACATTATATGGGTTGAAGCTAGTAGGCATAGCTTGCTGGCAGTAGGCCGGTGCTGTCTGGAATCGAACATGAGCGTGTATGCTAGCAAAATTATGAGCGCTCATGTTCGATTCCAGACAGCACCGGCGTTTATGCTTTTCACTCCTTGTGAATCCAGGAGGCGCTCTGTATACGTCAATTTGAAGACCCCTGAAGAAGGCCGGTTGGCCGAAACACAGACCGTGTAGGGTCCTAATAAACTTCTTTGGTGCTCTTACTCTGTATGTTTTTTTCTAGTCTGTTTTGGTTTTTCTTCTGCTCTTTTTGTTGTTTTACGTGTGCTTTGCGGGAGACTTGGACCTCCTTTGTGTTTGTTCAACTTTTTGACATCATGCCATCTCCTGTTCTCAATCAAACCTCCTTGGTACTCAAGGAGGCTAGATTAAAATAAAAACAGGCGATGGCATAACGTCAAAAGGTTGAAACCAATTAGGATAATTTCAGTTTCCCTACTGACTTCAACTCATATAGGGTGAGATTATATATATGGCGCCTAAAAAAACTAAACATATTCTATAATCGGTGCCAATGATAGAATACACTTAGTTGATATTTCAGTGCTTAAATGTATGCGCATCCATTTACACCAGCGAAAATGTGGCATAATTCCAGGATGTAGATTTAGGTGCACTGGACCATATTCTATAACTAGGCATGTAAATTTTGGAACATCCATGAAATGTCTATTTCCTCGCCTATAACCACGCCCCTTTTTGCCTGTGCATGTTAGAATTTTGGCGCACAAGATTACAGAATACGCTTAGCGAGTTGTGCACCTAAATTCTAATCAGTGCCAATTAGTGCTCATTATTGCTTGTTAAGTGCTATTATCAGCACTCATTAGCTTGTTAAATTACACGCATTGTTATAGAATGTTCACCGATTTCGGTGCTGATCTCTAGGCGTGCTATATAGAATTCGGGGGATAATGGGCTAGATAGCCTTGTCCTGTCTCCTGTTTTCAATCTAACCTCTTGGGTTAAAAGTATCTTCTCTCAATGTTTAGTGGTTGTCGTTTCAGCTTACAGTAGAAACGTTGTTAGAGCTTTTCATTGTGGGAGAATGGTGTCTTTTAATCTTGAATGAATGAATGACTGTCCTGAGCACTTGTTCATTATGCAGTGCCAGGGTATTAGTGCTCATCTTCTTACTACCTGAAGGTGAAAGCTGTAGTTTCTTACTGAGAGCTCTGACACATATATAATTTTTTGATTGATTCATTCATTCTTGACCTCCCCCTACAAATATAGCTTGTAGCCAGGGTTGCCATCTGAGCTATGCCAACTAGAAAGGATGATCCAATTATGGTTTTGTCTTATTACATGCATGAATTTGTAGGTACGGTTTTCTTAAAGCAGTCAATGGGACAATCAGATTTAGAAAAACAATATTGCCTAGATCAGTCTGTTTGCTAGACCTGGGATGATGTGGCAACTCTATTTTATCTGTGCTGTTTAACAAAGTAACATTTCATGCAGATGACATTTTAATGAGCCCCTGCCATGTTTTAAAACCAGCTCTAAAAAAGGAATAGACTAGATGATGTATAAATCATGCAAAATTTTAATTTTCAACTTTCAGGTGAACAAGTAAAGACGGCTACCTGTGTAGTTTTGATTGGCTGTTTGAAGGAGCATTAATTTCTCGTGTTATAGTTGAGGAATACAGTACTAGAGGACATCCATGTAAAAGAGTCCTGTGGCAGGCTGCTGTGGCTGAAATACGATTCGTGTCATGTCTTTGTATGCTGAAAATTAAAATTTTGCATGATTTATACATTATCTAGTCTATTCCTTTTTTGGTGTCGCCTTCATTGTGTTTTGTTACTCGTGTGCTTTGTGAGGGACTTGAGTTCTGTTTCTTGTTGATTAAAACCAGCTCTAGCATATGTAAATTCCAAAAACTGACGTGGAGGGGCATTTTCGACCAAGGACGCCCATCTCTAAGGGCGCCCATCTCCGAGGACAGCGCCGCGAAGGGGTGGGGCCGACCATATTTTAGAACGAGATGGGCGTCCATCTTTCGTTTCGATAATATGGTTGGGGCAGGCCAAATGTCAGTGATGGCCTGGTTTGAGATGGGCGGCCTCGGTTTTCGCCGATGATGGAAACCGAGGCCAGCGATCTTAAACCCGGCCAAATCCAAGGGATTTGGTCATGGGAGGAGCCAGCATTTCTAGTGCACTGGTCCCCTGACATGCCAGGACACCAACCGGGCACCCTAGGGGGCACTTCTAAATATATTTTTTTAAAAAGCTGCCAGGTGCATAGCTCCCTTGCCTTGGGTGCTGAGCCCCCCAAACCCCACTCCCCACAACTATACACCACTACCATAGCCCTAAGGGGTGAAGGGGGGCACCTACATGTGGGTAAAGTGGGTTTCGGATGGGTTTTGAAGGGCTCCCATATTCCACCATAAGTGTATCAGGTGGGGGGGGGGGGGTATGGGCCTGGGTCCACCTACTTGAAGTCAAATGCACCCACTAAAACTGCTCCAGGGACCTGTATATTGCTGTGATGGACCTGAGTATGACATTTGAGGCTGGCAAAAAAAGTTTTTAAAGTTGTTTTTTTGAGGGTGGGAGGGGGTTAGTGACCACTGGGGGACTCAGGGGAGTTGATCCCCGATTCCCTCCAGTGGTCATCTGGTCAGTCCGGGCACTGTTTTGGGACTTGGACCTGAAAAAAAGGGACCAAATAAAGTGGACCAAATTCTCACCAGGGACGCCCTTCTTTTTTCCATTATCGGCCGAGGGTACCCATCTCTTAAGCACGCCACGGCACACCCCTGCCCCACCTTCGCTACCCTCCGACACACCCCCGGGAACTTTGGCCGTCCCGGCGATGGAAAGCAGTTGGAGCCGGCTAAAATCGGCTTTCGATTATACCGATTTGGCCAGCTTCAGGAGATGGCCAGCCATCTCCCGATTTGTGTCAGAAGATGGCCGGCGATCTCTTTCGAAAATAAGCTGGATAGTCTAATCAATAAATAGAAAATAAAATTTTCTCTACCTTTGTTGTTTGGTATTTTTACTTTTCTAATCATGTTAGTCCCAGTCTCTGGTTTCTGGTTTCCTCTGTCTTCTTTTAACTGTCTTGCCAGGGTCTCCTTGTCCATTTGGCACTTCTTTTCTCTCCATGTCCACCATCCATCTACTATCTGTATCCCTATCCACTGTACTCAGCATTACCACTTGACCTTCTCTTGTCACCATGTTGAGCATGTCCCCCCTCTATGTTCTTATTCTTTGTCCTGTCCAATGTAACTCTTATGTATCCCTATGCCTCCCCCCCCCCCAACATGCCAGCATCTCTTCCTCCTGTCCACTGCCAGGCCACCATCTCTTCCTCTCTTTCTTCCTTCTGTTCCCCCTTCCCAGGGGTGCAAGTGTTCCACTTGCTTCCCTTGCTCCTGTTCCATGTCCCCTCTGGAGGTTCAGCATATCTCCCTCTTTTTTCTTCCACCCCCCCCCCCCCCATCCTGGCATCTCTTGCTTCCTCCCCATTGTATGACTTGCCCCTCCATTTTATTCTATCCCCGCCCCCCCGCTGCACTATCCCAAATGGATTTCTCTCACTCTTTCCGTCTATGGTTTAGTTCTGTCATTGTCTATAAGAAAAATCTCTGTTTTCTATTTATGTTACTTAGATTGTAAACTGCCCTGAAGGCTCCCAATGGGCGGGTAGGAAATAAAAATAAAACTTGGAAAACTTGGAAACTTGGATTTACATTTACCTGTTCTACACCACTCAATATTTTGTAGACCCCTAGCATATCCCCTCTCAGCTGTCTCTTTTCTAAGCTGAAGAGTCCTAATCTCTTAAGCCTTTCCTCATATGAGATGAGTTCCAAACCCCTTAATCCATTTGGTAGCTGTTCATGAACCTTTTCTAATTCTACTATATCTTTTTTAAGATACAATGAGAAGAATTGCACACAATACTCAAGGGGCCCTGTTTACTAAGCCGCATTATAGGCGCATTAGCATCTTTAATGCACGCTAAACATGTACGTGCGTTAACCATGTACATGTCTACAATATCCCCATAGAAGCATACACTGTTAATACGCACACTAATTGTAGGCGTGTTAAAAATGCTAATGCACCTTAATCAGGGGTGTAAATTTTTAACAACAGGCTCTTTCTCCGGACATATCCAGCTCTGCAGTTGGAAGGGCCAGCGGTGGCCGGGGGGAGGGGGGAGCAACACTTTTCTCCCTCTCCTCCCTCCCTTCGTGCAGGCACACTAGGCATACCTTTGCTGGCAGCCAATAAATGGACTGCCACCACTCCCAACATCTTCCTCTGAGCAGCATGCTGGAACTTCTCACACATGCTCCAGAAATCCCAGCCTGCTGCTCAGAGCTGGAAACAAGGTGCAGGGCGCAGCAACAGTCTATTTACTTGGCTGGCAGGGCTCAGCATCCCCACCAGCAAAGTAAAAGAGAATTCAGCAGGGGGCCCAAGCCCACATTTTGGGAGCCAGTTGTTAAAGTAGCCATGGAGGGCCCTACTTTAACAACTGGCTCCCAAAATTCTTAAAAACTTAACAACTGGCTTTTGCGAGCCTGTGAGAGCCTGCTCCAGCACACCACTGCCCTTAATAAACAGGGCCCAAGGTGTGGTTGCATCATGGCACGATACAGAGGCATTATAATATTCTTTATCATATTTACTATCCTTTTCCTAATAATTCTTGGCATCCTGTTTGCTTTTTTGGGTGCCATCATACACTGGGCTGATGATTTCAGCATATTGTCCACAATGACACCTAGATCTTTTTCTTGGGTGCTGACTCCTGGGGTGGAACCTAGCATCAATTAATTATGATTTGAATTATTCTTCCCAATGTGCATCACTTTGCATTTGTCCACATTAAATCTCATCTGCCATTTGGATACCCAGACTTCCAACTTCCAAAGGTCTTCCAGTAATTTTTCACAGTTTGCATGTGTTTTAACAACTTTGAATAGTTTTGTGTCATCTACAAATGTAATCACCTCACTCATTTCCCCCCATTTCCAGATCATTAATAAATATGTTAAATAGCATGGTCCCATTACAGATTCCTGGCACTATTCACTCTCTTCCACTGATAGAATTGGCCATTTAACTCTACCCTCTGTTTTCTTTCCATCAACCAATTCCTAATCCACAACAGGACATTGCCTCCTATCCCATGGGTTTTAATTTTCTCACATGAGAAGTGATCTACAAATATCCAACACTATGGCTGAGAAGTTCCACAATGAATGTTCCTCAAAACATGGGCTCAAATTCTCCATTTTGTTATGAAAGAATTCTGTATATTCAGTAGTTTTCAAAACTGAATTTATCACATTTTAAGTCTTTGACCTGTTAAAAAATTAACTGTAGCCTAAAGTTTGTGCAGATAGTTCAAGGTCAGTATAAAATTCAGATCGAGATGCAATAAGTTTTTCAGTGTATTCTCTTAACAGAATCTTATAATTGTTTTATTTACATGAAGTTGAAAATTTCCCCCAGACTCTCTCAACTTTGTGAAGAGAGAATGCAAAGCCTCTGAGTATCAAGGAACTAAGGGGCCGTTTTACTATAGTGCACTGAAACCTGGGCTTAGCATGTTCTAATGCAGGCCTTTCCTAGCTTTACTGTGGCATATTTTGTAGGCCTTTTTTTTTTTGCAAGTCATCCACTAATGTTCGCATTAGTGTGTGGTACCTGCAAAACATTCATGCGGGACACTTACCGCCTCCTAATTAGGAGGCACTTAGAGCTCCCGCATTGACGCTGCATTACTTAGTTAGAATGTGCTAATCAGAACTTCCCCACCCATCCTCTGTCCATGACATGCGGTTTAGTGTACACTAACGGGCAAAAACCCGCAAAATGTTTTAAAGCTAAATGTAGAAGCAAAAAGTAGGGAGAGTAGGCTCTTCTCAAACACCAGAGGAGACGTATTAATGGATAAAGAGTCTTTATTGCAAGATATCAGAATTGACTCGACACAGCAGCCATGTTTCAGCGCCTAAGCGCCTGCCTCAGAAGTCTATGATATATGGCTGTTTATGAAAATAGAAATCCTTATCAAATCACTATACACAAAAGACATCAATCTAACCCGAAGTTAGACAGGTTTCCTGCGGTGTTTGAGAAGAGCCTACTCTCCCTACTTTTTGCTTCTGCATCCTCCTTACGTAGGGAATTAGCCAACCTCCACCTTTGCATGGTTTTCTTTGGTTCTGTTAAAGCTAAAGGGCTTAACACCCTTTAGTAAAAGGGCCCCTAAGTTAATTTTCTGAATGAAGACAGATGTAAGAAGAGTTACTTTGTTTAGCTAGTTTTCAAGCAGATATGACCATCAATCAGTTCCTAATACAGGATTTTAAAAAGTTTATGTATATAACTTGAGACCAAATTTCTTTTAAATTTCTAATTTATTGTTAATTAGTTTGGATAGAGGAGAATGATTTGAAGAAGAGTTAGACGGTAACAGTATTTCAAACTGCAATCTATAATGATCTGACCAAAGTACTGGTGAATATAAAACGTTCTGCATGACGTCTGTTAAAATTCTATTTATTAAAACTTAATCAAACCTATCAGCAGCATTAGGGGTTGGATGCTAACCAATCTGCACCAAATCCAGTGCCTCCATTGAGCACAAAAATCATGACACACTATAAAAGGCAAAAGTTGTTCAACGTGCAAATTAAAATCACCTAATATACAGGAGGTCCCAAAATGGTGTCTGAGTCAGCCGCATAATTGGGCTGCTCTCTGCGAGACTGCAACATAATTCTGTTTTCCTCGATTAATTCTTTTGTTCCTGATAGGCAAGTGTAAGGGGGAAGGTTCGGGTGGTTAACCAATCATCTCCTCACCGGCTCGGTCTTAGATTCTGCAGTTTGCAGTCCCTTGAGGTTTGTCCCATATAGCTGAGGATATCCTTGTAAGAAGAGTGGAGGTTCCCACCTGTGGGCCTCACTGTGCATTCCTCAGAAGGAGGAGAGACTTTGCTGCAGGCCCTGGGTAATGATTCAAGGTGAGTCCCATAGTCCAGAGACACTTACAACACTAGAGGCGTGGGATCAGGAGTCTGACAGACCTGTGTAGTGGAAGTGAATTTTAAAGATTGTTTTTCAACTTTGCCTTGACTGACCAGTGCACTTGGGGTCTGTATTTTTGATTAGAAGTAATTCTGTTTAAAAATGATTGTTTAACTTTGATTGTGTGAAAATAAGTTGGAATGTAGAAGATAAGACACAGCTCTAATTAATTTGGTATGTGAAGGGGGAGATGGAGCCTGTTTCCAGTTCAGACTGTCCACCTGGAATGAGAAACATGTGACCACATTCCCACAGTATGGCTTGTTTACTTAAACAGAGAAATTCTCAAGCATTCTGTAATTTTCCTTAGCGCTGAACATGAGTTCTAAGCCTAATAAAAAGGGGAGCTTCTTTCAGTGAAATTGGGAGCTCATCTGTGAATAACGTACGAACTGCGCAGAGAACCATATTTCCTGGTCAAAGAAACTCTTGGCTTTCGGTGTGAACAGGGCCCCCCCCCCAGCTGATGATAAGAGCCTGGATGATGTAATGATCAATGATGGACATATGTATAATAAAGTGTATTATTGCTTCTTTTCCTGGCCTAGAAACTCCTAGCATTGCTTGGATGTAGAGATTAGGGACCAGTGATGTAATGATTGTTTGTAGGTATTGTTTCTTTTTAGTTATATAGCTTAATCATTGTATATATCTTAATCATTGTAGATTTTAGAACCTCTAATAAAGGTCTCATTTACCTAATATGAATCCAAAAGAATCCACAGTAATTATTGAGTAGTCTGTGTTGGTGAAGCAGGCTGTAAAACCAGGGCAGTACATCCTGGCAATCTGTTGTTCGGAACAGCAATGACTGTTTTGTCTTCTCTGAGGCAAGACATGGAGACCTCGAGCCAAGGGTCTGGTGTTCTGCTTGAGGACAGACCTGGACATCTTGGAGTTCAGAAGCTGATGAAACTGGTAGTAATCACTTTGCAGTCTATTTGGCAGGCTATCATTAGCCTCAAGGGTACTGTAGGGAACAGGGTGGATGAGCTTGAGAAGTTAGTTGATTAGGTGAAACCTGGGTTAATTCTTTGGAGGAGAAGGTGGCAAACTGTGAAGGACACGCTATTGTGCTGGAATTGAAAACTGCTGATATTCAGAAGGTCTAAGCTTGTGTAGTTCATGATTATAGAAATATACAGTGGAGACTGGAGATTACTGAAAACAGATTGTGACATTTGAATTTGTTAACTTTCCTTACTCACAAACGTTTGGAACTAAAGAACTGTTTAGGAAATATTTAAAAGAGGCTTTGAAGACCTCAGATGAAATGCTTGTTTCATATTCCCTTTAAGAAGAAGAAGGATACTACTCTGGAGCAAAGACCTGAAGCTGCTGTGGGCTTAAGAGAGATGTATCACCCATACTGGAGGCATCATGGAAGGAGTTGATGGACAGAGGCACCTTATTGGTTTACCTAGCATTTGAGACTGGTAAGAATTTGATTATGTGTGTATTTTTTCATAATCAGATGAATAAGTTTTGTAGTCCTTGTGTATAGTATTGTCCTGAATTTTGCATGGAGACACTGAAGCGACAGAAGCTATTTCTGGAACTTTAAGAACATAAGAAAATAAGTTTTGCTATACTGGGACAGACCAAAGGTCCATCAAGCCCTTGTCCTGTTTCTAACAGTGGGCAATCAAGGTCACAAGTACCTGGCAATATACCAAAAGAGTAAAACAGATTTTATGCTGCTTATCCTAGAAAAAAGCAGTGGATTTTCCCCAAGTCCATCTTAATAATGGCTTATGGACTTTTCTTTTAGGAAATTTTCCAAATCTTTTTAAAACTCTGCTAACTGCTTTTACAACATTTTCTAGCAATGAATTCCAGAGTTTAATTACAAATTGAGTGAAGAAATATTTTCTCTAGTTTGTTCTAAATGTACTACTTAGTAGCTTTATTGTGTTCCCCCTAATCCTTGTATTTTTGGAAAGAGTAAACAAGGGATTCGTATCTACCATTTCCACTCCACTCCACTTAGTATTTTATAGATTTCTATCAGGTTAGGGAATCTGAATGTGTATGCCTATGATATCTTTGTATTTTGCACAGTATTGGAGGAAATGCATTCTATTTCAATGGTGGTGTACTGCAGGTAGAGTCCAGCTTCTTAGGATTTCCAGTAAAGTTTTTGTCTGAACATTTCTATTTCTGATATCTGGTCATTTATTCTGAATTTGGTATGGCTCTATTCATATTTCCCTTATGTGACCAAGGCAAAACTAATTTATGGTGCAAAGAGATATGATAGCACATCTGAGTTACTAACTAAGGGGTCCTTTCACTAAGCGGCAGTAAACCCAATGCAGACTTACCGCTCAGCAATCCGGAACTACCGCTGGCCCAACGCGGGTTCCGACAGTAGTTCCACCCCCCTGTGTGTGGCATTTCTGGTGCTAGCAGAAAATATTTGGAAAATATTTCTGCAGGGGGTTACCCAGCGGTAATATGCCTGGTTATTGTCTGGATAGCGCAGGAGCCAGAGATGATGGTAAGTGTTCCCCCCGCATGGCCACACGGTAAGAGCAATCTTACCGCATGGCCATGTCTTTTTTCCATCTTTTTTTACCCGCTTCGTTAAAAAGGGCCTCAGCGTGTGGCAAAAATGGCCCCCACCGCTAGTGCAGGTCCCCTTTTACCACAGCTTAGTAAAAGGGCTCCTAAGGAACATTGGTTACCAATTTCCTACAGGATATCATTTAAGATTCTTTTCCTCTCCCACCAAATACTCCACTGTAGAAATCCATCATTTTTACAGTGGCGTAGCAGGGGGGGCTGCCACCCGGGGTGGGGCGGTTCGCCGTTGCACTCCCCCCGGGTGCAGCACGATGACAACCCCCCCTCGGCGCATCAACACCCCCCTCTCCCCCCCGACCAGCTCCCGCACCCTACCTTTAAAAGAATATCGGAATCCGAGGTGAGGCGCAGCGCCTCGTGCCTGCCCTGCACGTAAAAGAAATGTGGACCGACGGGCCTTCTCTCACTCTGTCTGTCCCGCCCTTGCGGAAATAGGAAGTTGCGTCAGCAGAGGGCGGGACAGATAGAGCGAGGGAAGGCCCGACGGTCCACATTTCTTTTACGTGCAGGGCAGGTGCGAGGCGCTGCGCCTCGCCTCGGATTCCGATATTCTTTTTAAAGGTAGGGTGTGGGAGCTGGTCGGGGGGGGGGAGAGGGGGGTGTCAGTGCGTTGAGGGGGAGGGGAGCTGGCAGGGAGCACCCCCCCAGCTGACACCCGGGGCGGACCGCCCCTCCCGTCCCCCCTTGCTACACCACTGCATTTTTATTCAAGCTTTTTTGTGCCCTATATCCTATATCCCTATAAGAATCCTCTATTCAGTTCAACTACAACTGTGTGTCAATCCAAGCCATCTTCAGCTTCATTCTCACATTTCTAGAGTTTCTTGCTTTAGTGTAACTGCACCCACATTATGGAACTCCTTACCTTTGGACTTCTGTAGGGAACTTTCACATAACAAACTCCTTAAGACATGCTACTTCACGCTTTCCCACCATTAGGCTCCATAGCCAAATTGCTTTAAAACACGGCTCGTTGCTGCCTTGACATGGCTCCAGATCCATTCTCCTCACTTATGTCTTTGTCTTTCTTTTCACAACCCATCCTTCCCTTTGTTTCATAGATTAATTAATTATTAACTAGCCTCTCTACTCCCTAGTCCCTTTTTAACATCTGTTGTAATGTAGGCTCCTCATGTCTTGGACCCTGTTTCTCCGGAACTGTTTAGATATCACTTGATTATATGTACTATAGTAAATAAAAGTAAAATGTGAAATGTAAGTTATTTTGTGAGCATGTATTTCCTACGCAGGGCTTTGTAGCTGTCCAGCTTGTTCTCTTTTCCCAACAAAAGGTGTGCTGTAAGGACTGGTATAATATTTTCAATGCTCCCTTTCATAGATTCTGCAGCCAGTTGCAAGAGGTGGGACCCTCAGCAGTCACTCCTCTCTTGATGGATGACCCTGCACTAAGTAAAACTGACAAGTAGAAAAGGGCTATTAAATTCCCAAAATTAATCAAGAAATGTATTGTTACCCCAATAAAGAGATATTCATTTAATATTTTTTCTCCTTTGCTTTCATTAGTTAACCTTTATTTTGTTTATATATTCAAGTGAACAAACGTGGCAACCACACTATTGTACTTTATCAAATATACTCCTGTAATTAACTGTCCTCTAGATGTCACCAGTGCTCCACACTAAGACATTTCCAAAAGCCTGAACTTGCATTTTTGTAATTGTGTAAGCCATACTTTTGGGAGAATTCTGCATAAAAAATTAAATCTGCATGCAAAAACAATTTCAAATTCTGGGCAAAAATTCTGCATACGTTGTCTAAATAACAAAATATAACCACTGTCTTGGAATGTACTTAAAATGAAATACAAAGCACAACAAAGATTATTCAAAGCAGCAGAATGTTTAATTTTTTTATGAATTCCTCTATAAAGCCTACATGTCCCTGCTACCAAGGTTTGTTGCATTCATCTTTCTCCTTTGGCTCAACGTTCCTTCCCTCAAGTTCTCTTTCTTACCTGCATCCCCTATTTCACTCTCTCTACAGGCCTAACTTCCCAGCTGTTCCCCTTCATTTTTAATCCTCCAGCTCTCTCTCCACCCCACTTTTTTTCTTTATACTCTCCCACTAATGCTTAAATCATTCCCCTTTTCTCTCTGCTTCCAATGATGATTTTCTACTAGGTCATGCCAGGTCACCAGATTGGAACCTTTTTGTGACAGTTCTTATCTGTAAAGGAGGCCCAGAAGGAATGAGTTTTGGGATCCCGAGTCCACCCCTCCACTGAAAGGGGTGCCCCAGGTCTGGAAAAGATTGGGAGAGTTATTCTACCACTTGTAGCAACTGTCTTCCCTTCAGGTTGAGCCCTCTGGAACTGGCAGCTGGCAGGACCTAGTTGCCCAAAACTGAGAATCCAGGGTGGAGCACAGGAAGAAAGGTGGAGGACAGATGCACACAGTAATTCACATTACTCCCCTAGTGGTAACTAACCCCCTCCCACCCTCAAAAACATCTTTAAAAATATTTTATGCCAGCCTCTATGCCAGCCTCAGATATCATACTCAGGTCCATGACAGTGCATGAAGGTCCCAGGAGCAGTTTTAGTGGGTACTGCAGTGCACTTCAGACAGACGGACCCAGGCCAGGCCCATACCCCCCCCCCTACTTGTTACATTTGTGGAGGAAACAGGGAGCTCTCCAAAACCCACTACAAACCCCACCGTACCCACATATAGATGCCCCCTTCACCTGTAAGGGCTATGGTTGTGGTGTACAGTTGTGGGCAGTGGGTTTTCAGGGCGTTTTGGGGGACTCAGCACACAAGGTAAGGGAGCTATGTTCCTGGGAGCATTTTATGAAGTCCACTACAGTGCCCCCTAGGGTGCCAAGTTCGTGTCCTGGCGTGTCAGGGGGACCAATGCACTAGAAATGCTGGCTCCTCCCACGTCCAAATGGCTTGCATTTGGACGTTTTTGACTTGAAAGTCTTTGGTTTCAAAAATTGCTGAAAGTCAAAGACGTCTAAATCCAAGGACGTCCAAATTTAAGGACATCCTTGGATTTGGATGTCTTTGATGGTATTTTCGAAAAGAAACATGGATGTCCATCTTTTTTTCGAAAATACGGGTTTCCCCGCCCCCAGATTTGGACGTTTTACAAAGATGTCCAAATCGCAACTTGGACATTTCTTTCGAAAATGCCCCTCCACGTTACTTAGTAGGACTATACATACCCTTCCACAGACTATGGTACTCAGTGGCAACATACACCTGTACAGATTGTAATACTTAGTAACCTTATACACACCCCAGCACAGAGTGTTTTACTTAGTAGCACTATGCATATCCAAGCACAGACTGTCCAGCATATTTTCTAAAGAGAACGCCGGCCATCTTCCGACACAAATCGGGAGATGGCCGGCCATCTCCTGAACTCGGCCAAATCGGTATAATGGAAAGCCGATTTTGGCCGGCGCCAACTGCGTTCCGTCGCGGAGCCGGCCAAACTTCAAGGGGGCGTTTCGGCAGGGTAGCGAAGGTGGGAAGGGAGCGGGATGGGGCGTGGTTTCGAGATGGCCGGCTTCGCCTGATAATGGAAAAAAGATGACTGGCTCTGACGAGCATTTCGCCGGCTTCACTTGGTCCATTTATTTTCAGGACCAAGTGTCAAAAAAGTGCCCCAATTGACCAGATGACCACTGGAGGGAATCGGGGATCACCTCCCCTTACTCCCCCAGTGGTCACCAACCCCCTCCCACCCAAAAAACAACAACAAAAAAACCTTTTTTGCCAGCCTCTATGCCAGCCTGAAATGTCATACCCAGCTCCCTGACAGCAGTATGCAAGTCCCAGGAGCAGGTTTTAGTGGGTGCAGTGCACTTCAAGCAGGTGGACCCAGGCCCATCCCCCCCTACCTGTTACACTTGTGGTGGTAAATGGAGCCCTCTAACCCCCCCCCCCCAAAACCCATTGTACCCACATCTAGGTGCCCCCCTTCACTCATAAGGGCTATGGTAATAGTGTAGAGCTGTGGGGAGTGGGTTTTGGGTGTTATGACCCGGTAGTAGTGAGCCCCTTTGCCCTGACTGAGCACGGCTGAGATGAAGTGATACCGCACTCGGTCAGGCAGCCAGACCACCCCTAGCTTCACCTGGGAAACGACCACCGTTCACCAGAAGTTGAGCTCCCAGCTGCAGGTGGCCACCAGGACTTCTGGAACCGGCGGGGTAGCACAGCCGCTGACCAGGATGGCAAGGAACAGACACAGTCCATAACCAATACTCCGACAGGCAAAGAATAGTCAAAATCAGTCCAGGGTCAAGGCAGGCAGCAAACAAGCATAATCCAAGAAAAGTAGCCAAGGTCCGGTACACAGGAAAACAGGAACAGAAGATAGTCGGCGAACAGCACTCCGACAGCAAGTCCTCAGAACAATTGAGGCCGAAGCAATGAAGGCCTGGAGGCAGTGCTTTAAATAGTGAAGGAATCAGGCTAAAACATGTGCAGCTGAAACAAGATGGCTGCCCCCATCAGCAGAGAAACCTTCCTGTAGCCGGCCAACCCCAAGATGGCTGCCATAAGCTGAGATACCCATCCCAAGATGGCCGACTTATCCTGGCGAACCATTACCAAAATAGCTGGCTATCTGTGCCGGACTGCGCCTCGCCGGTGAATCGGCCACGCAGGCCTGGAACCAGGTGAGGAACGTAACATTGGGGGGGGGGGGGGGGGGGTTGGGGGGGGGGAGGGCTCAGCACCCAAGGTAAGGGAGCTAGGCACCTGGGAGCTATTTTAATTTTTTTTTAAATTTTTAGAAGTGCCCCCTAGGGTGCCCAGTTGGTGTCCTGGCATGTTAGGGGGACCAGTGCACTACAAATGCTGGCTCCTCCCATGACCAAATGCCTTGGATTTGGCTGGGTTTGAGATGGCCGGCATTAGTTTCCATTATGGGCGAAAACCGATGCCGGCCATCTCAAACCCGGCCATCTTTGACATTTGGCCAGCCCCAACTGTATTATCGAAACAAAAGATGGCCGGCCATCTTTTTCGATAATACAGTTCGGGACCGCTTTTGCAGCGCCGGACATCTAGATGGCCAGCGCCATTTGATTATGCCCCTCTGTGTTATCTAACAGCAATATGCACACTCCAGTACAGACTATGTTTCTTGATGATCCACTTCTGGATTCTTAGCTCCTGCGTGTTCTTTGCAACTTAGGCCCAGGAGGTTTTTTTTATTACATTATAGAGAATCATACATCTCACTGGCTCTCAACCAGTATGGCCATCAAACCTTCTAATGCTGTAATGTTGACTTCCTGAGGCCAGAGGACGCATCTCCCCATGGGTTAGGTGGTGTAGGATCGTTATCACATGTAATAAATTATCCATGACCCAGGTTCCCCAAACAGAACTATCTGCAGACAAATTATTCTGTACTCGGTTTAGGGGAGGGAACCTTGGAACCTATACAGTTACTTCCAAAAGAGAAGAATGCGACTGGAAAAGCAAGCTGGAAAATATTAGTTTTTTTATAGATATAGATAAGAAAATATAGATAATGTATGCAAAATATATAGAAACTCTGGCAAAGCTTTGGCTGAATACAAAATTACTGGCTGATACAAATTACAATCATACGTCACACTACTAAACACTAATTCTTACTGGTTACCAGATAAAATTACACAACTGATTGGTCAGGTTACACTATGTTACGAGGTAGTACAGTTATTAGCAGCTTATCTCCTGATCACGGTATGACTATACCCAGTCCTTTGCTCAGGTAATTACCACTAACTAGCCCCAGACTAATAGGAAATAAATCACCATGTCTCTCACCTGGCTGACCTTCATGGCAGTCTCTCGGGAGTTGCACAGGATACTTCCCAGACTCAAGCTGAGGTACCAGCGAGTCTTTGTCAGAGCCAGGACAGGCACTCTGCAGCAGACAGGGAGGGCACAGGTCACTCCTTACAGGTAGCTGAACTACTACTACTACTACTATTTAGCATTTCTATAGCGCTACAAGGCATACGCAGCGCTGCAAAAACATAGAAGAAAGACAGTCCCTGCTCAAAGAGCTTACAATCTAATAGACAAAAAATAAAAAAAGTAAGCAAATTAAATCAATTAATGTGAACGGGAAGGAAGAGAAGAGGGTAGGTGGAGGCGAGTGGTTACAAGTGGTTACGAGTCAAAAGCAATGTTAAAGAGGTGGGCTTTCAGTCTAGATTTAAAGGTGGCCAAGGATGGGGCAAGATGTAGGGACTCAGGAAGTTTATTCCAGGCGTAGGGTGCAGCTACTACTACTACTACTACTATTTAGCATTTCTATAGCGCTACAAGGCATACGCAGCGCTGCACAAACATAGAAGAAAGACAGTCCCTGCTCAAAGAGCTTACAATCTAATAGACAAAAAATAAAAAAAGTAAGCAAATCAAATCAATTAATGTGAACGGGAAGGAAGAGAGGAGGGTAGGTGGAGGCGAGTGGTTACAAGTGGTTACGAGTCAAAAGCAATGTTAAAAAGGTGAGCTTTCAGTCTAGATTTAAAGGTGGCCAAGGATGGGGCAAGACGTAGGGGCTCAGGAAGTTTATTCCAGGTGTAGGGTGCAGCGAGACAGAAGGCGCGAAGTCTGGAGTTGGCAGTAGTGGAGAAGGGAACAGATAAGAAGGATTTATCCATGGAGCGGAGTGTACGGGAAGGGGTGCACGGGAAGGACGAGTGTGGAGAGATTCTGGGGAGCAGCAGAGTGAGTACATTTATAGGTTAGTAGAAGAAGTTTGAACAGGATGCGAAAACGGATAGGGAGCCAGTGAAGGGTCTTGAGGAGAGGGGTAGTATGAGTAAAGCGACCCTGGCGGAAGATGAGATGGGCAGCAGAGTTTTGAACCGACTGGAGAGGGGAGAGGTGACTAAGTGGGAGGCCAGCAAGAAGCAGATTGAAGTAGTTTAAACGAGAGGTGACAAGGGTGTGGATGAGGGTTTTGGTAGAGTGCTCGGAAAGAAAGGGGTGGATTTTACGGATGTTGTAAAGAAAGAAATGACAGGTCTTGGCAATCTGCTGGATATGAGCAGAGAAGGAGAGAGAAGAGTTAAAGATGACCCCAAGGTTTCGAGCTGAGGAGACAGGGAGAATGAGAGAGCAATCAACAGAAATAGAAAACAGGGGGAGTGGGGAGGTGGGTTTGGGGGGAAAAATGAGAAGCTTGGTTTTGGTCATGTTTAATTTCAGGTGGCGTTGAGACATCCAGACAGCAATGTTAGACAAGCACGCTGAAACTTTGGTTTGGATGCAAGGTGAGATATCAGGGGTAGAAAGGTAGATTTGGGAGTCATCAGCATAGAGATGGTACAAAAAGCCATGAGATGAGATTAATGAACCAAGGGAAGAAGTGTAGATAGAAAAGAGGAGGGGACCAAGAACAGAACCCTGAGGTACGCCGACAGGCAGAGGGATAGAAGTACAAGAGGATCCACCAGAGTGAACACTGAAGGTGCAGAGGGAGAGGTAGGAAGAGAACCAGGAAAGGACAGAGCCCTGGAATCCAAGTGAGGACAGGGTATCGAGGAGTATGCTGTGATCGACAGTGTCAAAAGCAGCGGAAAGATCAAGAAGAATGAGGATGGAATAGAGACCTCTGGATTTAGCCAGTAGTAGGTCATTGGAGACTTTAGTAAGCGCAGTTTCGGTTGAGTGGAGAGGGCAAAAACCAGATTGTAGTGGGTCAAGAATAGCATGTGAGGAGAGAAAATCAAGGCAGCGGTGGTGAACAGCACGCTCAAGTAATTTGGAGAGAAAAGGGAGGAGGGAGATGGGTCGGTAATTAGAGGGACAAGTAGGGTCGAGTGAAGGCTTCTTAAGGAGAGGTGTGACCACAGCATGTTTAAAGGCAGTAGGGACAGTTGCAGTGGAAAGTGAGAGGTTGAGAATGTGACAGATAAAAGGAATAAGAGCAGGTGAGATGGCATTAAGAAGGTGGGTGGGAATGGGATCAGAGGAACAGGTGGTACATTTTGAGAAAGAAAGGAGAAGTGTAGTTTCCTCTATAGTAACTTCAGGAAAGGAGGAAAGGGAATGAGGGGAAGGAGAGAGAGGGGAATGGATTAGTGGAGGGAGAGGTGGCGAGGTAGAGAATTCAAGATTTATCTTTTGAACCTTGTCGTGAAAGAATTCAGCAAGGGTCTGAGGAGATAATGAAGGGGGAGTTGGGGGAGGGGGCACCTTGAGGAGAGAGTTCAATGTGGTGAAGAGAAGTCGAGGGTTAGAGCCAAGAGAGTTGGTCAGTTGGATATAATAATCCTGTTTGGCGCGTAAGAGCAGATTGGAAGGAGGTCAGCATGAACTTAAAGTGTAAGAAATCAGCAAGGGCCCGAGATTTCCGCCAGAGGCATTCGGTGGAGCGGGTACAGGAACGTAGGTAGCGGATATTAGAAGTCAGCCAAGGTTGAGGTTTTGTACGCCTTATAGGGCGGGTCATCAAAGGTGCAAGAGTGTCTAAGGCAGAGGATAGAGTATTGTTGTAAGAAGAAACAGCCTCGTTGACAGACGTGGATGGTGCCACAGTAGAGAAGAGGTTTGAAACATGGGAGGATAGAGATGAAGGGTCAATATCGTGAGGATTCCTAGATAAAATAGATAAGATAGGACGGGACTGGGAGGGAGGAGATTTAAGTGTGAAAGTTATAAGATGGTGATCAGAGAGGGGAAGATCAGAGGCAAGGAAACTAGAGGGTGAACAGTTGGAGGAGAAGATGAGATCAAGACAGTGACCATTTTGATGAGTGGGGGAGGTGGAGTATAGTTGGAGATTAAAGGAGGATGTTAAAGCGAGTAACTTGTAAATATAAGAGTTGGAAGGATCATTAGCAGGAATATTAAAGTCACCAAGGATGAGAGAGGGGGAGGAAGGATCATGGAAGAAGGCAAGCCAGGCGTCAAAGTCACTGAGAAAGGATGAAAGGGACTTATCAGGGGGACGATAAATGACCGCTATTCGAAGAGGCAGAGGAGAGAAAAGGCGGATAGAGTGGACTTCAAAGGAGGAAAAACAGTGAGATTGAGGTGGAAGAAGGAGTTGAAATCTGGAGGAGGGAGAGAGAAGTAGTCCAACACCGCCCCCGCGACCAGCAGGGCAAGGAGTATGTGAAAAAAGATAACCGCCATGGCAGAGGGCTGCGACTGAAGCAGAGTCATCAGGGCAGAGCCAGGTTTCTGTTATGGCGAGCAGATGGAGGTGACGCGAGATAAAGAGGTCCTGGATATAGGGGAGTTTGTTACAGATAGAGCGGGCATTCCATAGGGCGCAAGAGAAGGGCAGAGAACAGGAGGGGAGTAGAGGAATAGAGATGAGGTTAGAGAGCGGAGGAGAGTAGGAGAGGTGTGGCCACGAAGGCGTCGAAGGTGAGAGGTATTTAGGTGGAATGGGGAAGGCAAAATGGAGGGAAGAAAGAGACAGTGATTAAAAGCCAAGAGGGAGGAAGAGGGTAGGAGAGAAGGTGAGGTGATGAAGTTGATGGATGGGCAGTGAGTTCCTGTAGCAGAGAGAGGTAGGGGATGAGGGAAAAGATTAGGAAGGGACAGGGCTAGGAAGAGAATGTGAATAGGGGCCATAAATGACCTAGGTACTTTAGCAACTGGGAAGAAGATTAGATGTAAAGAGAAAAATGTCCCGGCACCTAGAGCGGAGGCCCTGAGTGGATCGGAGTGGACCTAGGTGTCACCCTGGAGAAGGCTGTAAGGATATGCAGATGAGCTGCAAGTCCTCCACAGCACCTGAAAGGCAGCCGGTGGTAGAGCTGGGCACCTCTCAGCTGAGGAAAGGCTTACCATGGGTTAGGCCGAAGCCAGCATTCCTCCCCCTGAGGGTCGCCTGAACCACACGGCACTTTCCTCCAGATACACAGTTCATCAGTTGGTGGACCTTATTAGGTCTCACTGGTCTTCTTTCCACCTCCACCTTCTTCCAAGGCTTCCGACTAACTCCTTTCTTGTTCCCGCTCTTCCCAGTACCTCTTGGTCCAGTGGCTGCAGGAACCCAAAACTGTCTCTTCTTCAGCTCACTGCATGGCAAGAAGCGTCCGTTGTTCTTGACCTTCAAGTTGTTACATTTTGGTATGCATTTTCTGTTTCTCACCCGCCTTGCTGGAGCCTTCAGCTTCTCGGGGAGATAAAGGGGGGCTGGTTTGCCCACAGCATGTCCTTGGTGTTACATGTCTGCTAGATTTTCCAGAAAGCTGAATTAGCTAAATCACTGCTGTGCAGGTCAGAGTTTACAGCCTCCATTTTGATGTCATAGGATTATACAGGCCAAGACCAGCAAGGTGAGACACACAGGGAAATACTCCTACAGTGGAACATGATCTTTGATGAAATATCTCAAATCTGAATATGCATGAGTAAAGTCTTCACAATGTGATACTACAGGTTCTATAATCCTGCCACATTGTAAGGCACTTTGATGTTCCACCTAATTCAAGAGGAGATCCAAAAGAGAGAACAATTTTGGATTTACACTTTAAATACCATTCAACTTCAAGGCTTGACTATAGCCATTGGTTGGTTCTACTTCTTTTAAGTTTAGCCAGTCTGATCGAATGGTCTGTTTGGTGCATTTTGAAAAACACCAGGATGTTATTTTGAGATTTGTGTAGTAATGAGTATCGAAGACTTCGCACAGAGTAAGCAGTAGGTAGCTGCTTTGATGTTTGGTTTTTTATTTTGAAACTCATTGATTCTGTTTTCAGAAATGTATGCGACAATTTTGACTCAGCAGCTTCAATTTTAATTGAATTCCCTGATGCAGCAGAAATATACAGTGAAACGCTGGCCATCATTAAATGGTGACCCGGATGGTGACACAAATATTAAGTTAAGTTTTGTCATAAATTTTACAAACTTGTTTCAAATTCAAAGTTGTATTGAGAGAAGCTTTTTGAGTACAGAAGAGTTTTTGCTGATGATTAAATGTTTTGAGGCACGATTTTGTGCCCTTATAATTTTGAGGCTTTTTTCTTCTGCCTAATTGGTATGTTACCTAGCTGAAAAATACTATATGCAGAGATTTTGGATAATTGATAGTGTCACTGAGTAGCAATTTGTGCTGGTGTATGTATAGGATTAGGTTCTATGTATGGTGCATGGAAAATCGGCACTGAAAATATGTCCGCCTAGGCATGTTCTGTAAACTGTGCCTAGATTTAGGTGCAGTTTGTAGATTATGTGTAGCAGGTTTATAGAATACGTCTAGTGGCCATGCCTGCGCCTAGCTCTAGGCATTCCCATTTACACCAAGTTAGGTGCGGAGCAGGTGTATTACTCAGTAGCACTATACCCACCCCCTGCACAGACTGTATTACTTAGTAACACTATACACACCCTAGTAGGTATACTATTCTATAAAAAAAACCATCTGCGTGGCCATTATGCTGCCAGACAGATGTCCTTGTGCCTTATTTTCCCACATTTGGAGTGGAGGAGTAGCCTAGTGGTTAGTGCTGTGGACCTTGATCCTGGGGAGCTGGGCTTGATTCTCACTTCAGCTCCCTGTGACTCTGGGTAAGTCGAGTAGTAACACTCCATTGCCCCAGGCACAAATAAATACCTGTTTATAATATGTAAACCACTTCGAATGTAGTTGCAAAAAAACACAGAAAAGTGATACCTCAAGTCCCATTCCCTCCCCCCCCCCTTTTTTTTTTTATAATTTAAACATTTCAGTTTGTAAAATGGTTGTTCAGGATGGACATCTCCAGTGTAAAGACGTCTTTCTCATTTATTTTTGAACAGGAAGCCCCGGACGTTTTTCCTGTTCTAAAATGGTTGCGAGATGAACTTTGTTTTGGACATTTTTTGCCACTTAGACTACTTTCAAAAATGGCCCCTCTTTGTCAATCACTGAATAAAAGCATTTTATAGAAAGAAGGATTTCCCCTCAAAAGTTGTAAGGAAGTAGGAGAAAAACATTTCAGAAATGGGAAGCATGGAGATGTGCGAACATCATCCTTCCACCTGACTGTGGACAGCAATTTTGCATTTATGATTAGTCAATGGAGCAGAGGAAGAGATGCCATTAAAGTTATTTTCCTTTGCCAGGCTAGCAGCTCTTCACTGCGTTGCTGGAACACATCAGAAGAAAAAGGACTTTGAACCCTTCACATCGGGTAATTTACCCTGGTGGGGTTCAGTACAGAAGATCTAAATGTTCTGTATATTCTTCCTTGAAATGCAGTGTATTGTCAAAAGCAAATGATATGTTATTGCTTATAAGAAAGGAAGAAAGAAAAGGACTGTTTTATTTTCCTCCAGTAGAATCCGGTTACAGCGGAAGAAGCCCTATTTCATAACTACAAGTGCAATCAATCAGTCTTCATTGTCAATGACTTTCGTCATCCCAATTTGCATGAATGGGAACAACGTACCAATACAGTAACAATTTATATGTTCCAAGTACAGCTGTTTCAAGAATACAGAGCAAATCAAATAAGAGATATCTGATTCTTCAGTCACAGTTTAAATACTCTCCAGGCCGTCTTTTCTCTTTTATAAGTGCACCAGATGAGCAGCAGAACCTGCAGGGCCCCATGTCACATGTTGTTATGCAGTACTGTAGCTGCTCTTTGAGAATCTCTAAGCTGGGTTCCTTGCTCTGCAGAGAGATGCCATCATGGGCTTCTTGTGAGTATTCTCTGTATGCCAATTCTGTTTGCCTACCTGCTTAATCTTTCAGGCCTCGTGTAACGCTCAACCATGTCCAAAGAAACAATTCATTCAACATAAAGTTTTGTTTTAAAATAATGACTAGAAATAAAAGAAAAAAGATCATTACCTTTTTATTGGACTAACCTAATACACTTTTGATTAGCTTTCGAAAGCCAAAACCACTTTCCTCAGGTGAGGGCAATTCCCCAGATTCTATATAGCTCGCCTACAGATCTGCGCCAGTTCTATAACAATGCACCAAATTTAACAAGTTTAACAAGCTAATGAGAGCTGATAACAGCACTTAACAATCAATAAAGAGCGCTAATTGGCACTGATTAGAATTTACGCATACAACTTGCTAAGCGTATTCTGTAACAAAGTGTGCCAAACTTCCAACGTGCACAGGCAAAAAGGGACGTGGTTATGGGCAGGGAAATGGAAGTTTTGTGGGCGTTCCAAAATTTGCGCTCATAGTTATAGAATATGGCTCAGTGTGTGTAAATCTACATGCCAGGATTTCTGCCACATTTTCACTGGAGTAAATGAATGCATGTAGTTTTAGGTACGGAGATATCAACTAAGCATATCTGATTATAGAATATGCTTAGTAGGCACTGATTTCAGCACTGATTTTTTAATCTCTGCGGTTTGCCGACAGAGGTTACTGCGTGCCCATGGATTTTGGATCCACTATGTTCATTTAAAGTTCCATGTTATTTTGGAAACGTTACCTACCGGGACATGTTTTTCCACTCCTACTCTAGCTGAGATAATATTTAACCATCTCTCTGACCTCACGTGCAACTTTCTTCAAATCAATCACCTTACTTTCTAATTCTTCCTACTTTCTTACTCATCTATATGTTACAACTTTGCCTTACCCTTCACTACCAATTATAATGTTCTAGTACATATTGTGTTGTCATTGCAAGTAGTATACTATTCTGATTCTAATGTTGTATTACCACGTGGTAATACACATTAGAATCAGAATATTTCACCAGTGGTCCCTATCTAGGCATTAAAGTAGTATACTATGCCATACTTTGTATTGTTGTTCCAATATTTTTACTGCTCTAATTGCCTCCTGCTTATGTTTGATCTATTCTCACTGTACACCGCCTTGAGTGAATTCCTTCAAAAAGGCGGTAAATAAATCCTAATAATAATAATAATAACACAAGACTCCTGAGGCAGGCGTTTTAATACAGAAACACAGCAGCTATGTCGAGTCTTTGAGTTATTTAATAAAGATCACCTTGTTGAACTGATGTCTCCCTTGGTCTTTTGGAAGAGCCCGTCTACCCCTACTCCTTGGACTTTTGTCTTGCTGGTGCACGTAGGGACTAAGTGTTCCTCCACTCTGTGTGGTTGTCTCCAGAATTTTCCCCAATATGAGCAAAAGATGACAATATCAAAATGTATGCCACAGTGAGTGTTAGCAGTAAATTTGAGAGAGTGAGATCATACTCCATATACCCTGATTTAGGTGTGAGGTTCATTACTGTTATGGCATCACAAAACTAATCTATTTGGAGATACTGCCGCAGACAGAAAGCAAGGTGACAGCTCTGTGTGATACTGCTTCAATTACCTTATGGTCAGAATACTAGAAATTTTAACGTAAGACCATTGAAGTTAAGACTTTAAAATATTTTGACACCAATGAGACTCCATTACCCAGTATATTGTGGCCTCAAGTATAAGACCACCTACGCATCCACCTTCCCCTATATTAGCGCTCATTTGTGGAATGGTCTACCTAAATTGGTAAAACTTACTCCTGATCACCCGACCTTCAAAAAACACCTCAAGACCTTTCTAATTGGAAAAGCTTACGCTCAAATCCCGCCTAAAATCTCTTACTTCTGAACTGTACCTGTCAAAGCGACATATTGATTACCACTACTCTTTCTCCTTGTCCCTTCTTTGCTATTACCCTTTCTCTCTTTAACTTCTATGAAATTGATTGTTTGCTGAATTGATGTATGTTTATATAGACTGTTGTAAGCCACATTGAGCCTGCCTGTGGGTGGGAAATTGTGGGATATAAATGCTATAAATAAATAAACACTATCCAGAGAGCCTGGGGACGGAGTGAGGATGGTCCTTGGAATTACCAGTTAGGTATATGAGAGATATTTGCATACTTTGTACTCTCAATATATGCTTGCTAACTGGGGGGCCTTTTTA
This sequence comes from Microcaecilia unicolor, assembly GCF_901765095.1. Lineage (NCBI taxonomy): Eukaryota > Metazoa > Chordata > Amphibia > Gymnophiona > Siphonopidae > Microcaecilia > Microcaecilia unicolor. The sequence goes on along the minus strand of NC_044034.1, from coordinate 297,534,064 downwards.
CTAAAAGGGTTGGTGCGCAGCAATGAGCTTACCCTGCACCAATCCAGAACTCTTGCCAGGCTACCACAGGAGCCTGGCGGTAGTTCCCACCCCCAGTGTGTATCATTCTTGGCGCTACAAAAATATTTTCTATTTTTATAGTGCTGTTGCTTACCCAGCAGTAATTGGGCAGTGCTGTATGCTGCCTGGTTACAGTTGGGTTAGCGCAGAGCCCTTACCACCACCTCAATGGGTGGTGGTAAGTGCTCCTCACCGAAATAGCCACATAGCCAGTGGTTCACTTACCACACGACCATTTCTTTTTCTGAAAAAAAAGACAGCCTTTTACCTGCTATGGTAAAAGGGGGTCTCAGCAAGTGTTTTTATCCAGATACTGGGCTGAATATTTCTGCTATTTGTATAGTATCAGCACTGACCTCTCTAGATATTCAGCTCTGGTACTAGCCAGATACCACCACTGACTATTACATTACATTACATTTGGGCTTATATCCCACTAACACCTTTTCACTTCTAAGCGGTTTACAAACATCTTAAAGGGGTGTAGAAATCAGTACATTCCTCTGAGAATTACATTGGATTGCTTTGGGGACAAGCAGGAATCTAATTATTATTATTACTAACATTTGTATAGCGCTACCAGACGCACGCAGCGCTGAACATCTGACATAGAGAGACAGTCCCTGCTGAATAGAGCTTACAATCTAAAAATAACACAGACAGACAAGACAATTAAGGGCGAGGGAAATACTGGGTGAGAAGGAACAAGGGGAGGTAATTGAGTAGTAGCTAGTATTCTCTAATAGAACAGTTCTAGCCAGATGGATCAAAAAATCATATGACCTTTTATTGGTAGCTCCAAATGCAGGAACATCTCTGGTCCTCCAAAGGTGACTGGGAATCAGGGTTACCATATGGCTCCAGAAAAAGGAGGACACATTGATCCAATCCGGGCCCTGCCTCCACAATGGAAGTAAAACCCAGACTGGCTCAACCCGTCCCCCTTTATAATACATATTTCCTAAATAAGAAAATTATTATCTTCTTTCGAAACATGAAATATGATTGTGAAGGAGAAAACGTTCCGGCAATGTCTTTCCAGAGTCTGGCTGCTTGAACAGCAAGAGATTTGTCAAAGAGCTAGTCTGACTTCCGTATTTTGAATGATTTGAAGTCTCTTAAGTAAGGTCTTTGTGCAGAACAAGTGCTATATCTGGATTTATTTCAGCTGTGGCAGCCGGCATTTAAAAAAATGTTCACTGCCCTGGCTGACCTGAAAGTTTGTGGAATTTAAAGACGAAGTACAAGGCCGGTTGAACTGAACCAAAAAAATATTTCACATGCACATTCCTACCCTATAGTCAGGTTTTTATGCTGTTCACAATGGATACACTGGTATATGAGAGATATTTGCATATTTTGTATTCTCAATATTGCAAATATATATCTCATCCATATACATTATGGGTAACCAGAAAACCCAACATAATGGTAGGTGTGTCAACCGTTAACTTATAGTTTAAAAAAAGGTGTGTTTTTCACATGGGCTTGAGCCTGTGAGGGTTTCACATAAAGGCTTCTCAGGATGGATTTGGAACCAAGAGACACAAAATGGAACCTATGAGCAATATAACCTTTGTTTGGGATGAGGGCATCTGATTCACTGTTGTAGGTTCTGCAGTGTTGTTGTAATCTTAATGTTAAGCTTGAAGCACACTACTAATGCTTGTACCATAATTTTGAGATTATGATTATGTGAATTCAAGAAAAAGATTGGGGAGGGGGAGGATAAGGGAGGCGGGATAGTGAGAAGTGAGAAAGAGCGGTTTTGGTAATTGTGATGCCATGACAGCTTGCTTTTCTGAAGCTTTGCCCTGCAGTTATATTTGACAGATTTCTGCCCAGTATTCTAAGGCATTAGGATTTTCTGACACCTGCACTGGGCATTGTTACCTCACTCCTTGCTCTGCGCTCTGGAGGAATAGGACAGCCATTGACAATATTCGGTATCTCTCTCTATGACACACCTTTGTATTGGGAGCTGCTGCATACAGTAATGCCCATGAGCTCTGACATGGCACAGAAGTGAATGTTAACAGTAATTTTTGTTTCATTTTGACATGTGGTGAACAATAACTACCCAGATCCTAAAGGTCCCGATAGGAAATGAAACAGAGAAGAGGCTTCTTGAATGGATCTCACTGCTTGAGTTCACTAAGCCTCAATTCTACTTTAAGCAGACTGATCTTAGGGAATTATATTGGCACCCAATTGCTTGGAGCATCAGATTTAAGGTAGTGGGTTTTAAAAAATATATGTTAGTCTAATAGATGTAGAATAGTAGAAATCTGTTCTTGTATCTTATGAGCCCATCCATTCTCTGAGGTCCTGTGGAAAGATTATGCTCTGTACCCTTCACTCAAGGAGCTATAGAGGGGCATAATTGAACGAAAACGCCTATCTCCATGGGCGTTTATCTCCAAGAACGGGTCCGTGAAGGGGCGGACCGAACCGTATTTTGGGAAAAAATAGACGCCCATGTTTTATTCAACAATGTGTGAGCTGGGCGTTTTTGTTTTTCAGCGATAATGGAAAATGAAAGCGCTCAGCTCAAAAACGAATAAATCCAAGGCATTTGTTCGTGGGAGGGGCCAGGATTCATAGTGCACTGGTCCCCCTCACATGCCAGGACATCAACCGGGCACCCTAGGGGGCACGTTTACAAAACCAAACAAAAAGGTAAAAGAGCTCCCAGGTGCATAGCACCCTTCCCTTGTGTGTTGAGCCCCCCAAATCCCCCTCAAAACCCACTGCCCACAAGTCTACACCATTACTATAGCCCTAAGGGGTGAAGGGGGGCACCTACATGTGGGTACAGTGGGTTTGGGGGGGTTGGACGACTAATAAGCATTAAGCAGCACAATTGTAACAGGTAGGGGGGATGGGCCTGGGTCCACCTGCCTGAAGTCCACTGCACCCCCTAACAACTGCTCCAGTGACCTGCATACTGCTGTCAGGGAGCTGGGTATGACATTTTAGGGTGAAAATAAAAAGTTGAGAAACTTCATTTTTTTGTGGTGGGAGGGGGTTAGTGACCACTGGGGGAGTCAGGGGAGGTCATCCCCGATTCCCTCCAGTGGTCATCTGGTCATTTAGGGCACTTTTTGGGGCCTTATTCATGAAAAAACAGGGTCCAGGAAAAGTGTCCTAAATTCTAGCTAAAAACGCATACTTTTTTCCCATTATCGGTGAAATGCGCCCATCTCTGTTCGGCAGATAACCACGCCCCAGTTCCACCTTCGCCACACCTCTGACACGCCCCCATCAACTTTGTCCGCATCCGCGACGGATTGCAGTTGAAAACGTCCAAAAATCGGCTTTCGATTATACCGCTTTATTCGTTTTTGTGAGATAAACGTCCATCTCCCGATTTAGGTCGGAACTTGGGCATTTTTCTCATTCGATTATAAGCAGGATAGTATATTTCTATAGCTTCCACAACAGGTCTAGAACATGCTGATTTTACAGTTCCATCAAGAAACAGATATTATGAGGTGTAAGCACTGAATAAGTTATATATAGAGTGGTCCTTTCACATAGGGGTGAGGGCGGCCCCAGAGGGGGAACACAAACAACAGAAATTAATCAAATACAGGGCAAAAAGCAAAATAGAAAACAGAAAAAAAGAACATTTGGGGAAATAGTAATGTCCCCAATTGTTCTTTATTGTAAGTCTTTGGATACTGAGCAGATGACTCCTTTTGTAGGTGCAATTGGGTCAGATAATTACCTTAATTAAAGCCTATAACCTATGGGTAATTAATTATCTGACCCTATGAAATATTCTTCTGGCTTCTAGGGTGGGCTCCTCCTCTTCGTCCTACTTCAGTGCTCCAGTCCCTCCCACTTCACTATATCCCAAGGGGTGGCTAAGAATTGCCTTGTGCAAAAGGCGGACTGAGCTACTGCCAGTTATCAACCTCATAATCATGGCAGAGGTCACCAATGTTTTCTCATCCTTATTCTCTATCAATGCAAAAGGGGTGAAGGTCAGAGTCAGTAGAACCAGGAGGCCACTTAAAATATCACAAATTTGGAGGTGGCAGCAGCATTGTCAGGACCTCCCTTGGCCCTGCTTCACCCTGTGCTTGGCCTGATATAAAGGTAATGAAGCAGTCAGCGAACTGCCAGGGACTTTTATTTCTGCCCTAGCCTGGGTCATGCTGCCCCTGCCCTGAGGGGTGGTCCTTGAGCATGTACCAGTTCAGAACGTAGCAGCCCAGAATAGGGTTGCCAACTGGATTTAGATTTGCCCGACAGGGTTGATGCAGTCCTGGGCTTACCCCAATGCATGCAGGGACTTGCAGCCTTGCTTTTCTTAGGGAAGCCAATGGGGAAATCAGAACTACAAGTTCCTGAATGCGAAGGGGTAAGCCCAGGACTGGATCAACCCTGTCATGCGAGTCTGGATTTGTTGGCAACCCTAACACAAGAGCATTTGAGTTGCACAAATGCTCTGTGCTACTAGGGGAACTCTGCAGTAGTAGAGATTACCTGAGTGCATTTTGCAGCCCAGGGCTCATGGTGCTACCTATAGAAGAAGGTCTCAGGTTAGAGGGAAGTGTTGTTCAGCTACTATAATGGCAGTTTTGTAACAGGCTACCCCACATGTATCCAGAACTGTCTTATAATGTTTTCTGGTTATATTACTATTATGCTTTATCATTATCATGTAACCCAAAATCCTTCTGTAATATCGAATGTCTATTCTCTTCTTATTTCCACTATTCATGATGTATTGTAAGCCACATTGAGCCTGGAAAGAGGTGGGGAAATGTGGGATGCAATAAATAAATAAATAAAATAAAAGTGTAGGTGCCTATTTCCCTCTATAGACTGCTAGCATAACCTGGTGTATATGTGATTATGCACTTATATGCATTAAGAGCTGGTGTGAATATTCAGGAAGTTACACGCCCACATTCTGCTTATGTGTCTGTCCACCTGTCTATGTGCTTAGGTGGAGTTTGGGCATTTACATTCTTGTGCCTATGCTAGTATTATAAACATTTATGCACAGAATCAGCAAGTGGCTCCTAACCACTACTCAATTCCCCTATCCTTGTTCCTTCTCACCCAGTACTTTCCTCGCCCTTAATTGTCTTGTCTGTCTGTATTTTTAGATTGTAAGCTCTATCGAGCAGGGACTGTCTCTCTGTGTCAGATGTTCAGCGCTGCGTGTGTCTGGTAGCGCTATACAAATGTTAATAATAATAATAATAAGTAAATGTTACTGCATACTGTTATATAAACAGATGATAAATATACCTCATCCATAGAGTATATCTTCTCACAGGCTTCGGCTACAATTACATCATACAATTATTCCAAAAAGCTATAAACAGAAAAGGAGAAACAGAAGTACAGCATACATAATGTAGAGAAGGTATCATACTAATATATCAAGTTTCTGATAAAACAAATTGCAATGTACTACAAGGCACCCAATTATACTGCTCATAAAAGGTCCTAGCAATAAGCCGATTAATGAAACATAAATTGCTGCTATGTTACAATGGATTTATAACATCCAGGAACACATCAGTGGGAGATCCATACATAAGAAAAAGAGACCTTTTAAACTGCTCCTTTCTAGTCAAGAACCATATACTAGAACTGGTTGAAGACACAAATAATAGTTTGGAAAGCTGAAGCCCCCAACTGACAACAACTGCAAAGTACAACTATCAGGGAAAGAATCAGATGAAAAACATAGAGAATACCTTTTTGAACCATCCAACCATGGAGAATGGCAGCAGAATAAAATCAGAGGTGTTTCTGTACTGGCAGCACTGCTACCTTTAATAGGATGCTGGACACAAGCCAAGCAGTAGGGTGACAGGGTTTGGTGGCATTTCATCACTGAGACACTTCATCACATGATACTTCATCACCATGGACATTTCATCATGCAACACTTCATCACATATGCAAGCTAAATGTTTTCAAACTATATGCATGGGAGAATAGTGTTTTCATCACCTGACACTTCATCGTGCACAAAAAAGCTTATTCTCCAGCAAGATTCCTATGTTCTGTAAACGATCACCGTAGTCCCAAATTTGCAAATTCAGAACCAACCAGAAACACATTTTTCTTTCTCTCACCTAATATCTGGAACATTCTCCCCCTTTCCCTCCACAGTAACACCTCCTTTAAAAATTTTAAAACCGAAACAAACCTAAAACTTGACTTTTCATGCAGGCGTTCAGAGTACCAGATACATAAGATTTACTAGTTATCCTTTTTTTCCCTGTGTTTTCCCATTGCTACTTATGATGTTTTTATTTCCCCTTTCCCCAGTCCCCCTTCCCAACCTGATTGTCTCCTGTTCCTTTCTAAGTGTGAGTGATTTTGCTTTCCTATCTAACAATGGAGATCTTTTCCTTTTTCCTGCAAATTCAGTTTGGGCGGTATAGAAAGCACCCATAAACTATAAACTACTCAAATTATATGCATGGAAAATTTGTGAGGTAAATTGGGCAAAGCTATTTACATTTAAAATAGCACATATCACAATGAATAATGCACAATGAATATACAGGAAAACCACAACAATTAATCACTGGCAGATACACAGCACAGATCACGGTTGGATATGGGAACAGGGTGAGGGGAGGAAGTGAGGTAGCATCATGTAGCTGTAAGTTTTCTGTACGTATAATTTGAGTGCATTTATCTTGAATACATGATGAAGTATCATGTGATGAAATGTCTACAGTAGTGAATTGTCACGTGAAGTGGAAGGTTAAGGTGATGAAAACGCAATTCTGTGCCTAAATATGAGTCTCATGAACATTTTATGTGTAAGAAGTTTTAGAAAGACTCATATTTAGGCACAAATGAACAGGCGTGGGTGTGTGCTGGCATGCTATCTCTCCCCATTTATATGTGATGAAGCATTGCATGATGAAATATCCATGATGATAAAGTGTCACAGTAATGAAGTATCAAGTGATAAAGTGTTGGTACACTGGCTGACAGATGGGAGATGATGGGGAAGGAAGATGCTGGCTTAGGGATGGGCAAAGATTTTGGAGGGGGTGGGGTGGGGTGAAAATAAGGGAGGTAACTGTGGACATAATGGGAGGGAGGAGGGAGTAGGGACACAAAGAGAGATACTGGACCCTGTGGAGAGTAGAAAGACAGAGGGGAGTTGATTCGGGAGGAGGCTAGAAAGACAGATGGTGAACATGGAAAGGGAGGAGTAAAGAGAGACAAGGGGAGGATGCTGGATGGGGGAATGGAGAGCAGGGAGGTGCTGGAGAAAAATTGTGGGGAGAGGGAGAGGATTTGCTGCATCAGGGAAGGATGGATGCTGGATTGGGATTGGGAAGCGAGGGGGTAGTGGAACAGGATGGAGGAAGATGCTGACTTAGAGGGAAGAGAGAGGATATGCTGGATTGGGTAGGGAGGAACAAGGGACATGGGGGTATAGGGACAGAGAAAGAAGATGCTGGATGTGGAGGTTAGAGTGTGACAGGAAATACTGCACATGAGGTGAGTAGGAAGATAGAGAAGAGATGCTGGATATGGAGGTAGTCAGAAGATAAAGGGGAGATACTGGACATTTGAGGGGAATAGGGACAGAAAGGGTGATGCTGGATGGCAGAAGAATAGAGAGAAAGGGGAGATGCTGACAGAGGGAAGAGGGAGTGAGAAACAGAGGGCTGGGGTGTAGGGTGACAGAGAAATTCTGGATGGAAGTGAAAAGAGAGAGAATTGAGATGCTGCAAGGGGGGGGGGGGGAAACTGGGCAGAGGAGGAAAAAAGAGAGAGGTGTGGTGCATAGATCAGACAGAAAAAAGATGGTGCTGAACAGAGGGGAGGAGAGAGAGAGTGGGAGTGTTAGCACAAAAAAAAGGGACTCAAACAATGAGGAATGGGAGGGCTGGGATGTGGGAGATAGAAAGCTGTAGGTAGATGCAGTAAAAAGATGAAGATTTAAGACTGGTTAGAAAGAATGAATGAAATCTGAGCAGATAGAGAAGCAGAAAAATAAATGGAAGAAAGCTGAAAAAGAAAGATCGAAATCAAAAAGTGGATATAAGAGAGGAAGTGAAGAAAGACAGGAAGGGAGAGAAGAAGTGGGAATATTATGCTCATGTGTGGAGTTTTAATTGATAGAAATCAAGGCATGAAGTATATTATTTCCTCCACCAAAGAGCCTTGGAGATTATTTTCTCCTCTCCTCACAGACAAGAATCCCAGGATTCATTTCATTTTTGTGAGTGAGCCAGGACTACACACACAGAGAAAGTTTGCTAAATCTGTCCTGAGGATCTCCAAAGCCATTCAGGTTTTTAGGATATCCGCAATGAATATGTATGGCATAAATCTGTAAATTCTGCATCCGCAATACAATCAGATTTATCTCATGGAAATTCATTGTAAATATCCTGAAAACCAGACTGGCTCTGGGGTCCCCATGACAGGTTTGGAAAGCTCTGTTTTAGCACATTTGGTTCAAAGTGCTATATTAGGCTGAAGGGGCTTCATGGCCATTTTTCCAGTCTACTGTGTTGATGTTTTAATTGTAACAAAAGGTGACGCTTTATCTGATGTATAATCTATTTCAATGAACTTCAGCTCTGAAAGGCACTAATAGAACCTTGAGTGTCTGAAATTGTACAAACTCTGTCCAGAATATGGGCTAGCACATGTCCATCATTAAAGGAGGGAACACGTTATCAGCAACGTTTTTTCTGCATTATTCCCATCCTCTGTTCTTGCCTCATAGTGGACAGAAACCATTTTTACCATTTAGGGGACAATAATCAAAAGATTCACCACAAGTAAATGTGTTTCATCACACACAAATGGGGTTTGAAAATTGCTTGTCCTATCCTGGGAACCTATTAGTCCCTTCTCTACCTGTCTCTGAGCTCAGCCCCTCTTTTCTTCTTTATCCTGACTCCTTGCTTCTGTCTCAATTTGTCTCCCCCTCTTCAGATACTGTCGATTTATTTACTGCCTGTATATGATGCTAGTCTATTCAACTGTTTGTTGCAGACTCTGCTTTAATGGATCTGAATAAGTACATAAGTACATAAGTATTGCCATACTGGGAAAGACCAAAGGTCCATCAAGCCCAGCATCCTGTTTCCAACAGTGGCCAATCCAGGTCACAAATACCTGGCAAGATCCCAAAAAAGTACAAAACATTCTATATTGCTTATCCCAGAAACAGTGGATTTTCCCCAAGTCCATTTAATAATGGTCTATGGACTTTTCCTTTAGGAAGCAGTCCAAACCTTTTTAAAACTCTGCTAAGCTAACCACCTTTACCACATTCTTTGGCAACTAATTCCAGAGTTTAATTACACGTTGAGTGAAGAAAAGTTTTCTCTGATTCGTTTTAAATTTACTACATTGTTGCTTCATCGCATGCCCCCTAGTCCTAGTGTTTTTGGAAAGCGTAAACAGGCGCTTCACATCTTTGCCAGCATGTTCTTTTCCCACTCACCAGGTTGGTAACACTCTTGATCTGGTGTTCTCTTGAAATTCAGATGCACTTAATTTCTCATGATTCTCTTCCATATCACTTTCCTCAACTGATCACTATCTAATTTCTTTTTCTCTTTCTGTTCCTAAACTTCCTTCCCCTCTTCTTGACTCTCATACTAATCCTACCTGCCCAAACTATGTTGACCTTTCTACATTGACGCTGATGACATTCTTCTCATCTACTCAACTACTCATACTTTGCCCAATCTTACTCCACTTCAGGCATGTCTAGAAGCACTTGTTGAATGGCTTTCATCACATAAGCTTGTACTCAACCCAGCAAAATCTCTCACTGCTTGGATCACGTGCTTTAACCCAGCACCCTCTCTCATTCCTATTCTTTTCCAAAGACTCATCCCAGCAGTTACTACTTTCCATTACCTTGGCATCATTTTTGATTCCTAACTGACTTTCTTTCCACAAATTGCCCACTTTTGGCTTTCTAACTCTTTGGCAACGCAGATCCATTCAGAGTTACATTAACTCTACTTTCCTTACTCCAGTCCTCACTTAGCCTGGACTCAAGCAGCATCTTGCTCCCATTGTGGTCTTGCCACTTTTATTTGAGCAAGTGACAATAACTCCAGAGGCCTCTGCCACCCAATCTCTTCATCATGTGTCCTTCTGTCTGCCCCACTCATGGGGCAGGGTGGGCCCAAAATGGTTGAATTACTGCCCCTAGGGGTAGGTATGCCATATTGTGCAGTGCACCACACAGTATAAAATTTTCTTACTAGATGTGCCCTGAAACACCTATCCATCTGATGCCTGGAACAGCCACTCCATTCATCACCCCCTAGTCCTGTCCCTGCCACAGCAGCTGGAGATGATGTGCAATTAAGCTCAACTCCTGCTACTGAGTGGGGAGGATAATTGAGAGGGTTGATAATGTGTCATGCTCCAGATCAGCTCCACCACAGAGAACAGAGAGAGCTTGATGTTCCTTTATGACACAGGTTGCATCTAAGAGACTAGTAAGACTAAGGCTGCTACTGACTACCTTTAAACTAAGAGGGGCATGCAGGAAATTGCCAGCTATGAAGCCTGAGGTTGTTGCACTTCTCTTAGATCTGAAATGGACACATGGGAAGCTGCTGACCATGAAGCACTACATTCTAGATGATTGCCATCAGAGCTGAGCTGGAAATGTGGGAATAGATGATCATTGAACTTGAAGCTCCCACTGCCTACTTTCAGATCTGAGATGGACGTGCAAGGAGATGTTGACTATCCTCAGACTTTAGAAGGATATATAGGAAGCTGTTGACCCTAAGTTCTGAGGCTCTCACTGACTGGATACACAGGAAGCCATTGATCATGTAAACTGAGATGACAACTGACTGTTCTCAGATCTGAGATGGACAAGTTGGAAGCCGCTGCAACAAGGCTCTGCTTCAGGTTATTGGCTCAACTTCATGTCAACAGGCTGATCTACTCTCGTTTTCACATTATGTTTTTCTGTGAATTTAGAGAAGCGAAGTAGGGTGGGTAGATAGATATGTTGGGGTGGAACCAAGGGTGACCTGGCTGGGCATGTGAAATGGAGTTTGTTGGAAAAGCAGCTTGTGCTCTGAAGACACTAAAGGAAGGAACAGCCAACTATTGTGACCTCCATGACAACATATCATCATCACATGTGAAGACATTCTTGGGAAGAATGTATATCATCATCACATGTGCAGACATTCTGGGGGGGGGGGGGGGATGTTAAAAAGCCACTACTGTGAGTAAAATTCCATTAACAATAGAAATGGGCTTTGTAAAATTGCCCACCTTACATGCAGATAAACAGAAGTGTTTAATGCATTTTTGTGTGTATTTTTACTTGCTGTTGGAGGGATTCATGAGGTAGAGTTGTTCAGATGTTTACAACTGCATGCTTACTTTCGAACTTTCAAAAGCATGCACGTTTTTAGCCAGAAAGACATCTGTAAAGTTAGCAGGTGTGTGTACTTTTCTTGATATAATCTTCAGAGTGAAAGTTGTTAGGGGTCTGTTCCTCTCCCTCCCTCCAATACCTAGTCCATCTCCCTCACTTTTTCCCCCATTCACTCTTCTCTCCCTCAGTCCCCAGTTCTCCTTCTCTTCACCCTATTCCTCCACAATATCGTTCACCTCCTCTACCTCCAGTCCTCTCTTTCCCAATACCCTGTCTATTATACCTCTCCATCCTGTGTCTTCTTTCCCTTTCTTCACCTTCCCACTGTCCTGGGTCCTCACTCCCTCAATACTACTCTATTCTCCCAATTCTCCTTGCCCCTCCATGTAAGATCTTTTCTCCCTATCCTTAATAACTGTAATACCTGGTCCTTCATTCTGCATTCTTTCTGCTTTTCCTTCATTCTTTGTTATCTCTCTCTCTCGTTTTTGCTCTCATTCTGTTTCCTAAACCAGGTTCAATTTCCCCTCTCATCAACCCACAATATAGCTTCCCCTCCCCCTAAAACTAACCCAGCATCCTGACTGATCCCTAGCATCCCCAGTCTGGCCTGGACTGACCTTACAACCCTTTTCCCCATGATGGGTGGTTACCATACTTGCGGCCTCTGTTGTACAAAAGCACTCTTGCAGTATAAGCTACAGGAACTATGAAGCATGATTGACCCAGTGGGGTACAGCAGGCACTGATCCTCTTGCAGACCAGTGGGGGGGAGGGGGTGGATTGGGAAGGGAAGACAAGGAGGTTGGATTAACAAGAGATGGCATGAGCCTATCTTGCTCATTATATGGGCTGAAGCTAGTGGGCGGAGGTTGCCACCATCTTTGTTTATCCAACAGTATAGCAAATGCCATTGAGATCAGTAGCAATTATATATATAGTTTATTTTTTTTTTTTGTTACATTTGTACCCCGCGCTTTCCCACTCATGGCAGGCTCAATGCGGCTTACATGGGGCAATGGAGGGTTAAGTGACTTGCCCAGAGTCACAAGGAGCTGCCTGTGCCTGAAGTGGGAATTGAACTCAGTTCCTCAGGACCAAAGTCCACCAACCTAACCACTAGGCTACTCCTCCATTCCTAGCCTCATTGATTAAGATTATATTCTTGATTTTCCTAATTTTTGTATTTTTCCTTTCAATTTGTTCTTTATTCTCCCCTTGATGTGGGTTAAAATTATTTCTATTTCTTTCTATTGTTATTGCCTACCTCATTGAGGATTTTTTTTTCTTTGTAATTACTTAGGGCCCTGTTTACTAAGGTGTGCTAGTGTTTTTAGCATGTGCTAAAAATTAGCGCACACTAACCATGTAAATGCCCATAATATTATGGGCATCTACACGGTTAGCGCACTCTAATGCTTAGCATGTGCTAAAAATGCTAGCAAGCCTCTAGTGCGGTTAAGTTAACAGAGCCTTTAATGTTTGAATTTGAACATGTATATTTTAAAACTTCAATTAAAAAAAAAATAGAAAAGAATACAACGGCAAACTATGTTTTGCATTCTCTCTATAAGGAGGGGATCATGGGAGGGATGTAAGGGGAGTTGGGGGGTTTGGGGAGTCTTTGAGGGGTCTGTGAAGGGGGGAAACAAACAAGTTGCTGCCCACACCATCCCTGTCGCCAAGCTAGGCCAGGCTGCAGGGGGACCCACATCCCCCTGCAGCCCGTCCCGGCTCAGTGACAGCAGCAGCAGCAAGGGCAGGAGCTCCTTTGCTTTTCACCCTTCACAGACCCCTCAAAGACTTCCCAACCCCCCAACTCCCCTTACATCCCTCCTCCCCGATCCCCTCCTACCAGAGAGAATGCAAAATCTAGTTTGCTATTGTTTTCAATGGTGTTTGCTATAGTATTAGACAAACAAAGATGGCTGCTGCTGGTAGAACCGATTCACCTTTTTGACATCATGCCATCTCCTGTTAATCCAACTGTCTTGGGGAAGACAGAACAGAACAAACCTTACTAGAGATCAACTGAGGTGGGGCAAATGGGGGACAGCATGTTGTACTAGGGATTGAGAGAAAATTATACTAATGCAAGAAATCAGTTCTTTCATATGCTCACACACTTCTCATTTCCTGGCTGGTTATACTCTTCCTGTGCTTGGTGTTGCATGTGTTCTGCACACAAGGGCTTCTAAAGATGAATCAAATAATTCTCGCACCTTTCATTACTGCCCACAAGCTCTCCCAACAAAGCTGAATTATTCACATTTTCCAGTTCTGACACAGCTGACGTGGCTGAGAGTATGTGTGTTGGGGGCAGAGAGTTATGTTAGACCTGTAAACTGACCCAGCTGTAATTGATACAAGAGCCAACCCTGAGGCAGGAGACCTTGGTTAATTCATGGTCTCCCTCACTCGAAGGACCCGGTACAGAGCAAGGACAAGTGCACTCCCACAGTATTTCACAAGAAGCCGTGCAGTGCAGCTCCTCTTTTACAGATTAATGGCACCTCATGCACAAGGCAGATTTAATACATTAGCTCTTAAAGGAACCATTACCTCAACAAGTCAGAAATATTCCTGAAGTGCCCTGAATCTGGATTACTTCTTATCTGTCACAAGCAGTATTTATCTGCCTGGATAACGATAAAAGGATTAAAATGTAGTTATCTGAAGAGTAATGCTATAACTGGACACCTACATTCATGCGTCTCTTTCGCTTCCTTCTAGGAGAGGGCGAGCGACTTTGAGAAGTAGAAGAGGTCGACGACGTCGACGAAGTATCACTTACGTTGGGTTGAAGCGAAGCCTCCGCTGGTCTGAGCGTGGCAGTGACTGAATCCGCTGTCAGCTCCTTTCTCCCTTGACATCCATCCTGTAGGGTCCAAGCAGTACTGACATTGGCGCCGTAAGAAGCGTCCGATTTTGACTGCAAATCGGAAATACCCTGGTCCTGTCCCCCGGGCAAAGAAGCAGGGGGGGGGAAAACAGAATCTGCAGGTGCAGGGATTGGTGGAATGGATGAAATCTCCAGCTTCACTATATATTTTGTCTTTGCCTTTTTCTTCATCGAGGTAGAAGTGTCAGAAAAGGCCTTAGAACGGAAAGGGTCTTTTCATTTGAGCAGCCGAATCTGTAAAGATTTCTCCGACATCTTTTGACAGTCAGGCCAGTCTTCCGGTGTATGTTGCTATCCAAGACAGCAAAGATATTTTATATGGTGATCATCTGACATCTTTTTATTACAGGAACCGCAGTCTTTAAATCTCAACTTTTGAGATATAACTGAAAGAATTTTATTTTACTTTATTTTTTTTTAACTAATACGAACTAAAAGATCAAAGAAAACCAAAATAATCTTAGATTAATTAGACACTAGTTATGAGGAGAATGAAAAGTGCAGCGGGTCGTAACTAAACTGCAGACAAAATAAAACTGAGTTGACAGGGGGTGTGTATGATATTTATACTGTATTACAGAGGTGGGAATGTTAGGGCATGCGCAGAGAGATCTTTAGAGTTTGAGGTGCTATTGGAAAGCCTGGTCAGTAACGTCATCCAGACGTCACTTCAGCTGTGTGGCTAGATGATCACACTGTCCATGGAACACAGTACGGCCCCCGATCTTTTTTCTCTGTTTTTGCCACCACTGCTGAAACAGCAGCAGCAATGGCGGCCGTGGAAGGGGGGTATTGGGTGAGAGTGGGGAGAAGCTGTTGCATACACCCTGCTCCATTGAGATTTTTTGGGGTGCCATGGCACCCGTAACTCCCCCCCCCCCCCCCCCATTCTGACACCTATGCACTGCTTAAAATATAGAAACCAGGGATTAGGGTTAAAAATGGCCAGTTTTCTCAGTGGAGGAAAGTGAATAGTGAAGTGCTACAGGGATTTGTACTGTGACTGGTGTTTTTTTTTTTTAACATATTTAAAAATGATCTGGAAATGGGAATGACAAGTGAGGTGATAAGATTTGCAGATGACAGAAAATGAATCACATTTGGCATTTTCAATATGATGTCTAAATCCGATTTTGGATATTTGCAAAAAACATCCAAAAATCCAGTGTCAAACATGGTCATTTTCGAACCAGAAAAATGTATATCTGTTGGGTTTAAAAATCACCCTATTTTAGATGTTTTTGTGCTCAGTGTGTCTTTCTTTAAGGACAATTTTCAAATGAAAAAAAAATGTCCAAGGGAAAAATGCACAAAAACAAGCCATTGGGATATCTGGGGACCAGCAGTCTTACTAGACTGCCCACACAGACATTTCATCAGAGCAGTGGGGCAGCCTAGGGGGCACTGTAGTGAACTTGATTTAAAAGGTCCCAGATACAGTACACATCATATCATAACCCTTTTATATTGTATGGTGAGCCCTCCAGGAAAAGCAAAAACTACAATACCCCTTATGCCTACAGCTGTTACCTATATATGGGTTCTGTAGGTATTTTATGGTTTTTCAGGTGCTCACATTTTCCACCACAAGTGTACCAGTTAGAGTGGGATATAGGCCTGGCTCCCCTTCTCTAAAGTCCGCTGCACCGACCACTAGGCTATTCCAGGGACCTGCTTGCAGCTCTAAGAAGAATGGCCATTATATCTGCAGCAGTCATAGAGCTTGGTATGCATTGTCATTTTCATTTCTTAGGGGTTGGGAGGGGGGTCAGTGACCAATGGGAGATTAAGGGGGGAATTAGCCTTTATCTCTCCAGTCATCATCTGTTCAGTTTGGACACTTAGTCATTATTGAAACAGGTCTAGCCAAAAACATCCTTTTTTTGCCCTGGATGTTTTTACAATGTTCCATTATTGCAGAAAAATGTCCCGCTCATAAGCCCACCCAAAACACACCTTCAACATGCCCCCTTGAGATTTAAAGAAACTGCATAGAAAAACATTTTAAAAATGAGTTTAGAATCTGCTGCTTTGTACCGTTTTTTGGACATTTCTCTGTTTTGAAAATGAACACCTTAATGTGCACAAGTGCAAACTGAGGCACATTGGGAAGAATAACCCAAATTATAGCTATATAATCTAGGTTCCACATAAGGAGTCACCACCCAGGAAAAACATCTAGATGCTTTCATGGACAATATATTGAAATCTTCTGCTTAGTTTGTGGTGGTGATCAAAAACACAACAGAATGTTAGGCATTATTAGGAAAGGAATAGAGAATTCAACAAAGATCATCATGGTGTGACCACATCTTGAGTATTGTGTGCAGTTTTGGTCACCCCCATCTCAAAAAAGATATAGCAGAACTGGATAAAGTACAGAGAAAGGCAACCAAAATGATAAAAGGGATGGAATCACTCCTCTATGAGAAAAGGCTGAAGAGTTTAGGGATAGTCAGTTTGGAGAAGTTATGTTTGAGGGGAGACATGATAGTGGTTTATAAAAATCTTGAGTGGAGTTCAACATTTAAATGCAAATACATTTTTTACTGTTTCAAAAAGTGCTTTTGCTTTTTGCCTTCTGATTTTTTATATGGTTGGCGTTCCTTCTGAGTACTTTGGTTATATTGCTATTTTATTTATTATGTACCCCCCCCCCCCCCTTTAATGGTTGCTCTTAAGCAGTTTGTCAAATAAAATAACCTTGAAACTTAAACCTTGTACGAAGATCAGGGGAAACATCTTGAAGTTACGAAGTAGTACAATTAGTTCAAAGAGCTTTTTATTGAGTAGAATCTCAGCATATTTTTCCAATTAGCAAAACTTTACATAACTAACATCAAACTGCTGAATAAATCCAACAATACTATTCCAAACCACACATCATTTAAGCTATTCTCCCCTCCTTCCCAACAATTCCCACCCCCACCCCACTCACAACTCCTGTGTGTCTACACTAAACTCCTACAGGACTCACTCCGTCATTTATTAACCAGAACCAACTAAATCTTTTGCTCAAGCACCCCTTGCACTATAACATGCTACAAAGTAGTACATTTAAAACAAATAAGAGAAAATATTTTGTCACTTAGGGGGAGATTCTATATATGGCACCTAAAAAATCTAAGCATGTTCTATAATCAGCACCTAGACTTAGCCGCCAATAATAGAATACGCTTATTTGATATCTCAGCGCTTAAAACTACACGCATCCATTTACACCAATGAAAATGTGGTGCAAATCCCGGCATGTAGATTTACGTGCACTGGGCCATATTCTATAACTATGTGTGTAAATTTTGTAATGCCCATGAAACGCCCATGACCACGCCCCTTTTTGCCTACGCACATTAGAAGTTCAGCACACTTCGTTACAGAATATGCTTAGTGAGTTGTGCATGTAAATTCCAATCAGTGCCAATTAGTACTCATTATTGCTTGTTAAGTGCTGTTATCAGCGCTCCTGAGCTTGTTAAGTTGTGTGCATTGTTATTGAATCCACGCCAACTTTGGCAAAGATCTCTAGGCGCGCTATATGAAATCCAGGGGTTAATGCATAATTTAGCTCTGGAATTTGTTGCCAAAGAATGTGGTAAAAGCAGTTAGTGCAGCTGGATTTAAAAACATTTTAGACATGTTCCTGGAGAAAAAGTCCATAAATCATTAAGGCAGACATGGGAAATGCCACCACTTTTTGGGATCCTGCCAGGTACTTGTGACCTGGATTGGCCACTGTGGGAAGCACGATACTGGGCTTGATGGACCCTTAGTCTGACCCAGTATAGCAATATGTATATACTTATGAATAATCCCCCCGGATTCTATATAGTGTGCCTAGAGATCCACATGGAAATCCAAGCATTTTCTGTACCTATGGATGTAACTTAATTAATTAATTAATTAATTAATTTATTTAACACATTTATATCCCACATTATCCCACTTAGTTGCAGGCTCAATGTGGCTTACACAATACCATAGAGGTAGGCTCCAGTTCAATAATACAAATACATAGTACAGTAGTAAACATGGAACAGACATCAGTATAAAACAACAAAGAAATAAAGAGGGGGTGGTAATAGAACTCTAGTACGGTCCATATTTTGCTGTGTCGCAGGAAGTTAATTTGCATCAGGAGGGTAGGCCTTCTTAAACAAGTTGGTTTTCAGTAGTTTCCTGAATTAAGATGGTTATGGATAGATCTCACGGTTTTAGGCAAAGCGTTCCACAGTTGTGTACTTATGTAAGAAAAGCTGGATGCATAAATTGATTTGTATCTAAGTCCATTGCATTCTGGATAATGCAGATTTAAATAAGTTCGGGCTAGGCTGGTACTATTTCTGGGTGGTAATTTTATGAGGTCCAACATATTTATCCAGGAACTTAACCATAAATAATCCTGTGGACAAGAGTGCAAACCTTGATGGCAATACGTTCCTTGGTGGGAAGCCAATGCAGTTTTTCGTGACGGGGTTTGGCACTTTTAAAATTTTGGTTTTCTGAATATCAGTCTGGCTGCTGTGTTCTGTGCAGTCTGAAGTTTCTTTGTTAGTTGTTCTTTGCAACTTAAGAAGCCAATCAACGTTGTTAACAGCACTTAACAAGCAATAAATTAGACTAACTGGCAATAATTAGAATTTACACGCATAATTCCCTAAGCATATTCTGTAACACACTGCACCTAAATTTTAAGGTGTGCAGGCAAAAAGGGGCATGGTTATTGGCGGGGAAATGGGCATTTCATGGGCGATTCAAAATTTATGCATGTTGATATAGAATATGGCCTTCTGCACCTAAATCTATGCACTGGGATTTACGCCACATTTTCATTGGTGGAGTGGAGGCATGCAGTTTTAGGTGCTAGGATATCAACTGTTCATAAAATCATCTACGGAGATGCCCCGACCTACATGCTTGACCTAGTGAACCTACAATCCAGAAACGCAAAAAAATCTTCCCGCACCTTTCTCAACCTACACTTCCCCAGTTGTAAAGGATTAAAATACAAACTATCTCACGTGACCAGCTTTTCTTATATGGGCATTCTTATATGGGTGAATATGAAACAAAAAAGTGAGGAGAATGGATGAGGATACCAACTGTTTTATATTTATTCACTTAAAAAATTCACTTAAAAAATTACATGTGCATAAACAGCGACCCGACACGGCCGTGTTTCGGCACAATGGCCTGCTTCAGGGGTCTTTATAACCTTGAATGATGTAGTTTAGAATGTTTGTTCCAAGGGAAATAACAGGAAACAAATCTCTCTGGTCTCCTCTCTTCAAAAATAATATATATGAGATATATATATTTTTTTAAAAAACGAGCATCTAAATACTCCTCTCCTAAGAGTTATCGGCAAATTGTGAAAAAGCTTTCACAATTTTTCACAATTTGCCGATAACTCTTAGGAGAGGAGTATTTAGATGCTCGTTTTTAAAAAAATATATATATCTCATATATATTATTTTTGAAGAGAGGAGACCAGAGAGATTTGTTTCCTGTTATTTCCCTTGGAACAAACATTCTAAACTACATCATTCAAGGTTATAAAGACCCCTGAAGCAGGCCATTGTGCCGAAACACGGCCGTGTCGGGTCGCTGTTTATGCACATGTAATTTTTTAAGTGAATTTTTTAAGTGAATAAATATAAAACAGTTGGTATCCTCATCCATTCTCCTCACTTTTTTGTTTCATCTTCACGGTGTCGTGAGGATTTTTTACCTCCTTTTTTGCCTTCGCATTCTTATATGGGCACATAGCTGTGGAATGCACTTCCAACTCACCTGAGAACGATCAATGAATTAACTTCCGCAAATCTCTGAAGACTTACCTCTTTGACAAAGCCTATCACGAGAACCCATAGCTAACCATAACACAACACCTTTCCAACTTTAAGCAGAATGTATCTCTCCACATCTACTTGATCAAATCCTTTTGTCTTCCTTGACTTCTTTGTAACACCAAATGTATACTTCATCCTGTATGGCGATGCCACAACAGGTCTTTGTAAGCCACATTGAGCCTGCAAATAGGTGGGAAAATGTGGGATACAAGTGAAATAAATAAATAAATAAACAAACTAAGCATATTCTACACACTGTGCCTAAATCTAGACACTACTTATAGAATACGCTTAGGTGGATTTTCTAAGCGCCATATAGAATCTGGTCCATGGTGCGCAAATCTGGTTGTTCCATCTCAAAAAGGATGCAATGCAACTAGAAAAGGTTCAGAAAAGGGTGACAGAATGACAAAGGAGATGAAACACCTCCCTTATGAAGAGAAGATAAACAAGTCAGAGCTTTTCAGCTAGGAGACAACTCAGAGGAGATAACGATCATAAAATCATGACTGGGGTGGAATAATTAAATAGGGAATGGTTGTTTAACTTGTTGACACAAAAACAAGAGGACACTCCATGAAGCCAATGACCAGAGGATTGAAAGCAAATTGTAGAAAGATTTTTTTTTCATGCAACACATAATAAGCTCTGTAATCTGATGCTGGATAATATGATCAAGGTGACCGATATAGCAGGATTTAAAAGAGAATTGAACAAGTTCCTGGATGAAAAATCCATAAAAAGTATTAGCTAGGTAGACTTGTGGGAAGAATTGTTCATCTTGGAAAATGAATTATGGAAAATAGATCTACCTTTTGGGATCTGCCAGATATACGTGATTATGATTTATCATTAGGATCTCATGCCCCTTTCAACAACCCCCCCCCCAATAAATTAACTAGATGTAAAATGAATGAAAGAATAAAAAACAGCTTAATTTATATAAAGAAAAATACAGATTTATATTGATAAATGCAATCCATTTAATTTATGCAAATGTGCCACATAACAGCTGTAGATTTTGATAACATTTGCTGCAGAATCTTAAGAAATCTGCTGTAGGAAATCAAGACCTCTGAGTATAGGGATTTGAATCTTAGGAATTCCTACTGTATAATAAGTATAGAAATCAATACCCAATAAATAATAAGTATAGACATTTTGGGTGGCAATTCTATAAGTGGAATCCCCTTTTAGGTGCTCCAATCCTGCACAGTTAAAGCCTATTTAATAACAGCATCTGATGCCCAGATATCATTCTAGAATACTGGCATTACCGGGCATTCGCATGCCTTACATTTAGGGGGACACAGTTCCACCAGTCATAGCCCTGGCATAACTGCAGGTGCCTAAGGGGTCCTTTTACTAAGCAGCAGTAAAAAGTGGCCTGCAGTGTTGTAGGCGTGTGAAATTGGTGCGCACCTGGGGAAAAGGGGCTTTTTTAATGGGGGCAGTAAATGGATGTGCGCGCTAAAATTAAAAGTAGCGCATTAGTGCTACCCATTGACCTAGCGGTAAGGGCTCACGCGCTACTCATGCAGTAATCAGGCAGCAAGCGCCAATGTGGCCGTGCTGCCGATTACTGCCAGGAACGCCCCCCCCCCCCCATGGTAGAAAATAGAAAATTATTTTCTACTGTGGGAAACAGCATGCCTCAACTTTGAAACTACCGCAAGACGCTCGCTGTATCCCTGAGGTAGTGACGATTTGGCGCACGTTACCCATGCGTTAGCCCTACTGTGCTTAGTAAAAGGACCCCTAAGTGTGGTAGGAATGTGCGTAAGAGTATTCTGTAAGTTAAATGTGTTACTGGGAGCCACGACTCCTTGCAGTTGGCACTATCGCATACACGCCCTTACAGAACAGTGCTTATGTAAATGCTACGTTTCTCTGCACATGCACAGAAAGTAGCACCTAGTTACAGAATTGCCATTCGTGTTCCTGGGAGCCTCTGCTGTACAAGTGCAGAGATTCATTTCCCAACACCTTTGCTGTCTGCATGCAGAAATTTGGCTCCCCAAAGTTTCTACTTCTTAATAAGCAGAGAGATTGGGCTCCTGGGAGCTTCCTGTTATGTAACATGCATAGCAGTTTTGCTCCCAGGAGTTTCTGCTGGATAATAAGTATGGGAATTTATGCTCTCTTGAAGCCTTGATTCAAAGATTATTTTACAATACCTTTAGCCACCTTTCCTCTTCTATCTCCGGCTCTGCCACTTCTTGCAGGTTTCTTGTTCTCTCAGGTGCAACAACCT
The DNA here is from genome assembly GCF_901765095.1 of Microcaecilia unicolor. Taxonomy (NCBI): domain Eukaryota; kingdom Metazoa; phylum Chordata; class Amphibia; order Gymnophiona; family Siphonopidae; genus Microcaecilia; species Microcaecilia unicolor. The sequence goes on along the minus strand of NC_044034.1, from coordinate 297,511,613 downwards.
GGATACTAACGCACTGTAAACGTAAATGAGATGATGGGAGCAGAACGCACTTTAGCCAGGTCTAATTACAATCCAGTAGGATTACCTTTAGCTTTTTCTTGGCAGCCAAACAGGCCCCATTGTAGTGAGGAGGATTACATCAGCTCTGAAATAATCAGTCGCTATTGTTGTAATTGCACCAAGTTAAATTACTGCAGGGCCCAAGAAATCAGAGCACTTTTCACGGGATAATGCAGACCAGCTGGGATTGCTTTCCTTCAACAGCTGTATGTGAATGCTAACTGCAGTCACATAACACCTGCCATCAGAAAACTTGGGCAGGACCTGGTTACTACTACCATGGCCTTCATCCCTCTGGCCACTGAAGGTATTCCTAAGGGCCACTAGTAACAGTGATCATGATTAATAAGAGTAGCCAGAAGGCTCTGGATTATAGGAAGGTCCCGTTTCTGTCCCATTGCATTCATTGACTTTCAGATTTATGTTGGGGGGGGGGGGGGGGGAGAGTTATCAATGTGGGCTACTGTTAAGTTGAGTGATTTTACTGCAAGTCAGATTATTTTAGCACAGGGTACCATGTTGATAACTCCCCCTTTTAGTGTTTTTCAACAAAGCAGGACTATAATTCCCTGTGGAAAAGCTTAAACTGGCTCAGCCCATCCATAATGGCCTGGTTCTATATGATAATTGTATTATTATTAATGGAACCAGCTCCATGACTCAGTGGCAGCCAAGGTTGCCAACAACTCTTTGTCAAGATGAAGGACAAAGACCCATTCCTGGTTTTACTACCATTACATATATGGACTTGTAGTCCAGCTGTTCTCAGAGAAAATGGAAATACAATCTCATAGATGCGCTAGTAGGAAGAGTAAAGCCAAGAATGGCTCAACTTATCATTTATGGTATGGCGCTTGTTGGCCTCTGTAATGCTACTTCTATAACCTAGAAGATGTGTGGTGAGGTTTTGCCCGTAGGGGGCAGCAGGATTTTCATGCCCTATATAGATGATGTGCTCAGAGCCTTAGAGTAAGAGGGGTTAATGACTTTGCCTGTTGGGGTAACCACTGTTGGACAGCTGAGCCTTAGGGGAATCCTCGCTTCCAGCCCTTCCATAATGTTCCTTATATTATCATCAGTGGATAGGAGGGGAAAACAAACAACTACAAGTATTTGAAATAGGTTCCTAGTAGTTGTCCGGTATAGCAGCTCTGTGCTATCGACCAGCATTTTCCAACCCTGTCCTGGAGGCATATCTAACCAGTCTAGTTTTCAGGATGTCCATAATAAATATGCATGGGAAATATTTGCATGAATTGGAAACCCAGCATATGCAAATCTATCTTGTGTATATTCATTATAGCTGTCTAGAAAACCCAAACAGTTAGATGTTCCTCCAGGACAGGGTTGGGATATATAGATATTACCCTAAGCCATGCTCTCTGCCATGCCAGATTTTCTGGCACATTATAATTGCTAAGTAATAGAAATGAAAAGTGTTGTGTCCTTCGGACTGTATGAAATGCCTGAAGAAGCTTCATTGTAAAGCCACTTTCATATCTGGCTTTCTCCCGTAGTTACCTTCATGCTGATTCACCCCGTAGCAGCACTAAATTTGTATGTTCCTACACACCATAAAGTGACGCGTTTCCGGAGAACTCTTCTGATGAAGCACAATAACGTTGTTGGGTTTTTTTTTTGTGAACCAAGGACAAAGTTGTTTATGTGAACAATGAGAGCATCTGCAGAGACAAAAAACCTTCACCAATCAAATCTACATCACAAAATCAATGCTGGCACAATTTCTTATTCTTCCTTGTTTTGAACATTAGTAGAGTACAATGCTACCAGGTTTGCTTTCAGCAAGCTACGTGTCTTTCAAGAGGCCTCTGAGCTCATTACCAAATCATCCTTTCCAAGTTCCATAGAGAAGCCTGCGTTCTTATCCTGGTCTCCACACAGTGCTCTGCAGGCAACTGTTATGAAAACATTTTAATGTTCAAACTTTAGATCAAGTGAAAATCAAGGCCCAAAATGTGCAAACAAGCCACTCTGCTTTTCCACAGTTTTGAACAGGCCCTTCTTTTGCCCAGGGACTTAACTTCTTGGTCTTCTAGAAGGGAAGCAATGCCACAAGAAAAACATTGCTGCTGTGTTTTCTGCAGTTTTATATTGCGTATTTGGGCATAAAAATCTCTTTATGGATGAAATTTGGCTGCAAAGAAACACAAGAACAAAAAGCCCCTTACGTATACTCCAACAGATGTGTTTATTTGCGAGGGGGGGGGGGTATTGTTTTTGTTTGATTTTGTGTTTACTTTTGTATTATCTGTATGAAAAAACCTTTAATAAAAACATTTAAAAAAAAAGTAGAGGTGAGCCGAAGACTTCCAGGAACCAGTTGTGGGTGTAAAAAGTATTTACGGACCAAAGCTCACAGGGTGCTTTGGTCAATAAAAAATTTTTATACCCACAACCGGCTCCTGGAAGTCTTTGGCCACCTCTATGTTCTGGCATCTGAGATTTGGCTGCACAAGATTTTTCCTGTGGGTATTTCTTCCTTTTAGAAGTTGCAAGAAAATCCTAGAATAATTGATGTTTTGAACTGAAAGTAAATTAGTTTGCAGGCTTTTGCACTTTTTTTGGCTTAATATTGCCCAAAACCTAAATCTGGACTATGAAAATAAGATTAAAGTTTGAAACTTTTACCAGTTAAGTTGTATTACACACCTGTGGAAGGACACCAGTTTCACCTGTAACTCCCTTGCTAAAGTGCCTAGGTGGATGCCTAGTGGAAGCCTGGTGCTGTAACGATAAGGGGCATACAATCATATTTGTTGGTTGAGGGCAGGGCCAGGACTGATTGAGATTAGCAGGCCGAACAAGCAAGCATCAAACTTTACACATTCCACTCCACAATAAGGACTCAGTCCATACCAAAGTCTTTTGTCTGAATCCAGCTCTTTACTGTTTCCTTCAGCTTGCCAAGTAACAGTTGCACTTCATTAGCAAATGACCAACTATCTACAGTGTCTCTCTTCTCCTCCTCCAATAGTAAAATAATTTCTTTTCTCCTTCTCTCCACAGACCTCACCTGCCCATCTGGTAGGTGAGGGTCACACACAAATTTGTAAGTGATGTACTCAGTATGTAGGATGTTAAAGTTATTAGTGGTTTATACAGATGCTATTACTTACAGATTGCTTGCAGGTAGCTGATTGTAGCTCTGTTGAAAAGGTGTTATATTATCAAGTAGTAATCCTGTCATTTTCACAGGGCACTTCTGGTGGATATTTACTCTGGATGAATTATATTCTTTCTCTCTGGATGGTACCTGCACCATAGAATTTATGAACTGCAAATAACACAGGAAATTCCTTCTCCTTTTTGACACTAAAGGAGCATAGAGGGTCCCCAATTCCTCCACACTGAGCCCAGTAGCCTCTTGTGGGTTCTGATGCTTGCCCTTTGTCCAATGCCTGCAGTGCCTTATTAGTGGCATCCTGTGGAGGGCTTAGCAGGGTCAATACATTTATCATGAGAATTTGCCACAGACTTGGCAAGAAGGGTCTCCCTGAAGACTAAGGATCAGAGGCGGGAGATGGAACCTAAGAAATTTCTGCTGAGCATAGAATGACTAGACGTGTAGCTAGGTGGGTCACCAGGAGAGCGACTGCTCCCCCAAACGGATTCCAACGGCGACTATTTTTCACACGATCTATGTGAGAGGCTGCCTAACTGCTGATGATGCCAGGCAGACAAATTTCTGCTATTGGTGGATTACATCTGCAGCACTGAAACTATATTGAATAGTGCCAGCAGTGAGAATACTGACACACTAATGAAACTGGAAACAGCACAGAGAAGTCAGTCTTATTACTGCTGAATTCCTCAGGATGTGAAACATCACAGATGTTGGGGATACAGACTGTGATCTTCTGAAAGCTTCATGCATAAAATACCCAACCAGAGTCTAGAACAATAACATGAAGATGTTCTGACTGCTTGGATATTATAGCTCATCTCTGATAGTGCTTTGTGTACATGTAGGTTCCTATTTGTGCTTACAGCTTTGTAGTTACTACACAGTAATTGCCAGAATTAACATATGGAAGCTACAGAATCTCTGTGTTGACTTGGGCATGTTTCCTGTATTTTGGGGAGGGCTGCAGTACAGTTAATACAGACAAAAAGTCAATACCACTCATTAATTGCACCACACACATGCAGAACTGCCAAAGGGGCCAGCTTTTTCAGTGGGAGATTTAGGGCATGCCCCCAGCCTACCCACAGCTCTGCCTCTGACACACTTCTCTGATGTGGCCTGTAGCACCAAAAGTGGCCTCCCAGTGGTAGCAGGAAATGCCTTTATAAAAGATCATCTCTTGATGCCATGGGACCAGTCTCATGATAAGACTGTGGCAGCAGGAGATGATGTTTTATTAAGGTGTCTCCTGCTGCCGCTGGAAGGGGAAGCTGCTTAGCGGGAGATCCCGGCTCACCAGCGGGAGTGCGGGAGATGACCCGCAAAAGCGAGAGTCTCCCATTCAATGTGGTAGACTTGGTAGGTCTGCACTCCTGTGACACAGGTATATTTCTCAAAGTGGTATTAACTGTTCTGCATTAGCTGCCTCATTAACAGCTAACACATGGTATTACATCCTTCTGTTTCTAAATCTATTATCAAAATGATGTGTTTAGAGAAAATAATTTTTTCGGATTTATTTTATGATCTTTTATGTATATGGTATATAACAAGTTTTTATGATTTTTCTGTTATAGGTTTCTCAGGAAGCAGACAAATAACTATTGGTCATTTGTTCTGCCAGATTATTTTTGTATTGAAAATCAATAGGTACGTTCTTTTATATAGATTTGTTTGTTTTTAAATTTTATCTATGGAAATGGAACTGTTTTTAGTTTATTATTGTTTTTTAAATGTTATTATGTGTTTATGTGTTTCTGATTTTCATATTTATGTTTACCTATAGACCCCTGACGCAGGCCTCTACGGCCGAAACACGAATCGTGTCGGGTTTTTTTATTGATTCAAAATAAAAGACCTTGTTTAGGAAAACACCAGCTGTGAGAGGACTCTTTTTGGATCCACTGTGTGTTGGTGTTGACTTTTGTTTCTCCTGTGGAGAGATCACCTTCTGTAGGTGTTGGCTTACATGATAACAACCACCATGTTAACTGTAAGCACAGTCCCCACCCATTACCTACTCCAAAATAGCACTTTCCACTTTAGCTGTTTAATGCAAGAACTAACACAGCTTGTTAACTGTTAGCACACGCTGTTAGTGCATGGTAATTCTCATGTTAAACAGAGTTTAGTAAATAGTCCCCTGAGTGTGTTATATAAATATTGTACATATGTTGCAAAACAAAAATATCTCTGATACCAAGGTTGTACTACAACCAATATAAATGAATTTAAAGTTTTAAAAATATTGACAGATTATCCTGTCTTTTGTTATTGATTATTCTAACATGGCTTTGTGGCCCATTTGTAAGAATTTCAGAGCTCAATAAAAGTAATTGCAATTTTCAGCTACCTTATCAAATCTACTCATAGCAAGTGGTGAAAGCACATACAGCATGGCTTATAGAACTCTGTTCAATCCCTCTACATGTGTGCGTGCTAATCTGTGTTGTTTCTATGTGTGTCCTTGAGCTGGAGGGGGAAGGGAGCAATAGTTTGAAGAGCCAATGGACTAGAAAAAATAACAAGTGCGGACAGTAAGTGGAGCATGGTTTATAGTAGTCTTTTCAACCCTAATGCATGTGTGTATTATGTATTTTTGACCTAGTGAAGAGGGAACGGGGTGGCTTGAATGGTTCAGTACATAACAATCACCTGGTTTGGAAGGCATAATAATATTGTAACCAGGGGTAAAGCTAAAATTTTTACTGGGAGCCCAGTTCCACGTCATTTTCTGGTCCAAGGAGGGTCATTGGTGGCCAGTGAGGATCATTCAGGGTCCGGATGATGTTCGGGGGCTTTAGGGCCTGGAGCTAAGGCAGGTGCAACTTACTGTGGTGCAGTTCCAGCTGCGAGTGAGGCTTCTAGGGCAGGAGGAGGCAGAAAAATGTCCTGCCTGAGGCCTGTGTGTTGGAGCTCTGGTGTATGTGTGAGTTTCTGCACATGCGTGGTTGGCTGCAGAGTTCCAACTAAGCCTCAAACTAAGCCAGGGACTAAAATTTTGAGGCAGCCCAGTGGAGTTCCACTGAAAATTGTGGCTTTTGAGTGAGGGCCTTATTTTACTGGGTACTTTGGGAAACTTTTCTTGAGGGATTTTGTTTCCTAGCAAGATACAGAAACTGAAGAATTGTAGAGAGCATTTAGCTGAAGATGGGAAAATGACGGTGTCCCCGAATATCTAAATGGTCATGTTATTTCGATATGGTGCAAGTGATGCTGGAAAAATGGTCTAGAGATCTGACGCAACTGGAGTGTGATAGAGCAGAGTATAATGAAGAGTTACAGTCTGTGGTAAGAACATTGGAAGAGGCTTTGAGAGAGAATGACGTACAGTGGGGGCGTACAGGTTTTGTAAGCTGGAACTGCCCAGTTGAACTAGATTTCCAGAAGGCTATATGGGAAAAATAACTGAGAATGTCAGTTTATCCAGTGCTGAAGGGTCAATGTTTCTAGCAGTTCAACAGAAGATTCAATTGCTGGATGAGTTTTGGCCAGTGGTGAAGGACCAGGTTAAAAAACTGAAACCGTTGATAGAACAGAAGCAGAAGAAGCTGTACCTGTAGTTGATCACTCTGTCGTGGCCAGAGAAATGAATTCTTCTGAGGACTATGAAGTTTGTACCAGGCAGACTGCACCAGGAACCACAACTACTTAGCCTGGTGAAGAGAGTTAATGGATGGAGGAGTTCTTGAAACTAGTTATAAATGTGGTCTGGTATAACATTCAGTGGTTACAAGGAAGTAAGAGAGGATGAAACAGAAATAAATGAGGTTGGCAAGGAAGTGTCTGCAGTTAGTTAGATGGGCAGGGAAGAAGAAAATAATGTGTGTGAGGACAGTGTTTGGGAAGAGGTGAATTCAGATAATGAGACCTGTGTTAATGAGGAGGAGTGTTTCCCAAAGAATGAAGAAGCTGATGAGGTTGCTGAGATAAGCAATAACCAATATATTGATAAGAAAGAAGTGGTGAATCTGGTGGAAGCAATGTTACCTGAAAAACAAATAATGACAGAGAATGATAATGATAGCTCCAACAGTGACAATATGTCCAGTTTCCGTGTCTCTGATAAAAGTTTGAGTGGAAAGGAATTTTGCATGTCTGTAAAACCAGAGCTGGGAAGAAAGAGAAATCAAAAAGAAGGAAAGGTGGTTCAAACCACAAGAGGAAAAGTATTCAAGAGATTTTTCTCATGCAGGGAGAATAGACATAAAGTGATAGAAGATGGAATTGAAGAAAGAATGAAAGATGTACTCCAAGAGGTCACACGTTAAAGGTCTCTTGAAGGATGTATTCAATGTGTGCATCTTTACCCCTTTACCCCTGACCCGACTATGCCCCTCCCATGGCCATGCCCCCTTTTGATTTGTGTACAAAAAATTTGCTCATGGATCTTTATAGAATTGTGCTTAGCAAGATGCGTCTGCAAATCCAAATCGTTGCCAATTAACTCTAATTGATTGTTAGTGCCCAATTATTGGTGCTAATTGGCTCATTAGCCAATTTACCCCTGCTTATTAAGCCGCGCTATCGGCTCCCATGCAGCAATACCGACACAGCCCATTCAAAGTGAATGGGCTATATCAGCATTAGTCTACGGCAGCTGCTAGCATGGCTTAGTAAACGGGGGGGGGGGGGGGGGGGGGGGGGGTTAGTTATGTGCGCATCTCAGGATAGCATGCAATTTTGCACACGTAAATTTGTACACCATTTATAGAATCTGGAGGATAGTGAAGAATTAGAATTTATTATTTTTATACCACCTTTATCCAAGGTGGGATCCAAAATAAAACATGTATAATAAAATCACAAACAAAGGAGGACACCCCCAAACACAGTTCTGAAACAGATAACTTGTAGAAAGTCTATATGTCCATAAGGAGCAGCAGCATTGAGGCAAACATAAAGTATGCTAATAATCTCTTAACTGCTTTTTAAACAAGGATAAGTGTGAGTCAGTCTTCAACCACAGTGGTAACTTGTTCCACTCCACCAGACCAGCAATTGAAAAGCACCAGTCTTTAATCAATTGTTGAAGAGAAGGTACCACAAGATCACACTTCTCCAATGATCTTAAGGAGCACGTTGGTGTGTACCACATTACAGCATTCTTCAAATAAAAAGATGAATCATGGTACAACGTACAATGAATAATCAACAGTAGTTTATACAATATATATCTCATAGGTAACCATTTCAAATGCTTGAGGTGCTCTGTCACATGCTCAGACTTTGATAAGCCCATCAGAAGTCTAACCACTGAATTTTGTGCAACCTGAAGTGATTGACTACAATGGTTCAGTAAATCTAGATAGATATAAGTACATAAGTATTGCCATACTGTGACAGACTGAAGGTCTCTCATGCCCAACACCCTGATTCCAACAGTGGCCAATCCAGGTCACAAGTACCCAGCAAGATCCCAAAACAGTACAATACATTTTATGCTGCTTATTCTAGAAATAAGAAGTGGATTTTCCCCAAGTCTATTTTAATAATGGTCCATGGACTTTTCCTTTAGGAAACCAGCCAAAATTTTTTAAAACCCGCTAAGCTAACCGATTTTACTACATTCTCTGGCAATGAATTCCAAAGTTTAATTACATGTTGAATGAAGGAATATTTTCTCCAATTCTTTTTAAATTTGCTATTTTGTAGCTTTATTGCATGCCCCCTAGTCCAAGTATTTTTGGAAAGAGTAAACAAGTGATTCACATCGTAATAATTTCCTAAAATCATAACTTGTACCACATTTTTAGTGCTTTTGTTAGCTGAAAAGTGCAACACAGTGCTTCTGATAAACTGATTAGCAGTTCTGGGGATGTGGCCAGTCAGATAACAAGTTCTATAGCCCAGCTATTGCTTGGAAAATCCACTGCTTACTTCTAGAATAAGCAGCATAAAATGTATTGTACTGTTTTGGGGTCGTGCCAGCCTGGAGCCGACTCTGTGGGTGCTGTGGGTGCTTGAGCACCCCCAATATTGAGAAAATTCCTTGTATGTGTCCAGGGAGGGGTCATTTCCATTGGGCTTAGCACCCCCAATAATTTTGAAAAGTTGGCTCCTATGGTGCCAGGTACTTGTGACCTGGATTGGCCACTGTTGGAAATAGGATGCTGAGCTTGATGGACCTTCGGTCTGTCTCCGTATGGCAATGAGAGGCCTTACCATAAGTACATAAGTATTTATGTACTTATGGTAAGGCCTCTCATTCCTGCAGGCTTCCTAGCTGATTCTCATTACTGAATTGTCATGCAGACGCTAGGACTTTCATTTATGCCTTTCTATGTTATAGTGGAGTTGATTTATGGTGGCTTGTGAAAGTCTTTTCACCCTTGTACATTTTTCATATTCTACTGTCTAAAAAATGCATTTCAAAATGCATTAATGTAGGAGTTTGTTTCACTGATCTAACACACTCCATACTTTCACTGTGAAAGAACAATTATAGAAATATTTAAAAAATAATATTCTTATTATTACATAAGTACATAAGTACATAAGTAGTGCCATACTGGGAAAGACCAAAGGTCCATCTAGCCCAGCATCCTGTCACCGACAGTGGCCAATCCAGGTCAAGGGCACCTGGCACGCTCCCCAAACGTAAAAACATTCCAGACAAGTTATACCTAAAAATGCGGAATTTTTCCAAGTCCATTTAATAGCGGTCTATGGACTTGTCCTTTAGGAATCTATCTAACCCCTTTTTAAACTCCGTCAAGCTAACCGCCCGTACCACGTTCTCCGGCAATGAATTCCAGAGTCTAATTACACGTTGGGTGAAGAAAAATTTTCTCCGATTCGTTTTAAATTTACCACACTGTAGCTTCAACTCATGCCCTCTAGTCCTAGTATTTTTGGATAGCGTGAACAGTCGCTTCACATCCACCCGATCCATTCCACTCATTATTTTATACACTTCTATCATATCTCCCCTCAGCCGTCTCTTCTCCAAGCTGAAAAGCCCTAGCCTTCTCAGCCTCTCTTCATAGGAAAGTCGTCCCATCCCCACTATCATTTTCGTCGCCCTTCGCTGTACCTTTTCCAATTCTACTATATCTTTTTTGAGATACGGAGACCAGTACTGAACACAATACTCCAGGTGCGGTCGCACCATGGAGCGATACAACGGCATTATAACATCCGCACACCTGGACTCCATACCCTTCTTAATAACACCCAACATTCTATTCGCTTTCCTAGCCGCAGCAGCACACTGAGCAGAAGGTTTCAGCGTATCATCGACGACGACACCCAGATCCCTTTCTTGATCCGTAACTCCTAACGCGGAACCTTGCAAGACGTAGCTATAATTCGGGTTCCTCTTACCCACATGCATCACTTTGCACTTGTCAACATTGAACTTCATCTGCCACTTGCACGCCCATTCTCCCAGTCTCGCAAGGTCCTCCTGTAATCGTTCACATTCCTCCTGCGACTTGACGACCCTGAATAATTTTGTGTCATCGGCGAATTTAATTACCTCACTAGTTATTCCCATCTCTAGGTCATTTATAAATACATTAAAAAGCAACGGACCCAGCACAGACCCCTGCGGGACCCCACTAACTACCCGCCTCCACTGAGAATACTGGCCACGCAATCCTACTCTCTGCTTCCTATCTTTCAACCAGTTCTTAATCCATAATAATACCCTACCTCCGATTCCATGACTCTGCAATTTCTTCAGGAGTCTTTCGTGCGGCACTTATTCTTAAGAAACCTTCAGCTGCGGGCTGAATTACACCCAGATATTCAATGTCAAGCCATGTCCGGGCACTGTCACTGAATATCCAGGTCTTTGGCAGACTCAGAAGTTATATGACTGCTGGCCAATATTCAGTGCCAATACTCACATACGTCACCGGGCAAAGAAGAGACCATATTAAAAATCAGTCCTATTTGTCTGGTTAGGTATGCAGGCACTGGCCCTGAATACTACCAGATCCCATATATGTTCCAGGTCCACCCTGACTCCTCCCAGCCCACTCATTGGAGTTTAAGAGGTAGGAGCCTTGCCTACAGGCATAAGCCCCTTTAAATATCTACCCTCCAACAAAAACCTTGATTGCATAGCAACCATGACATCACATAGTTCAGAAGTTTTTCACCTCAAGTAAAGATTGATCTATGTTAGAGTTCTCAAGAAATTGTCTAGGAAGCAGACATCTCCAAACATATCACAGTGGACCCATCTGAGCTAAATGCACACCCTAAGAGTGTTTTATTTGTTTTCTGGGGGGTTTTTCAGTCCCTTTTGGCTGCCGGGCTCTTCCAGCTGGATATTTGGCTTGGGACAGCTCTAGAGTCCTTTACCAAGGTCAGGGTTTGAAACTAATATAAATAAATGGTTTATGTTAATATCTGCTTAATGATCAAATCGGTTGCTTATTTTATCATAAATATTTTTGTACTTTACAGTGTATAGTACAGTTAGTAAGTACCAATAAAGATGATGATTTTAATTGTTTGTTTTGTAAGCTTTTGTTTTCCATTTATATGTATGCTTTACCGTGTATGGTTTTTTGTAAACCACCTAGTGGTTAGGCGGTGTATACATTTTTAAAACAAATACATAAATAAATGTATGTTTGTTGCTGAATACTGTTTGTTCTCTGATAAATTCTGGGGTGCAAAAGAAGTTTGTCACAGAACTCAGGCAGAAAATGTCTCTGGATACCAACCATCTACACTTTAACAGATACAAGTCCCAGAACCCTGATTCCAGGTACTAGAGAACTCAGCCCTACAAAAAAAACTCCAGAAATATGAAGGTGTACCAGGTGCAGGACAGATATGGCGAACCCATGGGTTACGTCTGTTACAAATGTCTATTCTGTGTTGAATACCCTGGTGAATATCTGTGGTTATGATACCTGCTATTCGGCTTTTTGTACATATTCATCCTCCGCATGCCAGATGTGGTGCCTGGTAAATGGAGACCTAGGTGAATACTCCCAGATACTGACTATTCAAAGGTGTGAATCATTGAAATACTTCAAATATCAATGTGAACCTGTCACTGCTCACACTTGAAACAGGTTTTGAAAGATGTAAATATGGAAACCAATGGTATTCATGAAAAGCCAGGGCCACAAGTACAGCAGCTACTTCACAGATGGAAATGAAGGTAAAACTGGAGGTCGCACAAAGTTCGATGATAACTGCTGTCAGAAGGGAAATAAACAGACTAAATGGACCTGGAGACCTTTTTCTGCCATTATGTTCTATGCTTTTCTATTTCTAAAATGTTCCATCAAATTACCAATTGCATAATTCAAGTGAAACATTCCATTTAGCTTCTAATATCAAATGTGCAGATCAGCACCTGAATGAGTCCAGGTGACTGTACTTAGCTCATTCCACTCTATAATTCTGGACAAGGAAATGTTCAGCAATAGTGCTCCTTCCGGCGGATTTTCAGAGCCTCCAAAATTTAAGCCTAATACCAGGCAATGTTTACTTTAGCCAGGGTAGTGTAATGAGAACCAGGATTGGTGTCTTCCTATCACATCTGGAAGCAGTTGCAGTGCATCATTTTCCTCCTAGCCAGCCGTTCACAGGACAGTGAATACAGCAGAACGTGGGAAATCAGAAATGGTCTCAGGCAAGCAGCCTCTGCTCCTAGTGTACAAAGGCAAGAAACCCCCTCCCCCCCCTCAGCAAAGTGCAGGCTGCCATATCTGGAGAGAGAGCCCAAGCGTAGGTGGCAGAACTATGGAACATGCAAATAACCCCCAAAGCATCTCCAGGGGAAAGAGGACAGGGTAAGGAGTAGGGAAAGGAAAAAGAAGGAAGACTTTGGGAAATCTGAATTAAAAAAAAACCATCTTGTTGTTAAATCAAATCTTAGTTTGAGGTATAAGTATCATTTCTCCTCATCTAGAACCAAAACTGTGTCCATATAGGATGTTCAGTAAACCTGAAAGGGTCACTGAAAGGAGAGGGCAGAAAGTGTTAACCCACTAGCTCAGGACCATCTAAGGAGACCTCAGCAATACTCTGGGGAGTCATTACAGTGGTAGGACAATGTCACAGAAGAACCGGGGCAAGGGTGTTAGGTGCACTACGCAAACCATTAGCCTAGTGTCCCTTAATTTACTAGGCTTGTAGGATATTTCCCATTAGTAATTTGTGTAACCAGGAAATGCTGAATCTTACTGATATTGCTGTCTTCAAATACTTTTAGACAGAGCACTGTGGCATCCCTGTTGACCGTGTCTGGGAGGACTTTTCTGCTTTCACTATCTCTGATGTTCTTCTTTTATTGAAGTGTTTCTCTAAGTCACAGTGTGCTCCAGATATATGTCCTCCACATTACATAGTAGCATAGTAGAAGACCTGCACAGTCCATCCAGTCTGCCCAACAAGATTTTTTTTTTGTTACATTTGTACCCCACGCTTTCCCACTCATGGCAGGCTCAATGTAGCTTACATGGGGCAATGGAGGGTTAAGTGACTTGTCCAGAGTTACAAGGTGCTGCCTGTGCCTGAAGTGGGAATTGAACTCAATTCCCCAGGACCAAAGTCCACCACCCTAACCACTAGGCCACTCCTCCACTCCATAAACTCATATGTGCTACTTTTTGTGTATACCTTACCTTGATTTGTATCTGCCATTTTCAGGGCACAGACCGTAGAAATCTGCCCAGAACTAGCCCCACCTCACAACCACCAGCTCTGCCACCCAATGTTCTCCACATTCATATGCCTCTGCACCTTCTATGTTCATAGCATGGTTATTTGCTGTGCTATCCAAATTATTTTGACAAGGATTTTTTTCTTGTCTCGGGGGGGGGGGGGGGGGGAGGGAATCCTATTAACATCAATACCAGGGGAATCCTATTAACACCAATACCAAAAAATCCTTTATTGGGTCATTTAGAACCATCTAATTTTCGATCCTTTGAGGAAGCCCTCTCTTTACAAAAAATGTAGACAGTGTTGTCACCAGTCAACTAGTTAAATATTTAGACGCACATAATATACTTTCGGCTACTCAGTCTGCTTTCTGTAAAGGTTTTTGCACTGAGTCTCTCTTACGGGCTCTATTCTCTGAGATAAGGGTACAATTGGCTCAAGGTCATCAAATGATCTTACAGTTTGACTTATCTGTAGCCTTTGATCTGATAGATCATGATTTAATTCTTTATTTATTGAGTTCAGTTTGTAATTGCGGGGAGAGAGCTTTCATGGATTGCAATCAATCTTATAGGGTCAAATGGGCTAATGAAATCTCTAAGATGTGGAGAATGGATGTGGGGTCCCTCAGGGCTCCCCACTTTCCCCAATCCTTTTTAATTTGCAGCATACTTATATCTCAGGACAAGTGCCCTAAATGTGGAGAAACATCGGCCATTTTGGGACATATGTTTTGGAATTGTATGGTGGTGGAATCTTTTTGGAAAACTGTTTTGAGAGTTTCAGAGCGTATTTGGCATTGTAAGGTACATTATGACCTCTTAATATTTTTTGGTGTATATGTCTCTAAAGACTCTATACCACCAGGCTTTAAGTAGTTCTTCGGCCAGGCTATCTTTTATGGCTTAAAGACAATCTTGTTTTGTTGGCTACAGGCCTTGGGACCAATGCACCAACGATGGTACACAAAGCATCTAGTTCAAATGCGGCTGGACCGCTGTGGGATTCATAATTTGGACACTCTAGCGGGCCGTTGCTTTCAGGACAGGCTCTGGTAGACTAAGATCTGTGACACAGAAACACTCACACTCCCAAGCTTTGCCCCTGTCAAATTCTTTTGCAGTGTTGCATCATTATGATGCTGAAAAAAGAAGTACTGTTGTGGAACCAGAGGCAATGAAAGTAGCACAACCCAAGAAACATCCCCCAAATAATGACAGATTGGGGAAAAGCAGAAAATTCTTACTGATCAGAGACTCCATTATCTTAGGAACACAGTTCAGGGATTCCAACCTAGTGAAATGTCTTCCAGGATCTTCAACTACAAGATGTACAGACCAAATACTGAAAGTGATCCGAAAAGAGAGCAAGGCTTCAAACGCTGATGTTGTAATTCACCTGGGGACAAATGACCTAGCCAACAATAGATAATTCCTACATGGGGGAAGGGAGAGGAAAGACTACGCAATAGTGGAATTCAATAAGTGGCTTGAGTCTTGGTGTAAAGAAGAAGATTTTAGATATATGGGAGCATGGGGTAATACGTGGAAAAATAACAGGTGGTACTGTAATGATGGGCTACATCTTTCTGTGATGGGAAAAAGGATCCTTGGGGAGAAATTCAGACAGTATGTTTCTAGACATTTAAACTAGAGGGTGGGGGTGACAAAAGGAAACAAGGGATTTCAGAAAGTCACCCCCAGAATAAACATGATGGCAGAGGGAAAGGTCATGTAAATATAGAAAACCACCTAAACTCACTAAGCACATGGAAAGCAATGAGCACAAATGCTCATAGTCTAAGTAAAAAGGTTCAAGACTTGCAAGCCCTGATGTTTGAAGAAAACTTGGATATTGTTGCTATTACGAAGACGTGATTCAATGATTCCCATGAATGGGATGTGACTATACCAGGCTATAATCTTTTTAGGAAGGATAGAGAGGGCCAGAGGTGGAGGAGTGGCACCATATGTGAGAGACAATATCAGAGCGGCTGAAATGCGGGGAATCTGGGGAAAGGAAGAAGCTTTATGGATCGTCCTGGACAGAGAAGTCGGAACATGTATCCACACGGGGGTTATCTACAGACCTACGGCACAAACGGAGAAGTTAGACAAGAATCTGATAAAAGATATTCAAAAGATTGGTATGAAATGGGGAGGTGCTACTATTGGGAGATTTCAATTTGTCTGATGTGGATTGGAACATCCCATCTGTGGGAATCAGAAAGAAGTAGGGAGATTGTGGATGCCTGTCAAATGCCTTGCTCAGACAAATGGTGATGGAATCCACGAGGGAAGGGTCGATGCTGGATCTAGTGCTCACGAATGGAGGAAGTGTTTCCAATATCTGGGTGGGTGCCCACCTATGTAATAGTAATCATCACACCATATGGTTTGATATAATGGCAAAGGCAGAGTGCGGACACACAAAACTCAAAGTACTGGATTTCAGACGTACTGATTTTGATAAAACGGGGGAATACCTGAAGAAGGAGCTGTTGGCGTGGGAAGGCATAGGAGATGTGGGAAAACAGTGGTCTAAGCTAAAGGCTGCTATAAATATGGCTACTGATCTTTATGCGAGGAAAGTAAACAAAAACAAGAGAAGCAGGAAGCCTATATGGTTCTCCAAACAAGTAGCTGAAAAAATAAGAGCAAAAGAGGCTTTGTTCAAGAAATACAAAAGAATGCAACGAGAGAATCACGGAAAAAATTATCGGATTAAACTCAAAGAAGCAAAGAGGGAAATATGGCTTGTGAAAGCGCGAACGGAAGAAAAAATGGCTAAAGATGTAAAGAGAGGTGACAAGACCTTTTTCAGATATATTGGAGAAAGGAGAAAAGATAGGAATGGAATTGCGAGACTGAAAGATAATGAGAATGGTTATGTGGCGAGTGATGAAGATAAAGCGAACCTTCTAAACAATTATTTCTCTTCTGCGTTCACAGAGGAAAATCCTGGAGAAGGACCGTGATTGGATGTTGTGGGAACATCTGGGAATGGAGTGGATACTGCGCCATTTACGGAAGAAAGAGTTTATAAATAGCTTGAGAATCTGAAGGTGGACAAAGCTATGGGGCCAGACGGGATACATCCCAGGATATTGAGGGAGCTCAGAGAGGTCCTGGCGGGACCTCTTAAAGATTTATTTAATAGATCTTTAGAAACGGGAGAGGTACTGCGAGATTGGAGATGAGCGGGTGTGGTCCCTCTCCACAAAAGTGGAGACAGGGAAGAAGTGGGAAACTACAGACCGGTAAGTCTCATGTTGGTGGTAGGAAAAAATAATGGAGTCGCTGCTAAAAGAAAGGATAGTTAACTTTCTAGGAGCCAATGGGTTACAGGACTTGAGGCAACATGGCTTTACCAAAGGAAAATCCTGCCAAATGGATCTTATTGACTTCTTTGACTGGGTGACCAAAGAACTGGATGAAGGACGTGCGCTAGATGTAATCTACTTGGATTTCAGCAAAGCCTTTGATACGGTCCCCTATAGAAGACTCGTGAATAAGCTGAAAGAACCAGGCACACCCATTAAAGGGGGGACCGACCACAACCGGGCTGAAGGCCAGCGAAGACAGAAGTGTGGGGGAGGGTACAGGGAGGGCCAGCTAGACAGCAGAGGTAGTAGTGGGAGGGAAACAAGGGGTAGCAAGGGGAGGGGGCAGGAAAGAAGGGGAGGAGCAAGGGAGGAGGCGAGAGGAATTCGAACTGCACAGGAAGTCCTTTTGAATTTGAAGGCAGGAGAAGAGCAACTACGTGTAGAAGCTCTGTACCCGGGTAGAAATGCATGCTGGCATAATGATTATTAGAAGATGTAATGTAATTTGTTTAAGTTGTAACAATTTTGATGTTCCTGGCTGCGGCCAAAATAAATCCAATTCTATCGAAGATACGGCTTGTAGTGTGGTATTGAAGGGGGTGGGGGTTGATACGTCTGAGTGTGTGCCGAATGCCCGAGTTGAGGGTTGAACTTAGGACCGAAAGTAGTGAACTGGATAGGAAACTGGTTGACTGACAGGTGGCAGAGAGTGGTGGTAAATGGAATCCGCTCCGAGGAAAGGAAGATGTGCAGTGGAGTTCCTCAGGGGTCAGTGCTGGGGCGTATTCTGTTTAATATATTTGTGGGAGATATTACTGAAGGTTTGGAAGGAAAGGTTTGCCTTTTTGCGGATGACACGAAAATAACCAATAGAATGGGTACCCTGGAGGGAGTAGAAACTATGAGAAGGGATCTCCGAACGTTAGAAGAATGGCCGAGGGTCTGGCTGTTAAAATTTAATGTCTATTTAAATACAGGAGATATACTAATAAAGCCAGAGCACTCCTATATAAATCACTTACTTAATGTGCTCCAGACCAACAATACATATATCCAAATTCTGTTTATTGTAACAAAACACACACCAACATACATATACACCCTTTCATGTCTAAACAAAGCTCGATCCTACTTACATAATCTTTGTGACAAATTGCTCACATTACACTATAAAGCTTTCATCAACATATTGTAATATTTAAACAAAGTTTGTCCATTCATATCATGCAAGTCATCATGTATATATAGTAACATAGTAGATGACAGCAGAAAAAGACCTGCACGGTCCATCCAGTCTGCCCAACAAGACAACTCATGTGCGCTACTTTTTGTGTATACCCTACTTTGATTTGTACCTATGCTCTTCAGGGCACAGACCGTATAAGTCTGCTCAGCACTATCCCCGCCTCCCAACCTCCAGTCCCACCTCCCACCACTGGCTCTGGCACAGACCGTATAAGTCTGCCCAGCACTATCCCCGCCTCCCA
Source organism: Microcaecilia unicolor (assembly GCF_901765095.1). Classification (NCBI taxonomy): domain Eukaryota; kingdom Metazoa; phylum Chordata; class Amphibia; order Gymnophiona; family Siphonopidae; genus Microcaecilia; species Microcaecilia unicolor. Next base: position 297,492,958 of record NC_044034.1, on the reverse strand, counting down.
ACCTCCAGCCCCGCCTCCCACTACCGGCTCTGCTATCCAATCTCGGTTAAGCTCCTGAGGATCCCTTCCTTCTGAACAGGATTCCTTTATGTTTATCCCACGCATGTTTGAATTCAGTTACCATTTTCATCTCCACCACCTCCCGTGGGAGGGCATTCCAAGCATCCACCACTCTCTCCGTGAAGAAATACTTCCTGACATTTTTCTTGAGTCTGCCCCCCTTCAATCTCATTTCATGTCCTCTCATTCTACCGCCTTCGTATCTCCGGAAAAGGTTCGTTTGCGGATTAATACCTTTCAAATATTTGAACGTCTGTATCATATCACCCCTGTTTCTCCTTTCCTCCAGGGTATACATGTTCAGGTCAGCAAGTCTCTCTTCATATGTCTTGGAACACAAATCCCGTACCATTCTCGTAGCTTTTCTTTGCACTGCTTCCATTTTTTTAACATCCATTGCAAGGTACGGCCTCCAAAACTGAACACAATACTCCAGGTGGGGCCTCACCAACGACTTATACAGGGGCATCAACACTCCCTTTCTTCTGCTGGTCACACCTCTCTCTATACAGCCCAACAACCTTCTAGATACAGCCACCGCCTTGTCACACTGTTTCATCGCCTTCAAATCCTCAGATACTATCACCCCAAGAATAGATAGGGATAGGCTGGAGTGTAAATTTTAAGGGGTTTCGACGTTAGCTTCAGAACTTAGTACAGGAACAGTGCTGCGCCAGACTTCTTCAGTCTGTGCCCTGAGAATGGCATGGAGAAATCAAACTCGGGTATAAAGTATCACATACCATGTAAAATGAGTTTATCTTGTTGGGCAGACTGGATGAACTGTACAGGTCTTTATCTACTGTCATTTACTATGTTACCACGACACCTGGGAGCCTCTCTGGCAGACTTTGCCTTCAAGAGCACATACCCATTTATTAAATTTTTAACACTGTTTATGTAGATCCTATTCTGTTTTTGATATTACATCAGTATGTGGGGGTGCTTTCTATGGGTGGTTGGATTTATATAAAACTTGCTACGTATTGTTCCTTGTTTGTTCTTTAATCAATAAAATAGATGTAATCATAAAGTCTCATTTATGGAAAACTGAAGATAGGAAGGATTATCCTTCCTTGGTGCCCTTTGTCATCATGACCTCTTGCCAGAGGGGTAGAAGAATGTAGACAATATTGTCATATTGTGAGAATCAAGCACCGTATACTGCCTTGAGTGGTATGTGAAATACCCAGCCCCCGTGTCACAGAAGTTTTACTGTTCTTCTGTTTTAAGCTTTGCTTTAGGAAGAGTGCAGCCACTAGTAAAAATCACATAAAGATGAATTGGAATGAATTAATGAAAATAAACTTTTTTTTTTTTTTTTGCTGACTAGAGACAAACATAATGGGATTAAAATTCTCAATTTGCTTTCTGTCCTCACCCAGCTGTGTGACAGTTGTGGGGCCTTTTTTTTTTTTGAACAATCAGGCACAGCTGCTAAGAGTTGATATTTATTCAAACATTATTAACAAATGTGGAAAGAAAAAAAACATCACTGATGCCTGTTACCACTGGCATCTGGCAAGTGCTGTCCCTAGTGACTATTAAAGGGGAAGGAACATGCTGCTTGATCCAGAGCCTGTGAGCAAGGAGGTTAATGATCCTCAGTATTATTTTAATGCAGAGCTTATGGAGAGGTACAGAACAGTATGGGACGGCTATGCCCTATGTAAGTATATCGAGGCTGCTCTGTAGGGTGAGGCAGGAACCAGGGAAGATGGCTGGCATTGGACGTCTTGACCTGTCAATCTCTTTTCTAACAGAGCACTATGTAGCTAGATCCTTTTTCAGAATCTGACCATAATTTTCACAATATTCAGTGGCTTTGTGGTGACTTTTGCAGACTTCTGTGCTTTTTGCAAATTCCATGCCTTCACGGTGACTCTCAGGATTCTGTGGTTTAATGCATCCATCAAGTTGTGCTTCCTATGTCTCTAAGAAAAGAAAGGGGGGGGGGGCTATAAGTTTATAGAAGAGTGGAGCAAACCTAGGACTGGCTCATGCTGAAGACCAGGACACAATAATCCCTAAGTGCCGTGCACCAAATTAGGGGAATATGTTGAAGAAGAAAATGGAGAAATAAGGGTGTCTTCTTTTTAATGAGCACAGCAGCAAATGGGAGGAACACAGAGCTTGGATGTATAGGAAGGCAGCACACCATTGGCACCTGAACTGCACCATGGCAGCTTCCAAAGACAAGAGGAAGAGATATTGCCTTATTATAACTATGGACTAGGGGGGCACATAAAGAAGCTACAAAGTAGTAAATTTAAAACAAATCAGAGAAAAGTTTTCTTCACTCAACTTGTAATTAAACTCTGGAATTTGTTGACAGAGAATGTAGTAAAAGTGGTTAGCTTAGCAGGGTTTAAAAAAAGGTTTGGCTCGCTTCCTAAAGGAAAAGTCCATAGACCATTATTAAAATGGACTTGGGGAAAATCCATTGCTTATTTCTAGGGTAAGAAGCATTAAATGTATTGTACTTTTTGGGGAATCTTGCCAGGTACTTGTGACCTGGATTGGCCACTGTTGGAAACAGGATGCTGGGCTTGATGGACATTTGGTCTGTCCCAGCATGGCAATACTTATCTATATATATAAAAGGCAAGACCAATCTATATATATAAAAGGCAAGACCAACGAAGACCAACATTCTATGAAGCCTCCAGCCGGAAGTGTGAAGCGCCAGAGATATCCGGTTTCCCCATGAGTGAAGGAAAACAGCACAGCACAAAATCCCTCTCTCTGTAACAGTGAAGGACTCAGAGGGGGAGGGGAGAGAGATGCCCTCACTCTCTGTAACACAGAACAGCAGGAAACTTAACACTGAAGGACTGGACTCCAAGGGGGGAGGGGGAGGGAGAGAGGGCAGACTCATGCACACTCTGAAGAAAACCTTGCTAGCCCCCGTTTCATTTGCATCAGAAACGGGGCTTTTTTACTAGTATACTTATAACTGTAAACATGGAAGGTCAACTGAGGCAATGGCATAACTATGATTATTTATTTGGATTTGGCTCACACCTTTTTCAGTCGTAGTGCAAGGCAAGTTATATATTCAGGTACAGTAGATATTTTCTTGTCTCTGGAGGGCTCACAATCTAAGAGGATGATGCAGTGAGCCTTGTGGTAGAGCTGCAACTCTACCGTCAAGTACCTCACAAAACATACCAAAGCATCAATGAGCATGGAAATTGCTGCCATGTTAAAATCACAGCAGTAATGCACAGCTCATTAATAAATATCACTGTTCCTATGAGTGCCTGAGCGGTGATTAGTTCAAGCACTGACGGGAAGGATGACATTTTTAAAAAGCTTTGGGCAAGCATGCTGTGGTATTTCTCCTAATTCATCCTGTCTCTACCCCGAACAACCCCGGTGACTAGTGGCACCCTTTAACCCAACCCGACCCCTCCCTGAACAATGCCTGGTGTCTAGGGCACCCACCACCCATTAACCCACCACCATTAACCCACCATGCTGTGACTAAAAAAAAAAGCTAACACATTCCCTGGTGTCTAATAGTATCCTCCCCTCCCACCTCCAGCCCTCCCCCACCCGACTTGTCTTCAAAGTTAAAGAAAAAAAAGTCCCTGGAGTCTGGTGGGGACCCCCCACCCGATCTTCACTCAGACCCCCCCCCCCAGTCCCCTTATCTCTTACTGAGGCAGGAGCAATGCCCACTCACTCCTGCCTCCAGAGCCATCATTTTCAAAATGGCGGCACCCTGCCTTGCCTGGTGCATTCTGGGATACATTGAATGGGGTCAGTCTGCCATAAGGGAATTTCTGCCTTATTTGGCAAACTGGCCCTCTCCAATGCATCCCCAGGATGCATTGCACAGGGCAGGGTGCTGCCATTTTGAAAATGATGGCCTGGAAGCAGGAGTGAGTGGGCATTGTACTGCCTCATTCAAGGTATAGCTTTTGGGAAGGGGGGCTTGGAAAGGGAGTTGGGTGGGTGCCACTAGACACCATGGACTTTTTTTTTAAATTCTGGTTGGGTGTGGGGGGAAGGGTGCCAGGACACAGGGGAAACAATTTTAGGGAAAGAGAAAGGGAATGGGACTTGATATACATCCTTTCTGTTGTTTTTGCAACTACATTCAAAGTGGTTTACGTGGAGGGGCATAATCAAACGTGAAAGCCTATCTCCATGGGCGTCTATGTCTGAAAACGGGTACGTGAAGAGGCGCGACAGAGTGTATTTTTGAAAAAATGGACGTTTTTCAGCTGGGCGTTTGTTTTTTTTTTTAGTGATAATGGAAACTAAAAACGCCCAGCTCAAAAACGTCCTAATCCGAGCCATTTGGTTATGGGAGGGGCCAGAATTCTTAGTACACTGGCCCCCCTGATATGCCAGGACACCAACTGGGCACCCTAGAGGTCAGTGCGGTGGACTTCAGAAAAAGCTCCCACATGCATAGCTCCCTTACCACAGGTGCTGAGCACCCAAGCCCCTCCCCCAAAACCCACTACCCACAAATGTACAACACTACCATAGCTCTTAGGGGTGAAGGGGGCACCTACATGTGGGTACAGTGGGTTTTGGAGACCTCCCATTTACCAGCACAAGTGTTACAGGTAGGGGGGGATGGGCCTGGGTCCAACTGGCTGAAGTGCACTGTGGTACCCACTAAAAGTGCTCCAGGGACCTGCATACACGCAGGCCTCTAGGACTTGTTGCTGCTATATAACCTTGGCACACCAGTTGACACCTGAAGACTAATCTCTCCGAAAACGTCCTTTATTGGAATAAGCACGCTTACTCACAGTTAACTGCAGATCAGAGGTTGTGCCCCACTGGCAGCGAGTCTCCCTGGTACTGAGATGAGCAGTAGGTCAGAGCTGGCAGAATGCTGTACAATGCCCTCTTTCAGCCACATTCAAGGTAAGAACTAAGTTCTGTAACGTGGCTAACACGTGAAAGGGATCTAAAACTGGTTTACAAAAATGGCCACTACTTCATGGACTACCGGAAAGAAAACAGGGCACACTCTGACCCAGTAAGCAGGGGGAAAAGCACCATGGGAGTAGAGCCTACCAACTACCAACATCGTGAGCATTTTCCACAAGCTAGTGGAATCATGGAGCCTAATACCCTACACCCACATAACAGAAAAAGTGTCACACTCACCCGAGAGCCCCATCAGAATCAGGGAAAGGCTGTCACAGGATAGAACACATTCTGCTGTCATGGAGGTGGGTACGGCATTTGAGGCTGGCATAGAGGCTGGAAAAAAAGTTTTTAAAGTGTTTTTTTTTGGTGGGAGGGGGTTAGTGACCATTGGGGGAGTCCGGGGAGGTCATCCCCGATTCCCTCCAGTGGTCATCTGGGCAGTTGGGGCACTTTTTTGGGACTTGTTCGTGAAAAAAAAGGGTCCAAAAAAAGTGACCCAAAATCGCGGTAAAAATGCCTTTTTTTTTTCGATTATCAGCTAAAGACGCCCATCTCTCCTCGGCCGATAACCATGCCCCAGTTCCGCCTTCACCATGCCTCCAACATGCCCCCGTCAACTTTACCCGTTTCCGCGACGGATTGCAGTTGGAAACGCCCAAAATCGGCTTTTGATTATACCGATTTGGGCGCCCACGGGAGAAAGACGCCCATCTCCCGATTTGGGTCGCAATATAGGCGTTTTTCTCTTTCGATTATAAGCAGGATAGTATATACAGGTACTTATTTGTACCTGGGGCAATGGAGGGTTAAGTGCAGTAGCGTAGCCAAGGGTGGGCCTGAGTGGGCCCAGGCCCATCCACTTTGGGCTCAGGCCCACCCAGTAGCAGCACACCTATGATGTGGCTGGCAGGGATTCCCAAGCCCCACCAGTCGAAAACTCCCAACAACTGTCCCTCCCGCATACTTTGTAAATAGAAGATCTTTGCCTGCAGCGAGCAGCAACTGATACATGCTGTGGGCCAACGTGAGCAGTGTGTATTGGTTGCTGCTTGCTGCTGGTGAAAATCTGCTATTTAAAAGGTATGTGGGGGGGGGGGGGGGGTTGTTTGAGAGACCATATGTACATAAGTACATAAGTAATGCCACACTGGGAAAAGACCAAGGGTCCATCGAGCCCAGCATCCTGTCCACGACAGCGGCCAATCCAGGCCAAGGGCACCTGGCAAGCTTCCCAAACGTACAAACATTCCACACATGTTATTCCTGGAATCTTGGATCTTTCCAAGTCCGTTTAGTAGCGGTTTATGGACTTGTCCTTTAGGAAACCGTCCAACCCCTTTTTAAACTCTGCTAAGCTAACCGCCTTCACCACTTTCTCCGGCAACGAATTCCAGAGTTTAATTACACGTTGGGTGAAGAAAAATTTTCTCCGATTTGTTTTAAATTTACTACACTGTAGTTTCATCGCATGCCCCCTAGTCCTAGTATTTTTGGAAAGCGTGAACAGAAGCTTCACATCCACCTGTTCCACTCCACTCATTATTTTATATACCTCTATCATGTCTCCCCTCAGCCGTCTCTTCTCCAAGCTGTATAGCCCTAGCCTCCTTAGTCTTTCTTCATAGGGAAGTCGTCCCATCCCCGCTATCATTTTAGTCGCCCTTCGCTGCACCTTTTCCAATTCTACTATATCTTTCTTGAGATGCGGCGACCAGAATTGAACACAATACTCAAGGTGCGGTCGCACCATGGAGCGATACAACGGCATTATAACATCCTCACACCTGTTTTCCATACCTTTCCTAATAATACCCAACATTCTATTCGCTTTCTTAGCCGCAGCAGCACACTGAGCAGAAGGTTTCAGTGTGTTATCGACGACGACACCCAGATCCCTTTCTTGGTCCGTAACTCCTAACGTGGAACCTTGCATGACGTAGCTATAATTCGGGTTCTTTTTTCCCACATGCATCACCTTGCACTTGCTCACATTAAACATCATCTGCCATTTAGCCGCCCAGTCTCCCAGTCTCGTAAGGTCCTCTTGTAATTTTTCACAATCCTGTCGTGATTTAACGACTTTGAATAACTTTGTGTCATCAGCAAATTTAATTACCTCGCTAGTTACTCCCATCTCTAAATCATTTATAAATATATTAAAAAGCAGCGGTCCTAGCACGGACCCCTGAGGAACCCCACTAACTACCCTTCTCCATTGTGAATACTGCCCATTTAACCCCACTCTCTGTTTCCTATCCTTCAACCAGTTTTTAATCCACAATAGGACATTTCCTCCTATCCCATGACCCTCCAATTTCCTCTGCAGCCTTTCATGAGGTACCTTGTCAAACGCCTTTTGAAAATCCAGATACACAATATCAACCGACTCCCCTTTGTCCACATGTTTGTTCACTCCTTCAAAGAATTGAAGTAAATTGGTCAGGCAAGATTTCCCCACACAAAAGCCATGCTGACTTGGTCTCAGTAATCCATGTCCTTGGATGTGCTCTGTAATTTTGTTTTTAATAATAGCCTCTACCATTTTCCCAGGCACCGACGTCAGACTCACCGGTCTATAATTTCCCGGATCTCCCCTGGAGCCTTTTTTAAAAATGGGCGTTACATTGGCCGCCCTCCAATCTTCCGGTACCACGCTCGATTTTAAGGATAAGTTGCATATTACTAGCAGTAGCTCCGCAAGCTCGTTTTTCAGTTCTATCAGTACTCTAGGATGAATACCATCCGGTCCAGGAGATTTGCTACTCTTCAGTTTGCCGAACTGCCCCATTACGTCCTCCAGGTTTACCGTGAAGTCAGTAAGTTTCTCCGACTCGTCCGCTTGAAATACCATTTCCGACACCGGTAACCCACCCAAATCTTCCTCGGTGAAGACCGAAGCAAAGAATTCATTCAGTCTCTCCGCTACGTCTTTGTCTTCCTTGATCGCCCCTTTTACCCCTCGGTCATCCAGCGGCCCAACCGATTCTTTTGCCGGCTTCCTGCTTTTAATATACCGAAAAAATTTTTTACTATGTTTTTTTGCCTCTAATGCTATCTTTTTTTCATACTCCCTCTTGGCCTTCTTAATCTGCGCCTTGCATTTGCTTTGACACTCCTTATGCTGTTTCTTGTTATTTTCAGACGGTTCCTTCTTCCATTTTCTGAAGGCGTTTCTTTTAGCCCTAATAGCTTCCTTCACCTCACTTTTCAACCAGGCCGGGTGTCTTTTGGACTTCCGTCTTTCTTTTCTAATTTGCGGAATATGTATGGCCTGGGCCTCCAGGATGGTATTTTTGAACAGCGTCCACGCCTGTTGTACAGTTTTTACTCTCTCAGTTGCCCCCCTAAGTTTTTTTTTTACCGTTCTTCTCATTTTATCATAGTCTCCTTTTTTAAAGTTAAACGCTAACGTATTTGACTTTCTGTGTACAGTTACTTCAAGGTCGATGTCAAAACTGATCATATTATGGTCACTGTTATCAAGCGGCCCCAGTACCATAACGTCCCTCACCAGATCATGCGCTCCACTAAGGACCAAGTCTAGAATTTTTCCTTCTCTCGTCGGCTCCTGCACCAGTTGCTCCATAAAGCTGTCCTTGATTTCATCAAGGAATTGTATCTCTGTAGCGTGTCCCGATGTTACATTTACCCAGTCTATATTTGGATAATTGAAGTCACCCATTATTATCACATTGCCCATTTTGTTCGCGTCTCTGATTTCTTTTATCATTTCTGTGTCTACCTGCTCATCCTGGCGAGGCGGACGGTAGTACACTTCTATCACCATTTTTTTCCCTTTTATACATGGAATTTCAACCCACAGTGATTCAAAGGTGTGATTTGTGTCCTGCTGAATTTGTAATCTATCTGAGTCAAGGCTCTCGTTAATATACAATGCTACCCCTCCACCAATCCGGTCCACCCTATCATTACGATATACTTTGTACCCCGGTATGACAGTGTCCCACTGGTTATCCTCCTTCCACCAGGTCTCAGTAATGCCTATTATATCCAATTTTTCATTTAGTGCAATATATTCCAACTCTCCCATCTTATTTCTTAGACTCCTAGCATTTGCATATAGACATTTCAGAGTATGTTTGTTGTTCTTATTTGCATGATGCTTAGTACCTGACACTATTGATTTGACATCTTTTGTCTGATCTTTAGTTGTATTTGAGGGCACCTGGCCTACCACAGTCTGTTGTGTAACCTCACTATCCAGAAACCCTATCTTCCCTGTTTGTGAGGTATCTTTGCAAGATACCTTTTCCCGAACCATGCGCTTTTGAGCGACTGTCGGCCTTCCCCCCATTTCTAGTTTAAAAGCTGCTCTATCTCCTTTTTAAATGCCGACGCCAGCAGCCTGGTCCCACCCTGGTTAAGGTGGAGCCCATCCTTTCGGAATAGGCTCCCCCTTCCCCAGAATGTTGCCCAGTTCCTAACAAATCTAAAACCCTCCTCCCTGCACCATCGTCTCATCCACGCATTGAGACTCTGGAGCTCTGCCTGTCTCTTGGGCCCTGCACGTGGAACAGGTAGCATTTCAGAAAATGCTACCCTAGAGGATCTGGATTTGAGCATGCAGGTGAGAGAGGGAGAGACCAAATTGTAGGACAAGACGGAGTTCTGCCCACCCATCTTGGGCCCAGGCCCACCCAAAACTGGGTGTCTGGCTACGCCCCTGGTTAAGTGACTTGCCCAGAGTCACAAGGAGCTGCAGTGGGAATTGGGAATTGAACCCAGTTCCTCAGGATCAAAGCCCACTGCACTAACCACTAGACTACTCATTGAGAAGGAGATAGGGAGGGGGCTGGTTGAGTTGGAGGGTGCCACAGGGAATTTTTTTTTTAATATCATAGGGGAGGGAAGGGAACTGGGTCAGGTGATATCAGGAGATGGGACAGTGCCAGAGTGTGGCAGAGGGGAAGAAGATGTGGCTGATGACGATTGGGGGTGGAGCTCTATGCAGTAGGTTTCTGGCATTGACTGCCCGCAATAGACATCAGTGCACAGCCCTGCATGCTGCAAGGTAGATGATCATCTATTTAGCATGCATTTTAATATGCTGTGCGCTGATGTCTACCACAGGAGTGCTATAGCTACCATTAATGAGCTGGCAGGTCCGCCGAGAGACTGGGCCAGGCCTGGGACATGGCCGCCCCTGGGCCCCCCCCCCACCTGAGGTCGCCGGGCCCCCCCCTCCACCGGGCCCTCTCTCCACTCCCGGGCCCTCTGCACTGACGTTAAGCACCTCACCTTCAAATTTTTTTTTTTTTGTTACATTTGTACCCCGCGCTTTCCCACTCATGGCAGGCTCTATGCGGCAGGCAATGGAGGGTTAAGTGACTTGCCCAGAGTCACAAGGAGCTGCCTGTGCCGGGAATTGAACTCAGTTCCTCAGTTCCCCAGGACCAAATCATTGGTGAGGCCCCACCTGGAGTATTGTGTTCAGTTTTGGAGGCCGTACCTTGCGAAGGATGTTAAAAAAATGGAAGCGGTGCAGAGAAAAGCTACGAGAATGGTATGGGATTTGCGTTCCAAGACGTATGAGCAGAGACTTGCTGACCTGAACATGTATACCCTGGAGGAAAGGAGGAACAGGGGTGATATGATACAGACGTTCAAATACTTGAAAGGTATTAATCCGCAAAATAATCTTTTCCGGAGATGGGAAGGCGGTAGAACGAGAGGACATGAAATGAGATTGAAGGGGGGGCAGACTCAAAAAAGATGTCGGGTGGTGGATGCTTGGAATGCCCTCCCGTGGGAGGTGGTGGAGATGAAAACGGTAACGGAATTCAAACATGCGTGGGATATGCATAAAGGAATCCTGTGCAGTAGGAATGGATCCTCAGAAGCTTAGCCAAAATTGGGTGGCGGAGCAGGTGGGGGAAGAGAGGTTGGTGGTTGGGAGGCGAGGATAGTGGAGAACAGACTTATACGGTCTGTACCAGAGCTGGTGATGGGAGGCGGGACTGGTGGTTGGGAGGCGGGAAATACTGCTGGGCAGACTTGTACGGTCTGTGCCCTGAAAATGGCAGGTACAAATCAAGGTAAGGTATACACATATGAGTTTATCTTGTTGGGCAGACTGGATGGACCATGCAGGTCTTTTTCTGCCGTCATCTACTATGTTACTATGTTACTATGTAAGTGCAGCAAGCAGGGGCAGACCACTTCTTCCTTCCGTGTCCCGCCCTCGCGGAAGTAACGTCAGGCGAGGGCGGGACCCAAAAGGAAGAAGTGGTCTGCTGCTGCTTGCTGCGTTTTCGAAGGTGAGGTGCTTAAGTTCAATGCCAGGGAACGACGGCGGGCGGCCCCCCCGGAGGCCTGGGCCCGGGGAATTTTGTCCTCCCCTGTCCCCCCTCTCGGCGGCCCTGTGAGCAGGTAAACTGCTCATTAAGGGCATAGGAGCCAGCTCTGTGTGTGCTTGAGCACCCCCAATATTGAGAAAATTCCTTGTATGTGTCCAGGAAGGGGTTATTTCCATTGGTCTTAGCATCCCCCAATGATTTTGAGAAGCTGGTTCTTACGGTTAAAGGTGCTCTGTAGCCTGCAGTAGCTTTCTGCATCGGCTCCTAAGTTTATACCTGAGGCAATGAAGGGTTAAGTGACTAGCTCAAGGCCACAAGAAGCTGGAGTGGGACTTGAATAAGTTTCCATGGTTTTCTGCCCACTGCCCTAGCCTTTAGGCTTCTCTTTACCAGCTCACCAATTAGTAAAATTTAGTTCTTTGTTAGAAAGGTAACTGGAATGTCAGCCATCCACTTTCAACATTAATGCACAAAACCTCCTGTGAAGAGGGGAAGACAGCAAACATGGCTGTAGCAGAAACATAGTACATTTGAGATAGGAGTGAGCTGAGGCGGAGGAGGAGGGGGGCATGCGCCACAGGTAAAATTGGTTCCTTGTCTTCAGTGTAAGCTATCGGGGAGGGGTTCTTTGTAGTTAATACCTTGGTAGAAATCCCTGGTTATAGCAAAATGGAAAAGGAGCCGCTCCAGGGAAACTTATGCAAAATGATCACCCGCAGTCAAATTCTGCTAAAATGAGATACCTCCCCTTACTGCACCTGCCTTTCTCACCCATCCCTTCTCCTTTTCTGCCATCCTGAAATATCTGGCATGGCTTTAGTAGTGCTGTCAATGATATCCAGCAGGAGCAGAAGACACATAGCTCATGAATGTATTAGCCAGAAAATTAACAACTTCAGGGTTCTCTTTGGGCACAACTAACCTGAAATAGAATCAAAGCAATGATCTAAGTGATTTGTTCAAATAGATCTTGATAGGAATGTACAGATACGGCTACACGATTCCAGCAAGAGACTGAGAGTTGTACCGTAAAGTTTAAAATTAGTTTTAGGTGAAACCCTACTAAAAGGAAAAACAGCAGGAAAATAAGAAAACTCTGGCTAAAGTAAACCGTTTGGGAAAGAAAACGAGCATTAAAGTTGACATGGTGATCTGTCTGGTTAGCAGCAGCACTGACCAAAAGTTACAATTTACAAATTATGATACATCAGTGAAAAACTAGGGTAAAGTTGAACAGCAAAGGCCGGAATATGCTAATTGCTGGGTTCACTGTAAGGAAAGGAGAACTAATAAGTACCATCTACATACTTTAGAGATAATTATCTTCTAAAGTTGGTGGATAAGGTTATGTGTCACGAAGTACACACACTAAACAATTGACATAAACATATTGGGAGGTCAGTGAAAACTCCTCACCACAACTAACCCAGGAAGAGAATTTTCAGGACTCACATACAAAAATATAGAACCGATTGAATCAGTAAATCATCAATGAACATAAAAAAATCCTAGCAATCAACTGAAACAATGTATCTTAAATTGCTTCCCTCATACTCTAAAAACTCTTCAGAAAAAAGTTATAAGAACATATTCTAAGGGAGGAAAGGCCTCAGAACCCTCCCAATGGGACCATATTACTGGCCTGAAAAAGCTTACAGATAATTGATTTCTCCTTGATTATAAAGATTTATTGAAGATCATGGAATATATTTGACATTTGAGCACTGTATTGAAATTTTGCACTGAAAGTTTGTTTATATTAAAGGAGGTTTTTTCAGCCAGTGAGGTGACTCTGCCTGTTTAATCTCAGAGCATTACTTTAGCTCTAATTGGGTTCTGAGGTATTTTCCTCCCTTATTATATGTTCCTAGAACTTTTTTTCTGAAGAATCTTTAGAGTATGAGGGAAGTGATTTAAGATACATTGTTTCACATGATTGTTGGAATTTTTCTATGTATATTGATAATTTTCAGGATTCACCCTAGGTTTCTGACACATTATAGTAGAGAGGTGTGGTAGCCGTGTTAGTCCACTCTTAAAGGTTATCAATAGAGATCAAATAAAATAAAACATGGAAAAGAAAATAAGTTGATACCTTTTTTATTGGACATAACTTAATACATTTCTTGATTAGCTTTCGAAGGTTGCCCTTCTTTGTCAGATCGGAAATAAGCAAATCTTGGTAGATGACAGTATATATAAGTGAGACATCAAAGCATTTCAGTGACAATCTAACACCTCCATCCCCACCCTGTTAGATTGTCACTGAAATGCTTTGATGTCTCACTTATATATACTGTCATCTACCAAGATTTGCTTATTTCCGATCTGACGAAGAAGGGCAACCTTCGAAAGCTAATCAAGAAATGTATTAAGTTATGTCCAATAAAAAAGGTATCATCTTATTTTCTTTTCCATGTTTTATTTTGTTTGATCTCTATTGATGACACATTATAGAAACTTAGGTAGCTATTCTATATGGTATATCCAGGATAAAGATGGTGTAAATAAATCTCACCTGGATGAGGACAGGCTAAACTGTAGGAAACACATGGCAAGAACTGCCTAGCCTTAACAGTAACAAAACAAACAAACAAACAAACAAACAAACAGTATTTCTCTTAATGCATTGAACAGGCTGCCAATTCAACCAAGCACCTGTTCAGCATACTAAATAGCCTACTGCAACCCCCACAACAGAACCAGACTGCCCAGTCAAAACTGAACTGCAATGATTTTGCTGCATACTTTGTCAACAAAATTAAAAGTCTCTGCCAGGATTTACAGGCAGTCCAGTCCAGCCCAGCCTCCAATCAGTTAATCAGGAGTGCAGATACTCTCCCCCTCCTGACACAGACATGTAATCCCCTATTATAATGGGGATTACTAAAGATAATTAGAGAACTCTCCAGAATTACTGAGGGGAGGGTTCTGAAGTTCCGGGTGGTACAGATTCCAGGGGATTCTACTTGTTAAATAACAGTACGGGAGGGGTTAGGCATTAATAAATGTTAGTGTTGGGGAAAGCATGTGTACAGCGCTGCGTATGCCTTGTAGCGCTATAGAAATGATAAGTAGTAGTAGTCTTTGGTTGCCTCTACCCCCGCCAGGATCCTTGAGAAGAGGGGAAGTGTCCTGAATGGGTTCAAGAAACTAGGGCTGACCAAGAAGAAGGTTTCTGCCAGTAAAACATTAACTGCGAAGTGGAGGAGTGCTCCAAGTGGAAATTAGGGGATCCCAGCCTGGGATCAGGAACAGGAAAGATCCATTTGGAGCCAAAGGTGGTAGCCTGGAGAGGTACTCCTTTGGAGGAAAGGAGTGTGTACAGACAGGGCGGTCTGATCCAAAGAAAGATCTGCTTTCTGCACAAGTGCTGCAGGCACAGCCTTAGGTTGTTACACCCAGAAGGATGGGTATAGACAGGAGGAGCTGTAAATATGTACATACCGTAGGACTGAGTCTTGGTATGGTTGGTTCCTAGTCTCTCCTGTCTTTCTTTGGTGTTGTTTTCTATTTTATCATATGTTTTAACTTTGTAAGCTGCAGTGGCCAGTGCACAGTAACAGTGGGGTATCAAACCTTTTAAGAAACATAGACATATCTGTAAGTTTGGCTCTGGATTTCTAGTTTGCATCTGATATCAAGTTGGATTAGAAACTGACAGTTTGTGTCATAAGAAAGGATTTGAACTGCCTGTTGTAGATTCTTCAGTAAAGTTCTGTTTCTTTCTCATAAAAGTCTGGACTGGAGTGCTTTGTTTGAGTGAGAGTGAAAATTATTTACTCCCAGACTGGTAAAGGAAAGACTAGAGAGTAAAGGGAAATAAAGCCCAGCTCAAAACCCTACGGCTTTCCAGATCTTTATCTGGCCCCGGCCTGTACTCAGCTCAGTGAGTCAGCAGTGACAGAGAAAAGCTCCTCTGTGGATGTGTGTGGTATCTTTGTGACCCTGGTCTCAGGTGCCCCCTGACCCGCAAAGAGCTAGCTGCTGCCCGGATTGTTGAGATCAGGGTTACACAAACTAGAGCCCGTAACGTGGGGTGAGAGGGTTTAAACTGAAGATACTTTTTGACCAAGGATTACAAATTTGATTGCCTGGTACTGGAGAAGTGTGGTCTGGGGTGATAGAATAAGCCCAGAGAGACTACTTGGTTCAGACCTGGGACTTAAAGGATATTTCTAATACCGGAGCAGGCCTGCTTGATTGAGAACTGCAAGTTTACATTTTCCCGCACAGGAGAACTGCGAAACTGGCTATACCAACTGCCATGGTAGATTGAAAAGTACGAGTACCTGGGGAAAGTGGCGGGAAGAGTCCATGGAGTAAAGAAGGCTGCCTATCCTTACTAAGGGGAGAGTGTAATCCCCCATTATAATGAGGATTACTAAGAGTTAGAAGGTACAACTCTCTTGAGGGGGGAAGGTTCTGACGTATTGGGTGGTAAAGGATCCATCCTATGGGGGTGGGTTCCTGGGAAAATTGCAGAGGGAAACATTTCTGGTTATTTAGTGACATTAGGGATGGACTTTAGAGTTAATAAATATTGTTGGGGAAGGCATGAAGTCCTTGGTTGCCTCTACCCCTGCCAGGATCCAGGAGAAGAGGGGGTGTCCTGGAAAGGCCAAATAAACCAAGGCTGAATCAAAGGGAGAGTTATTGTCAGCCAAAGGCAGTAACTGAGTGAGTGGAGTGCTCTGGGTGGGTGTCAGGGGAAACTCAACCCAGGAGCGAGAACGGGAGTGAGCCCATTTGAAACCAGAGGATGCAGCTCAGGGAAATGCATCCCTGGAAGAAAGGGACAGACAAGGGAGGTCTGGTCCTGTATGAAGAAGTTTGCTTGAGACAACCAGTGCTGCAAGCACAGTCTTTGATTACTTCGCCCAAAAGAATGGGTAATGGTCAGGAGCAGCTGTAAATATGTACATACCGAAAGACTACTGAATGTATGGCAAATATACCAGAGTTAGAGCTACTTTTTGTTTCTGTTGAGAAAAGATTGAACAGTTGGATAGAAAATGTGTGATTGAAGGTGAAAGAACCGCTTGCTTCCATTAGTACATAAGTATTGCCATACTGGGACAGACCGAATGTCCATCAAGCCCAGTATCCTGTTTCTAACAGTGGCCAATCCAGGTCACAAGTAACTGGCAAGATCCTCAAAAAAGTACAATATATTTTATGCTGCTTATCCCAGAAATAAGCAGAGGATTTTCCCCAAGTCCATTTTAATAATGGTCTATGGACTTTTCCTTTAGGAAGCCATCCAAACCTTTTTTTAAACCCTGCTAAGCTAACTGCTTTTACTACATTCTCTGGCAACAAATTCCAGAGTTTAATTACATGTTGAGTGAAGAAACATTTTCTACGATTCATTTTAAATTTACTACTTTGTAGCTTCATTGTGTGCTCCTTAGTCCTAGTATTTTTGGAAGGAGTAAACAAGCGATTCACGTCTATCTGTTCCACTCCACTAATTATTTTATAGACCTCTATCATATCTCCCTTCAGCCATCTTTTCTACAAGCTGAAGGGCCCTAGCCGCTTTAGCCTTTCCTCATAGGGAAGTCATCCCATCCCCTTTATCATTTTCATCGCCCTTCTCTGTACCTTTTCTAATTCCACTATATCTTTTTAAAGATGCGGTGACCAGAATTGAACACAATATTCGAGGTGCAGTCGCACCATGGAACGATACAAAGGCATTATAATGTCCTCATTTTTGTTTTCCATTCCTTTCCTAATAATACCTAACATTCTATTTGCTTTCTTAGCTGACGCCGCACACTAAACAGAGGGTTTCAACGTATCATCAATGACGACGCCAAGATCCCTTTCCTGGTTGGTGACTCCTAATGTGGAACCTTGCATTATGTAGCTATAATTTGGGTTCCTCTTTCCCACATGCATCATTTTGCACTTGCTCACGTTAACATCATCTGCCATTTAGATGTCCAGTCTCCCAGCCTCTTGTGATTTAACAACTTTGAATAACTTTGTGTCATCAGCAAATTTAATTACCTCACTAGTTACTCCTAACTGTAGATCATTTATAAATATGTTCAAAAGCAGCGGTTCCAGTACAAATCCCTGGGGAACTCCACTATCTACCCTTCTCCATTGAGAATACTGACCATTTAACCCTACTCTGTTTTCTATCTTTTAGCCAGTTTTTAATCCACAAGAGGACACTACCTCCTATCCCATGACTCTCCAATTTCCTCTGGAGTCTTTCATGAGGCATGTCTTTTGAAAATCCAGATACACAGTATCAACCAGCTCACCTTTATCCACATGTTTGTTCACCCCTTCAAAGAAATGTGATAGATTGGTGAGACAAGATTTCCCTTCACTAAATCCCATGTTGGCTTTGTCTCTTATTAATGTATACTTTTGAATATGCTCTGCAATTTTGTTCCAGAACTCTATGAAGTTTGATTTTGCTGCCGTTGCAGAGTGTCAGTAAAGTTTGTTTGTCATAAAACTCAATCCTTGGAGTCCATAGCATTCTTTGGAGTGACAGTGCATTGATTGCTCCCAGACTGATAAAGAACAAATGGCAAAACCCCAGCCTGACACCCTATAGCCTACCGGAGTAAGTCCGGCCCCGGCCTACACCCAAGCTTGAGTAAGAAAGATAGAACTGTGTGTGTGAATATAGTTTGTTGTGTGATCTAGGTCAGGGGGTTGCCTGACCCTTAGAGCTAGTCAGTGCCCTAGGATGCTGACGTACGGGCAAGACCTGGGTTACAAACATATGGGTTAAAGAAGAACAACCTTGACCAGGAGAAACTTGAAAGTTACTGACCAGTATCTAACATCCCATTTCTAGGAAAACTCATAGAACAAACCATCTGTGTTCATCTTAGTGATTGAATGGAAGAGAGACACTGGCTAGATCCATGTCAATCTGGATTCAGACCCAGTTATGGAACAGAAACAGTCCTCGTATCCCTACTAGATGATCTTCACAGAAACTGAGACAGGGTATTTGCTTTGTTGTTAATACTGTTAGATTTCTCAGCAGCTTTTGACACTGTGGATAACGATACCATGCTAGCACGACTGGAAGGAACAGTTAGCAATGGAACTGTACTTGCTTGGTTCAGATCCCATCTATCAGACAGGCAACGGTCCATACTGTTTGGCAGCACTTCATTGCCACCATAGGCATTGACCTATATGGTACAACAATGATCGACACCATCACCTATTCTGTTCAATATCTACCTCAGGCCACTATCTGAGCTGATTCGGTCGGTGGACACTCAGTTCTATATCTACACGGATGATGTGCAGCTACTGATACCCATTGAACCTGACTTACTCACAACCCTGAAGAAACTGACTACCTGTCTGACATCAATTCAATAATTGGCTAAAAACAAAAATCTTTGCCTGAACCCAAGTAAAACTGAGCTTCTATGGATCCCTAATGCATGTGGGCACATACCTGGTATCAAAATCTGTTTTAGGAAATACAAACTTCCCCTCAAATCACAAGTCAGGGAATACTGCTAGAGTCAACACTTACTCTGATCCTCCAATTCCAAGCAACCTTCAAGATCTGCTTCTATCATTTGCGACAACTACGCTGCCTCTCTCTTTACACTGAAAACGCAAGCCGTGTCTCAGTTGTGCATGCCATAATTTCATGAAGACTAGATTACTATAATGCGGTCTACACTGGTCTGACTACAGAGGGTCCACATCAAATCCAATTGATTCAGAATGCTGCAGCAAGACTAATAGAAGGTTGTAAGTGACGTGATCACATCACACCATTTTTGCAAAAATTTCACTGGCTACCAGTATAATATAGGGCTAAATTTAAAACTCTATGTCTGATCTTCAAGGCCCTTAAAGGAAATGTCCCAGAGTCATTAAAGGCATATGGATGCTCTAGTGCAATCCAAGATGGCGTCATAGTGCGCTATTGCAACAGACGCACTGAAACTATACTCTGACTCGCTGCTTAGAACGGCTCTTTGCTCCCCTGACTATGGGGAAAAGGAGATGGAAGGCGTGGGACACTCCCTCGACCCCCACCGGGACCCACCTTCCAAAGCAGACAACACTGGAGAGGTTCGGGCTTACGTCGGGACCCATACAGGCTTCTCCTTCCTCTATCGGAGCTGACGCATCGGTGTCAGCCGGCAGTGTAGATGGGGTTTCCCTGAGCCCTGTCTTGCGTGCGGCTCCCCCACAACCAGGAAGGAACGCTGTGATGGCAAGTCCTGCTTTTGGTGCTCCGAATGTTGAGATACCGAGTGAGCAGGGAGGGAACCTGCCCACCTCGACAGAGAATGAGAAGACCAGTCTGGGGCAGATAGTGAGTACTCTCAAACAGACATTTAATGCTCCCCCTCCTGGTATTCCTTCTGGGGCTTTGAAAAAAACAGCCGTAGTGACAATGGAGTCACTCTGGTACTTGATATTTGATTTGCACTCCTCTCTACAAACACTGACACTTACAAATACTAGTGAAGGTTTTGTCTGAAGCAGTCCTTCTTCACTACTACTACTACTTAACATTTCTAAAGCGCTACTAGGGTTACGCAGCGCTGTACAATTTAACATGGAAGGACAGTCCCTGCTCGAAGAGCTTACAATCAAGCACAGGTTACTGCTCAACAGTCCACTGAAGTGAAACTTCTGGATACAAAAATTAAGGAGAAGAATTTTACTTTTTGTCGATTGGAATATTTAGAAAATCAGGCTAGGATGCTTAATTTGAGACTAACCAATTTTCCCAGGTCACCTTTAATAGCCCCAATAGATATGGTAAAGAAATATTTGGTTGAAATTTTGGGAATGTTGGGTGATTCACTGCCTCCTATAACTCATGCAAATTAAAAAAAAAAACAGTTGGTGAGAACTTTCAAGGCCAAGGCCATGTAGGAGACGGTATGAACCTCACATCCTTTTTGGAATCTTCACTAGAAGTGATTACTCAGAGAATTACTATGGTAGTGTTCTTTGCTTTGAAGATGGATCGGGATGCGGTATTGAGACTTTCACTGACACTTAGAAACACAGTTCCTGGGATCTAAAATTACAATATTTCCTGATCTTTCTAGAGAAACGCAGAAAATGCGTAAGGCCTTTTTGAGTCTTCATCCAAGGACTCTGGCCTTGGGCGCTAATTTTGTACATAAATTTCCTTGTCTATGTTGTGTATTATTTCAATCTAAACAATTTCAATTCTTTGATCCTAAGCAACTGGAAGAATTTTTGCTAGCTAAAGAGGAAGTAAATATCACTGTTTAAGTCACAGGAGCGCACTGTAGGATAGACTGGAGAGAGCCAGATGGGTTGCAATAATTTAGAATTCTATTTTTCTCCAATTTCTTGTTTAATTTCTTATCATCTTGGACCCAAATTACTTAATATATAGTGGATGAAGTTAGTATAATTTTCATGTGTAGTCAATATTGACACATATTGTTATTTGTATGGTTCTAATTTTTCAATTTCTGTATTATTTCTCATGTGAGTTGTAATAATATATAAATATTTTTAAAAAAGACATATGGATACTTATATTTCTGTATAGGACTGGTCTTACACCACACACATAGAGAACTTCAGGCTTAGCGTGTCATGGATACACCTCATTATTTACCTGTTTAAGATTTTTTTCCTCTCTATTTGATTGCTGCCTAATTCCTCCCAGTGTGCCTCTCCAACTGCTGTCAGCTGCCAGCAACTATTTGGCTAGTGGACCCAGGACAATGATATTTGCCCCTGATCATTTTTCTGAGCCCTAGGCAAGCTGAAAGTGCCTGGGGCTGTTTTTATCCCTGAAGGGCTGAAATGAGTACTGTATCACTGTGAGAAGAAGATGCTAATCAAAAGAAAAAAAACTCTAGGAAAGCACCAGAAAATTGTACACAGCCTCTGATACCTTTCTTGCACCAACTTAAGAATTATCCAGCGATGGTGCCCATGAACTTTAAGATCACATGGATCTTCCTCATGTACACCTTTTTGGATAAGAGTTCCACTGTCCCAAGCAAAAGTATTACTAACAGACTCTAAACAAGGCTACTAATCCTGGTAAATAAGTGGCATATATTATTTTTTAATAACCTCTAGGATAGCTCAGTCAGCTCTTCTTGACATCGGGGGTGGGAGGGAGGGGGAATTTTGTAATAGATTTCATTTTAGCATCATTTTATTTATTTTTATTGAGATGAATGTTTTGGTTTAATTGTCACCTCTTTTGTATTCAATTGTGGTTTTTGAAGTACCCATTTTTAATGGTTATTATTAATTTAATAATTTCTATGTATTATAAGCTTATGTTTTAATTCACATAATTCTTTGTATATATGTTTTGTATAAGTTCGTTTTGTTGCTTTGACATATTCTATGTACTTTTTAAAAAGGTTTTAGAAAATATATTTATTTTTGAAGCATATTGTTTTCCATGTATTTTTATCCATAGAATCTGAGATGCTTGATGCAGGCATTGCTGCTGAAACACAGCTCTGTCGAGTCCCTTGTGCCTTGGACTTTTGTACACGAACAAAACATTTATTAAAGACCTTTTCAGCTGGATGGGACTTTCTTCCTTTGATTTTTTTTCTCACTTCTCTACCTTCCTGCTGTTTTTGTAGGGATTGCATCCTTCTTTTTTTTTTTTTTTTTACTGATACCTTGTTTAAAGCAGATGGGTTTTGGGGCACACCCAGCCAATCGGGTTTTTAAGAAATCCACAATAAATATGCATAAGATAGGTCTTTATACCAAGGAGGCAGTATATGCAAATCTATCTGATATATATATGCTTGTTAGACTACTATCATGTCTTATCATAATCATGTCACCCAATACTAAATATCTATCTTATCATGTATTTCCACTATTCATGATGTATTGTAAGCCACATTGAGCCTACAAAGAGGTGGGAAAATGTAGGATACAAATGCAATAAATAAATAAAATAAATACAAAAATATATTCATTGCGGATATCCTGAAAAACCAAACTGGATGAGTGTGCCCTGAGGATTGGGTTGAGAAGCACTGCTCTAGCAGATGTGGAGACCTTACTAGTCCTCAGGCAGCACTCTTTAGGAGCGGCATCTCGGGGAGACGACTTTGTGGCATTTTACCTGGTCACGGTGACTTGCTAAGCCTGGCAGCGGCAGCGATTCCAATATGCTGCCCTGCTGCCGCCAGCACACGCCTCTTCCCTTTACTGTAGCCGCCTGTTTTGCTCAGACAGCTGCAGTAAAGGGAAGAGGTGAGTGCCAGCAGCGGCAGGGCAGCGTATGGGAATCGCTGTCACTGCTGGGTTTGGAGCAAAAGTCTATAGTCTGCTATTGAGATAGACATGGGGGAAGCCACGGTTTGCCCTAGGATCAGTAGAATGGAATGTTGCTACTATTTGGGTTTCTGAAAGGTATTTGTGACCTGAATTGGCTACTGTTAGAAGCAGGATACTGAGCTAGATGGACCATTGGTCTGACCCAGAATAGCTATTCTTATGTTCCCTAAATGTGCAGCATTTCTCCCCTTCCCTTCATGTGCATTATTTCTTTCTCTTCCCTTCCTTTCAGTGGTGTATTTAAACTAGGTACGTCTGTTGTGTACGCACTGCCTGTCAGACCCACCCCCACCTTAAAATCCTCTCTGCTTCAGTTTTTACCTGGGCAGCGACAGCGGAACTCATAAGCTGGGACGTCCTCCCTGAACTGTTCCACCCGTTCTGACTTAACTTCCTGTTTTGTGAAGGGTGGGACAGTTCAGGGAATAAGTAACAGTGCAGGCTGCAGGCAGTATATGAGTGCCACTGCCCGGGTGAAGACTGGAGCAGAGAGGATTTTAAGGTATTGGGGGGGGGGGGGGGGGGAGAGAGATACAGGGGGGCAGGGGGGTAATGCGCCCTCTGTAAAAAAAAAAATTCCTGGCTATGCCACTGTTTCCCTTCCCTTCATATGCAGCACCTCTTCTCTTCCTTTCAAAGGGCAGCATTTCTCCCCTTTTTACTTCCCTTCCCTACATAGGGCAGCATTTCTCCCCTCTTTCCTTCTCTTCATGTACAGCATTTCACTCATTTTTCCTCTATGGTAGTGTCTCTCCTTTTCCCCACCCCTGTTCCCTCCTGCAGGTCCAATATCTTTTCCTACCTTCCGCTTCCTCTTCCCACCCCCTGGTCCGGTCTCTCACCTCTTTGCCATGATTTTATAAACTTTGCTGCTGTTGCTGGCAACAATTAGATCAGGCCTTCCTCTGGTCACCTGGAGGTTTTCTCTCTGCTGCATCCTGCCTATGCAGCAAAGGGAATTTGCGACAGAGGGAAGGGCCCTAAAGCTATCCAGAGGACGGCCTGTTCTAATCAGTGCTGGTGACCACAACAAAATTTGTAGAATCACAGTGGAGAAGAAGGTAGGAGACTGTACCCAAGTGTGGGGTGGGGGTGGAGGAAGGCAGGGAAGCGATGTTAAACCTGAGGGGAAAGCATGCTGTTTCTGTCTGGGGTGGCAAAGGGTTGCAAGGCAATTTTTTACACCTATGAGTAGCGGTGTAATGGCCATGGAAGCAGGAGCCAAAGACCCTTTCCCTCACTGTGTGGTGAGATAGCTGGGGAAGCAGGAGCCAAAGACAAAGAATTTGAAACTGGGCTGGGTATTTATACCAGCACAGTTTCCCTCCAAGTAGTGTCTCCTCATTCCACTGTCAGTCACTGTCTGAAGAACCAGCCCCTTGGTCCAGAAACTAGGGGGGAGGAGGGGTATCTGCAAGTCAAACTTAATTTCATTTACAGCCACTAAAGGTCTTTCCAATTCCTGAAGGTAGCAAAATCTTAAAGTCTCCACACGTACTGTATAGATACCATAATGGATTCATTCTACATGTACCATTTGAATATTCATAATTATTATGCATACAATAGACCTAATGCGTTGTCTCCTGCCTTGTCTATACAGACCCTCCTCATGCATATTCATTGTGGATATTCTTGGTGTGCTTTGAGGACTGGGTTGAGAGCCACTTTGCTAACCTGGACTCATTTCTGTCTCTGGAAAGGTGTGGGCCAGTGCCATGTTGCTTTATTGGAGCATAACGAAAATCATTAATCATTAGGGTTACCATATGGCTCCTGAAAAAGGAGGACACATTGATCCAGTCCGGGTTTTACTTCCATTGAAAGCATTGGCTCAATCTGTCCTCCTTTTTCTGGAGCCATATGGTAACCCTATTAATTATGCAGAACATAAAAGTCCATAAAGGATCTATGTTCAAAGCTGCCAAGTTACTCGGTTCCAGAAGTAAGAATTTTTGGACAGTCCTGATTTTGAACATGTCCCCATTTCAGTGTGACATTTGTAGTCCTTGATTCTACCCAGTGAAATCAATGCTGTAGGGCCCCTAATGCATTAGGACAGGATTGCCTGAAATTCAGAACTGGCTTAAAATCTTGCTGTTGGCGCTGGGTAACTTGACATCTCTGAGTGTAGAGTTATTCACTCTGGAAATGCCCCTGGGAACTCTATTTACCACTTCCTTTTGTTAGTATCCATTTAACCAGTTTCTAACCTAGTCAGAACTGGATCATTTGTCATCTCCGTTTATATAAGGATAGATTTTACAAAAAACAAAGAAGCAATACCTTTGCAAAACACAAACCAAAGAAACACAAAAGCAAAGGTGACAAAGAGGAGTCCCAGCAATTGATTAGGGTTACCATATGGCTCCAGAAAAAGGAGGACACATTGATCCAGTCCGGGTTTTGCTTCCATTGAAAGCAATGGAAAAACCCAGGCTGGCTCAATCTGTCCTCCTTTTTCTGGAGCCACATGGTAACCCTAATCCTGATGATATAAAGGGCTTTATTATGTTGAGTGAAAGACTCAACTCTACACTAATTTGTATTTTGGACAGAGGCCTTCTTCAGGAGTCTAAAATCCAAAAACAAATTAAGCATACAACAATGAAATGAACATATAAAATAAACTCTACATATGCAAAATTTAAATATGTATAATACAGATAAAAATATTCTAATACAAATAAAAATTAGAAATAAATATAATGCATAAATATATAAATCAGCATCCAAGAATAAATATAACTGAATGAACATACCTGATGTCACAACTCTTACTCAAATAAAGCGCTCTTAAATAGGGATAGATTTTACACCATGTTGGACTGTGAATGTGGACATGGGCTGTTCAGAGAAAAAAGTGTAAGCTGCTCCAGAGCATTAATTTTATCCAAAGAGTAATTACAGAATTTTAATTCAAACCATGGGACTGAGGATTTTTGGCAGATATGTACAGTAGAGTCAGATGCACCCGTGTGAAAAATGTTCTTATCCCCACTGGGGACAGCTGGATCTTATGAGCGTGGCATATCTTGAATGCCAGAAACTGATGATGGACAGTGAACATTCTCAGACTGGTTAAGAATAAGAGGTAGCCCTACAATGTGCTTTTGACCATACAGCCTATGTAATCTTGCTTCATGTCAGCAGTGTAAGAACACTGTTCCTTAGTGTCACTCTGATTTCTCTTCTGCTCGCCTTCAGGCAGGCAGAAAGTGTTCCATTCGTGATCTAAACATTCTACAGCATTACCAAGTGACCAGTGGCACAGGCCCACTCACTTTGAACTCAGGCCCATCTAGCAGCAGCACAGCTGTAATATGTCTGGCAGGGATCCCCAAATCCCACCAGCTGAAGATTCTTGGCATCTCTCCCCCCAAGCAATCAGGGGTCTCTTAACTGCACTCCCCCATCCCCCCCAGTATCTTTTAGTTGAAGAACTATTCACCGGCAGCGAGTAACAACTCATACCCGTTGCTCACGCCGGCCCTGGGCCTTCCCTCTGATGCAACTTTCTGTTTGCAGGACCAGGAAGTTGCATCAGAGGGAAGGCTTGGGTCCAGCACGAGCAGAAGGTATGAGTCGCTGCTTGCTGCTGGCAAAAAAATTAAAGGATTTAAAAGGTAACGGGGGTGGGGGGGGGAATGGGGTTGGAGGAGTGCAGTTAAGAGACCCCTGATTGCCTGGAGGGAACAGGAAGGAGAGATGCTGGGCAGGTGTGGTGGGGATCTCGTGCCCACCCACTTTGGGCTCAGGCCTGTCCAAAATTTGGTGTCTGGGCTACACCCCTGCAAGTGACCCAGTTCAAAGAAGAAGACTACCATTTGAAATCACAGTTTCAGGTACCAGAATGCA
Organism: Microcaecilia unicolor; assembly: GCF_901765095.1. Lineage (NCBI taxonomy): Eukaryota > Metazoa > Chordata > Amphibia > Gymnophiona > Siphonopidae > Microcaecilia > Microcaecilia unicolor. The sequence continues at coordinate 297,466,493 of NC_044034.1, read as the reverse complement.
TCATGATGGAGGCTGTTGGTGCACAGCATCTTGCGGTGGGGGAGTTGTGGCCATTGCTTAAAGGTACCACAATCAAAAGAACACAAGAATAGCTATACTGAGTCAGATCAATGGTCCATCTAGCCCAGTATCCTGCTTCCAGCAGTGGCCAATCCAAGTCACAAGTACCTGGAAGAAAGAAAAACAAAACAAAATGTCCAAAAGAAGTGAATTAAAAATACTACTCTTGAAAACACACTTCCAGTATATATCAGCATTTGAATGACGCACCAAAAATTCTACTATGTGGTAAAATAAACAAATTTTCTAATTGGCGCCATCATATAAAGAGCAGGGAGCTGGCACAGCTTATTCACCGGCTTCCTACAATGCCCTTAAGGTATAATCATATATCACAGAATAAACGTCTTTCACTATGTATAAAATAACTCTTAATACACTTATTCTATTACAATGGAAAAAATCATTTATTTATCATATTCAGCCATATGGTCATTCTCTGACTGATCTAAAAACACCATAGAGCACCAACCAACCCAATCACGTATCAAGCCTATAATGGCTCTGCATCAGGGTATGCGCTTCTTTACTTTGTTCCTACAAACAACAAAAACATGTTTATGAACTATTTTAATCCAATTTAAAACATTATTAAATAATCACTGTACATTATAATCCCATTAAAAAGAACCCATCTCATTTAATAATGTATTTAATTTAATACCTATTTCTAGCCCCAAATCTTCTTTAAGGGGACAAGAACAATATATAAAGACTAGTAAAAAAGGCCCGTTTCTGCCTTTGATGAAATGGGCCCTAGCCGGCACCGGACTCCCTTCCCCTCCCCTTACGCTTGTGTCCCTGGTGGTCTAGAGGTACCTGTTCGGTCGGGGCAGGAAAGAAAGACCCCCTCTTTCCTGCCCATAGCGGTGCTGGTAGGTGCCTTGCTGCATCGTGTGGGATTCTGGCTCTCGGCGTTTCAAAATGGCCGCCGAGAGTTGAAGTTTCGCGAGGCAGCTTCAACTCTCAGCGGCCATTTTGAATCGCCGAAAGCCAGACTCAGACACGATGCAGCTGGGCAGCTAGCAGCAGCGCTCTGGGCCAGGAAACCGGGGGTTCCTTCGTTCCTGGCCATGCGAACAGATACCGCTAGACCACCAGGGATAGTGGCGTAAGGGGAGGGGAGGTGACAGGGGGAGGGAAGGTGATTAGGGGAAGAGTGTGCTACCGGGTGCGGGGCGGTACCTTGAAAGGGGCGGTGCGATGGGGCGAAAAGGGGCGGGGTGATGGGCACATTGTCGGCTGCAGGTATTTTTTGGAAGGGGAGGAGTAGGGAAACACCCTGTGCGTGTTTCCCTACTGGTCCCCGTGCATTGATTTGCTTCGCCCTCGACGTCATCACGTGTGACGCGAGGGCGGGGCATGCAGACATGGTGAGTGTTGTGGCTTCACCACCATGAAGTTACGAACCGGTGTGTGAGTGCCTGCAGTGACGTCAGTGTCCTCAGAACATTGAGGGTGTGTTTTATTATAGTAGATGGCTTCCAATCCTTTATATAAACTTCCAACTTAAACTAATCAATCCAATTTAGTCTTGTGATGTTATCTACCCAGTCAAAAATGCAAACCCACCCAAATCTCACAAAAGAGCCTGCCATTCAGTACAGTCATTTAATCCAATAGGGAGCAGTGTTTGAAAATGATGAATCCAGTATTATTCCCTATATATTAAACTTTCGATGCTATCACCTCCCATTGGAGAAGGTGGCACATTGTCGATAATGGACCACCACAAATCCAAAATTGTATGTGAAGCAGCTACCCAATGTTCCACTAACAGTGCACCAGCCCTTTGAGTCTGAATACCCATTGCTTAAAGATGGCACTTTGTAACCGGATTCAAGACTCATGATTGCGATCTGGTGCATGGGCTCTGGCCGAGAACTGCCACTGCTATGACCAGCCTAGGTGTTTTGAGGGGAGGGATATAAAATAGCAGAAAACTCCCCACATACTCTGCATAGCAAGGTGCCAGGCATCAGAGTGGCCTAGTGGTTAGGGTGGTGGACTTTGGTCCTGGGGAACTGAGTTCAATTCCCACTTCAGGCACAGGCAGCTCCTTGGGTGGGGTAATCACTGAGGGACCCACCCCACAATAGCCAGGCCCCCTGCAACCAGTCACAGAATCTATGACAAGGCAGAATTGGTATGTAGAGCCTGAACATTTTCATTAAAACTTTGCACCATGGGTCAATTTTAGCAGACAATAGAAAAGGTGTTGGTACTCAGTACCCCCAAGTACCCCCTCAAAAAAAGCCCTGAGTTTGCGGGTATCACAATGTGTAATGTCTTTTGTAGAGGGTGTGGTTAGTGATAGTCCTTGAGAGGACCTTAGTGTCCTTGGAGGTCTGTAGAGGATCATCCTATTCTTCAGGTACTCAGGGCCATTTCCTTTAAGGACCTTGAAGATCAGACTTAAATTTAGCCCTGTATTGTACTGGTAGCCAGTGAAGGTTTTGCAAAAATGGTGTGATATGGTCAGGTTGCTTGCAACCTTCTAATATTAGTCTTGCTGCAGCATTCTGAATCAATTGGAGTTGGTGCAGGCCCTTTGTAGTCAGACCGTTGTAGAGTGCTTTACAGTAATCCAGTCTTGATGTTATCATGGCATGCACACCTGGGATAAGATTTACCTTCTTGATTTGAAAGAGGCAGCGTAACTATCACAAATAGTAGAAGCAGCTCTTGAAGGTTGCTTGGATTTGGGGAGTCAGAGTAACTGTTGAATCTAACTGTATTCCAAGGTTCCTGATTTGTGATTTGAGAGGCAGTTCATACTTCCCAAAAGAGATTTTGATGTCAGGTATGTATCTATTTGTGTTAGGGACCCAGAGAAGCTTGATTTTACTTGGGTTCAGACAAAATTTGTTGAGCCCATTCTTGAATTGACTACTCCGGGGACCTGCATGATGCTGTAATGGACCTGGGTATAACATCTGAGCCTGGCATAGAGGCTGGTAAGTAATGTTTTTAATCACTTTTTTTTTGGGGGGGGGGGGGAGGGATTGGGAGGTCATCCCTGATTCCCTCTAGTCGTCATCTGGTCATTTATTATGAAAACAGGTCTAGCTCAAAATATCTTAGTTTTAGTCCTGGATGGTTTTGTTTTGTTCCATTATGGCTAAAAATGTCCAAGTCTTAGGAACGCCCAAATCCAGCTCTTAACACACCCCAACACACCTCCTCAAGATTTGGATGCACTGCAGATGAACAGCATAGAAAAACGTCTGAAAAATAGGTTTTGAAAATACTGATTTGGACGTTTTTGTGAGAAAAAACATCCAAATGCTGCTTTATGCCACTTTTTAGATGTTTTTGTCTTTCAAAAATGAGCTCCATAGTGTGCTCATCATACCTTCCCCTCCTCAATAAATCAGTTTGGAACACATTGTTAATATATGACCTAGCTTTAAGGCTACCACTGGAATAGTGATGGCCAAAGCTATGCAGCCAAGAACAACTGAAAAAAGTACTAAGTAGGCCAAACAGCAAGCAAGTGAATTAATATTTGAGAATCTGAAAAAAGCAGGTCTGAACAATGAGTCCTGATACAAACTGGTACAAACTTTAAATCAAATATAGCACCTGTAATGAAAGATCAGATGAATAAAATGGAGCTTATTAGTTTTGGTATATAATGATACAGAGGTAATACAGAGTTCATGAGATGGTATGAAAAGTATTGCAGCCGGAAGATGTGAAACTGTTATCTCAACGCTTCCCAAAACATGTTGATAATTAGCAGTAGCTGAGAACGGAAGGAGGTGGGCACATCAGATAGCAGATCGCATGGGAAAGTATGATCTCAGAAATTGCGAAATATTAGGAGCTAGGTATCTCACCATTCACTTCTATGGAGAAGATAGAGTATAAAAGAGGGGAGATTTTGGCTTAGTTTGAGAGTCTTCTCCGAAGCTTCTGTCAGACGGCGAAGCCCTGTGCGGCTGAAACCAGAATCTGATGTCTGTATTTGTATCAACTTGAAGACCTGTGTTTGGGTAAGAAATAAAATGTATCTATCTATCTAAACCTATCTCTGTCTTTATTTTTATTGATTCTATCTTCTCTTTACCTTACATTTAGCCTACCAGGTAGATCATATACAAGTGACACTCAGTCTTTGCAGAAACTTAGACCGATGTTTAATAAGATTTATGTGGGAACATAAATGGCCCAGAGTATATCTAGATCCAGAAAACAAACAGAAAGCAGTAATTATGGGAATTAGTTTTCAATTACGGCTCCTAATGCCACCCCAGAATAGACCTTGTGATTGGGTGACAATGGAGGTCAGAGAAACTATACAGAATCTGTTATATGAAATAAGTACCTTTAGTCCCCCGTATGACAGAGTCAGAAAGAGGTCTATAAGAAGAGGGAATTAAAAACAACATATTGTTCTGAAGCAAGTATTTACAGAAAGTCTTAGAGGTTTATTGACAAAAATCAAATAATGGTAAAGAAAAGCTCTGAACAATTATAATCACTTAGGTCACTCTTGGATTCTCTCTTTTAGATGTAGATGGAGAACCCCTCTTCTTTAATTCCTTTCCCCAGAATACCTCACAAAGCTGAACTCTGATGTGGTCGTAGGTGCAGTGCCGTTGTAGCTTGGTCCTCGTTCGAGATCCAGAAGATGTCCTTTGTATCCTCTCTCTTTTCCAGGATCAAGAGCTCCCTGTTGCCCCTTCCTGCTTTAGAGATGTTTACTTTCTCTCATGCCTTCACTCCTCTGTTAGCACTGGTGTACTGGCTTATCCACCATCAACTCTCTTTTCTTTTGGGGGTGCTGATTTAGACCAGGGGCGTATCTGGAATCCGGCGGTAGGGGGGGCCAGAGCCAGAGAGGGGGGGCACATTTTTGCCTCCCCCCCCCCCCCCCCCGCCGCCGCCTCTCTCCACCCCCTCCCCGCCGTCAACCCTCCCCCGCTGCTTACTTTTGCTGGCGGGGTCCGACCCGCAATCTCCATATTTCGGCTTCCTCCGTGGCCATGTGCTTCCAGGAAGTAACGCTGCAGCGCTGATTTGTTGAATCTAGTTCGGCATCTGACGTGCTGGGACGTCAGACGCCGAACTGGATTCAACGAATCAGCACTGCAGCGTTACTTCCTGGAAGCACATGGCCACGGAGGAAGCCGAAATATGGAGATTGCGGGTCGGACCCCGCCAGCAAAAGTAAGCAGCGGGGGAGGGTTGACGGCGGGGAGGGGGGCCAGGGCGAAATCTGCGGGGGCCCAGGCCCCTGTGGCCCCACGCAGATACGCCCCTGATTTAGACAACCCTGTTCATACACCTTAATGGTACTGTGGCTTAGCCAGCCAAAGACAGGAATCACTCTTTTGGCTTGATGTTTATACCAACCCCCATTTCCCTCAAAGAGTGGCCTCCTGAGTCCTCCTACCATTACCTCAGTGATCAGGAGAGCCCTCCCCTGTTCTGGAAATTGCAAGGGTGTAAACAGGTTAGTATACAATACTTTGGTAGCTCCACTAGAGGTCTCTGTCATCTAAGCAATGCAGAACCTTAGAGATATCTACACAAAGAAGCAATTAGCAGTGAATTCTACCAATGTCTAGAATTCTGTAAGACTTGCAGTCCCAGAAAGAGTTAATGAGATATCTCACATCCTATGCATAACCTAGGTTATTGCATTCATCCCAGCAGAAGTTACTAGTTATGCGGCTTATGCCACTCTTTAGACATTCATCTACAAACTATTTGCGACTCTATCTTTATCTTTAGTGTCACTGGTCTGGTTCTATGGAACCATTTACCTAATTCCTTATGGTTGGAACCTTCATATTCATTATTTAAGAAAAAGTTAAAGGCATTTTTGTTTTAGGATGCTTATAATTTGTGTCCTGATGACAAGGCAGTGGGGATGACAAATCATGGTGAGCAGAAATGTTGAGTCACACAAATAAGTCCCTTTTTTTCTCTCTTATGTGATATGAATGTAATTTTCTTTTTCTTCTGTATGTCTCCACCAATATTTTATTTGATTTTCTAGAAACCACTGTGCCGATCTTTCCTAATAGCGGTATTATCTAATTTTTGAATAAACTGTAAACTCTATTAAGGTTTTGGGAGAAAATAGGCAGGTAGATGAATTGTCATCAGATCTGTAAAATGAACCAGCTGTAAAAGACCTACTCCTTACTCGCTGGGAGGCAGCACTGGGGATGCAATGTTTGTCACTCCATAAAAGCCCCCATGGCCTGGAGAAATAACAGAGGTAAGGGGAGCAGAGAAACATGTTCTTCAACTATATCCGTCTTTTGTTGCACAGACTTTCATCTCAAGATTATTCTAAAAATGGTAAATTATAGTAAGAGTGCACTGGGGGGAAACAGCATTAAATTTGAAAAAAACAAAACAATACAAAACAATTTTTTCCTCTTCTGAAATGGATTCCTAACATTGTTGGCAAAGTCAAACCATCTGCAGTTGTAATAGCCGTGTAACTGATGGACTGATGATCCCTCAGAGATCTAGCAGGCTACAAAACACATCACTAGAACATCTGGATCCATGGTCCAGACCTTAACTGCAGAGTGCACAGCACTGAAAGGCATTAACAGGCAATATTTCACCTCACAGCCATGTACCTTTCATAATGCACTTATTCAGGAGGTGGGTCATTATATTAAAAAAAAAAAATCTAACTTTATTTCTGCAGATAATGGTAACCAAAACATAGGTGTTATACTCTAGAAATACAAATTTGGGTAGAACAAAATTTGGTAAACTAATTTAAACTACAGTGAAAATGCAAGTCTAAAGTAACTTCAGCTGAATTTTTACACAAATTATCTTTCTAAAGTCCAAAGGTTCTATTTCTGTACTTTCTTCTGAATAAATCCTGAAATCTACTGGAGTAACAGTATTACAAGTACAATGTTCAGCAAGCCTATGATTCAAATCACATATTTTTGGGGGCTCACCCTAGACCCACTCAAACCACACCCAAACCATGTCCAATTCCCATATGTACACATGCAGATTTACATATATCAAACCCAGTTTTCTAAAACTGGGGTTTCAGCATATACTTGATATACATATGTAAATACTGGGATTTACACATGTAAGTCATGAATAGGACTTCTAAAATAAGGGCCATAGCCACTGGAGGAACTGCAAGTCTTCTGTCTACTGAGTCTCTAGTGTTGGAAAACATGTTTTATTTCCAGCTTAGTGAGAAAATAGTACAGAGTGGTGTTTATGTCAGTGGCGTAGCCAGACAGCCAATTTTGGGTGGGCCTGAGCCCAAATTGGATGGGCACAACATTTTTTTCTGCCCCTGTCCTACTCCCACATGTCACCCTCTCTCCTACTTCTATGTCCAACATTTTTTTTTCTCTCGCTCTCTTCTGCATCTCTCCCTCCCATCCCATGTCCAACTTTCTCCCTCACTCCTTACCCCACTGTGCAGCAACTCTGGAAGAACGTCTGCCTGAAATTCTTCTCCCCGTTGCTGGTGTGCTATCACAGTATAGGTCCTCATCAATTTCCTTTCCTATCCTGCGCCTCCAGTTTGCTATTTCTAGAAGTCTCAGCTCATTGAAATCCTCAGAATGACAGGTTTGGATCTGTGCCGCAGGTATCAGATCGCTTTTCAATTTTCTGGAACATTTACAGTGCCCTGCTTTTATTTGACTTATTTTGAAGGGAGAAGCAAGGTGATTTCAGGCATCTTTACGCTTATTAAACTGGAAGAAGCAATGTGGATGCTGTGTTAGTCCAGCTGCACGCACGGAAGTGAAGGATAACAACAAAAACGTATTAGATAGTGAAACCTTCAAATTAATACATTTCTTGACTGGCATTTGGGAGCCACTGGCTATTCAGAATGATTCCAAGCAAACAAAGAGGTCTACCTGTTACACTTGTGGTCTTTTCCCGGTCTCTGCAGCATTCTTTTTTTCGCCCGTCGCCGGCAGCGCTACGATTCACAGAGGCCGCTCCGCTCCCCCCTGCAGCGTCCATCCGGCCCTCTCTGCTGCACTTCCTGTTTTCGTAGGGCCGAATTGACACTGCAGTGGAGAGCGGAGCGGCCTCTGTGAATGGTAGCGCTGCTGGCGACGGCCGAAAAAAAAGAATGCTGCAGGGACCGAGGCAGCAGCGGGGAGAAGAATTTCAGGCAGGCAACACTCCCGGCAGCGATGTTGTTGGGTTGGGGCGGGCCTAGAGCAAAAGTGGGTGGGCCTGGGCCCGTCCAGGCCCACCCGTAGCTACGCCCCTGGTTTATGTTTACATTTGAGTGGACGATTGGCTTAATGGTTAGTGCAGCAAGCTTTGATCTTAGCAGTTCCTTGTGACCTTGGGCAAATCACTTAACCCTCCATTACCTCAGGTACAAAAAACAAGATTGTGAGCCCCCTAGGGACAGAGATAAGACCTGCTTACAATGTTTGATTGTTTTCCACCTTGACCTTGATGGCTAAGCAGATTATAAATGCCAAAAAATTAAAATTATATTTAGAGCAAGAACACATTGAGTGTTTAGAGAAATTTTCAGTTAATTTTGTACTTAGCAATAAGTGCATTGAGAGGCAAGACAGCATTTTAGCCTATAGTTTGAGAGTGCGGCCTTTCGCTATAGGACCCAAGGTCATCCTCTTCAGTGAGACCCATGCACTGGAAAAGTAGTCTAGTGGTTATTGCACCAATCTGACAACCAATGAATCCTGGCTCAAATCCTGCTGCTGCTTCTTTTGATCATGGGCAAAACACTTATCCCTCCATTGCCTCTGCTACAAAAATTAGATTGTAGGCCCTCTGGGGACAGGAAAATACCTAATACACATGAATATAACTCACCTTGAGCTACTACTGAAAAGGGTATGAGCTAAATCTCCATATGTAAAAAATACCTAGGCAGAACACTACTTTTAATTGAATTTAATTAATACTTGGGAGGTTCACGTTTTATTGAGGTCTTCAAGGGCCAAAGACACATACAATAAGTGGAAAATACTTCCCTAGGATTGGGATCTAACAGTTGATTTACTTTAAAGGATGCAGTTCTTTGCTAACTGTAAAAAGAAGGAAGAAACCCAGTCCTTATGTGAGGTTGCTGGGGGTTGTTTGGCAAGGGAAATAATCCTTCATTATGCAGATGGGAGACCTTGTCCTGTGACATGGGAATACAAGTTGATCATGTTTGGTCCTTAAGAGACAAAAGGAAAAAAAATGCTTTGGGTCAATTTGTGGTAATATAACCCATATTACAGTGTGTGTTGGACTTGTTGACTTAAAGCTTGACTTATAGCTCAGTTGTAGTTAAACAGCTTTCTGTGTCCCAGATGAAGGACCAGGGGATCTCTGGCCTCTCAGTCATGGTAGATTCAACTTGGAGAATACTTACAGTTGTGTAACTCTTCTGATCCTTGTCTCCTCTTTTAGTGGTGTTCAGGGCCAGTCCAAGGGTATCCAATGCCCTAGCCTAGGTGAGCCTGCAGTTGTGTGTCATCTCCTCATAGTCCAGCACCTCCCTTTCCCTCCCCTTCCCTCCATCATAGTCCAGCATCTCCCCTTTCTTTCCCTATCCCCCCTACTATGTCCAGCATCTAGCATTTCACTCTATTCCAGGGGTTCACAACCCAGTCCTTGGGACACACCTAGCCAGTCAAGTTTTCAGGATATCCACAATGAATATTCATGAGATAGACTTGCATACAATGGAGGTAGTGCATGCAAATTTATCTCATGAATATTCATTGTGCATATCTTGAAAATCTGACTGGCTAGGTGTGTCCTGAGGATTGGGTTGAGAACCCCTGCTCTGTACTCTTCCCCCTGCTAGGGCTGTGCTGCTATTGCTGCCACCACCTGTGACTGTGCTCAAGTGCTGTTGCATCCTGTGGCCTACTGTTTCTTTTGCTTTTCTATTAAAATTGGCATTCTTTTTTCTCACTTTTTTTAGCCAATACACCCCCTTGTGTGCTCACCTGTTAGGCAGTATACAGTCCACGGGAGGCAGCCTGGCTAACTCCCACGGTGGGCGGTGAGTCCAGATATTCAATGCTAGGCCATTTGCGGTGACCAGAATTGAACAGCCAGTTTATTTTTGGCTACTATAAACTTAGCTGGCTAAATGAATATTCAGTGCTGGCTGGCTAACTTCATAGTGGCCAAAGATAGGCCTGCTATGTATACAACCTAATTTGGCCGCAAAACTTAGCCGACCAACGTTTAACTTAGCTGGTTAAATAGCGCTGAATATTGGGTGGCCTGCTTCTCCTCCGATGTAGAATTTCTTTTAAAGAGGGAACAGATGCAATAGAACTTAGGAGCTTACCTGCGGTTAAAGGCTCTGGGCTGGCACTGGATTCACTTGCAGCTTTGGCCCGGAAAAAAGAAGGACCGCTGTAGCAACAAGAGGATGTGAGAAATGAGGAGATGAAAGAGATGCTACAGTCCTGCCACATTGTCACCCCTCAAATGCTGCTGTTCTAGGCAGGTGCCTAGTCTGCTTACTGGCAGGTCTGGCCTTGATGATGTCACTTCCATATCTTGTTGTTTTAGAATATTACTCTTTTAAAGTTGTTGATTATATGTTTCAATTAATTTATTTTGTAAACCACCTTGGTGGGTAAGTTAAAAAGAAACTCAAGAAAACTAGTAAAACAGATTCACAATAGTCCTGACCAGGGGCGTATCTGGACTCTGGCAGTAGGGGGGGCCAGGGCCAGAGGGAGGGGGCACATTTAGCCCCCCCCCCGGCACCACTGACCCCCCCCCCGCCATTGCCAGAGCCCCGCTGCCACCAATGACTCCCCCCCCCGCCATTGCCAGAGCCCCCCCCGCCACCAACGACTCTCTCCACCTCCTCTCCCGCCGCCAACCCTCCCCCGCTGACGTTGTTTACCTTTGCTGGCGGGGACCCGAACCCCCGCCAGCCGAGGTCCGCTTCCGCCTGCTTTTAAAAATAATTCTTCAGCTGGCGGGGGACTCCAACCCCCGCCAGCCGCCGAGGTCTTCAAAGTTCTTGTTCGTCGTCCTCCTCCGTGGCCATGCTGTACGCTGCTGATTCGGAGTCTGTCTGTACGCACGTACAACGTGGTGCGACGTCAGACAGACTCCGAATCAACAGGGTACAGCATGGCCACGGAGGACGACGAACAAGAACTTTGAAGACCTCGGCGGCTGGCGGGGGTTGGGGTCCCCCGCCAGCAAAGGTAAACAACATTAGTGGGGGAGGGTTGGCGGCGGGAGGGGGGCCAGGGCGAAATCTGCAGGGGCCCAGGCCCCTGTGGCCCCACGCAGATACGCCCCTGGTCCTGACAAGGGACAGCTTAAAACTACTCAAAAAGTAAAAACAATTAGCTCAGTATCATCCAGCACTGATAAAATTAAAACAAGGAGCAAATAAATGAGGCATAATCTAATAACACCATTGGCCAGAACTCCCTGGGTCGAAATCAGACATCAAGCATCAGGGCCATGGGGACCTGAGTACCAGGGGCGTAGCCAGACAACAGATTTTGGGTGGGCCTAGGCAAGAAGTGGGTGAGCACTAAGTGCTCTTCCTCCCCCCCAACCACCACCCACAAAATATCTCAGCTGGCGGGAAAATGCTTCTTTCCACCTTGGCAGTCTGCAGCACGCATGCGCTGAAAACTGAGCATGCGCAGGTGCCAGTATCATGGAGAGTAGCATTTTCGTTACCATCAAGGGGAAGTCTTTAGCTGACGGAGCTTGGGATCCCCAACAGCTACCAGTAAACGTGTGCTACTGTTGGGTGGGCCTGAGCCCTAAGTGGGTGGGCCCGGCCCACCCAGGCCCACCTGTGGCTATGCCACTGCTGAGTCTGAGATGTTTGGGCATCAGCCTCAGACATTTTGGTAGCTGTTTATTATAATGCAAGTTGGTAAACCAAGGGAAAGAGAGTTGGGGCTGCTGGGTAGTGGATTAAGTATGGAAACTTATGCATTCATCTACCCAGGATGGTAAAGATGTAAAGACGAGACAACCAAAACCATGGGCTAATTGGTCTTTATCGACTACTGTGTTACTTAGAGATTGATTTGTGTTGAGATTCTAATAACAAAAGCAAATGGTCTTTTCTATGCCCCCAGTCACAATAAACAGAGCAGCACTGGAAGCGCAAATCAGATTGGAGCAGAAACATTAGTGTAGTGCGTACTGCACTGACAGCTCTGAATAAGTACTGATTTACCAAAGAAAAGCACACAGCACTGAGATCAGTAAAGAAGTAGGAGCAACATATACAAGCAAAGCTCAGAGCAGAGAGGACAGGTTCTGTTCTCATGAGAATATCATGTAACACACACCACAGCCAGCCACAGCAACTTGTTTACTTTAGACCTTGATTAAACTTCATGTCTTCGGCAGCGCATGAACAATGCCTGCAGTGCATCAGTAAATAGCATATAAAAGTTTGACTATTCCTGTCAGCCTGAGACAAGCCAATGCTCTGCTTTCACCAGCTGGCTCCTTCAGACAGCTGCATATGCCTTTCACAGTACTGAGCCCTTTCATTGCACATGACAGAATTCTGGAATAGCATGACCAGCCATTTCTGAAGAACCCCAAGCTCCCTCACTATGTGAAAAGACCAGTGTAGCAGGATGCCACAATATGCCTGCCTTACGGTAACAAAAGGAACATTCTAGATCCTTGCTCCAGTCAAAGTAATGGAAGAGTGGCTATTTCATAGAAGCCCCAGTAGTAGGTGTCACTTAAAGTGGATGGAGGTATAAAGCCTGGGTGTAAGGAAGTGTTCAAAGTCTCTTCCTTCCTTCCCACAAGGAAAATCTAAGTAAAGATGTGGGACATGTGGTAGGTTTCCCATCCAGAGGCCCATCTGGACCTTGGTCCTTTAATTCAGAAACCAAGGAAAGGAGAGAAGAAGAGAATGACCAGGAGTGAAGTCTGACCAGAGAAGAAGAAAGGAGGGATCATCGGAGAGGATCCCATCCTAAGTAGAGAGGTAAGGAGATTAGGAGGGGCATTTTTGAAATGACGTCTAAATCCGATTTTTGGACATTTTGTGAAAAACATCCAAAAATCCAGTACTGAACATGGCCATTTGTTAGTGTGTCTATCTTTTAGGATCATAAAAAAAAAAAGTCCAAACGAAACATGCACAAAAACTAGCCATTGAGATGTAGGGGGGGGGGGCAGCATTCTTAGTAGACTGGCCACCCAGACATCCCAGCAGAGCAGTGAAGCAGCCTAGGGAGCACTGCAGTGGACTTCACATAAAAGGTCCCAAGTACACATCTCACCATTACCCCCTTATATTGTATGGTAAGCCCTCTGAAAACCAACTGTACCCAACTGTACACCAGTGCAGTAGCCCTTATGCCTGCACGTGTCACTTATATGTAGGTACAGTAGGTTTCTGGTGGGTTTTGGAGGGCTCACAGTTTCTACCACAAATGTACCAATTAAAGTGGGATATGGGTCTAGGTCCCCTTCTCTACAATCCTTCTTGCTGCTCTAATAGGACCGGCCATTATATCTGAAGCTGTCATAGAGCCTTGTATGTACTGTCACTGTCACATCTTAGAGGGCTGGGGGAGGGGTCAGTGACCACTGGGGGAGTAAGGGGGGGGGGGGTTCATGCCTTAATTCCTCCAGTGGTCATTTAGGGTACCTTTTGGTGACTCAGTCATGATTGAAACAGGTCTAGCCAAAACATCTTAATTTTGGTCCTAGACATTTTCATTTTGTTCCATCATTGCAGAAAAAGGTCTATATTTTGATGCCGTCCATGTCCTGTCCATGACCCACCCAAAACACGCCCTATCATGCCCCCTTGAGATTCGGATGAACTGTGAACCAATACATCTAAAATTGGGGTGTTGGAAATCATAACTTAGATGTTTTTGAGAGAAAAATGTCCTTCTGCCACCTTATGATGCTTTTTAGATTTTTTTTTGTTTTGAAAATGAGTCCCTTAATCTGCACCTACCTCCATATCCAACATGAAGAGAAGGATTTGTGATATGATTTACCAAATGAAGATCATGCCAAATGAATCTGATTCATTTCTTTTGCTTGGTGACCAGAGAATTAGATTGAGGGCATGTGCTGGATGTGGTCTACTTATTCATTTATCGTTTATTTATTTACTATACCGTTTCAAATTGCATTCACAAAACAGGACGGTTTACATCTTAATTTAAAAATATCGTATTAAAAAACATATAAGAAATCCATCAATTTGATAGAAAAGCACAGCAAACTAAAACAACCATTCTAAAAGATAAAACACCAACATATAATGAACAACCATTCATAACAAATACATAAGCAATCATATTATGTTACTGCATATTCATTCTGCCTAATTTTCCTTTCACCCCAGATTATTTTTGAACGTATTCTGAAACAAATATGTTTTCAAAAGTTTACGAAACTGAATATAGGACTCTTCTAGTCTAATGCTTTTAGGGAGACAGTTCCAATGAGAAGGGGCTAGAAAAAAGAACGCTGAATTTCTGGTAGATTCCCATCTAGCCTTTTGTGGTGGTGGGATTACAAATCTATTATATAGACAATGTTATATAAAATGCTAGGCAGTTTGCAACAGAACACACAAAATAAAATAAAAAACATAAACATAGTAGATTTAGATTTCAGCAAAGCCTTTGATACTGTTCCTCACAGGTGGCTTATGAATAAACTGAGCAGCCTGGGGATGGATCCCTAGGAGGTGAATTGGATCAGAAGGCAGAGGTTCATGGTAAATGGAATTCACTCAGAAGAGAGGTGAGTAGTGGAGTGCCTCAGGGATTGGTCCTAGGACTGATTCTATTATGTCTTTGCGAGCAATATTGCTAAAGAGATAGAAGGAAAAGTTTGTATTTTTGCAGATAACACAAAGATCTGCGGCAGAGGGGACACCCTGGACAGAGTGGACATTATGAGATCAGAAACATGAATTAATTCTCAGCAGTTAAGCTTTAATGTGAAGAAGTACAGTGATGTGTTTTGGGTGCAGAAATCTATCACAGTAGGAAGAGAGCGGCTAATGTACATGGACCAGGAGAGGGGCCTTGGGGTGAAAGTGTCCAAGGATCTTATGGTGGCAAAGAAAGGCCATGGCTAAAGTCAGAAGGATGCTAGGCTACGCACAGCACATGTGTGGCCAGCTGGCACTTATCTGGTTCAGTGCATTGGAGCCAACTCTGTGGGTGCTGTGGGTGCTTGAGCACCCCCAGTATTGAGAAAATTCCTTGTATGTGTCCAGGGAGGGGTCATTTCCATTGGGCTTAGCACCCCCAATAATTTTGAAAAGTTGGCTCCTATGGTTCAGGGCCAATATTCAGCCCTTAACTGGATAAGTTGCTCTGGACAAAGATAGGACTATGCTTTCTGCGATCTGATTTGTCTGGTTACCATATCTGGTTAAGTGCTGAATATCGGCACTTAACTGGATAAGTGCTAACTCTGCCCCGACTCTACCCCTGGACCACCTACTACAACATAGTTGGTTTTGGCTTAGGTGGTTAGAGGGGATATTCAGCTGCACTATCCCCAGATATCCCCAGACCAGTGATTTAACTGGATAGGTGCTTCTCCTGCCCAGTTAAATCACTTTGAATACCTACCCTGTCATTTTTAGCTTCTCAATATGTAAAGCAAGCTAATATATCATCTTAAAAATCTGTTTGGTTCTGTCATGTGGCATAAGCTGTTCACTGCCACCTGAAAGGGTTCTGTATAGACAGCAGTCAGAGGAACAAGGTGACCATGCAGAGAGATCCAGCAGCAGAGGCACACTAATTGAATAGTGGGTAGAACATAATTAAACCTATGGAACATTGGAAGGCTAAGTGCTTTGAAAATATGCCTCTAAGCCTTCTTTAATTATGTTCTACCCACTATTCAATTATTTAAAACTATGTGTGTTGTAAAGTTTTCTGCAGCTATATTCAAAAGGACTTGCTGGGTCTGAGAACAGGCGTGGTAGGGAGTGACAATTATTGAGCTGTCAAGTAGCATTTCTGCCTCCGTAAGAGAGAAGGAACTTAGCGTTTCTAGGACATGTGTTCCAGCAGGGTAACATTCTCACTTTCTAGTAGATATCCTCAAAGATAGAAGGGTGCATGGCTGGGACAGAAAAAGAATCTGTTTCTGAAAATCCTCACGTCATCCACTTTGACAGAAATCCAACCTTCTTACCCTAAGATGTAACACCTTGGGCATAAACAGGCATTTATGGAGAAATTCAAAGCAGATCACAGAATGCCCAGGAGACTCATCATACCCACTAGCACAATCCACAAGGTTTTCATCTTTGATTTTAGGAGTCATAGGTTTGCTGAGTGGGGTCTTTGTGTCACACACATGTTGGCTGTGGTCAGACAGAGAATGTAGAAGGAATGTGCCTAGTGGGTTGGTGGTTGGTACATGAGATGTTTCTGCCTGGAAAACCAGGACTGAGTAACCTTTAGCTACTAGCACATCTATGATCTTTCCACCAGTTAGCAGTGCCAGTATTAGGGGGAGGCAAACAGGGCAACTGCCCTGAGCCCCACAGCTCTAGGGGACCCCCGTGGTCTCCCATCTCTTCCCCATCTTGCCACCCCAATCCAAGGTCTCTCTCCCTTCCCCTCGCCTTCCCCATACCTTATATCATGTTTCTGGTCACAAGGGTCCCTGGTGCAGCAGCAATTCTGATGTGCTGCCTTTGAGTGCCGCTGTGCTGTCCCTCTGTACATTCTACCCAGGCAGAAACAGGAAGTTGCAGCGGAGGGACAGTGCCAGGGCAGCCTGAATGCAGCATATCAGAATCACTGCCCACTGGTGACCCTCCATGAATAGAAACACAATGTAAGGTAGACAGTTAAGGTGAAGTGGTGAGAAGGTCCCCTGGAGCTGTTTTAAAGTAGACCAGGAGTGGGGGGAATTGAGAGATTGAAAGATAAGGGGGCATGCCATACTGGAAGTGGGAGGAGGGGATGGAGGAAGAAATGATGGGTCTGGGAACAAAGGGGAGAGAGACAGAGAGAGATGGAGGACAGTGGCATTGAGAGAGGGAGAGATGTTAGACCTTCGAATGGTGGGGAAGGAGTGTGAGATGCTGAATGGAAGAACAGTTGGGAAGAAAGAGAGAGATGTTGGATCCAAAGATGGAAAAGAAGGAGGGATGGAGGGAAGAGAGAGGGAAAGATACTGACTCACTCATGTGCAGTGGGATGGGGGAGGGAGCAACAGCAGAAAGAAGAGGGGAGCAATGTTGTACAATGAGAATGAGAGAGAGGAGGAGAGGTGATGACACACAGGTGGGGGGGGGGATGCAGGAGGGAAAAGAGATGGGACAGGAAGATGAAGGAGGAAAAGGGACAAGGAGTTGTCAGGCTTTGGAGGTGGGGGGAGAAATAGAGGGAGAGGAGATACCAGGCTACAAGAGTGGAGGGAGGGAGGGAGAGGGAAAATACTGGAAAATGTGGAATCATGTGGGAGAGGTCAAGAAAGATTGGCAAGATAATGAGTGAGAGGAGGACAGTGAATATAGATGTAGAAATGTGGTAATAGGGAATAGATGAAAGATGGAATGGAATAGCAGGCTGAGGAAGGAGTGAGACAGAAAATGAGACAGCTAGGGAATGAGAGAAGAAGATGGAAAGCTGATAGGTAACTGAAAAGTTAAAAAAAAGGAGAAGGGTGAGAAAGAAGGTGACATTTGAGTAGACAGAGAAGCAGAAAAGAAAAAAGGTGAGGAAAGAGTTGAAACGGAAAGATCAATATGTCAGAGACAGGTGTAGTAAGGGATTAGTACAAGACAGGAAAGAGAAGAAAAGACAAATGCATAGCAGCCCCTGGAAGGAGAATTAGAAGAAGACAGATAGGAAAGCAGAAAAGAGAAACTAGGACCAACATGACAGAAAAATAAAATATCCAGGCAACGAAAGTAGAACAAAAAGTGTTTTATTTTGAATTTATTAACTGAAATATGTTAACTTTGGGATATGTACATTGCAGATGTCTTTCTTTGTGTTCAGTGACATAGCCAGATGGTTGGGGGGGGGGGGGGGGGGGGGGGATGTTGAACCCAAAAGTGGGTGGGCACCAAATTTTCTCCCTAATCCCAGCCCAAATGCAAAATACAAATACCTGAGCTGGCGGGGATCCAGGCCCCAAAGGAAGTGCATTTCTGTTTTTATTTCTTCAGTGTTACAGCATTTGCCAAGTTTAACATCTTGGGTTCCTGGTTCAATTCTGGTCTTCATATATCTATTAAAAACATAAGAATAGCCATAGTGGGTCAGACCAACAACCCATCTAGCCCAGTATCCTGCTTCTAACAGTGGCCAATCCAGGTTACAGTTAACTGGCAGAAACCCAAATAGTAGCAACATTCAATGTTACCGATCCGAGGGCAAGCAGTGGCTTCCCCCATGTCTATCTCAATAGCAGACTATGGACTTTTCCTCCAGGAACTTGTACAAACTTTTTAAAACCCAGATACGCTATCTGCTGTTACCATATCCTAAGGCAACGAGTTCCTGAATTTTACTATTAATTGAGTGAAAAATATTTCCTCTTATTTGTTTTAAAAGTATTTCCAAGTAACTTCATTGAGTGTTCTCTGTACTTTTGACAAAATACAAAAAAAATGGATTCACTTTTACCTGTTCTACACCACTCAGGATTTTGTGAAGATTATGGAAGCTTTAGTTAATTACTTAGATCAATTTAATGTTTTACACATCACTCAATCAGGTTTTCATGCTTTGCCTAGTACAGAAACTTTGTTATGAACCTTGTTTTCACAACTCAAACAGCTTATTAGTTTGGGTGATCAGGCTTTAATAATGCAACTGAACCTGCCAAGTGCATTTGATCTAGTAGCGTATGATGCTCTCTTGCAGAAATTAGACAGTATTGGAATATTGGGCAGAGTCCTGATTGGTTTAGGGGCTTTCTTTCTTATAGGTCTTATTTGGTTAAGATGCAGGGTGTGCTTTCAGATGAGTGGTTGCCCAGTTCTGTGCAGTGGAGGAGTGGCCTAGTGGTTAGGGTGGTGGTGGACTTTGGTCCTGAGGAACTGAGTTCAATTCCCGGCACAGGCAACTCCTTGTGACTCTGGGCAAGTCACTTAACCCTCCATTGCCTGCCACATTGAGACTGCCATGAGTGGGAAAGTGTGGGGTACAAATGTAATAATAAAAAATATATATATATACTGATGAAATTATGATACTGTTTCCAATTAGATCTAAACTAATGGGTTTACTACCAGAAGTCACAAGATGTATGTCTTTTATTTGTGCTTGGATGGGTAAGAATTTCCTACAGCTTAATAAGGAAAAGAACAAATTTCTGCTGATTGGGAAAGATGCTGAAGTTAATGATGATTTCACACTTATAGTGAATAATACATACACACTGGAAAGATCAATTAAGGCTTTGGGGGTCATCACTGACTGCAAAATGACCATGATGGAACAAATAAATCATTTGACAAAGAGTTGCTTTTTGGGAAATGCAGAAATTAAGAATTAGAAAATATATTAATTATGAATTGTTTCAACTGGTAGTTCAGTTTCTAATTTTGTGTAAACTGGATTACTGTAATAGTATATTTGGGGGTGGCTAAGAGTCTTTTAAAATGGTTGTAAACTATACAAAATACTGCCATCCATTTGGTCTTCTTTCTAAAAGTTTGTTTGCATATTACTCCATTTTATGCAATGACTCATTGGCGCCCAGTTGAGGGCTGAATCATGTTTAAATTAGGTAGTCTAGTTTTCAAAATATTGTATGGAGCTATATTGGGTTATATGATGACATTTATATGCAGACCGGTATATGGGAGAATGCATCTTGTACGACATTCTAATTTTTTTAACTTTTCCTAGTCCCAAAGGTGTCCGCTATTGGAAATTATTTCAGACAATTTTTATGTATCAAGCAGCAACTTTTAGGTCATAACTTCCAAATGGGATTAAAGTTTTGTCCAGTTTTGCTAGCTTTAAGAATATGCTTAAAGCTTATCTTTTTAGGAAATATGTTTTGAATACAGTGAATTAGTTATAATTCTGTTGATAATTCAATGTACGTTGCTAGATGTTTGGTCTAGTTTCTCTTATTGTTATTCACTTTGAACTACATTTGGTAATAGTAGACTATAAACTCTGAAACTAACTGTAACCTCGTTAATATTCTCCCTCTTTTCCAAGCTGAAGAGCTCTAACCTCTTTAGCCTTTCCTTATATGTGGAGTTCCATCCCCTTTATCATTTTGGTTGCTGTTCTTTGAATCATTCCTAATTCCGCTATATCTTTTTTGAGATAACGGTGACCAGAATTGAACGCAATACTCAAGGTGAAGTCGCACCATGGAACGATACAGAGGAATTATAATATTTTTGATCTTATTTGCATCCCTTTCCTAATAATTCCTATATCCTGTTTGCTTTGTGGGCTGCAGCCACCACCACCACAGGCAGAAGATTTAAGCATATGGTCTACAATGACACCTAGATCTCTTTTCTTGGTTGCTGAATCCTAAGGTGGACCCTAGCATTAGGTAACTATGATTTGTATTATTCTTCCCAATGTGCATTGTTTTGTATTTGTCCACATGAAATTTTATCTGCCATTTGGATGCTCAGTCTTCCAATTTCCTAAGGTCTTCCTGCAATGTTTCACAGTCCGCATGTGTTTTAACAGTTTTGAACAGTTTTGTGTCATCTGCACCTCACTTGTCATTCCCATTTCCAGATCATTTATAAATATATCCCAGTACAGATCTCTGTGGCACTCCACTATTCACCCTCCTCCATTGAGAAAAATGGCCATTTAACTCTATCCTCTGTTTTCTATCCAATAACCAGTTCCTAATCCATGAATGAACATTGCCTCCTTTCCCATGACTTTTTAATTTTCTTAGAAGTCTCTAATTTCTGATCTCTTGCTCTATAGTTGATGAAGGTCTGTCTGTGTTTGTGTCTGAAGAAGTGCAACTGATGATGTGCAACTACTCATACCCATTGAACCAGATCTACCCATAGCTCTGAGTAACCGCAACTCAGAAATGGGCAAACAACAACAAACTTTGCCTGAACCCAAATAAAACAGAAATTCTTTGGATACCAAACACAAGTGGACAAATACCCAGCATCAAAATACCTTTTGGAAGTATGAATTCCCCCTACAATCACAGGTCAGGAATCTTGCGATTCTGCTAGACTCATCACTCACTCTGATCCCACAAATTCAAACAACCTTCAAAAATTGTCTCTATCACCTATGGCAGCTACAAAATCTTTCTCCATATATTGAAAAGATGAGTCTGACCACAGTGGTCTATGCCATGATAACATCATGACTAGACTACTGCAATGCCCTGTACACTGGCCAAACCAAAAAGAGTTTGTATCAGCTCCAACTAATTCAGAATGCTGCAGCATGACTGATAGAAGCCTACAAGTAGCGTGACCACATCACATCCTTCCTGCAAAAGCTACACTGGCTACCAGCACCTTACAGAGTAAAATTTAAAACTCTATAGGCCCTGTTTACTAAGCAACTTTAAGGGCATGCTAATGTTTTTAGCATGTGCTAATGATTAGCACGCGCTAAATGCTAAAGTCACCCATAGAAACATATGGGTGACTCTAGCATTTAGCATGCGCTAAAAATGCTAGCACACCTTAGTAAACAGGGCCCTACGTTTGATTTTCAAGGTCCTCAGACAAAATGGTTCAGAGTACTTAAAGAATAAGTTAGCCCATTACACACCTTTAAGATCTCTAAGGTCCTCTCAAGGATCATCACTATCTGTACCCTCATCAAAAGAAATTGTATGATGTGATAACTGCCAGCGAGCCTTCTCAGGAGTAGCCCCCACGCTCTGAAATTTACTCCCAAAAAGGCTATGTATAACTCGAGACTATCTCTACTTCAGGAAGCAGGTGAAAGCCTGGCTCTTCTCCCAAGCCTTTAATACTTAGGGTGACTGACTATACACCCATTCTGCACCTGGACTAGCTTGCTATACATACTGTAACTTAGATCAGTTCCTTATCTCTTGCTTAACTATACATGATTTTAGTTTAACTATATATGATTTTAGCTAACCATCAAATTATCCCAACTGACTCTATACCACACATCTTGTTCCCATCATATATCTACTCTTGGTTCCTCAGCTATATGGTAAGCCGTATTGTAGAAAATCATTAGCATCATGTGTATGTTAGTTGAATGTTCTAAAGCATACTTATTAGGTGTATCATTATTATTATGCTAACATTGTATTATATCTCTGGTATTTGAATCCCAGTGCTGTTAAATGTGTATATTTTTGATACTGTTTCACGGTAGTTCTATTATTAGGCTTCAATTTTCTGTTTTCAAGTTTATCTCATTTATTGTATTTAGTTTATTCTTGGTTATTTTACTATTGTTATGCTGTTAACAAAATTGTAAATTTTATGTTAAATTGTACCTGCTGTACACCACCTTGGGTGAATCTCTTCATAAAGATGGTTAATAAATCCCAATAAATAAATACAATAAATAAATAATAGTTGATTTATATGTGATAGTAATGGTTGGTGGGGAGATATGGGGAGGGGGCAGGGAGGATAGACGATTGAGGGGGCCACCTCCTTAATTTCTGCTCTGAGCCCCAGCATGTCAAAAACTGGCCCTGCCAGCTAGTGAGATCATCTGTACTGGTAGCCTTGAGAAAGGTGAGAGCACCACCTACTGCTAAGCTTTTCATAATGAATGGGAGAGACCTCAATCAGCATTGCTATCTTCCTTAGATGGGCCTCCTTGTCCAAGTCAACTACTCCTGCATTTGACCCATTGCACATATAGTTGCTGCTTTTCTATGGATAAAGTCATGTGGTCCCTGGGTTAGTCCACTTTAAGGTGATAAATAAAAATAAAACAAAACAAAAGACAGGAAAATAAGGTGATAACCTTTTTTAATGGACTAACAATATGTTTTTTGACAAGCTTTTGAAGGCAGAGTCCTCTTCTTCATGTCTGACCTAAAAGCTTGTCAAAAGATACCTTTTCTATTGGACTAATGTAATATATCACCTTCTTTTCTTTTGTTTTAGTTCTGCTTTCCTTTAGGAAATCAAAACTACACCCTCCTATTTGTAATGTAGTAAACCATCCTGGTTAACCTGGGTGAGGTGGTATCCCCCTATCTTCTGTTCTGTTAAGAACAGATTGCTCCACAAATGGCTATCACTCTCTCCTCCCATCTTAATTACTGGGGAACAGCACTTTGTAAAACGCATAGACTTTTTTTCTGCTACATAACTGCATCTGCTCACACTAGGTCACGTAGTGCCAGCAGTTGCTCTGGAGATTTATTATTTTAGGGACTACCCGAGACAACCATTGATTTGACCTAAGACTCAGACTCATTGCAGGAATTCCCAGGAAATGAAGATGCTGAATTCACCAGCAAAATGTCGGAGACTTGGGATTCCACTTGTGGAGGGTATGAACAGTCTGTCTGCCTGTTGACCCGGAGACATCTGGTAACCCCCAAGAAGACGAGACACATCCTGAAAGGAGATTAAATGCAATCCAAATATGAATCCGCAAGACAGACTGGAGTTGGCAGGTCATTAGCAGGAGAACGTGATTCACCGAGAGATCCATGACTGACAAAGGCAGGTGAGGAACCCCCAAGAAACTTGTTGCAATCTGTCAAAAAACCATGGAAGAGACCTCAATTAAGGAAACATTATATACTGAACAAGTCATATAGCATATCCTGAGCTGTGGCAATACAGCTTTTTCCTCATGAAACAGTGATATACCACTGTTAACAGTACCTGTTCCACACCCAAATATGTATTCCTTGATTTGTTTTAGTTAGAAGACACAAGATTTATGTTTGGTAGGAGGAGCTGGACTTTAGAATTAATTACTTGCCTTTTCTGAATCTCAGCTCAAGGTGAGTTACAGTTCATGGACTGTAATTATTTCCCTGCCCAAGGGAATTATCAGTCTGTTTTACCTCAGGCAATGGAGGATGCAGTGACTTGGCCAAGATCACAAGGAGTGTCAGTGAGTGAAGCAAGAATTGATTTCCTTACATCTCAGCCTGCTCCTTTAGCCATGAGGCCAGTTCTCCACTTCACTTCCTGAAGGAGCATCCCACTGCCTCAATATAATAAAGCACACCAACCTTAGCACACCCTTCCTCTACAGTTTTAGCATACATTTTCCCACACTAATTAATACAGCTTAAAATGCATGCTAAAAATGGGAAAGAGCTGCCTGTGAAATTACTTACTTAAAACACTTTCTACTTCACCTCTTAGCACTGATTTTTTTTACTCCAGCTATAGAGATGAAGTATGAGTTCAACTTCTGCTTACTTTCATTGAATTAAAAAAAATACAATCCTGAGACCTGGGCTTCCCAAGTCCAGGACTCTTGAGCCAGAGGGCCCCTGGCCAGGCCTAGAACTTCTGTGCCAGATATCCCCAACTTGGGACCCTAAACCACAAAGCCTCTGACCTGGGACCCCTGGATGATCTACCTGGTGACCCAGAAGTCCCCCGTTTAAAGAAAGACCCTGGTAGCCCCTGACTTGGAGTGAGTGAAATCCTAGGGGTAGGAACCCACCAAGGCCTTTTTTTAAAAAGGGGCAAGATGGGCCTTGGAACCACAAGGGACTCAAGGGCCACCCCCCCCCCCCCCCCCGGGGGTGAGGCATCCTCATAAGATCCACAAGCCCTTCACTTTTCTTTTTCATAAGCAACATTTACTACTGTTTTTACCACAGAGCACAGTGTAAAAACATGCAGCTAGTCTAGTGTACATTTTTACTCAAGTTTTAAGGCACTGTTTCGTTAGCATGGATTTTTTTTAATGCCCAATACACTAATGTATCATTAGCTTGCTCTATTGGGAGTTAATGTGCTTTTTTTTTTTTTTTTAATGTGAGTAAATGAAAAATATTCACTAAAAAAGAGTGCAGTTGTTTACTCATATTTCATTATATCAAGGCCAGTGTGCATCCTTTGTGGTATTTGCAGGTACCTGGCCAAGTGCCAATGGCCCAGGAGTATAAATATATGGCCATATGTGCTGCATTGCTATCCCACAAATCATTTCCTTATAATGGTTTATGACCTATGAGTGGTTTCCTCTTTCTGTTCTGCTAATTAGGGATCTCTCCTAGGTGTCATCACTTTTCTACCTTTTTTTCTGGTTCTAATCACTTTCTGATTTGGAGTAAACAATTTTGGCACAGCAATTTCTCCTTGCTTGAAACTATTCTGTGGAGGTAAGGCACTATGAGCCTTCATTCACAACTACATGAGCATTATTTTAGGACTTCCCTAACTCACCTCTCCTAGGTATTGATCCCATACAGGGTCCATGTATTATAGCTCCTTCAGGACCCTGAATTTGTATTTGAGAGATGTGTGGAGGGACATTGTCGATGTGATGTTCAAATGGTGAAATAAACGTTTACCAGAAAATATATGTCCATAATGGAAAAAAAGATATAAACATGTTCCAAAAATATTCCAAAATACACACACACGTAAAAAACATTTAGAGAAAGGATGCACTGCATACGTCATAGACATTTTGAGATAAACTTCTCTGTCAATCGGAAATACACTTACGTAAAACATGCAAAAGCGGTACTGGTTTCCATGTTGAGAAAATGACAGCAGCAATGGCAGTTTCTCTCCACGTGCAAAACATGGATATATACCTCTTGTACATGAAAGAATATTCCTCAGTGTGGTCAGTCATGTCTCTTCCGAGGGAGCCTAATTTTAGTGTGTTAGAGACAGAGCTCCTGCTCCTCCTGTTTCTCAGGCACAGGGGAGAATTTTCAAGCACCACCACCACCTGCCATCTCATAACTTCTCTATGAGGGTATGGAGATCCATTAGAGGCAGCCTGGAAAGGTGAGTGTGAAGCAATGCCCCCCAGGATCACAGCATCACTCATCATGTGCAAGCACCATACCAGTGGCATAGCTATGGGTGGGCATAGGCATACTAATTCTTGGCTCGGGCCCACCCAAGATAATTCAGCAGTGGCCACCTTGCTCCCCTCTCTCCCTCATCCGAATCTGGCATTTGCCCCCGCTCGCTCACTCACGGCCTAGCAACTCCCCCCTCTTTCTAAGCTTTCCCCTTCCCTGAATGCCTCATCAACTTCACAGGCGCGGACAGCGACGTGCATCCGCTGCTTGTGCATACCCTGCAGGCTTCCTTGTGCCAGCGAGAAACAGGAAGCAACATCATTGAGGGTGGAATGCGGCAGAGAGAAGTCTGTGGAGCCGGCGCAGGTACTGGATGTATGTCACTGTCGCCGCCTGTGAAGTAGCTGAGGTACACAGAGGATGGGGGACGAGCGTGTGGCTGTGGTGGCAAATACCAGATCTGGGTACAGAGGAGAGGGAACAAGATATAGGATAAAGGGGGAGGGGCTAGTTTGGGAAGGTCCAGCCAACTTAACTGTGGGCCCATCCAAAATAAGAGATCTGGCTACGCTCCTGCACTATACATAGGCAGGGTCATATACAGTAAGTTCCCTCTATTGTTGCAATACATGTTGAAATTTTCATAACAATCAATAAAAAAAACATAGGTGGCATCAGAATGTCCAGAATATCCAATGACAAGTAATTATTGGGGCTCCTACACTATCCCTTCAGTGCAGAAATGAGGGCCTGCACATATCTGTACCCCCTCCCCCCCCAGCCCCAGAATGCTGTCCCATGCCTACATACTGATGAGAACATTGGCAACAGCTCACTTAAGTACAAAAGACACACCTGGTTTACCCCACTGCCCATCCCCATCTCCCAACACCAGTACGTATGCTCCACAGAGAGGCCGCCATGCCATCCTCTGTCCTCATGGTCACCTCAGCTCACACAGCACCTATGCCTGTGTACTGCATACCCACCCCCTCAGCACCCCCTCAAATCTGGCTGTAGCCATCTGTCATAGGTTATGTGAGGAGCATTGCACATGTTCAAAAAAATGTATGTATTCAACTCCAAGAAGGCCCATTGTTACGCTGTTAAACAAAATTGTACCACTGTCTCCACCAACTTGTGTTTTGTAGATAATACAGCATCCCAGAGACCTTGAGGTGCTCAGGCACCGATATAGGAAGATCCTGCGCTTGAGGGAGCGCCTCAGGGCCCAACTTAAGTCCCACTGACATTGCACCTCTATAACAGCTCTGTTCTGGATCACGGCCTGAGTTTGCAGCTACCCCCCACAGTGTGCCCTCAACCCCCATATCCACTAGAATGTGCTGAAGCCAAACCCAAACTCATGAGATGACATGGAAAGGAAAGGGGAGGGGAAGGGATGTTGGACAGCACCTTCCTCTGACCAAAAGAAAAGTAGCCAGCACATCACACACAGCTATCAAGCACATTGCAGCAGCTATGGCAGGGTAAATAAAGCTGAAACCAGAAAGACCCACAGTGAGAATCAAACCCACATCCCCTACATTGAGGGCCCACTGCCCACATGTACCTGACAAAACAGTGTGCAAGGAGGACAGTACACTAACTATGGAGGGCTGTGCGGACACAAGTTGCAATCCAAATGGATGGCTTTGCAAGGACCAGACCCTACACTGATTGTATATAGCATTGTAAGGTCCAAAGTAAGGTATGCTGCACTGTGAAACATCCCTCAAGGCCCAAGCTGGAGAGCCTTCAAACCTCTATATGATAGTGGCACACAAACCACCTCCTTAGGGAAACTACCACTTATGCGTACACCCCCTCCCCCTTTGTTCACCCCAAGAGCATGCCTATGAGTCATTGGGTGATGCGCAGCCACTGGCATCTGTGAAGGCCCCCAAGCTATCTAGCCTAATTACATCACAGATAGATGACCCCAAACCTAGGTTTCGCACCTTGCAGTTAGGGTTGCCATCTGGATCCAGATTCCCTCGACAGGGTTGATCCAGTCCTGGGCTTACCCCAATGCATGCAGGAACCTTTCATAGGGAATCCATTGGGGAAATCAGAACCACAAGTCCCTGCATCAACCCTATCAGGCAAATCTGAATCTAGTTGGCAACCCTACTGCAGTATGTAAAATGCCTTTCTCAAGGGGGTCCCAGCAGAAATGGCCAGAAGGATGGGAGGATCAAACAGGGTCCCCTGCCATCTCCCAGTCAGCTGTAGACCACATAGGCATGGGGACACATACACACCCACATCTCAGACAGATTCCTTGGGCATCTCCTTACTACCTGAGGGGCTGGGGTGTCCCCAGGAACTGGTCACAGAATGAATTTTTTTATGTTGATCTCACTCACTGTGCTTTTCTGTATTCAGATCTAGTTGGTTTGATTTTCCAATTAGAGGTGTGTTGGTGTTGAAAGGGACTGGTATAATGCTTGCAATGTTGTCTTTCTATAGACCTATGTCACACTATGACCTGCAGAATGCTACCACCAAGATTGCTGTCTGCTTGTGATATTTTTGCTGTCGCGGGTTGGATAAGTTGAGGAGAAGAATGACTCTTCTTTCTCCATGCACTTCCCCCCTCTCCATTCTGCAATCATGGACCTATGAGAACCCCCAGTTCCTCCAGCTTAGGATGAAAAGTGTCCCAGACTTGCTTGCCAAAAATCTGTTAACCTTATAAAACAGTAGCACATACTGTATGAACATAGAGACACAAAATAAGATACCAGATAAGAACTTCAGTGCCCACCCAGTCTGCCCAGTATTATTCCTGATGCAAAACCATAGTACTCAGTTGATTTCTGTCTTTTGTTCACACCTTTTCAATGAAGGATCCATTCCTCAGTGTTTTCCTCAAGCTTTCTTGAACTCTATTACTTCTTCTACCTCAACCACCTCCACTGGGAGGCCATTCCATGCCTCCTCCTGGTTTGGATTGGAAAGTGTTTGCTTCTTGTGTATTAGTTGAATCTTTCAGGAATTTGAATGCCTTCAACTGATTTGCTGTCTGAGCACTAGTGGCAGTGCCCAAAATGTACAAGACAAACAGGTTGGGCAAATTGTGCTAACAAATGATAATGTAATACCACACTCAGTGCTGGCAAACAGGCCCTGGGACCTCATGCTGTAGGAGGCCTCATCTGCCTCAACCTGAAGGAGGCATAGGTTGAAGGCCAGCTTCCCCCCCCCCCCCCCCCCCCCCCCCATCCACCAGTTTCTGCTGTGACCACACTAGTATCATTGAAGGGAAAGTCTTCAAAGTTCCAAATTGGACTGATTTGGACCAAGAAGTGAATTCTTGACCTAGAAATCAAACCTAAATTTTCTACATGGCAGCTTGCAGAACTTGCTGCTGAGCCACCAGGTCAGCCAAATAAGTGGAAGTTTAATGATGTTTTGGAAGGTTGGCTTACTGCTTTTCCACATGGCAGTGTCCACATCCAACTTCCAGACCAGGATCTCTGTGCCAGAGTAGGCCAGGGTTCATAGCTCTTGCAAGTAGAGGCGTATACCATTCATTGTTTTTATTTAGATTTAACTCATAGCTTATTTTTCAGTGATAGCTCAAGGTGAGTAACATCCAGATACACTACATATTTCCCTGTACCTGGAGGCCTTAGGATCTAATGGGTCGATATTCAAAGCGATTTAACTAGCCAGAAATGGTTCAGTGCTGGTTAAATCATTTGTTTGGGGCTAACCAGTCATTTTCAGTGGCACTTAACCTATCTCAAAACTGGGGTTCTGGGGTTGGAGTCAGCACTTGACTGGTTAAGGGCCGATATTCAGCACTTAACCGGCCAGGGTAACCGCATAAAGGACCGCATGAAAGTCAGTCCTATCTTTATGTAGTTTCTCATAGCTGGTTAAGTGCTGAATATTGCATTAACTAGTTATGCTTTAGCCGGCTCTGCAAACCTGGAATTTCAGTGCCAAAGCCCAGACATGGAGCGGTCATCAAAATGCCGAGTACTGCTGGATGAATACTGGCCTCTAAATTTGTACCTGAGGCAATGGAGGGTTAAGTGACTCATCCAAGATGTTGAGGAACAGCAGCAGGATTTGAACTGGGCTTCCCTGGTTGTCAGCCTAGTCCTAGTGCAGTAACTACTAGCTACTCCTCTAAATTTGCAGTCTGTGCTAGCCAGGTACCAGAGAGAGCTACATTTTGAGGCCCCTGGCCAAGGTCTGTCATTTAAATTGCTAGACTGAGGAGAAAATGTTAAAATAGGGCATAAACCTTTGGGTGGCTGTGAATTGGAGTCTCATGGCACCAAATTCTAACTCTGGCTCTGACTGATTTGGAAGCCCAAAAAAGGAAACTGCTGGACTAAAACAAAACCAAAAAGTTAGGAAGAAAGGTTCAGATTTCTCTGTATTTGGGCAGAGAAAGGGGCTCAGGGTTCTGCATGTGAGGGACTGTGTTTTCAGCTGCTGCGTGACAGCCATGGTGTCATGCCAGAGCCCAGAGGCAGAAAGGGAGCACATATCACATAAAACATGAACCCCTGGCATGTTTCCTTCAATTTCCTGTTTAATTAAAGTGTGCAATGAAGGCATGCAGTTACACTAGGTCCTCTATGTACCAGGCAGGCCAGGAGCCAGCAAGCCTGGTACAAAGAAGGTTTGTCAGAGCAGCATTTAACTTCTACTGGAATAAATAATACAGCAACATCCTCTGGGGGGCTAAATTTCCATTTGTTATAAGCAGGTTTTATTATGAAGAGCAACCATTGTGCTTTATTAATACAGTTGCCAGATTTTTGGCAGGCAAATCTGGGACACTTGTTATGTCCCCTTAGTTCCATAACGGAGGAATGGGAGGGGTAGAAGATGAGCCATTCTCATCTCTGACCCAGCCATCCCTTTACAGCAATAATATCACTTCCAAGCAGATAGATATTCTGGCTGGGAGAATTCTGCAGGCCGTAGCCTGACCACGAGTCTATAAAAAGGCAACATTACACCAGCCCCTTTGAACATCAACACACCTCTAGTTGGGAAAACAGAAGAAGCCAGGCCTGAATACAGAAAGGAACAATAAGTTAGGACAACATCAACAAACTCCTTCTACTGCCAGGAACATTGTGAAATATAAAACTCCGTTAAAAACAAAAATTTTTAAAAAACACATACACACACACTCAGCACATCTGCAGCAAAGCTGACCTACCAGATCATGGCTAACACCCAGAATTCAAACAACACTCCAACCATGCATATGAAAAAGCAGCACTGCAAATAATACACCAAGTGCCTCTCTTAGCTGAAAAAGGTAAGCTAGATTGTTACAGATCCCTATACACAGAAACTATCGAGCCGATATTCAACACGATTTAAGGGGTAGAAAAGGCTCTTGCCTGCTTAAATCACCTGTGGCCGCCTACCCCCAATATTCAGCAGCACTAAAGAGGGCGGTGCTGCTGAATATTGCCTTTGACCGCTGCCTAAAAAAGGGCCAGTCAGGGGCGGTATGTGGGGCAGCATTAGAGAGGAGACTGGGGTTATGCGGGTGCCGGTAATGCTCAGTGCTGCCACCCACATTGCTAAGTGGCCAAATTTAGGACAGTTCAAAAACTGTCCTAACTTTGGTCAGCCTAGCTATGCGGGTTCTAGCACTGAATATCGGCTGGGACCTGCATAACTTTTTTTAAAAGTTATTCCCCCACGAGGCTTCCCCGAAGCAGGTCACCACTTCCCTTCCCCCTCCTCCCCAGGCCACCGTCAGTCTCAACCCTCCCCCCAACATCTAGGTAGGTTCCCGGGGCCTACCTGAAGTCCCTTGTGGTCCGTGGGAGTTGTGGGCAGGAGTGAAGCCCACTTGCTTCTGCCCCTTGCGGCCACTAAAGGAAAATAGCAGGATGCTAGGAATTATTAGGAAAGGGATGGTGAATAAGATCAAAAATACTATATTGCCTTTGTATTGCTCCATGGTGCAACTGCACCTTGAGTATTGCGTTCAGTTCTGCTTGCCATATCTCAAAAAAGATATAGCAGAATTAAGGTTCAAAAAAGAGCAACCAAAACGATAATTGGGATGGAACTCCTCTTGTATAAGGAAAGGCTAAAGAGATTAGAGATTTTCAGCTTGGAAAAGAGATGGATGAGGGGAGATATGATTGAGGTCTACAAAATCCTGAGTGGTGTAGAACAAGTAGAAGTAAATCGATTTTTTGCTGTTCCAAAAGTACAAAGACTAGGGGACACTCCAGGAAGTTAAAAGGAAATACTTTTAAAACAAACATTTTTTTACTCAATGAATAGTTAAGCTCTGTAACTCTTTGTCAGAGGATGTGATAATAGCAGTTAGTGTATCTGGGATTAAAAAAGGTTTGGACAAATTCCTGGAGGAAAAGTCCATAGTCTGCTATTAAGACAGACATGGGGAAGTAACTTTTTGCCCCGGGATTGGTAGCATGAATGTTGCTGTTAATTGGGTTTCTGTCAGGTACTTGGCTTGGCCACTGAAAAACAGTAAACTGGGCTAGGTGAACCATTGGTCTAACCCAGTATGGCTACTCTTGTGTTCTTATGTACCATATCTGACAGATTTTACAACCCCTAGGGCAGGCATCTATTCCGCTGAAACATTGTCTTGTGTTGGGTGTTCTGAAAATATATATGGTGCTTTCGCAATAAACATTGTAAACGGACCACATCATTGGTATCATGATTCATTTACGAAAGATCATTGTCCATCCCTACTCCTTTTTGCAGAATACCTGCACTTACATGCCTGAATGTAGCAGTCACATATGTAAGCGCTAGGTTTGCACTCAATGGTATCCTATAACTTTATAACACAAACCACATTGCAGATAAATGCAAGAGGGCATTCACAGGTGGAAGCACATGGGCGGGGTATGGGCATGTCAAACATTTATGTGTAGGTGATAGAATACTGTTATTTACATGCTATTTAAGACTGCTATTGACATTACGTAAGTGGGCGCACCTAAATGTTAGGGCATAAATGCTGACTGAATCTAGTATTCTATAACAAAAACTGAGTGCCCAGATGCTGTTATATAATTTGCTCTCAGTGCGTTGCATTTTGACACTTAAATTATGGCGCACTTCATGAAATTGACCCCTATACGGACAATTTTCAAAGCCATTTGCATGCATAAAATAAAGAATAATTTATGTGCATATGCTGGCTATCTGAAAATTGTCTTTCCCAGTGTTCTACAACACGCAGACATTCAGCTATGTTTAGGAAAGGCTCTCAGGGGTGCATTTTGGGCAGGATTGGAAAACAGTGCATGTAGATTGTATTTAGGTCTACGCATATTATTTGTCATGAAA
This sequence comes from Microcaecilia unicolor, assembly GCF_901765095.1. Classification (NCBI taxonomy): domain Eukaryota; kingdom Metazoa; phylum Chordata; class Amphibia; order Gymnophiona; family Siphonopidae; genus Microcaecilia; species Microcaecilia unicolor. Next base: position 297,433,187 of record NC_044034.1, on the reverse strand, counting down.
AATCATCCCCTCACAAAAAGCAGGAGCAGAAATTTTCAAGGGTGCTTTGAACATGGGGCAGCTTTCAAAGGGCAGGTATATGCTCTCTGCTTGAAATCCGGTGCAGAGTTTAAGGGTAAAAGGTACCAGCAGACTGACCCAAACTGACAAATTTGCAAAATGTTTCCTATGTGTTATTATATGACCAGGAAAACAATACTAAGGGCCTCTTTTACTAAAGCATGCTAAGCAGTTAGCGCAGGTTTTAACATGTGCTAACCATTAGTGCACAGAGGTGGAATTAGGTGTATCCGTGCTAATCACTCTTGATATTCACGCATGGTAGGGAACTTGTTTTTGCAGTAACTGGGTGGAAGGGAAGCGTAGTTCCAAAAGACACAGGCATCCAGGAAGTAAGAGCTTCTACATTGTTTATTAGCCAAAATGTAATAATCCACAAAGAGCTAACCTAAGTTACCCGTGACCCTAAAAGCCTTCCTCAGGGGCCTAAAACATAAACATAGAACATCATGTAAATGGTATGATATATTGGCACATTACATATGAAAAAGAAGTGAAAAAGAAAGAAAGAAAGAATAAAATGATATAAGATAGAAAGAAAATAAAAGTAAAAATAAAAATAAAAAGGATGCTTAAAAAGAATGCGAGGTAAACTTAAAGTGCACCGAAGAGTGGTACTGTGAACCATGCATACAAAGTCCAAACACTAGTTGAAATAGGAAATATTACGGAAGTTTAAAAGAAACGTGGTGGATAAAAAAGAAGAGGGACTCTGGAGGATGCGCTAAAAAAAGAGCGCTGTGAACCATGCATACAAAATGCCAATGTGTGTATAAAAGCGAGAAACTATTGTACTACACATACCACTGAAGATCAGGTCGAGAAAGTCACAACTTGTGAAAATAAAGGTGTTGCAGAGCGCTAAGAAATATATATATATCACTGTAGTTAGAAAAATGGGAGAGCAAACTCTATTTAAGCCATGCCATCCTAATTAGATGCAAACAAGAACAGGCAGAAAAAAAAAATCCAAATTCTAGTACATCTAGCCATGCTACCCTAATTAAGTGCCTGTAGGCAGATGTGCATCTAGCAGAGTATAGACAAGCCCAACAATGCTTTTATACATACATTGGTATTTTGTTTGCATGGTTCACAGCGCTTTTATTTTTAGCGCATCCCCCAGAGTCCCTCTTCTTTTATATCCACCACATAAAGCTCCTTGGCCGTGCCCTCAAATCTGAGCACCGTATATATAGGATCTGGGGACAGTGTTTCTTTGGTTTCTTGGAGACAGCACAATGCTGGGGATGAAGTGGGGGTGCTGAAGCTACTAGGACTGTGCTCCTGGAGACAGACAGGTAAAAAGGACTAATTTTCAAAAGAGTTACCCAGGTAGGTAGTCCTAGGCAAAACTGTCTCCCTCAAAGGAACTCCAAGTATACACCTGCTTTCACAGGGTCCATGCTTTTAGCAGGAAAGCACCCAGGAATGCATTAAGACTATCCCGTTCATACCTTAGCCTTCATTATCCGACCTGCAACGGGCTAAAGCATAAATCCGCATATGCTTCATCCTTCTCCTTCATCAGCTCACAATTATGGAACTCCTTACCAAAAGCTATAAAAACAATTCACAATCATCTGCATTTCAGGAAATCTCTTAAGACTTTGTTATTTGGAAAAGCCGACCCCAAAGACTCAGCATGTGTCTCCACCTCTTGATTCACATCAATATAATGACAATTTTGGACTCATCCACCCTTCCCTTCTCTCCCCTGGTTTCCTGTCCCTTTCTTTCCTTCCCCACCCTCTCCTTTATTTCTTATGCAGGTCTAATGATGTATTAGCTTAATTTACTGTATTGGCGGCCGTCTTTGCGGTGCAATGTAAGCCACATCGGGCCTGACACCGTTGGGAAAATGTGGGGTATAAATGAGATAATAAATAAATAAATAAATAAATTAAAAAGAAGCATTCCCAGAAGAATAGTGTTTAGGTCAGGGGCATAAACACTGTCCCCCCCCCCCCCATTATTCAGCTGGCGACAGTCAGCGTTTTTGAAAATGCCAAATCAGCCCCCAATATTCAGTGCCGGGCCATATGCAGGCATCAGCACTGAATATTGGGGGCTATATGTAGGCAGGCTGGGATTAGACAGGAGAAACAGGACTGCTCCCCCATTAGAGTACAAATCATTCACAAACAATCATGCCATTACTGTACCAGCTGCAAGGACCTCTTTATCCAAAGGGCATCTGCGTCAACAAATTTTGATAGTTTCTCTGCAGTTAGAAATAACCATCACAAAATATTAAAAAGTGATTACAAGCTAGGAAAGCAGAGCTGTACAGAAATCCGTTGCTCTGCGGGTACAGGGTTAGGAAGAGGAGGAAAGAGAAGGTCAGAAAGTGTCTACAGGCAACTGAAGCTTCATGAATAATCAAAGGAAGATGGGCATGCTGGCTTCTTCTGTTTTCCCAACTCTGGCCAGTCACCTTAAGGCTACTGATCTCACTCTTTGGCTGATCGTTAGTGGCAGGAAAAGCATCTGCGATATTGAGCTAAATTAATACGAAAGCAAAAGAGGGCACATTCATTTTTTCAACAGCCGAGCCAAGAGGGGCACTGAACAGGAGCAGATCAGAGCACTGGGCTTCTCTGGGGTGACAGAGGGGGCTCAGCCCCGGCTTAATGAGCTCCACTGGGAATTCCACTCTGTCAATCAAGCTCAGCTCCTGACACCAAGAGGCGTATGAAATGCTTTTCCTGAGCCACTACAGCCTTCACATTTGGAAGCATCTGAGACAAACAAGAATGGAATAAAAAGCCAAAAATCTCCTCTCCCTTCCTTGCTACAATAAAACAAGAAATAAGAGCCCCTGAGAGACTGTCATCATTACCTCACTGATGAGGGGTGATTAGGAAGTGCTCATGAGAATGGATCTTGCAGGCTTTAAAGTAGACAGAATTTTTCTACAGGGATGTGCGTTGTATTGCATGTGGCATGTTAGTATGTTTGCATATGAGGATGTACTACATCTCAGTGTGTTTGTATGTGCATTTGACGTATACTAGAATGTTTTCATTTATATGTGTGTAGGGTAGTGTGAGTATGGATGGATGTGTCAGTAGAGCTGGATTTACATTTTAAGCATCGTTAGGAATCCCTCTCCAAGGATGCAGGAGTGGCTGGGGTGGGGGTGTCTTCAAACATGGAGGATTGGGAACCTTGCCAGCCTGCTCTTTACTTGTGTGTGTGCTATCTTTAGTTGGTAAGAAGTGTGAATTTACTGGTTCTTGAGTTCAGTATGCGGCCAGCTCCTTCATTCCTCAGGTGGCAGGTCCAGCCTCCATGCCACCTGCTAACTCACCCACTACCAGCTCCTCTACTTTTCAGGAATGGGCCCTGACCTCCCCACTACCACTGTTCACTCTTCCAGCTCCTGGGCACTTCTTCATACACGTTTTTGGAAGTGTACAGACCTATGATGAATCTCTTTATGCATGTGCAGATATGGAAAAAATATACATACCGAGAGACAGAATGACCCTTTACAACAAGCACTCTGGCTTTTTGTAAATCACTTCTAGAAAGTATGATGCTTAATTGTGTATGTTGTTAGGGTGATTATGACTGTTGAATTTTGTTGTCAAAATCTCGTGAGGGGTGGCTAGGGATTTGAGAGTTAATTAAGAGCTGGATGGAAGGCTGAAGGCTGCCTAGGGCACCAAATATTCTTGCATTATCTTGGCTGCCAGAAAAGACCTTGGAGTCTATATTTAATGTTTGTTCTGAGACCTCTGAACAAAAGAGTCATCCCAGGTCAGTTATGTCACTCTATTATCACACTGCTCTTAAAGAAATACAAGTTAGATATATCCAGTTGTGGTAATTATAGAGCAGTGGACAGCACACTCCATTCCTGACAAAGTTCTCTGAGCATAAAATCCTATTTGGAGGATACTGAGATTCTAGATGTGCCTCAAATGGGCAGGGCCTCCGAGAGACACAGCTGGGCCCAGGACAGGACCGCCCCCACTACCTGGGCCGCTGCGGCACCATGCCTCCTCCCCCCACACAAACACACTTGGCCCCTCCTCTAGATTTGGGCTACCACCACCTTACTTTCCTGTGTCTGACTGCTCCTCCCTCGGTCTGTCTTCTCCTGTTGCTGTGTGCCGGGACCTGGATGATTGCATTAACGTGATAACCTGGGTCTGGGTTATTGTGTTAATACAATCATCTGGGTCTTGGCACACAGGAGAAGAGAGAGACAGACCCGGAAGCCAGCAGGCAGGAAGAAGCTTGCTAGCGCCGGGCCCCCCTTGGAGGCTAGGCCCGGGGACTTTTGCCTCCACTGCTTCCCCCTCTTGGCGGCCCTGCAAACAGGATTTCATGGTGGATACAGCACTGAGACAGTGCTGGTCAATGTGCAAGATGTACAATATGTAGGTAATGGTGACTAGGGCTTTTTAATTCTGCTAGCGTTATCTTCAGAGTTTCACCATACCATCAGTGCCCCCTAGAGTGCCCTATTGCTTTCCTGGATGTCAGGGGGACCAGTGTACTAAAAATGCTGGCTCCTCCTACATCCCAATGACTTGATTTAGTTGTTTTGCACTTGGACGTTTTTTGGTTTTTTTTGAAAATGGACCAAAAAACAAAACATCCAAATCAGAAAACCTTCTATTTTTTGAAAACAAAAGATAGACGTTTTTCTTTTTTGATAATGACCTTCCTTGCTATTCAGATTTTGGACGTTTTAAGGGGTAATACAATGCAGTGCTCAAGTCAAAGAGTGCTATTTTCTGTTCTCTCTGTAGGGTTGATGAAAAGAGCTTTAGTAAGAGGAAGAGCTTTTACTAAGCTATCCCCATTCTCTGGATCAATTTATCTGAAGATATAGACAGGAGTGAAGCTATATAATGTTCTATATCAAAGTAAAAACACGGTTGTTTCCTTGACTGAGCTGCAGAGGGCTGAAATAGTTCCTGCTCTTTAATCTGCTACATACCATGTTGTTATGTTGGTTTGTTTTTACTATCTTGTTACTATTTTATTATATTGGATCATGTTGTTATGCGAGTTTTGTAGAATTGGAAAAGGTACAGCGAAGGGCGACGAAAATGATAGTGGGGATGGGACGACTTTCCTATGAAGAGAGGCTGAGAAGGCTAGGGCTTTTCAGCTTGGAGAAGAGACGGCTGAGGGGAGATATGATAGAAGTGTATAAAATAATGAGTGGAATGGATCGGGTGGATGTGAAGCGACTGTTCACGCTATCCAAAAATACTAGGACTAGAGGGCATGAGTTGAAGCTACAGTGTGGTAAATTTAAAACGAATCGGAGAAAATGTTTCTTCACCCAACGTGTAATTAGACTCTGGAATTCGTTGCCGGAGAACGTGGTACGGGCGGTTAGCTTGACGGAGTTTAAAAAGGGGTTAGATAGATTCCTAAAGGACAAGTCCATAGACCGCTATTAAATGGACTTGGAAAAATTCCGCATTTTTAGGTATAACTTGTCTGGAATGTTTTTACGTTTGGGGAGCGTGCCAGGTGCCCTTGACCTGGATTGGCCACTGTCGGTGACAGGATGCTGGGCTAGATGGACCTTTGGTCTTTCCCAGTATGGCACTACTTATGTACTTATGTACTTATGTACATCACTCTGGGGGCTGGAAAGGTGGTTTATAAATCTTTAAATAAACAGGACTTCCTAAACCTACCCAGGTTTTCAAAATATCCACAATGCATATGGATATTTTTGCATCCCAAAGTATGCACATATACCTAATTTTTATTCAGGGTTTTGAAAAGTCATTCATCCTTTCCCCTGGCACGAATGGATTCTCTTGACTGGAGGACAAAGAGGAGCATCTATTGGTGCTTTCGTCCCATTTAGGGCATGGGAAAAGGAAACAGCAGCAATAGGAGTGAGAGGAAGTAGCTTTGGCCCTTATTGAAACCCTTGGAATGGAAGTAGGAGTTGTTTTCAGTCATTCTCCCAGCTTGGATTGAGACTGAGATAGCAGAAGTGCTGTGCAAAGAAAGAGAGAGTTTGAGGAGCTGGAGATAAGAGATGAGATAAGGGCTAACTGGAGGAGGAGAGATTAGAATAGGTAGGTAGGTGTTTTTGATCCCCATTCAGCCCTGGAAGGAGGGTGAAATTGCTGAGAGATGGTGGAAGAAGCATTGGTGAAAGGTGGGAGGAAAGGAGAAATGAAAAAAAAATTGATAGATCTGCAGGGGGAGGAGGGAACCAGAACAGGAAAGAAAAGGACTGCACCAGGGTTGGCGTGGTCTGGGCTGCACAGAGTAGAGTAGGAAGTATGCACACGTCAGGGAAGAAATACACTCACTACACCTCCTGCCAGCCCTCTCCCCGCCAACATATATTTTTAGAGTAGGGGAGGAATGCGAATACATGGCTAGTGCTTTTTGTCCCTGGTGGGCAATTTCTAAAGGAATTTGAGAATCCCTTGGAATATTCTTTGTGGACATTCTGAAAATATGATTGACTGTGGGGTCACCAGGATTGGTTTGGGAAGCCCCAATTCTAGGAATCTCCAGTTCTATTCTCCCTAAGCAAAGCACATCTACAAATCCACAGATTGCATGAGGCAAAACCATCACTGGCTCAGCCACCTCCGATACTTTTTAGTAACCTTATATAACACTGCATCTCCTATTCAGACCATCGGCCTTACCCTCTCAACCCCCTCCACCAACACCCTGGCTAATGTGGACCTTCAAGGAGGATCATCAAAGCTTATTTGGAAGAATACAGTTATCAATGAACATGGCAAATAAAATACTTGCCATATGTTGAGGCCGTGATTTTAAAAATATTGACCCACATAAGTCCATATCAGTCAGTATTTAAAAAAAAAATGTCCACCAGATATTCCACACCAATATCTGGAAACCAGTTCATGCTGAATATCCAGGGATCAGCACTAACCTGCAGAGCTATTCAGTTAGTGGTGATATTCAGACCACTAACCAGAGAACAACCGGGATAAAGTTAGGCAGTCTTTTTATACAATATTAGGTGGAGTCATTAGGTATTTTTTATGACTCTTTATTTCAAACCAGCATCAACTTAGGGTGGGACTGGGAGCTGTAAAACCAGACATAAGAACATAATTTAACAATTAAAATAGAACCTAGCACAGATCCTGAGATTCCATATGCTACAGCTTCCTCTGTTGCCCCCCTGGGTGATGTAATCTAGTCACCTGGGCTGCCCATAATTACACCAAGATGTCTGCAGATCTCCATAGTCAGCTGGTGGTTCTGAAGGCTGAATCTCACTCTCAGTCCTTCACGAGTCAAGAGCAATGATATCACATTGTGGAAGCTCCGGCAGGATGAGTGTGTTGAGAGCTAAAGGAGAGCTTGGAGCTGCAGGGATAACTTATATAGTCTCATGGGTCTGTTGCATCCAACCATGGAGCTGTAAGGTAAGCCCTTATGCCCTTGTCCAGAGTGGTCAAGAGACAGCTGATGAAGCCCCTGGGTTCTTCATCTAAGCCAACTGCCGTTCCCCAAAGGTTGAGCCCTAGGGTTCAGGCAGACAGCAGGACTTGATCCTCTGACAGGGGCACAGCAAGGTCAGGAGTCAGGCACAAATCAGGATAGGCGGCGAAGCAAAGTGTGGTCAGAAGTCAGCACAGCTCAGGACAGGCGACAAGGCACAGTGTGGTCAGAAGTCAGCACAGGTCAGAACAGGAGAGTCAAAGAAGCAGCAGCAAACTCACAGATACAGCGCTAGTAACTGTTGCCGAATCCCTGAGTGAGCCACGGCGATGGCAGAAGAAGGGACACTCTGTTGACGTCAAATGTTTCTCTTCCAATAAAGCTTGGTCAGGAAAAGTGGCTACTATTTGAGAAATGAGTGTTAAACTGGTATCTTTAAATGTGGGGGCCTCAATAACCCCATAAAATGGAACAGGATAAGGCAGATATTGCATTGTTGCAGTATATCAGATTGATGGCAGCTGAACATGAGAAATTAAGATGAGAGTGGTATGGGGAAGTACATTTTTTGGAATTTAACTCCTAGAAGAGAGGGGTAGCAATACTAATAAAAAGGTTCCTGGTGAACTATGAGTTGGGACAGGACAAACAGAGAGGGTGGACTGATTAATAGGACAAGTGGATCAGGTAACGCCTTAGCGAAGTTCAAATCCCTTGTTTTTAGCTCCTGCTTTCCTGGCCATCATATCACATAATGAGGGGAAGGGTCTTTAGCTAGCACAACCACTGAAAGCTATGGGCCACGGTTACCTTGTTTCCTCAGCATAAAGTAGTAGTATTGGGGTCAATATTCAAATCCATTTAACCAGGTAGAAGAGGCTTCTAACCAGTTAAATGGTGCTCAGCTGCCTATCCGGAGATGTTGAGTGGCACTTACCCAGATGGTACCACTGAATATCCCCTCTAATCATGAAAATAGAAACCAGCAATTTTGTGGGCAGTCCAGGGGCAGAGTTGGCACTTATCCAGTTTAAGTGCCAATATTCAGCCCTTAACCAGATAAGTTAACTAGACAAATAGACAAAGATAAGCCTACTTTTTCTACGGTTCTGGTTTAGCTTAACCGATTAATAGCCGAATATTGGCCCTTACCTGGGTAAGTACTACTAGCCGGCCGCACATACCTGAATATGGCTCGATGTTAAATATCCAGGCATAAAGCCGGCTGTGATGAAAAAAAAGCGCTGACTGTTGCTGCTGGCTGACTATTTACTCCATTGCAGTGGCATAGGTACAGGTGCCCACCTAGGCCACCCAGATTTGATGGTGCCTCACTCCCTTCTCTCTTTCTACTCCAGTGGCCCGGTATCTGTCCTTCCCCAGTGTACCTCAGTGGTGTTCCTGGCTACTCATTTTTACTGTCTGTGTGGCCCTACAGGCTTTCCTTTCACCAGTGAGGAAACAGGAAGTGGGATTAGTGAGGATGGGACATGGTGGAGGGAAAACCTGCAGGGCTGCACAGACAGTGAAGATGAGTTGCAGAGGTCACTGAGGATGCCACTGAGGTACACTGGGGAGGAATGGGGGGGATTAGAGAAAGGGGTAGCTACTGATCCATTGGCAGGGGGTGGGGCTGAGGGGAAGGTTAAAAAAAATTATATTTTATATATCTACTGGGGGGGGGGGGGGGGGGGGAGGGAGGGCTACTCAAGTTAACGCTGGGCCCATCAAAAAATAACATGTCTGGCACCAGGACTGCTCCATTGTCTCTTTTGATGTGTAGATTCTGACAGGTTATATATTCCTTTGAATAGCTTGTGTGAGCGCCATGGCATGAGGGAACATCATATTTCTGGTTTTTCATGTCAGAGACTAGTGTTAATGAGGGGGCTTTATATAGTTTGGCAAATCATAGGAGATCAAGAAATTGAGAGACATATCAGCGTGGTTATATGTATTTCAGAAGCAGTGTGATACAGTTAGCCTTACAATGAAGGCACATTGCTTTAAAGTTTGTCTTGTGCCCCTGTTGTTGCATGCATAGGATTCCCACTACATGTAAAACAATTCAAGGAAAAGGCTGCAGCCAAGTTTCCTTCCAGGGGGTGACAACTGCAATAGGCCAAGTGACAACCTATGATTCCTTTCATATGCAAATGGCACAATGTGGTAGAATAATGACCATGAAATTGGTCATTGGCAGTTTGTAAGAACTGCAGAGAATAAGGCATCCCTCACATCACAATATGGGAAAAAGGTGGGGCATAGAGGAACCCTTTTCCTGCAGTTATTGCAGATAAACTTTCCAAACTGGGAGGTTCAGGGGGGGGGGGGGGTCAAGAGTAACTTCAACACTATAAGGCACTACAGATGTGTAGACCCCCCCCCCCAAAAAAAAAAAAAAAAAAATTGTGCTCCTGTTTCAGGAGCAATATTGTTAACAGTGCATAGTCTTTTGGAAAGAGAGAGCACTGTTCTGCCCTGATAAGCCAAAACACAGCAATTTTTTAGAATGTAAATATGAGAAAAGTCCAAAAAAATGTATTTCTTTGAATAAATCCCCATGATGTAATCCTTGACCAAAACTAATACAATACTGTGTTCTGGCTTAACATATCTCCCATTTATCAAGAGAGACTGTGTTATGGATTTTTGCTACAAGCTTGAAAATGCATCCAGATGTTAAAAGGTTTTCATATTAAGAAATACACAGTAACTACAGGACATCTGGCTTAGTTTTGACAAAAATTTGAGTTACTGTGTTCTGGATTTTCAGAGCAGTATTGTGAAACACTGCACACTTACAGAAGAGTGCACACTTTTGTACAATACATGAAAAAAAAAATTGCTGTTTTATTCCTGTTGTTTTGGGGAAAAACAACACAAAACTACATGGGAAATGTTATTTCAAATGAATGCACATCCTTATAAGGTATTGGTCCTTCATGGTTACATTAAGGATCACTCTATTCCATGGATGCATTTATAGGGGACTTTTGGAAGTGTGTGTGGATTAACTGTTGCAAATCCTAAGTGTGCTGATGCTCCTGTTTGGAAGGCAGTTCTATAATCTGGTGCATCCAGTGAGGCAATGCCCATTCTATAATAGCATCTGCATGCCAAGGTGCCATTATAGAATACTAGCGCAAACCCAAAATATAGGCAGAGCATTTATGCTGGCTGTATGGCAAGAATAAATGCACAGTGTGTAGTTTATTGCATTCTAGAGACACACCCATAGTGCACCCGTTCTCCGCCCATGCATACACCTCAGATTACAGATTCTTATAAACCTCAATTACCTTTTCAGGTTCTATGTGGGTAACAAAAGAAGAAGACTTGGAACAATCCCAAGGAATTACAATAGACAAATCAAAAAACTAGGTTTAGTAAAACTCCTAGATAGCTATTACTTATATAAAATTCTTGCAGCTACTCTTTGGACATAAGAACATAAGCACTGCCATACTGGGACAGACCGAAGGTCCATCAAGTCCCGTATCCCGCTTCTAACAGTGGTCAATCCAGGTCACAAGTACCTGGCAAGATTCCAGAACTGTAAAACAGATTTTATGCTGCTTATCCTAGAAATAAGCAGTGGATTTTCCCAAGTCCATCTTAATAATGGCTTATGGACTTTTCTTTTAGGAAATTATTCAAACTTTTTTAAACCCTGTTAAGCTAACTGCTTTTACCACATTCTCTGGCAACACATTCCAGAGTTTAATCACACATTGAGTGAAGAAATATTTTCTCCAGTTTGTTTTAAATTTACTACTTAGCGGCTTCATTGCACGCCTTCTAGTATTAGTATATTTGGAAAGAGTAAACAAGCAATTCACCTCTACCTGTTCCACTCTACTCAGCATTTTATAGGCCTATATCATATTTCCCCTCAGCCATTTCTTTTCCAAGCTGAAAAGCCCTAGCTGCTTTAGTTTTTCCTCATAGGGAAGTCTTCCCATCCCCTTTATCATTTTCGTTGCCCTTCCCTGTACCTTTTCTAATTCAGTTTTGAAATAAAAATGTTTTCACTGCTTTCCTAAAAATATAATAATTTCTTCACAATCTAATGTAAGATCTTTACATTCTAATGTAAGATGGTAAGCCATTCCAGATCATTGCCATTTGGTATGGAAAAGAAGATGATAACAATTTCTTCAATTTAATGTTACTAACTGCTGGATATTGTAAAAGCAGTCGTTCACGACAGTGAAAACTACCTCCTCCAGATAATTGCTTAAAACGAATATAAGGTGCTGCATGTCCATATAGAATTTTAATGTGCATAGTTTAAAAAAAAGGCCTTGCAGTTACACTCTACCCACTAATCCTGTAAAAATCACCAAAAATTGTGTGTGCAAATTTGGGCATGTGCCCAATTTGTGTGTGCAATTTAATTAAATAACAAGCTAATTTGTGCCAATTTGTGGAGGAGTGGCCTAGTGGTTAGAGTTGTGGACTTTGGTCCTGGGGAACTGGATTCGATTCCCACTGCAGGCACAGGCAGCTCCTTGTGACTCTGGGCAAGTCACTTAACCCTCCATTGCCCCAGGTACAAATAAGTACCTGTATATAATATGTAAGCCACATTGAACCTGCTATGAGTGGGAAAGCACAGGGTACAAATGTAAGAAAAAAAAATAATGTAATTAAATAACAGGCTCAATGACACCAATTATTGGCACTAATTAAACTTAATTGAACGTTACACTTGTACATTTAGGAGCAGGATCTGCACCTAAATTTTACGAGCAATCTGAAAAAGGGGACGCAGAAATGGGAGGGTCCTGGGTAGAACAGAGGTGTTCCTAAAATTAATGCGCGTTGATATAGAATAATGGGGATATGCACCTAATGTAGGCATGTACTTTCGCACCACATTTCAATTGATGCAAATTGCCATGCCTAAAGTTAGGTGCGATTCCTGGGCGTAAGCGCTATTCTGTAAACCGCACCTAACTTTAAGCACGGCTTATAGAACAATGCTTTTTTTTGGGTGATGATTTTGTTGATGCCATATATAGAATCTAGCCCTATAACACTTAGGCACAACTTTATACAATAGTATCTAGTAAACTAGAGTAGAGCATCTCAACCCAGTCCTCGGAGCAGCCAGTTGGATTTTCAGGATATCCAAGGTAAATATGCATGAGATAGATTTGTTTGCACTGCCGCCTTGGTTTGCAAATCTCTCTCATGCATATTCATTGTGGATATCTTGAAAACTCAACTGGCTGGGTGTGCCCCGAGGACTGAGATGAGAACCACTGCACTACAGGACTAAAATTTCAAAGCTGTGGAACACAACTTCTTTAATTATTGAATGAGTGCCAGTGTGGAAGCTAAATACTGTATATTGAATAACGAAACACAGCACAGTAGAGAGGCAATGATCTGCAAGAAATCATAGCAGGAAACAACCAGAAGCAGATCAGCAATAGTAGAAAAGTGCAATTTATTTAAAACAAAGCACCCAACGTATCCACGTTTCATCAACAGGTTGTGTCAAGGGTGAGGGCTGTCAATATGAACATACATAATTACAAAACCAAGCAATAAAAATTAATATCAATAAAATAAACATAAGTTAATAAAAAACAGACCATTTAAAAATACACAAAGTGTATGGCAATATATAAAAACATTGATGAGTGAATAACAGTGAAAAATTTGTTTCAAATTACATATTATTTATTTGGATTTTGCTCACACCTTTATCAGTAGTAGCTCAAGGTGAGTTACATGTAGGTATACTGGGCATTTTCCTATTCCTGGAAGACTTACAATCTAATTTTGTACCTGGGGCAATGGAGGGTTAAGGGCTCCTTTTACTAAGTGGTGGTAAGCCCAATGTGGGTTTACCACTCACTATACAGGAAGCACCACCGGGCTACCGCAGCAGCCCGGTGGTACTTCCCACCCCTAGCGTGCCATCATTTCTGGTGCTACAAAAATTAGTGCCGGAGTGTACCTGGTGGTAATCGGGCAGTGCCGCACGCTGCCTGGTTGCTGCCAGGTTAACGTGGGAACCCTTACTGCCACTTCAATGGGTAGCAGTAAGGGCTCCCCCTGAAATGGCCGTGTGGCAAGCGCTTTGCTTGCTGCGTGGCCATTACCTGCAGGAAGGCGAGACTTCCCTTTTACCAGCTGCAGTAAAAGGGAGCCTCGGCATGCGTGTAAAACACGTGCTGATGCCAGCCCCCTTTTTCTGCAGCTTGGTAAAAGGGGCCCATACTGACTTGCCCAGAGTCACAAGGAGCAGCAGTGGTATCAAGACTGGTACTCAGTGGCGTAGCAAGGGCGGGGCGGTGGGGACAGTCCGCCCCAGGTGCACGCTGCTGGAGGGTGCAGAGAGCAGCCGTGTGCCTGTCGGCTCTGCTGGTTCCCTGCTCCCTCTGCCCCAGAACAGGTTACTTCCTGTTCCGGGGCAGAGGGAGCAGGGAGCCAGTGGAGCCGACAGGCGCGCGGCTGTTCTCTGCACCCTCCAGCAGTCAAGAATGCACCCGGGGGAGGGGCTTGATGCACCAGGGAGGGGGGTGTCATTGCGCCGGGGGTGTGTGTGTCGTGCTGCACCCTGGGGGGGGCCACCGCTGCACCCGGGGGGGGGGGGTGCGCAGCAGCGATCCGTCCCGGGTGGCAGCCAACCTAGGATTGCCACTGCTGGTACTCTAACCATTAGGCTACTCCTTCATTATCTCTGATAGGCTCTTTAAAAGCACAGAAACATGTGCAGCATAGCACTAGTAGTGGTGAGAAGGGTGTGTAAAAATCACAGATAGCAGCATTGTTAACAATACATTGCCTTTACAGTCATATGCATAAATTTAAAAGGTAGTGTGTATGACAGGCATACTTGAATACATGGCAGTAGCTTAGTGAACAGAAAAAGGAGAACACTCAAATTGGCACATTATACCTAGAGGAAATTTTTAACCAAAGCTTTCCCCTAAAGCCAAATTCAATCCTTAACCTGAAGGATTACATATAAAATAATTTTAGATGAATATAAATAACAAGCTATTGTGGTGAAACAGCACTACAAAAGCAGTTGTTACTCAATCCAGCAGAGCCTGCCATGTTATTCACCAAACTAACTTTATTGCAAACCTTTGAGGTCAGAGTACAACACAATACTACAGCATCAGTACACATTTTTCTGTGTTTGTGGAGCAATTCTTCTGTACAGTGTTAATGTAATTAGCTCAGCATAGCACATGCAGTATCTGCATTCCAGCTGAAACCTGTGGACACTCATACAGCATTTCAAGCAAACCAACTCTGTCCTAGGAGGATTGTGTGTGCACCTGAAGGTTTCTCACACTGCTTAGTGTGGCACTTAAGGGAGTCGCAGATCTCAGGATGAGGAAAAGATTTAAAGAAACTGTGCTTGAGCAGGTTGAGGATGGAAGGAGGCAGATAGTGGCTCCTAAGTGAAGTAAACCAACGGAAGTCAGAACACCTGGCGGAGACTGGAGCTCTAATCAACTCAGACAGCTAGCCATTCTCAACACCCAACTAATTTTCAGCTTCCTTGCTTTTTGTATTGTATGGGAGTCATGAATTTTCAACCACCACATTCTGTATTTTACAGTATCCCTAAAATCCTATATATACATCAAAATATGAATACATAAAAAGCAGTGGGTTGCCACAGGTCTAATCATGCTATTATTATGCCACATATGAAATGCCCGACATGTTTAAAATGATGCTTGGATGTTATAACGATATCAGAGCAATGCACCAATACCTGACTTTCTCAGCAGTATCAGGCTATGCTGGAAGCTCTAAATATTCATAGACAAGAGGCATTGGTTATATGTAATGTGTGGCATATTTGTCCTTAAAACCAAAATTGATAGGTTTCTTTGCCTTAGATATTGGTGCATCGGCCTGATGTCATTATAACACCTAGGTATCACGATGAAACATGGCATTGTAATGGCAGCAATGGACTGAATGCTCAGCTTATATGACAGCATGATTGGGTCTTTGGCAATCCACTGCTTTTTATATATTTATATGTTTGATATAATTAAACATTTTATTATCATTATACTACTTGATACTTCCCTTATAATTCCCAGTTATTTTGGTGTTAATTTGTATTTGTGTGTTGGTAGATGGGTAGCCCCTTTTGTTGTTCATCCTTTGAAAATGGGCTGTTGGGGAATGGGGTTAGCAGTCTTAGTGCATGAATTTGCATTAGCTTTGAAAATGCAAGGCTTGGAGGTAGGTACCTTTAGCCAAAAACGGTTTGGGCTTAAATATTGGTTTTCCGAGGGCTAGGAGACACTCCATGAAAATTATTTAGGAAAGGGGTTTTTTTCAGTAAATGCTCAATTAAGCTGAGGTTGTGATCAAAATTAGTAGTACAGTTGTGTTTAAGAAGTTTCAACAAGTTCCTGGAGGACAAGCCCATTAGTAATTGTTAGGGAAGCTGCAGTTCACCACCTTTTACTTCTGGGAATGAACAGCAAGGAATGGATTTGCTCTGGAGAATCTGCTGGCTACTTTCACATGAACTGGATGACGGGATGTTGGACTTGAAGGACCTTGCCCGGACTCAGCAGGACTCTAATTTTCAGTCCTTGAGTTCTGTATTCTGTTGGATCCTCCAATATTTTCCACCACTGCATTCAACAATTTCCTCTTAGAATCTTTGGAAAAGCCTACAGGAGGCAGAACTTTAATAAAGTCTCAGTTTAAGGAAACTAGACATGTACATTTTATTTTAATGTATTTATTTAAAAATGTATAAACTGCCCATCTAATATTTTGAGTGGTTAAAAAACAGCATAACATAGCATTTGAAATGTCTAAAGAAGATTAAGAAATGTAAAAGGGAGATGGCTAAAATACCTAGGAATTAGTCTTTTAGAACTGTCCAATTTCATCTGCCTTCGGAAGAGAGAGATCTGGTGGTTTCCAAAGACTTTGTTTATTTTGACCCTTAAAATGATAAAAGACTTTTATCATTTTAAGGGTCAAGATAAACAATGTAAAAAAAATCTGACTGCATAAATAAGTTACAATTAGTATTTTTATTCTTACATTGATTTACCTGTATGAATGCAATATGGAATTTTCCTGTTTTTGATTGGGATAAATCCAGATAGGACTTGCATTACTCTTAGCCATTAAAATGCCTGGGTACAGCAGACTTCAATAATTCATTAATAAATAAGGAGCTAGAACTGAGGGATCCTGTTATCTCATTTAAAGCGGCTTCTGCCCCATGTCTATTCTATAGACTTAAGTCCTGGCATTAACATCCCTTCTCATTATTTCAAGAAAAGAGCTTCTTTTTTTCTCTTCTGCAAATGTTTTCTGTGATGCTTATTGCAGAAAATCAAGGGGGCATTTGAAATATTAATGTGTTGTCTGCTCCAGAGAATGAGATGCCATTAATGAGTGGAATCGGTGTCCAGATCCATTTGGATGAGATGCAGGTGGGGGCTAGAGGGGGTCATTCTACCCCAAGTGCCGGTGTACCTGCCCTGACTGCCAATGGTCTTTCTTCATGCCTGAGATTACATTAACCAGCTTTCTGTGAATAAAACAGAAAAGAGATGATGAAAAAGAAAATACTGACTAGTAGGTCATAAGAAAACAGGCCTACTGGTGGACGCATGAAAAAAACTATAAATCTGCTCAGAGAGAATACGAAGATACCAAACAAAAAATACTCTCCGTATAAGATATATTACTTAAATGCCACAATAGGGTCCCACAACTGCAATAAGAATTGCATATAAAATTTATATATAATGTATTATGGATTCACTCAAGTGTGTCACTACTAACGCGTACAACCTGTACGTTATATCAGCAAAATAACGCTCGACCAGCTATTTTTGCTTAAATGGCGACTGTGTTCACACATCCTTGTAACTCCATTGTGAACATTGTGCTATTTTGCTCGATATGACGTATTGATTTTACACATTTGTGGTGACACACTGAGTGATTCCATAATACATTGTATATAAATTTTATATGGACTTCTTATTGCAGCTGTGGAACCCAATTGTGCCATATAAGTAATATATCTTCTACTGTTGGATACAAGCATTCTGTGAGATAAGGGGATGGAGGTGGAGGGTTAAGAGACTGGGAGTAGGGGGTTGGGGCAAGGAGGAAATTTAAATATATAAAAATATGTAAAACATGTTTGTATGATGGTGGGACATTATTAACTATATTTTTGGTCAGTGTTACTGTTGATTGTTATAGGAAATTTAAACAAGAAAGAACGTAATGAGAGTTACATGCTATAGGAGCATTTAGTTTTGGCTTGATAATGCCATTCTACAAGCTTCTCTCCTTCCTTTCTGAAGTTCATTTAGAAGCCATGTTGCTGCTGGCCACTGCATAGCTCTGTGGCATAAGCCAGCTGCTTTTGGCAAAAATCAGTAGTTCTTAATCCAGTCCTTGAGACATACCCATCAGTCTGGTTTTCAGGATATCTCCAATCAATATGCATGAGAAAGACATATATGCACTGCTTCCGTTATATGCAAATCTCCCTCTTGCCTATTCTTTGTGGATATCCTGGGGTGGTAATGGGTGTGTCATAAATATAAAAGAGGGGGTGCCCAAGCCTTTCAATTTTAAAAAGTTCAATTCAAATTGACTAATGGGAAATTGTTTTTTTGTATTATATATTATCCTCCAGGGTTGTTAATGCAGGATTGTTCATTTTGATTTGATGTTTTGACACAACTCCCTGTATGTTTAGAGGGGTTATGTATTTTAGGTGATTTTAATATTTATTATGACTTGGATATGTTTTTAGAGAAGGGTCATATGTTGTTAGATATGTTTAGTGCTTGTTCTTTTAGACAGCTGGTGCAAAGTATTGTTCATAGAAGCAGAGCCAGGTTGAAGGCACGGGGGGAGCGAGAGCAGACCAAGAGTGGACTTCAGCTGGCACGCATTTTAAATGCAACAGTTTGAGTAAAAAATAGGCACCGGCGGAAGTCCGTTTGGGGGAGCGGCCACTCCCCTGGCGCCCCCTCCCCCCAACTATGCCACTGATTATTCATAAGGCAGGACACATGTTGGAACTTTTTTTTTTAAATCAAAAGGTTTGTATCAGAATCTTTTGGCCTCTCCCTCAGTAGTTGAGGTTGGGTAGACTGATCATTGTTTGAGTCTGGTACTGGTAGTGTTAAAATGTGTGAGCTTCAGACTCATCCTTCTTTTGAAATGAGACAGCAGAGGTGTGGTTGCATTCTTTAGAATTGATGGACAAGGGTTCATTGCAGGGTATGGCTGATGAATGGCATGTAACGTTGAAGGAGTCTTCGGATGAGATTGTGCCTTGTAGAACTATAAAGGTGAATAGTTTAGTAGAATTTTCTCAGCTATTATTAAAAATTGATATAAAGTGTTAAAATCTAGTGAAAGACTGTGGAGAAATTCTGGTGATCCAGATGATTATGATTCTTATAAGATTTGTCTGCAAGAGTATGTTGTTGGATGTAAGCAAGTTAAAACCTCGTATTTCAGGGAGAAAATTTCTTCTGCTATGAGCAGACCGCAGGAATTGTAACTGAGGATAAGAAAAATAGTATTTTGAGTAATGATTTGACAGCTATTGATTTTGGTGATTATTTTTGTGGAAAAGTACAAGGTGTTTTAAATCAAATCCCTGTCCAGCTGGTAGTGAAATTAGGGCACGAAATAGATGTTGAGTTGATCTACCTATATAGGTACCTATAGATGTACCTATATAGGAAGTTCTTAGGACAACTGATGCCTCAGAGTTGCTCTGTGTGATCAAATCTTTGAGACCTACTCGGGCTTTGTTGAACCTGCACTCATCAGTAGTGTTAAAGGGTCTGAGTGATAAGATTTTTACTATGTTACTATGATTGCTCCGGTATTAGGTGATATTGTGAATAGTTCTTTGAATGAGAGCTAGTAGACTGATTGTTTGAAAAAGGCTACTATCAAGTCACTTTTGAAGAAGGAAAATTTAGATCCCACTATGTTGGTGAATTACAGGCCAATTTCTGTGTTACCAATATTGGTGAAAATTGTAGAAAAGGATGTTTTGACCTAGTTTTTGGATTTTGTAGGTGATAACCATTTGTTAGATGAGGAGCAATATGGTTTTCTTATAGGATAAGTTGTGAAACTCTGTTATTGTCAGTTTTTGACCCTGAACCCAGGCATGCTCACAAAGAGGGTATTACACTTACAACATTTTACCCTTTAATTTCAATCTTCAGATATTTTCCCTTCCCCATTGCTAACCAACATTTTACTCATTAATATCAACCAAGATGTCCTCCTTCTCCCTATTGTGATACATAGCATCCACAATCCTAGCTTATGATATGAATGTGATATAAAATACGCATACTTGACCCTGATCTGTCCTTGCCATTTTTAGGTCACAGACCATGGAAGTCTGCCCAGCACTGGCCTTACTTCCCACCTACTGTAGTTGCTGCTGAAGTCCATTTCAGCCCATTTGCCTTTGCCACTTTTGGGACACAGACGGTAGAAGTCTGCCTGGCACTAGCCTTACTTCCCAACTACTAGAGTTGCCATTGAAGCCAACTCCAGCCATGAAGTCAATTAAGCTTTGTTTTTATTTGATTCCATCCTCTTTCTGTAAAGGGGTCCTTTGTGATTATCCTGTGTGTTTTTGAGTTCCTCTCTGTTTTTGTCTCCAGATGCCCACCACTCTCTTCATGAAAAAGTATGTCCTAATGTTACTCTGAAGTCTACCACCCTACAACTTCAATTCATGTCCTTTAGTTCCACCACTTCCTCAACTCAGCAAAAGATTTGGTTTTATATTAATACCTTTTAAGTAAAGTATTTAAACTTCTGTATCATATCTCCCCGTTCCTCCTTTCCTCTAGGGTATACATATTCAGGTCTTCCAGTCTCTTATCATATGTCTTTTGTCATCTTCCTTTGAACCACTTCAAGTCTTTTTATGGCCTTAGCAACATACGGCCTCCAAAACTGAACACAATACTCCAAATGGGACCTCACCAATGACTTGTACAGAGGCCATTGGCATTCTTCTGCTGGTTATGTCTCTCTCTATGCATCCTAGCATCCTTCTGGTTATGGTCACCACCTTGTCACATTGTTTCACCACCTTCAGATCCTCAGACACTATCACCCTTAGGTCCTTCTCCTGGTCTGTGAAAAAAAAAGTCTTTAATGTTAAAATCAGTAAGCAGCAACAAACACGTAGGTAAGAATAGTAAAAATACAGTTCACTTTTCCTCTACCTTGAGGCATCAAAACTCTTCTTCTCCTTGTAGCGGGGATTCCAGTTTCTCTACCTTCTTCTTCCTTGGAGGTTGGTCATAGGTACAGGCCGCAGGCACTCCTTTCCTTGAACCATGGAACCTCCTGGATCCAACTTCATAGGAGTCAACTTTTCAAAGTTATTCAGGGTGCTAAGCCCATTGGAAATAACCCCTTCCTGGACACATACAAGGAATTTTCTCAATATTGGAGGTGCTGAAGCACCCACAGCACCCACAGAGCTGGCTCCTATGTGACCAGCTCTATGCAGATTGCAAGCACTTCTTCCTGTAGAACCCTAGCCTTCTTTGCCTCAGCTCCTGGGGTTTTATTCTGAATCTCTCTCCTCACATCCAGAATCAGTGGAAACCCTATTCTTCTTCCTTCTGGCTTAGATAGTCAACTTAGGAATAGGCACTGTAAAGTACAGTGAGCTAAGAAACCTCATCACTACACATGAGCTGATTCAATGGCTTAGCCAACCACAGACTCCTTTTTCCTTATGTATACAGTATCAGTTGATTTCACATCTCCCCATAATCATTGGTTTGCTAGCCAAAGACACATACACCCTGTGGTGCAATAGCTTAGCTAGCCAAAGACAAGAAGCTGCCTTTATGCCTGGTATTTCCACCAGTCAGTGTTACCTCCAAGAGGAGGCTTTCTCCCACATTACCTCACTGTACATGAGAGCCCTCCTAATTCTAGAAAGTACTGAATAGCATGAAATAGTCACATGTAATAGTTCATAGAAACACTAGAGTTCTCTACCAGTAGAACTTTAGGGATCTCTAGATCAGGATCAAAGTATCTACACATAATAGTGGAAGGCATAATCCTCAAATTAGAGTCACATTTAAAAACTGGGGGGGGGGGGGGGGGGGTTGTAGTATATCGTTTTTTATTATTTGACCTGCAAGTAAAAGCTGTAATCAAGAAGGTGTTTTTGATATTAAAAAAATTGAGACATGTTAGGTACTGCTTTGAACATAATAAATTTAGAATTATAGTGCAATCTTTAATTCTGTAACATATACTAAACTCTATAACTCCCACTGCTTTTTGTAAAAAAAAAGGGGGGGGGTAATGATTAAATGGTACACAATGTGACCACACTTGTAACATTGAAAATTTATGGGGGGGAAAAAAGCCTTAAGGTGCTTGGATCAAAACGACCTCACAAGCAACAATTGATCCTGGTGACCAATCACTCGGTCCTAAGAGGATCCATTCCTCATCATAGGCCAAAAAACCACCCCAAAGTTCCAAGTGAAAAACTAAAGAAAACTGGAGCATTAAAGAGGTAAAGTACTGGGAACCTCGCTAGTATGTCCTAACTCTTAAACCTCAATTGTTATTGTCTGTATCCCGATGTGGGTTGCTGCACCGTGCTATCAACATATCCAAAAAGAAGATATTCAGCAAATGACTTAGCTTCTTAATTGATCTTTCATCCAGATGGTTGCCATGGTTATTATTTATTGACTGTCAGAGAGACATTTGAAGGCATGTTGGGTCTCTGAATAAAGGATTTTGGTCTGCTAAAGTCCTGTCAGATTCTAATAGATTAAGAACAGGTAGAAGATATTTGATGCTCAGTTATCCTTGCCCCACAAAAGTGGTATATAAATCAGCTTTCACTTTAACATTTTAATATCAAGCAGCCAAGTGTTGGAACTCAGAGCATTAGGTCATTATTGGGCTCATTTTCGAAAGAGAAGGAAATTGGAAGATAGGCGTCCTTCTCCCAGGGTTGTCCAAATCGGTATAATCAAAAGCCGATTTTGGACGTCTCCAACTGCTTTCCGTCGCAGGGACAGCCAAAGTTCAAGGGGGCGTTTCGGAGGCGTAGCGAAGGTGGGACTTGAGCATGCCTAACACTTGGATGTCCTCGACCCATAATCGAAAGAAACAAGGACGTCCCTGACGAACACTTGGACGACTTTATCAGGTTGTTTTTCTTACGACCAAGGCACAAAAAGGTACCTGAAATGACCAGATGACCACCGTAGAAAATCGGGGATGACATCCCGTTACTCCCCCAGTGGTCACTAACCCCCTCCCACCCTCAAAAAAACATCTTTAAAAATATTTATTGCCAACCTCTATGCCAGCCTCAGATGTCATACTCAGGTCCATCACAGCAGTATGCAGGTACCAGGAGCAGTTTTAGTGGGTACTGCAGTGCACTTCAGGCAGGCGGACCCAGGCCCCCCCCCCCCCCCACCTACCTGTTACGTTTGTGGAGGAAACAGCGAGCCTTCCAAAACCAACCAGAAACCCACTGTACCCACATCTAGGTGTCCCCCTTCACCCGTAAGTGCTATTGTAGTGGTGTACAGTTGTGGGTAGTGGGTTTTTTGGGGGGGGGGGTTGGGGGGCTCAGCACACAAGGTAAGGGAGCTATGTACCTGGGAGCAATTTATGAAGTCCACTGCAGTGCCCCCTAGGGTGCCTAGTTGGTGTCCTGGCATGTGAGGGGGGACCAGTGCACTACAAATGCTGGCTCCTCCCATGACCAAATGGCTTGCATTTGGTCGTACCTGAGATGGACGTCTTGGTTTCCATTATTGCCGAAAATCAGAAACGACCAAGTCTAGGGATAACCATCTCTAAGGATGACCAAATTTCAGGATTTGCTCCTAAGGTGAAGACGATTACCGCAATAAACTTACCTAAAATGCCACACACCAAAAGGAAAGGGGTAGTAAGGGGTTTACCGGTGGCGAATTCCGAACCTGCCCCAGTGCAGACGACGATGAAGAAGTATGTAACCAGCACTCCACGACAGACCGGCTTGAGTCAATCTCCCGCTATGGGAGACGCGGGTGGAGCGTCTTTCCCACGGGGAGTGGAGACATCACTATCCTCGCCGGAGATTAATCCCCCGCCTTGTCCAGCAGGCCTCAGAAGTGGATTAGGCCTTCTAGAGGCATCTGAAGACGGCGCAACAGATGACCTGTCCACCGGAATTCAAGACGAGGCGCTGGGAGAACAGAACAAAGTAGAGCGCAAGGCTCCCGAGGCGGCAACTTTGGATACTATTTGGGAGGCGATACAGACGCTGACTTCTGTTGTGACCCCAATTGTAAGTAAATTAGATTTGGTAACTTCAGCGTTGGATACTTTAAAAAAAGAATCTGAAAAAACTAATATAGCTGTTCAACAGGAATTATCGACTTTGAAAGAAAAATCTGATTTGCTTATAAAGGACAAAATGGTAATCCATCGAAAGATAGAACAGTTTGAAAATTATAACAGACGTTTAAACCTAAGGTTCTTGAACTTTCCAGTTTCCTCTGAAATCAATGCGAAGGATTTGTTTAAAAAGTTTCTGATGGAAAACCTTCTATACTCCCCAGAATTGATTCCCCCAGTTAATAAAATATATTACTTACCAGATTTAAAAAGGGGAGAAAAATTGAAGGCTCCTGGAGATTTACAAAATTTAACTGCCTTCTTAGAACAATCAACAACTGAAATCCTAGTCAGGAAGACTTTGCTTGTTTCATTAGTCTTCGAACAGGATGTGACTGCCATATTGAAAATGTACTTTAAAAATGCAACTAAAATGTTTCTTGGAGATAAGATATGGATCTACCCAGATGTGGTGAAAACCACACAAGATAGAAGAAAGGCTTTTTTAGCCTATAGAGAAGAAACCAGATCGTTGGGGGCAAGATTTATTTTGTCTTATCCATGCAAATGTTTGATAAATTACTTAGATAAAAAATATGTTTTTTTTGAACCGGAACAATTAAAAGTTTTCCTAGAAATGAAGAAAGTAACCAGATAGTTTCTGAACAATGAGAAAATCAGGATTAATATTATAGTAGCGTGAAGTTAACCAGGCCATCTATGATTATAATTGTTTTTCCTGTTGTTTTTCCACCACTTATACCTAACCCCCCTTCTCTTTGTTTTGAATAGGTGGTCTAAGAAAGAGATTTAATTGTTTTGTTTTCTTTACCTCTCTCAGAGTAAGAGGGGAAAGATTATGTTGTTTCCTAAAAGTATTACATATTCTCTGTTTTTCTGGAACAAGATTGAATGCTTGTATAATATGTTGAAATTATAAATAAATAAATTAAAAAAAAAAAAAATTTTCAGGATTTGGGCGTCCCTGACTGCATTATCGTAAATGAAAGATGGACGTCCATCTTGGTTTGAAAATACGGGTTTCCCTGCCCCTGGATGGGGGTCGTTTTGTGAGGACGTCCAAATTGAAATGAGGACGTCCTTTTCTATTATGCCCCTTCACGGCTTCTTCTGTAAACACTTAAAACATATTCTTCTAATAAAAATGTTTTCATCTAGGTTATGAAGAATTGCATTATTGAATGTATTTATAGCGGATCTTGGGTATGCACTTTTCTTGTTTTATTAAACTGCTCTGAGCTCCATTGGGGATATTGCTGGTATATAAGAATTATGATGTAATGTAATATAATGTAATATCTAGCTAAGAGGAATCTTGAAAGTCTTCAAACACTTATTTCACCCTTTCTGAGAATTCAGCCAGATGGGATACAGAGGAACTCATGTTGTTTTGTTTCTTTCCACTGGCAGACAGAATTTACTGAAAAAGCAACATGATGGTAGCATATTTATCTTATCAAAGGATGCTTGTTCAAGCACATTCCTAATTCAGGTGCTGAAATATCTCAGCCTTTATTCCCGCATTGCAGTTCCAGGCACCCAGAGAGAAAGAGAGCCTCGTCTTCCCACCATAGGGGCATGTTTGAGCAACAGCAGTGGATTAAATAGTTCTACAAGTTAATACTCAAAACTCCATATTGTTTTTGAAAATACTTTTTTAAAGTTCTTATCAAAATAATGTCATTATGCTGTACCTATAGATACACATGTGGCTGAAAGTAATGTATAGAAGCAAAATGCTATGAACTAACAGCAGCACTGCAAACCACCACCATATAGGAGATCATAGCCCACAATTTCTGCCCAGCTATATCAGTAGGCTCAGGAACAGTGTGATGGGGAAGGGGGGTGCAAACAAAAAAATTGGTATGTGCCCCCTTTCCACAGAGAGGCTCCAAACCTGCCCAGAGTAGAGGAGCTGACTTTAGGGACCTCTTTCAACTTTCTACCCTGGACCCAGCATTTCTACCACCAGCCCTGAGTAGGCTTCATGCATCATGAAAGTTACGTATCCAGCAGCTAAGAAACAGAGAACATACCACAGACCTTTTTTAATATCTGATGCCACCCTTGCTTCCCTACCACCCATCTTCTATATCTATCCCATGATTCAGTGAATAGCTTTATCCTCTACCACATCTATAGGGAAGCTGTCACATGTATCGACCACCCTCTCTGTAAAGGAGAAGAAATGCTGCCATATTCTGTCCTGCAATGGCAGAAGGAAGCAAATCTATTTTGGCTGATTTGTGGGAAAATGGGGGGGGGGGGGGGGATTTGTTTTGCTTGGTTTCTCTGCCTTTTGCCTCTAAAATATTGAGGATCCTGAAAGGGCTATGGTAAAGTCCTAGATTACAAATAAGAAAGTAACATATTTTTAAACATAAGCTGACTTACTTTCTTCTGCCATTGCAGGCCTTCCTCTTCATTCTAGTTTCCTGTCACAACCACTTTTTCTAGAACTTCTCAACATCAGAGATAACCCCTGCTGGTGATGATGGAGCTGAAGCTTTCTGTCTTAGAGGATGCTTGAGTCTTCAGTTAGACACAGCCCCTCTGGGAGTAAATTCCAGAATGTGTGGAGCTCAAAGGTATGATCGTGTCACTTCCCTTCTGATTAAACTTCATTGGCTCCCTATTTACTACGGATTAATCTTCAAACTCTCTGCCTTGCTCATAAAGCTTTCCATCTCGGTTCACCCTCATATCTCTCATCTTTGGTTATTCCGTACACTCCTAACCATACACTCAGATCTTTGGATGCCAACTGTTTGACTCTTCCCTCACCCTGTGCAGCTCACTATGAACATACGCATGCTTCTGCCTTCTATTATCTTGCACCCAAATCTTGGAATGACCTTCCACCATCAATAAGAGCTGAGACTTCTTTTTCCGGATTTAAAAATCTTTTTAAAACTCATTTCTTCCAATTAGCTTTCGGTATTGCTGCTTTGTGGAGGATAACAGACAATTCCTTCTATCTGTAGCCCTGGGTTCTGTTATCATGATGTCCGGCACTACATGGACCTCTCCAAAAGTCTGTTTGCTCTCTGAGTAAATGTTTGCCATCCTGCCAATAATAGCATTCCTTTTCTTATTATTGTATTTTAATTTTGCTAACTGCTTCGATCAACTTTTGTTGAATTGGCGGTATATCAAATTTTAGATAAACTATAACCTATAAACTCCTGAGAAGGCTCGCTGGCGGGTATCACATCATATAATTCTTTTTGATCAGGGTACAAAAAATAATGCTCCTTGAGAGGACCTTAGAGGTCTCAAAGGTGTGTAAAGGGCTAATTTATTCTTTAAGTACTGTGGACCATTTTTTCTGAGGATCTTGAAAATCAAACTTAGAGTTTTAAATTTAGACCTATAAGGTACTGGTAGCCAGTGTAGTTTTTGCAGAAAGGGTGTGATGTGGTCACACCGCTTGCAGCCTTCTATCAGTCATGCTGCAGCATTCTAAATTATTTGGAGCTGATATAAACTCTTGATTTGACCAGTGTACAGGACATTACAGTAGTCTAGTTGTGATGTTATCATGTCATGGATCACTGTGGTCAGAATCATCTTTTCAATATATGGAGAGAGATTTCATAGATGCCACAGATGATGGAGACAGTTTTTATAGGTTGTTTGAATTTGCGGGATCAGAGTGATGAGTCTGGTAGTATCCCAAGATTCCTGACCTATGATGTTAGGGGGAGTTCATACTTCCCAAAAGGTATTTTGAAGTCAGGTTTTTGTCCACTTGTGCTAGTAGGTACCCAAAGAATCTCTGAGGCAGAGTTTGTTGTTGTTTGCCCATTCCTGAGTTGCGGTTAGACAGGCACTCTGTTTACTCAAAGCTGTGGGTAGATCTGGTTCAATGGATATGAGTAGTTGCACATCATCAGCACAGATATCGAATTTTGTGTCCATCGACCGAGGTAGATATTAAATAAAATTGTATAGTATGGATTCCTGTGGCACTCCATATTCAGTGCCCAAGGTAATGATGTGCTGTTGCTGAAAAGAACTGATTGTTGTCTGTCTTACAAATAGAAATGGAACCATGCAAATACTGATACCTGTTTCTGCCAGCTTTGCAAGCATAATATTATGATCCACAGTGTCGAAGGCTGGTGAGAGATTCAGCAACACTAGTATCAAAGCAGATCCTCTGTTGTGTCCATCAAGAAAGGACACAACAACAACTGTCTCTGTTCTGTACCCAGGTCTGAAGCCAGATTGACATGGGTTTAGCCAATTAGTTTCAACTAGCCAGTCATTGACTTGAATGCAGACTGTCTGTTCTATATGTTTTGCCAGGAAAGGAATATTAGAGACTAGTTGGTAGTTTTCAAGCTTGTCTTGGTCAAGTGAGCTCTTTTTCAGTAGGGGAAACACCACAGCTCTTTTTAATGTTGTTGGCAGCTGCTCTTCTACAAGACCTTCTTTTACAAAACCGTGCTAACAATTCCTGCACAGTAAATGAGAGGAAGCCCATTCAGTTCCTATCGGCTTCCTCTCATTTGCCGCATGAGAATTGCTAGTGCGGCTTTGTAAAAGAAGTGCTTATTGGCTCTGTGTAGAAGTCTATAGGATGCTGCCCTCTCCCTTAATAGTACTCCCTCACAGTGTCGGAGCCACCTTAAACCCCATAGTCCCACCCAAGAGGGAAGTGACATGGAGCCATGAGGACATGGTCTAGGAAGTATATAAGCTGAGGCCATAGCTAGGTTAAGGAGGCCCAGAGGGAATTAGCAACGCCATGGCATGTACCTCCACCATTTATACGTGAACTGCCAAGGCTACAGTTAGGTAACTTTGCAGATTTTGTATTTTGACCTGAATAATTGCTAGAGACTTCCCTGATAACTTTGAGGAACAGGTCAGGGACAAGTAAAGTGTGCTGCTGGACTGAGAGGCCATAAGGTACACAGTGGCCCCGCAGGAGCAGGTCATACAAGGGCATTGTTATATTTACGGACTAGTTTTATGTTGCCTTTTTCTTCCTACCTGTGAAAGAAACAGAACCCTTGACCTACCAGCTTTAATAAATGCTCTTTCCCTTTACCTGCAACTACTGTGTGGCTCTCTCTTACTTGGGTACTGGTCCACCTCTCATTCACATCTCCACAGGCCCCTTCAATGAGGCCTATGCTTATTCGTTCTACTTTCCTTGCTGGGCAGGGGTCAAGAGAACAGTTTGTAGGCTGTAGACCTTTCAGGATTTTTTTTCAAGAGCTTCCTCTGTGACCTGGTTGAATGCGTCCCAGATGGCTGTGCATGGTGGGGGAGAAGGAGTGTTCTCGTCATTAGCTGGCAGGAGCTTTGATGGTACTGTCTGTAGGTCCTGATGGAGACCTTTAATTTTGTTGGCAAAGTATGTGATAAAAATCATTGCTGGTTAGTTGTGACTGGGAAAGCTGTTTCTGCTGTTGGATTTGCAGTAGGCTGTTTACTATTTCAAATAGTTGCTTAGTTAAATTTGCAGCTTTTTCAATGTGTTGAGAGAAATATTGTTTTTTGGCTGCTCTTAAGGCCTGGATGTACATTGTCATGTGTTTCTTACAGTTGAGCCTGTCTTCATCTAGGTGATATTTTCACCGTTTTCTTTCAAGTTGACGTCCTTAACACTTAAGGACCTGTAGGTCTGGGGAGAACCACAAGGAACGTTTGTGCATAGAATATAGGACCTTCCTTAGAGGGGGTCATTTCCTGGGATCTTCCTGCAGTTGTTCACAGTCCGCATGTGTTTTGCATGGTAATGTCTTGGGCGACACTGCAGTCACCACATGTTCATACCCTGAGATCTGAAGTTAAACCTAAGTTAAGCTTTTAGAATTAGTAAATATAGAACACTGCAGAACAGAATATTAGCTTCAGATATCTCCATGGGAGGTGTACAAAAATCCATACAAGAGCCTGCTAATTATGATCCATTGTAATTTAAATAGGTAATCAGAGTTGCTTCCCAGTCCCAGAAAATACCTCTTAATTAGTTTATTGGTGACAATGGGGGAATGCTTAAGGCTCACTCCCAGCACTGCACCTTCATTGTGCCAGAGGAAGAGGTCAGTGACATTCAAAGGAATCCCTCTCCAGCAACATTCCAAGCAGATGCACCCTACCCAGGGAGACACTAGAAACTGATTTCCCCTAAAATAACTGGGTAACATGTTAGCAGCCCTAAGATATACCTGCAGAAAAGGAATTCCCTAGCCTGCTAAGACCCAGAATCAGTGGGGAATTTTCAAGATGATTGATCAGCTTTCAAAAGGTGTTTTGGAAGCTATTGTAATATTACAGTGACAATATGTATATGATTAGAATGAGGACTGGCATAAAAACCTCACTGAAATATGACAAGTTGATTTTATATCTTTGCAGGATAGAAAAGTGGTTATTTTCAGTCACGAGTCTTGACCTATACCTCTAAATGTTGGACAGTTGTTCAGATTTGCTCCTATAAAAACACACAGTAACACGGTAAATGATGCTTGGTCCATCCAGTCTGCCCATCAAGGTGGCCACAGCTGCGCCCGCCACTCGGTGCAGGCCCTAGCCACCCATGCTTAAGCACTGATTGTCAAGCCTCCACCAAACCAATCATATAGGCAGTCAAACATGATGGAGTTTTGTTTCATACCCGAGTATTGCTGACAGTATTCAACTTACCAGTCAAGATGTCTTCCCCTCCCCCCTGAGCTGCACAACACCCACACTCGCAGCACATGAGAATAAGGTGATCTACAACACTGGAGTTTCACCTGTCTTTTGCCATTTGCAGGCACAGACCATAGAGGTCTCTCCAGCATCAGTCTCAGTTCCCCCAGTGCTAGAGTTGTCAAATCTTCTTTCAGTCTTTTGCCATTTGCAAGATGCAGACCATAGAAATGGATGAAGGACCATTCCCTAGGCACATAAATGAGTTCGCTCTACCTGACAGCCTTTCCCAAATCCCCAAATTCCATTTTTTATTTACCAATTACTCGAAAAGTATAGGAAGAACATTATGAAAAAAAAATAGAAAACAGTGAGAATTTTAGGTGTTATTCTACCATTTAGTACTAAGTGGGGTCGCTGCCGCTTGAAGACAACCAGGCAACTTAAGTGAAATTTTCTGCCAGCATTTCCATTTAAGTTGGACTACCATGCATTGTAAACTTAAGCCAATAACTTGTTCATTTAAAATTAGGACTACTATTTATGCAGTCTGCCTAAACAGATATAACTGCATATCACTAGCATTTCCTTAATTTTGTAAGAGGGTGCCTATGTGGAACGTCAAATATGCCTATTCTATGCCTATTTTTTAAATTTTATTTTCAGATAATCAAATAATAATACAAGTATAACACTTGATACAAAAAAACCTGGAAAGAAATAATTCAAGAACAATTTACAAGAAAATAACAATCCTTAAACCACAACAATTAAGGGGTAGTAGCAAAAAGACAAGGAGCTCAAAAAGAAAACAAAATAAACAAATGAACGGCCATTAATGTGATATCACCCCATTAACACTTGCTCAAGGAGTCTCGTGAGTTGTCGTCTTAACTTTACTATACATTTACAAGGCTAGACCAGAAGAAAAGACGCACCCAAAAATATTGTATCCTGACGAACCCTAAAAAGGCCCTCCTGTGATCCTGGGTTTGTTTTGTAACATCTGGAAAAATCCAGACTTTCTTTCCGCAAAAAGGTATCTGACAATTATGGAAAAATAACCTCATAACAGCATTTACATCTTGCTCAAACACCAATGAAGCAATCAATGTAGAATGTTCAGAGTTTTCATCTAGAGAAGTCTCTAATAAAGTTGACACATTAAATTCTCTAGTTGCCCTTCTTGCAAGATAGGTCCACCGGGTTCACCCATAAAGTTAGAGGGACTATAATAAATTCTATGCAACGGAGGAATAGATTCAGAGGAAAATTTAAGAACTTTCACTAAATATTTTTTGAAGCAATCATTCTAAGCCTATTTTATAAATGCAGCACAGGTCGGTGTATGTGCCTTTACAAAACAGGCACCCAAAACCAGCCTTGTAGTACACAAATTCTCACACATAAATGTCCACCTGCTCAGAAGGTTTAATTGTGTGCATGTGCTAATACACTGTGAGTCCACTCCAGCTCCACTCAAACCAGTGGCATAGCCACAGGTGGGCCTGGGTGGGCTGGGGCCTATCCACTTAAGGCTCAGGCCCACCCAACAGTAGCACACATTTAACGGTAGCTGGTGGGGATCCCAAACTCCGCCAGCTGAAGTCTTCCCCCGATGGTAATGAAAACACTACTCTCCACCATACCGGCATCTGCGCATGCTCTGTTTTCATCGCATGCCTGCTGCAGACTGCCAAGGTGGAAAGAATTTGTTTCCTGTCAGCTGAGATATTGGGTTGTTTTTTTTTGGGGGGGGGGGGAGGAGAACACTTGGTGCCCACCCACTTCTTGCCTAGGCCCACCCAAAATTTGTTCTCTGGCTACGCCCCTGGCTCAAACTATGCTCTCCCCCACCCGTGAACATCTAAAAGGTCCTCATAAAAGTGAGCAAACTCTTTCCATGTGTCTACTTATTAGCTTGTATACCTGTGTGCAGTCTTTGAAGAGCCATTTTCAGCATGTAAAACATGCTTTGCACATGAAAAAGCTTTATAAAATTACCCCCACCTGAACCTAGAATACCCCTGGCCCCTGGTATGCTTGACCAGATACATTTTAGCTATATAGGGCTAGATTCTATATATCACGCCTAAAAATTCCACGTGGAAAAAAAGATACATCTAGGCATATTCTATAAAGTATACCTAGGTTTAGGTGTACTTTGTAGAATATGTCTAAATTTCTGCATGATTTATAGAATACGCTGAGCGGCCATCCAGAAGGGGAAGAGATGTCTATGTCCAAAAAGATGGGCATTATTATTTAGACATGGTACTTAGGTTACAGAAAGGTGCCCTGATTGAGCAACTGTCCACTGGAAAGATTAAGACAAGTCACTTCCTTAATCCCCCAGTGGTTGCTGACCCCTCCCTCCCCTGAATGTGAAACTAGCAAGAGATACCAGGCTGTGTAACAGCTTCAGGAACTATGGACATTCATGGTACTAAAATCTTTTTAAAGCTAATGTCTTAATAGCCTAATGGTTATTGCAAGGGACCCAGGTTCAAATCCCAATTCAGCTGTTTGTGAATGTTTTTTTTTTTTAATTGTAAGCACTCCAGGTACAGAAAAGTACATTCCGTAGTTTGATACAATCAATGGTACTAAGCCACGCAGACTACTGCAATGGAATCTACACGGGATGCAAAGAACGACTCATAAAGAAACTTCAGACCGCTCAAAACACAGCAGCCAGGCTTATGTTTGGAAAAACGCGATTCAAAAGCGCCAAACCCCTCCGAGAAAAACCACACTGGCTGCTAATCAAAGAACGTATTGCTTTCAAACTCTGCACCCTGGTCCATAAAATTATCTACGGTGAAGCCCCGAAATACATGACAGACCTCATAGACCTACCAACAAGAAACACAATCGGATCATCACGAACATACCTAAATCTCCACTACCCAAGCTGCAAAAGGACTCAAATACAAATCAACTTATGCATCCAGTTTCTCCTACAAAAGCCCAGAAATGTGGAACGCACTACCAAAAGCCGTGAAAACAATGTATGACCGCCTAAACGTCTGGAAATCACTGAAACTCAACCTGTTCAAAAAGGCATACCCCTGCGACCCAACCTAAATTCCTAAACCCTGCAACACAACAAAACCAAAGCTTGTAATAGACTATACATAACTCTTCCTGTCTATGATTCCAAATGTGTCTCTAACACAAGAACCTTATCTGACCACATCAACTCCTTGTATTTGTTCTCTACTGGAGATGGCGAATGCCTCTACGGTACAATGTAAGCCACATTGAGCCTGCAAATAGGTGGGAAAATGTGGGATACAAATGTAATAAATAAATAAATAAATAAATACCTACTGTACCTGAATATATAAAAAGCCTGCAAGCCAAAAGGCTATTAAAGTGGTGTACATTCAGATACAGTAGGTATTTTTCTGGCCCTGGAGGGCTCACAATTTTTTAAAAATCCAAACAGCAAAAGTGGGATTTACACCTGGGTCGTCTGGTTCTCTACCCACTGCTCTGGCCAATAGGCTACCCCTCTGCTCCACATAGATGTCTATGTGACCATTTCATAACATGGATGTTCCTATGCTGCCACAGTTACATCTATGTTCCTTGTTTTGCACTGTTTATAATTTGGATGTTTCAGTTTGTAAGTGGATGTTCATATTGTATGTCACTAGCACATGTACGTACATTTCTTATGTATTTTAGAAGAGTCTATGGGGTCCTTTTACTAAGGTGCGCTGAAAATGGCCTGCGTTAGTGTAGATGCGTGTTTTGGACGCGCAGAATTATTTTTCAGCGCACCTACAAAAAATGCCTTTTTAAAATTTTTGATGAAAATGGACATGCGGCAAAATAAAAATTGCTTCGTGTCCATTTTGGGTCTGAGACCTTACCGCAAGCCATTGACCTAGCGGTAAGGTCTCACGTGGTAACCGGGCAGTAACAGTCTATGCGCGTCAAATGCCACTTGACGTGTGTAGCTGCTGTGCGTCAGAAAATAAAAAATATTTTTCAGACGCGCATAGTGGGCGCGCGCCAAAATTAAAATTACCGCAAGGGCCATGCGGTAACCGGGCGGTAACTCCAATTTGGCACGCGTTGGGAGCACGTAAGCACCTTCGTGGCTTAGTAAAAGGGCCCCTATATATTGGCAGATCCTGTACTAAAATATATGAGAAATGAACATCCATAGGTGATGTACTGACCTTGATGTCCTTATTCTAAGTTGTACGTTCTTTCCAAAATGCTCTTCTTTATGTTTGGAGTTTTATTCTTTCATATGTTCATTTGTAAATGACACAGAGCTATTTGTGATTTGTGATGTATAAATGTTTTAAGGAAACAAATAACAATGAAATGATTTGTGATTAAAAACATTGCTGAAAATACTAATCAAATAATGGGAGCCTGGCTCACATAAAGTGCTAAACATCAGAACACCAGTCTGAGGACGAAATCCAACATAAACACTCTTCTGGACAGAAAGACAGAATGTGACTCTTTTCCTAACCCGCTCTGTACACTGTGAAATAGCAGACATTGCAGGAGCTTCAATGTTGCCAAACTTCATGAACCAACAAAGACTGTTGAAAAACTGAGTGTTCCTAATGTATGCGTTATAGAACAGCCCCAGCCAAAAAACTGTAGCAGATTGGCTTGCCCTCAAACTTCATTTCTGCTGGTCAGAATGATCCAGTCCTGGTTTTAGCTTACCATATGCCTAGGGCTGTAGTTCTTGCATTCATGCAGAGGATCAAAACCAGGATTGGGTGAGCCTGAGTAGCAGAAATATAGGCAATCCACTTGATAACAGGGATAGAAAGCCCTGGCTGGTGTCACATCTCCCAAGAAACAGCAGACTACCTGAAATGAAATAGAGTGAGAGGCTTTGAGAATGCAGCCAGTGCACCAGATTAAAATGCACAACTTCCAACAGTTCTCATTACATTGACCTACTGTATAACTTCCCCTTGTAATATTAATACACAGCAATAATTCAACAAGTTTTTGTTGCTGAAATCCTAGCATGGTTTGTCTGTGTGTGTGATAAGCACAGCACTGTGCTATCGTTACTATGAATAAATCATTACAAAAAAAAACAGGGCAAATGGAATATTCAGTGAAACAGACATGTGGCTCTTGAGGTGCATCTTGAAATATTCTGACTGAACTAGTCCTGAAATAAGAAATAGTGAAGATCTATGTCTGCTGCAAGACTGACAGTGAATTTTATTACTTCAAAAAGCCAAAAAGGAACTGAAGAACTATAACAATAGATCAATGGCATTTTTTAAAAAATCCGCTTTCGTTTGGACCATTATCATTTATATCAGATCCTGTGCAATATATTGCATCACTGGATTTAAAAAATACTCTTTCTGTTGTACCGCTATCGTTTCTGATAAGCTACACATTGGACCTGTGCAATTTAGTGCATCTCTTTCATGTCTAGGTAAAGACAATTGGGTAATATTATGTTCAGGATACAACTATCATTTGGAAGTTGTCCCGCATGTGGTATGCACAATGAAGGCAGCCGGGTGCATAATTCTGGACTGCTACGAGTGTCAAACATGTTAGGTAATAAACAAGGTACTAATTTTGCATTAGTTACAGAAACACCTATGAGAAATCAGCTATCTGTGACTTTAATATAAAAGTGTTACCTATATATTAAAGTCACAGATAGCTAATTTCTTATTGGTGCTTCTGTAACTAATACATATATGTAACCTGTACATATATGGTCTGTGCCCTGAAAAAGACAGATACAAATCAAGGTAAGGCATACACAAAAAGTAGCACATATAAGTTATCTTGTTGGGCAGACTGGATGGACCGTGCAGGTCTTTTTCTGCCGTCATCTACTATGTTACTATCCAGCTTATAATCGAAAGAGAAAAACGCCTATATTGCGACCCAAATCGGGAGATGGGCGTCTTTCTCCCGTGGGCGCCCAAATCGGTATGATCGAAAGCCGATTTTGGGCGTTTCCAACTGCAATCTGTCGCGGAAACGGGTAAAGTTGATGGGGGCGTGTTGGAGGCGTGGTGAAGGTGGAACTGGGGTGTGGCTAACGGCCGAGGAGAGATGGGCATCTTTAGCTGATAAACGAAAAAAAGGCGTTTTTACTGCAATTTTGGGTCACTTTTTTTTTACCCTTTTTTTTCACAAACAGGTCCCAAAAAAGTGCCCCAACTGACCAGATGACCACTGGAGGGAATTGGGGATGACCTCCCTGGACTCCCCCAGTGGTCACTAACCCCCTCCCACCAAAAAAACCCCCACTTTACAAACTTTTTCCAGCCTCTATGCCAGCCTCAAATGCCGTACCCACCTCTATGACAGCAGAATGTGTTCTATCCTGTGACAGCCTTTCCCTGGCTCTGATGTGGCTCTCGGGTGAGTGTGACACCTTTTCTGTTATGCGCACTGCAGAGTCACATCAGCAATGCATTGTGGTGGGTGTAGGGTATTGGGCTCCGTGATTCCACTAGCTTGTGGCAAATGCTCACGATGTTGGTACTCCCATGGTGCTTTTCTCCCTGCTTACTGGGTCAGAGTGTGCCCTGTTTTGTTTCCGGTAGTCCATGAGGTAGTGGCCATTTTTGTAAGCCAGTTTTAGATCCCTTTCACGTGTTAGCCACGTTACAGAACTTAGTTCTTCCCTTGAATGTGGCTGAAAGAGGGCATTG
Organism: Microcaecilia unicolor; assembly: GCF_901765095.1. Classification (NCBI taxonomy): domain Eukaryota; kingdom Metazoa; phylum Chordata; class Amphibia; order Gymnophiona; family Siphonopidae; genus Microcaecilia; species Microcaecilia unicolor. Next base: position 297,395,922 of record NC_044034.1, on the reverse strand, counting down.
TACAGCATTCTGCCAGCTCTGACCTATTGCTAATCTCAGTACCAGGGAGACTCGTTGCCAGTGGGGCACAACCTCTGATCTGCAGTTAACTGTGAGTAAGCGTGCTTATTCCAATAAGGACGTTTTTGGAGAGATTAGTCTTCAGGTGTCAACTGGTGTGCCAATGTTATACAGCAGCAACAAGTCCTAGAGGCCTGCGTGTATGCAGGTCCCTGGAGCACTTTTAGTGGGTACCGCAGTGCACTTCAGCCAGGCGGACCCAGGCCCATCCCCCCCTACCTGTAACACTTGTACTGGTAAATGGGAGGCCTCCAAAACCCATTGTACCCACATGTAGGTGCCCCCTTCACCCCCTAAGAGCTATGGTAGTGTTCTACATTTGTGGGTAGTGGGTTTTGGGGGAGGGGTTGGGGCTCAGCACCCGTGGTAAGGGAGCTATGCATGTGGGAGCGTTGTCTGAAGTCCACCGCACTGACCTCTAGGGTGCCCAGTTGGTGTCCTGGCATGTCAGGGGGGCTAGTGTACTACAAATCGTGGCCCCTCCCATGACCAAATGGCTCGGATTAGGACGTTTTTGAGCTGGGCGTTTTTAGTTTCCATTATCGCTAAAAAAATACAAACGTCCAGCTGAAAAACATCCATTTTTTCGAAAATATGGTCTGTCCCGCCTCTTCATGTACCCGTTTTCGGACATAGACGCCCATGGAGATAGGCGTTTGCGTTTAATTATGCCCCTCCACGTATATATATGTGTTCTTTATATACATGGTCAAGATTTGGGACTTACAAACATTTCCATGGGATAGTTATTTTCTGACATTGGCAAATAAAATTAACTATGAGTAAAAATAAAAGGAAAGTTTGTCTACAAACTAGGCCTATTTTTAGGCCTATTTTTGTCTGCCTAGGGCGAAAAAAAGATTTAAAATGATCAAAGGTTCACAATAGGAGTTGTAGCAGTGCTTGGCTCCTGACTTACACCATCCAGAAATAAATTTATTAAGCTGCATGAGCCCCTGGAAGCGAGTGAAAGGCATGTATGTACTTGGAGTTTTGTTGGTGTGGAGGGCATTAATGGACCGTTGACACCTGCAGCTCTGAACATCTTATTTCCGCAGCCTTCACAAATATATCAATATTCTTTTCTTTTTTTTCATTTGTCAAATACTTCCTGAATTTTCTGCTTTGCTGGCTCTCGCTGTGTGTTTTATTCGCCACTATTTACCCTCCAGAGGTCAAACAGCATTTTGGGTGAATTGGGTCTTATCTTAATAAGAAAAGAGACCCTACTGCCTAGCTATAAGGTACCCAGCCTACCTACATGTCCATCTTCAATGCTATGTTGGCCAAGTGCGGAATGCAAAAGAGCCTGGGATGAGTGATTGTGTGACTGCCAGATATAATGAAATGCATTATGCCAAGAAATGCTTTCTTGATGAAAATATTTTACTGATGCAGGGGAAATACCTTGTGCCTCTCCAGCTGCCTCCCAGTTTCCTCACTCCAGCTACACTTCTTGTTCTTCCCTTGCCCATGGAGGTTGATCTTCTCTTCCTTTGTGCTTCAGGATTCTTTGTCTCTAAGGTCAGCCTCAGTGACCCAGAATGTCCAGTTCAATGTAGGATGGAATGCAGCCTCCCTCTGTAAATACATTCAGTGATTCTCCTGAATACATAGCTCTGCCTGAGCTCTTCAGTGTTGCTTTCCAAGCTATCCCCCACTGTTCTTCCTTGTTATCTTAATGGTCAAACCAAATCTTTTCACATCAACGTGCCAGAGATGTTATCAGTCTGAAGTCTCCATTTGCAGGGTTGTCGCCTATCTTCCTTGTGGATTCCCATTTATAGAAAATAAAAGTATTTTTCTAGCATCTTGCTCCCAAAATGACAAAATTAGATGCCACCACTTTCTCTTGTTGCATTTTCCTTCTAAGCAGTCTCGGTAATTGACCTGTACAGTAGGGCATATATGTTGGCATCTAATGGGATGATCCCAAGTAATAAATCTAACTGGGGTAGCATCCTAAATGGTGAGAATCTTCTTGGTGTCATCACAAAAGTATACATTAAATAGTAAATTATTTTTTATCAGATTTTGCCCATTAGAAAAAGTCTCTATGGTATATTCTGGGGCTGAAGCATCTTTATTATTTAGTGAAGGATGAGCTATCGTCATTTATTAAGATCTGATTTTCTGAGTTATGTCAATCAGAATTATGTGAAAAGAAACATTTTAACTGGGTTTTGTATCTTGACATTCTGCTCTCAAACCATTCTATTCTTACAAGGTGCATCTTTGTTTGATGCTGTTGTATAATTATTGGAAATAATGTTTAAGTTTCTGCAAAACAGGATCTATTGTTAATTTTCAGGCACAGAAAATCAGCTATTATGTAATATTTAGGAATATAGTGCTCAAATTAGGACAATCCAGGACACCCAACCTGGAAGAGAAGGACTCTCAGGGAGCATGAAATGGGAGAAAGAAATACAGAAAGAAGACAGGAATAACCACTAACGATTTTAAATCAATTCCATGTGGAAAAAGATATAGAAAGATTGTTGGAATGGGACCAGAGTGATTAGACTAGAAGTGGCAACTCCATCATCTAGCAAGGTGATGCAATGTAAAGGATTTGAATATGGGTTTTAGATTTATTTAACACCTTTTCAGCAATAGCTCAAGGTGAATTGCATTCAGGCACAGCATGTATTTCCCTATCCCTGGAGGATTTACAATTTGAGTTTGTACCTGAGGAAATAGAGGGTTAGGCAACTTGCCCAAGATCACAAGCAACTGCAATGGGAGTTGAATCGGGCTGAGATGCATTTGATTCTAATACTTGTCTCATATTCTCCAGCTGTATCTACTGTGAAGCAACATCTCAGCTGGGAAGGGAAATGGGACTTCATATACTGCATTTTTGAGGTTTTTGCAACTACATTCAAAGCGGTTTACATATATTCAGGTACTTATTTTGTACCAGGGGCAAGGGAGGGTTAAGTGACTTGCCCAGAGTCACAAGGAGCTGCAGAGCCAGAACCAGCCACTGTTTCATCTAGAAAAGAGGTTGTCAAAGTGCTCATTAGTACACACTGCACAGGTTCTCAGCAATGAGTTGAGGATTGTCTCTTCTTTGCCTTTCATCTCAGGCTGAAAATCTATACAATGATAGAGGGGATAGAGGGGGAAGGCCCTAACACCCAACCTCATTGGAGACACAAAGGCAGCACCGTACTAAGGGCTACGTAAGTGGTGCAGCTGCATAGGACGCAAATATGGAGGGCTGCTAAAATTTATCCCAGCCCATGAGAGCAACATTGGGTGAGATGTTCAAGGCAGAACTATAGCACAGTACTGCACAAAGGCTTAAAACTTTGCTTTAAAAAAATGGCTCTCAAACTACGAGTTGGTTCCTGGGTGGATACCGGTTGCATCTAGGGGAAGAGATATTTGGTTTGATGTAACTTTAATAGCAGTATATTGTACTGCATGTAAGGTCTGTTCCCTTAGTTTGTTTATATTTAAGTCTATGGTCAAAATTGAGATATGATTGCCTTGTTTATGTATGCAGCTTTGGTATGTGCCACTCACGGGGTATGAGGACCTCTAGAGCAGAACTGGGTTGAGAACCCCTGATCTAGATGAATATTGTTTTTTGCCTCAAGATTGGAAAGAAGGAACTGCAAGGCGTCAGAGAATGGAAAGTTGCAGGATCTGTCAGAGGATAAAGGCTCTGGTTGGCCTTGGGCCATGAAACTGCTGGGGTGAGAGCTAGAATCCTGCCCTGGAGTTGCTGTATATTCTAGAGGATGGCTGTGGTCCCTTTCAGTTCTCTGTTTATCTGATTCTATCATTACATAGGTATTCCTATTTTGACTCTATAGGAAACATGCTGGCAAACTGGCTTTAGGAAACCAATGTAATCTGTACATTCATAGCCAGCCTGAAGACAACAAGAAGTTGTGGGTGAAACTATGTCTACACTGTCAAAGAATCTCTTCTGCTGCAGCGTTGTGAATCTAGGGAATTATTTGCAGTGTATTATCACAATGCGTGGATATTTCTCATTGATCATTATTATAATGTTTTGATTTTAATCAATTCTACAAACCTGTAATTATCTAGGTATAACTGTGTCAGTGCAATTTTGATTGTATGCAGCAGACCTGATGGGTTCTATGAAAGGGCTTTACAATGTCTGGATAAAATGAGATAGGATGGGCAAATCCAAGAATGAATCAGCTCCTGCTTATGCCGACTCCAATCTCAAAATGGCTGCTGCAGCCTTCAGCAGTAGTCTCATAAGACTGCCACTGAAGATCCTGGCAGCCATTTTGGTGCTGGAGATGGCAGGGACAGGAGTGACTTTCAATTGCTCCTGCCTCAGTTAGGCCACTAGACCTCCAGGGCCCCTCAGGTAGACCTGGGAGGGCTGAAGGATGGATATGGGAGGGGGGGGGAAGAGAGGCTGTGCTTGGGGGTGGTGATAGCAGTGGCAGGGGGAAGGGAGGCTGTGTGCAGTGACTGCAGCGGTAGAGGGGTGAGTGGGTGTTGTTTGGGAGTGCGGCCTGGCCAGTTTCAGTTTTGGTTGCAACTGAACGGTGGATTTTGGCTGCAGATTTAGTTTTGGTCAGCTTTTATTGGTGTCATAACGGCATACGTTTTTGTAATTACTAGAAAATGTTCCTTGAAGGCTTTCTTATCACCTTTATCATATAAAAGTTTAAATATGATGATAGGTGGCAATTTCTTTTCCAGATTTGATTATAGAATTCTAGCATAACCCAGTATTGGTGCACCTTACATTTGGCCACCTGCAGTTACACTAGCCATAGACCTGGTGTAACTACAGACACCTAAATTCAGCAAATCCACGCATAACTTACAGTATTTTGTAAGTTACATGTGTAAGTGTTAGCCCTCCCATGCGCCGCCCTGTGAATTCCCCCTTACAATTGTGAACTATGGGGTCCTTTTACTAAGGTGCGCTAACAGATTTAACACGCACTATCAATTAGCGCATAGGAATATAATGGGCATCTTATCATTCTGTTTGTGCTAAATCCATTAGCGCACCTTAGTAAAATGACCCCTATGCCATTTGTGTGTGTCTTTACAGAATAGCGCTTGGGACACATGCATGAATTAGTGCCTCTTTGCTCTGCACTTACACATGCTAAGTAGCAGATTTTGCATGGATCTTCAACGAACAGTATTATACTTTCTGAGTAATAAACCCCGGAAGCAGGCTGATTGTCGAAACGCTATTGCATGTGTGAGCATCAGTAGGTTACCAAAAATTCAGTGTTGGATTTTGATAAGAAGATAAGTGACTTAATATTTTGTATTGCTGGCTCTGGTTTTTTCTGCATTACATATCATTTTAAAGGAAATTTTATTGAATAAAGATTTGCAATTTGTATATGGTTTAAGTTAGGTGGTGGAGGAGTGACATGATTAGAATTACAAATAAGAGTTTTGGACTTAAAGTAGCTGTGGGCTACAAGAGGTCCTAGGATTATATTTTATTCTGATGTCATCTCCTCTTGAAGATTTTTTTTGAAAGTTGTAAGTCATCACATAAGTATTTCACACATGCTCCTGTAGTGCCTCCTTCTTTCGATCTTTGTATCATCCAGTACACAGACATTTGCTGGCATGTCCAGCAGGAGCAGTGATTTAAAAAAAAACAAAAACATTAAAAGAAAGTGGCCCAAGCTTATAATTAGAATTCCCTTTCCATTCAACTGTTCACTATCCATTCTGATCATATCTCGACATACTCTAGCTTGTTATGTGTTTCAATATGACAGCGTAATTGCCATTTTACAGCTGTTACATTAAAAATATTGCTATCTGAGTTTATCATCAGAAATTTAATAGAGTGGAAAGGAATTGCTGCAGCCAGGACTGGATGCACCACCACAGAGGGCCCTAAGTCAGGCCTGCTGTATCAGGGGTGGGCAACCATGGTCCTCGAGGGTCACAACCAGTCAGGTTTTCAAGATTTCCACAATGAAAATGCATGAGATTGATTTTGCGTGATCTGCAAACAAACTGGGCAACACAATAATAATGGGGGATTTCAATTACCCGCATATAGACTGGGTTAATGTAACATCTGTACACGCAAGGGACATAAGATTTCTTGATGAAATCAAGGACAGCTTCATGGAACAGCTAGTTCAGGAGCCGACAAGAGAAGGAAAAATACTAGACTTAGTCCTTAGTGGTGCTCATGATCTAGTGCAGGGGGTAACGATACGAGGGCCGCTTGATAACAGTGATCATAATATGATCGGTTTTGATATTGGCATTGAAGGAAGTGAAACTAGGAAATCAAGTACGCTAGCGTTTAACTATAGAAAAGGTGATTACGACAAAATGAGAAAAATGGTGAAAAAAAGACTGAAAGGAGCAGCTCGCAGAGTAAAAAACTTGCATCAGGCGTGGATGCTGTTTAAAAACACCATCCTGGAGGTTCAGGACAAATATATTCCACGTATTAGAAAAAAGGGAAAAAAGACTAAACGTCAGCCGGCGTGGCTAAACAGTAAGATAAAGGAAATCATTAGAGCCAAAAAACAATCCTTCAGAAAGTGGAGAAGAGAACCAACTGAAAGTAACAGGATAGATCATAAGGAATGCCAAGCCAAATGCAAAGCGGAGATAAGGAGGGCAAAAAAGGACTTTGAGAAGAAATTAGCGTTGGAAGCAAAAATACATAGTAAAAATTTTTTTAGATACATTAAAAGCAGGAAACCGGCCAAAGAGTCAGTTGGGCCGCTGGACGAAAATGGTGTTAAAGGGGCGATCAAGGAGGACAAAGCCGTAGCGGAGAAATTAAATGAATTCTTTGCTTCGGTCTTCACCGAGGAGGATTTGGGGGGGACACCGGTGCCGGAAAGAATATTTGAAGCGGGGGAGTCGGAGAAACTAAACAAATTCTCTGTAACCTTGGAGGATGTAATGGGTCAGTTCAGCAAGCTGAAGAGTAGTAAATCACCGGGACCTGATGGTATTCATCCCAGAGTATTAATAGAACTAAAAAATGAACTTGCGGAGCTACTGTTAGAAATATGCAATCTGTCCCTAAAATCGAGTGTAGTACCGGAAGACTGGAGGGTAGCCAATGTTACTCCGATTTTTAAGAAGGGTTCCAGAGGAGATCCGGGAAATTATAGACCGGTGAGTCTGACGTCGGTGCCGGGCAAGATGGTGGAGGCTATTATTAAGAATAAAATTGCAGAGCATATACAAAAACATGGACTGATGAGACAAAGTCAGCACGGATTTAGTGAAGGGAAGTCTTGCCTCACCAATCTAATGCATTTTTTTGAGGGGGTAAGCAAACATGTGGACAATGGGGAGCCGGTTGATATTGTATATCTGGATTTTCAGAAGGCGTTTGACAAAGTGCCGCACGAAAGACTCCTGAAGAAATTGCAGAGTCATGGAATCGGAGGTAGGGTATTATTATGGATTAAGAACTGGTTGAAAGATAGGAAGCAGAGAGTAGGATTGCGTGGCCAGTATTCTCAGTGGAGGAGGGTAGTTAGTGGGGTCCCGCAGGGGTCTGTGCTGGGTCCGTTGCTTTTTAATGTATTTATAAATGACCTAGAGATGGGAATAACTAGTGAGGTAATTAAATTCGCCGATGACACAAAATTATTCAGGGTCGTCAAGTCGCAGGAGGAATGTGAACGATTACAGGAGGACCTTGCGAGACTGGGAGAATGGGCGTGCAAGTGGCAGATGAAGTTCAATGTTGACAAGTGCAAAGTGATGCATGTGGGTAAGAGGAACCTGAATTATAGCTACGTCTTGCAAGGTTCCGCGTTAGGAGTTACGGATCAAGAAAGGGATCTGGGTGTCGTCGTCGATGATACGCTGAAACCTTCTGCTCAGTGTGCTGCTGCGGCTAGGAAAGCGAATAGAATGTTGGGTGTTATTAGGAAGGGTATGGAGTCCAGGTGTGCGGATGTTATAATGCCGTTATATCGCTCCATGGTGCGACCGCACCGGGAGTATTGTGTTCAGTACTGGTCTCCGTATCTCAAAAAAGATATAGTAGAATTGGAAAAGGTCCAGCGAAGGGCGACGAAAATGATAGTGGGGATGGGACGACTTTCCTATGAAGAGAGGCTGAGAAGGCTAGGGCTTTTCAGCTTGGAGAAGAGACGGCTGAGGGGAGATATGATAGAAGTGTATAAAATAATGAGTGGAATGGATCTGGTGGATGTGAAGCGACTGTTCACGCTATCCAAAAATACTAGGACTAGAGGGCATGAGTTGAAGCTACAGTGTGGTAAATTTAAAACGAATCGGAGAAAATTTTTCTTCACCCAACGTGTAATTAGACTCTGGAATTCGTTGCCGGAGAACGTGGTACGGGCGGTTAGCTTGACGGAGTTTAAAAAGGGGTTAGATAGATTCCTAAAGGACAAGTCCATAGACCGCTATTAAATGGACTTGGAAAAATTCCGCATTTTTAGGTATAAGTTGTCTGGAATGTTTTTACGTTTGGGGAGCGTGCCAGGTGCCCTTGACCTGGATTGGCCACTGTCGGTGACAGGATGCTGGGCTAGATGGACCTTTGGTCTTTCCCAGTATGGCACTACTTATGTACTTATGCTTCCATTGTATGCAAATCGATCTCATACATATTTATTGTAGAAATCTTGGAAACCCCACTGGCTTATGGCCCTCAAGGACCATGGTTGCCCATCCCAGTGCTATGTTGTAAAGAGTCTAGTGGTGGGATCAAGTTACGCCCTCCCCCCCTGGCCCAGACAATCTAACCATACCTTCTAAGACACTCCCTACCCCACTGACACTTCAAATAATACCCTCTACCTCTCCAACCCTCTCCCCTTGGCTCTTAACATTGGTGCCTAGGTTCAAAATGGCGCCTCTGACCCCTCTAGTGGGAGTATGGAAATATTACTGCTAGGGGTAAAGGTGCTAAATAAGAAAGCAATTTTTCAAAAAGAAACCATCCTGCTTATAATCGAACGAGAAAAACGCCCAAGTTCCGACCTAAATCGGGAGATGGGCGTTTATCTCACAAAAACGAATAAAGCGGTATAATCGAAAGCCGATTTTGGACGTTTTCAACTGCACTCCGTCGCGGATGCGGGCAAAGTTGATGGGGGCGTGTCAGAGGTGTGGCGAAGGCGGAACTGGGGCGTGGTTATCTGCCGAACAGAGATGGGCGCATTTCACAGATAATGGGACAAAAGTATGCGTTTTTAGCTAGAATTTAGGGCACTTTTCCTGGACCCTGTTTTTTCACGAATAAGGCCCCAAAAAGTGCCCTAAATGACCAGATGACCACTGGAGGGAATCGGAGATGACCTCCCCTGACTCCCCCAGTGGTCATAAACCCCCTCCCACCACAAAAAATGATGTTTCACAACTTTTTATTTTGACCCTCAAATGTCATACCCACCTCCCTGGCAGCAGTATGCAGGTCCCTGGAGCAGTTGTTAGGGGGTGCAGTGGACTTCAGGCAGGTGGACCCAGGCCCATCCCCCCCCCTACCTGTTACAATTGTGCTTCTTAATGCTTAGTCGTCCAACCCCCCCCCCCGAACCCACTGTACCCACATGTAGGTGCCCCCCTTCACTCCTTAGGGCTATAGTAATGGTGTAGACTTGTGGGCAGTGGGTTTTGAGGGGGATTTGGGGGGCTCTACACACAAGGGAAGGGTGCTATGCACCTGGGAGCTCTTTTACCTTTTGTTCTGTTTTTGTAAAAGTGCCCCCTAGGGTGCCTGGTTGGTGTCCTGGCATGTTAGGGGGACCAGTGCACTACGACTCCTGGCCCCTCCCACGAACAAATGCCTTGGATTTATTCGTTTTTGAGCTGGGCGATTTCATTGTCCATTATCGCTGAAAAGCAAAAACGCCCAGCTCACAACTTGGCGAATAAAACATGGACGTCTAATTTTTTCGAAAATACGCTTGGGTCCGCCCCTTCACGGACCCGTTCTCGGAGATAAACGCCCATGGAGATAGGCGTTTCTGTTCGATTATGCCCCTCCATGTGGGTTATTTCTTTTTTAAAATTTTCCTAAAGAATGCTTGTTTAAAGTGTGTTGTTTGCAACTATGTGGGCTGTTTGAAAGTTACCACTTACAAGAGATGTGCCGTGAAAGCAGTGCTGTCTCTTTCAAAGGGAGCCTTTTTACTAAAACTTAGCGCAAGCTCATTATATACCTATGAGCTTTTTAAATTTAGTGCATGCTAAGCTTTAGTAAAAGGGTCCCAAAGTGACTTTTGCCAGAAGGCAACTCTGACTGAGTAAAAGGACACAGCTTTGAACTAGGTTTCCTACTTTTGTCATAGGAGGACATGAAAGTCACAAAACTGCTGCCACGGTTCATACTCAGGACTGCACGCAAAGGACATTTTCATTTCATTTCATATTCATTTTCATATGCCTTTTCCTCCCAAAGGGATTCAGAGAGGTTTGCATCATAAAGGTAAATCTTCTGAATGTTCTGGAAGTATGCCAGCCCTTGGCAGGAATAAGTATGTTTGAGGTTAGGGGTTCAGGAGGTGAATAAACAGGATACATATATTTAAGGGAATAACCCTTTATAGGCAGAGCAGAGAGCATTAATGGAGCACCTTTGGTGACTCCTATTCACTCAAAGTGTTCAAATTGTATTTATTTATTTTCTAGGTGTGCTGAATATAATTTGGAGCATCTATGAGGATTGCTCCTACACAGGTTAAGTTTTTTGTTTTTGTTTAGCTGTGCTGAATATATCTTCCCCCCCCCCCCCCCCCCCCCACTCCTCAATCCCAGCAGTTACCTAATAGCCCTTTTGGAACAACAATTATTTGGTAAAACCTTACTTATATACCTTCTAGAGCTCAACAAAGAGCAGAAATGAATCACTCCTTTGCCCAGTCTCTCTTAAAGTAGTCCAAACTACAGGTTGAGCACAACTGCTGCAGATGTACTAAAATAGCTGGTTGGCCTGGAAGGATAGTCTGATTGGGTTTTCTGTATTAAGCACACACCTCCTGGCAGGTTCTAATTCTACTGGTCTAAGAGCATAATAAATAGCACAGCCACTGAGCATTACAAGACTTACTCCAGCTGTTTGCTTTCCCTGTTTAATATGGTTGTCGTGTACCTACTGGTACTGTGTGTTCTCCTCTCATTGCTACAAACAATGATTTCACACATGCTTATAATTAAAATATCTGGAAAGTATGAATGGTTATGTATTGCCTGAGGACGGGACTTTAGTGGTTCTGAAAGCTCACATCTTAAAATACTTTTGTAGCCTCATAAAAATATCATCCCACCCTTAGCTTTATTGATTTTCTTTTAACAAAATGTTATTTTACGGGCAGGCTCCAAGCATGCACTCCCTTTTGTTGCTTTTTGAATACATGTGTAACAGGCACAGAAAAGTCATTAATCATCAATCAGTGACTAGGACCAAGATAAGGGGGGAGGGGAGGGTTGCCACACCTTCATACTAGGAAACAACAGGGGAATACCTCATTGAGTCACAGGGGGAGGTGCGTTGGTAGTCAAGCAAGCCTCCAGCAGATTGACTATGAGGGGCAAAATTGAAAGGGACGCCCATGTTTTTTTGAGGACGTCCTCGCAAAACGTCCTGATGGAAGGGCGGGGAAACCTGTATTATCGAAACAAGATGGACATCCATCTTTTGTTTCGATAATACGGTTGGGGACACCCAAATCTTGAAATTTTGGTTGTCCTTAGAGATGGTCGTCTCTAGACTTGGTCGTTTCTGATATTCGGTGATAATGGAAACCAAGGATGCCCATCTCAGAAACGACCAAATGCAAATCCTTTGGTCATGGGAGGAGCCAGCATTTGTAGTGCACTGGTCCCCCTGACATGCCAGGAGACCAACCGGGCACCCTAGGGGGCACTGCAGTGGACTTCATAAAATGCTCCCAGGAACATAGCTCCCTTACCTTGTGTGCTGAGCCCCCCAAAAATCCCCTAAAACCCACTACCCACAACTGTACACCACTACCATAGCCCTTACGGGTGAAGGGGGGCACCTAGATGTGGATACAGTGGGTTTCTGGTGGGTTTTGGAGGGCTCATATTTACCAACACAAGTGTAACAGGTAGGGAGGGGATGGGTCTGGGTCTGCCTGCCTGAAGTGTACTGCACCCATTAAGACTGCTCCAGGTACCTGCGTACTGCTGTGATGGACCTGAGTATGACATCTGAGGCTGGCATAGATGCTGTCAAAAAAATATTTTGAAAGATGTTTTTTGAGGGTGGGAGGGGGTTAGTGACCACTGGGGGAGTAAGGGGAGGTCATCCCCAATTATCTCCGGTGGTTATTTGGTCATTTTGGCCACCTTTTTGTGCCTTGGTCATAAAAAAAACAGGACCAGGTAAAGTCGTCCAAGTGCTCATCAGGGACGCCCTTTTTTTTCCATTATGGGTTGAGGACATCCATGTGTTAGGCACACTGAAGTCCCGCCTTCGCTACGCCTCCGATACGCCCCCTTGAACTTTGGACGTCCCTGCGATGGAAAGCAGTTGGGGACATCCAAAATCAGCTTTCCATTATACCGATTTGGACAACCCTGGGAGAAGGACACCCATCTTCTGATTTGTGTCGAAAGATGGGCGTCCTTCTCTTTCGAATATGAGCCTGTATGTGTCCAGATTTGTGCTCTATAGGCCTGTTTTCTCCACCTTCATAGGAAGGCCAGCTTCCCCACCCCCTGCCCAGCAAAATGGCACAGATGTGTATATGTGTGCGTGTGGGGTGGGGTGGGGGTGAGGGGTAGAGAAAGCAGCTTAAGAAATCTGGAGTCACTTCTTCTACAATACCATGAAGTGGCACAGCCAGACCTATCATTTAGGGTAGGCCCACATTTGGGATGGGTGGGCCTTCCAAAACTCACCCCCTCATCCTACATCTCTCTTCCTTTCATCTGTCCCTGGAATCAGCATTATCTCCCAACCCGTGACCTGGCAGTCCCCCAGTCTACCTCAGTATCTTCACTGGCACAGCATTGACAAACTTCCGATGCATATGCCAGCCTCGTAGGCTTCCCTCTGCCGCATCCAGGAAACAGGAAGTGACAACAACGGCAGGATGTAGCAGAGGGAAGCCTTTTGGACCAATGCTGGCAGCGGAGGTGCACTGCTGCTGCACCGAAGAAGATGCTGAGGTAAAGAGGGAGAGGAGCTGCTGGGTCACAGGAGGGGAATGCCAAATCCAGTGGCATGAAAGAGCAGAGCAAGGTGGCTGCTACCTGAACTTTTATGGTGGGCCATTCATGGTGGGCTTGAGCCAAGAATGGATGGGTCTGTGCCCACCGAGGCCCACCAGTAGTTCTGCCACTGTAGTTTTCCATCATGGTTGGTATTGGCACCAGAATAAAAGAGGCAGAGTAGTGTGGAGCAAATGGACAGACTCCTGTGCCTGTACAGAGGAAGGCATCAGGTTGCAAATGCTGGGGTGGGTAGAAGAGTGTTGCTGGTAAATGCTGAGGGAGTGCAAAGTGAATGGAAGGCAGATGATGTAGAAAAAGGGAACAATGCAGGAACAAAGGAAGGATGCTGAAGGAAGGAAAAGGAGGAGATGGAATATAAGAAAAGGAATAAGCTGGGGGGGGGGGGGGTTAATGAATAATCTGAATCATAGTTACCTGATGCTAGGGTCCATCTTGGGGGTCAGCACTCAAGAAAAAGATCTGGGTGTCGTTGTAGATAATACACTGAAATCTTATGCTCAGTGTGTGGCGATGGCCAAAAAAGCAAATAGGATGCTAGGAATTATTAGGAAAGGGATGGTGAATAAGACTGAAAACACTATAATATATTTGTATTGCTCCATGGTGCATCCACACCTTGAGTATTGTGTTCAGTTCTGTTCGCGTATCTCAAAAAAAGATATAGCGGAATTAGAAAAGGTTCAAAGAAGAGCAACCAAAATGATAAAGGGGATGGAACTCCTTTTGTATGAGCAAAGGCTAAAGAGGTTAGGGCTCTCCAGTTTGGAAAAGAGACTGATCAGTGGAGATATGATTGAGGTCTACAAAATCCTGAGTGGTGTAGAATGAGTAGCAGTAAATCAATTTTTTACTCGTTCCAAAAATACAAAGACTAGGCGACACTCAAGGAAGTCACATGGAAATACTTTTAAAACAAATAGGAGGAAATATATTTTCACTCAACAAATAGTTAAGCTCTGGACCTCTTTTTCGGAGGATGTGGTAACAGTGGTTAGCATATCTGGGTTCAAAAATGTTTTGGACACATTCCTGGAGGAAAGGTCCATAGTCTGCTTGCCCTGGGATTTGTAATATGGAGTGTTGCAATGATTTGGGTTTCTGCCAGGTACTTGTGACCTGGCTTGGTCACTGTTTGGAAAACAGGATACTGGGCTAGATGGACCATTGGTCTGACTCAGTATGGCTACTCTTATGTTCCTATTGAAGAGTGAGAGAAGGAAATAGACCTTGATGGTGGTTAAGAGGGAAAGGCTGGGAAGTTGAGCTTGGAGAAGAGGAAGAAAAGAGGAAACTAGCTTTTGAAAAGATGAAAATGACGGAATGAATCTGAGAGTATGAAAGGTATCCGGTGAGCTAGAAAGTAGTGAATGAGTGATTGAGTCCAAGAGGGGCTGTGAGCCTTTGACTGAAAGTTAAAGTAAGGACTAGAGTTAAAAGAAAAAAAAAGGCAAAGAAAAGGGAAGAAGTTCAGAGGAGACAGAGGGGAAGAGAGGGTAGGACAGTAAGAGAAATCAGAAGGGAAGAATAGAGAGGAAGTGGTAGGGAAGGAGGAGACTCAGACATACCATGCCTCACTCCCAAAATTCAAGTTAAATAATTCTAAGAAGGGAGACTTAACATTTCCCTTGGAAGGCATTCTGGGTTTTACAGTGAGGTTTCATCCTTCCTTTCTCCTTCCCCAGCAAAACACTGCAACTACAAAAGTCTGACAATATTTTGAGGAAACCCACAGGTGTTTCTCATTTTTATGGAACAGCCTTATCACCCCAGTGGCATAAGAAAGTGTATATGGACAACAACAAAAAAGAATACACTGTTGTTTAGCTAGCCTGGGTTTTAATTGGCAACTTGCTGCTTATGGAAAAAGGATTATTAAACAGACAGTATAAGAACAGAATATTATAGAAGCATGTTCAATGCACTGATTGCTACTTTCATTATTTCACATTGAAAAATAACCATTACACAAACACAACAGCCGTGCTTGGCAACACCACATGGCAATTAAACTATTCATCCAGAAAAATCATTATTTCAATCATAAAAGCCAGATTATGGTAGAAGAAATACATTATTGCATATTTTCAACATGGAACCTAATAAGTTTCACAACTTTTATATAATTTGGTGAATCTGAAGAATTTTACAGATCATTAAAAAAAGAAGTCTGCTTAGAGTAATACCGTTAGTAGAGAAGGATCCAAACAGAACTCTGATGCTACTTCTCAGTCTTGCCCTTCAGTACCCATCTTCACACAAAGTTCTGCTAATGAATCTCAGTCCTGCCTTGCAGCACCCCTTCTAGTCCAATAGTGAGCATTCCCTGCACCCATCTCTTCTGACATTCCTCAGTCCTGCCCTGCAGCACCCCTGCTATTTCAATACTGAGTCTTTCGTGTACACAGCTCTACCAATGCACCTCAGTCCTACCCTATAGCACCCCACGTTCCCACACAGCTCAGCCCATGCACCTCAATCCTACTCTGCAACACCCCCTCCTATTCCATTTACAGTGTTGCACTGGGACAGAACTTTCACTCATCTCCGCTCATCCCCACTGGAATCTAACCCATACCTACCCATACCTGCTAAGATACATTCCATTCCCGCAATTAATCTCCTCCATACCCACCCGTACCCACAAGAGCTGACACTATTTATGTATATATGTTAAGCATTGTCTGTAACAGATTAAGTTGCCTGTATCTTTAAATAAGGTTGTGCTCTTGTTCTACAAATCCCTGCATTCCTATAGTTCCCTTTGATAGGCTCTTTCAAAGCACATGTCCAGCTTCCTGTGCCTTTTGGGAGTCTCTCTATTGGCTTGCCTTGTTCTCTGTGCATGATGAGCTAGATACCCCTCCTTTTTCTCTCCATCGGGTCTGTAATAGTCTGCAGCATTCTCCTCTGTGAACTGAAACTGCCTGTGCTGTATTTTGCTGTATGACTCCCTCAAGCTACTGTGACGCTGTCAAGATTTTACCAGTGTAATGTATAAACAGCATTAGCATGTTTTGAATTACTCCCAGCTTCTCTCTTGCATGGAGAGAGAGCTGATGGAGAACAGACTCCCAGTTTGCAAGGCAAAAACTCTTGTCCAACACAACTGAACTGTAAGTTATTTTTCCTTGTTTGATTACTGCATTAAAGAAGATTTTGGTTCAAGAGTTTTGAGTCTTTTCATAGTGATGTTCTATACTCTGGTTTAAGCTGCATGCCAATCACACCCAGTGAAAGGGCAGAACATTATCACCTCTCACAGCTCTCCTTTTCCTCTCGACTTCAATACCCTCCTGTAGGTTTTTGGGCAGTATATACTATTCAACCAATGGTGTTCTGGCTGCCTCTCTGAGCATTCCAAATCTCATTGTAGTGCTCCAATTGCCTTTCTTAGTGCATTCCATATCTCACTCTGATATTGCCACAGATTTTGGCTACACTCCCATGGGAATCCAGTAGTATTTATTTATTTACTTATTTGTAGCATTTGTATCCCACATTTTCCCACCTATTTGCAGGCTCAATGTGGCTTACATTATGCCATAATGACGATCGCCATTTCCAGGTCGAGAATTACAAATGATGTTACCTTAAGGTGCACACATGGTAAAATATGATACAATTTGATATTGCAAAGAGGTTCCTGAGTGATAGTTAATTATAGCATAAGTTGGATAGTCAGCTATAGAGTGTTCGTTTCTCCTAATGCAACTTCTTCCATCCACTCATGGGTTCTGTGGTAACATCTTCCATCCCTACAGGATTTCCATGATCCCCATTTCCATACAACTATCTAATACTGAGGCTTCCCTGCACACAGCTCTACCAATGTACCTCAATCCTGCCCTGCAGCACCCCTACTATTCCAATTCTGACCCTTCCTTGCACACGGTCTTCCAATGCACCTTTGTCTAGACATGCAGCTCTACCTTTGCCTTCTACACATAGTGATTGCTATTTTAGTTCATTCCATAGTATTTTACAAAGAAGCTCCATCACCTTACTCTCTCACAAAGAAACATCCTAACCCTTTTGTCCCAAGTCAGAGTTGACCAGTTTCTCACTTTTTTAAACAAATACACGCAATAAAGAACATTGACTTCTTCCTTTAATCATTTTAAAATGCCACCACCTGGTTCCTTGTACTCAAATCAAAAACAATTGCCGGAGCCATTTAAATAATGGTTTAGCAAGGACTGTGCATATTTTTCAGCACTGTTAAATGTGAGCATGTGTGTGCAGTGATTGAAAACAGGTGGAGTTTACTCATGTCTCCAGCGGTCTTAAGTGACCCAGTGCACTAAGGAGAAAATAGTGCCAGAATGATGGAAAAGTAATGAAAGAAATGTCTGGGCTGTTTCACTCTTTAATACACTGTCACTTTTCCTTAATATCCTCAGAAATAGTCCTATAACTCCCTACTACCTGCTCACCCCCCTCCCCCCAATAAAATATTAGCTGCAAATCCTCCTCTCTGTTTCCCAGATTAACAGAAAGTGTCTTACGAAGCCAGGTGCTCCTCGTTTCCAGGGGGGCCCGTGGGGCAGGATACTCTAGATCTGGAGTCTTGGTGCACAGTGTGACTCCAGGCAGATGTCACCAGAATCTGGATTCTTGGATAAATTTGCAGCTATATCACTGAGGTTCATCTCTGAAGCAGGGATTCAATGTTTTGTGCTGGGTGCCACTTCAAGAGGCTGTGGGATAAGACAGGTGATTTAGTAGAATCTGATGCCAAATTTATCTTTCTGACAGAGTCCTGATCACCTCTAGCAGAGCACCCATGCTAAGAAACAAACAGCAAAATGTTTCTTATTGGGCAATAATACTCATGGCCATTATTCTATTGTCCTCACTGGTTTTCACAGCTGAACCCAGGACCAAACATTGAAGCTCTGCTTTACAGATGAAGTGTGAAGATCTCCAGGGGTCCAGAATCTGATAGTGTTCATACATACATTCTCCCAGTTTCTGTGGCAAGTTGACAAGATGACCCAATGTCATCAGAAGAACTCTAAACGTCACAAAATAGGGCTTGGATAATCTTCCAAAAGTTATCAACGATAAAATGTACTGGGATATCCAAATACTGGTTGTGCACTTTGTAGAGCTCCTTAAAGGTAGGATATTTGGGGAAATGGAACTTGTTACACTTCCAGCCTTGCTACACTACTGAAAATGTCTCACCTGTTCTGCTTATCCTCTCATTAGTACTGGTTTTTTTTTTCATGCACCATAGGCATCATAATTAGCTTGGCCTCAAGGGTGCTCTGCTGTGTCCTCTTCTCTTGCAGGAGAAGTGGCAGCCTTTTCCTTCTAGGTATTCAGAGGCTCTTTTGTCAACCAACTTCTTAAGTTCTCCCAAGCAGTTCTGTAGTGTACTGGCCTAAACTGCCCTTATCAATCGCTGCTATGGTGGTTCAAAGGCTAGGTTGGCCTGAGACCCTTACTCCTCCCTTGTGGAATGCTGGCTGTTTTAGCCAAAGACAGGAAATTGTCTTTGAACTGGGGTATTTATGCCACTTCAAACTTCTCTCCAAGTGAGGTACTATTACCTCACTAGTGTAGAGAATCCTCTCCTGTTGTGGAAAATGTACCTGGCATGAAACATGGTCGCAAAAACAACACTCTCAGACAGCCACTAGGGGTATTTACCATCTAAGCAAGAGAGGTCTCCACACAATGATGTTCAAATGACGGCCACTGTTTATGTGAGAAATAACCTTCTGAAGAGCCTTAAACCTACAAAAGCAATGTTTTGTTTTGTTTTTATTACTTCAATAAACAAGATACTTACTATGACCACATTTACAAAACAATTCTTCTGGAACAGCTCATGGCTTTCTCACATAAATTAGACAAATAGCAGAATGCAAAGTTCATATTTGGTTACTTGCCAGAGCACTTAGAAGGGCTTCTATGTGTTTAGAAAAGCTGTGTAGACAACTTATGACAGAAATTAAGTCAACTTGATGATGGTTCCTTCTTTATCACCCCTACCCCTCCTCCTTTCTTACCTCCTTAGTGTTGCTAGATACACTTTAAAAGCAATCTCAACCTAGTCACCTGGAGAACCCAATTAATAACTTTCCAACCTATGGCCCTTAAAGTTAAGGTGACTAGATGATGCCATATCATAAGGGATAGCCTGAGCCAGTCCAGGTATAATGACAAGAGCATAAATCAGGGTTTCCCAAAGCTGTCCTAGTGACCCCACAGATAGGTATTATGAATATTCAAAATTAATATCCATGAAATAAATTGGCATGTACCTAAGACCTGGTATATGAAAAATTATAAAATGCATACCCTAATAACGAAGCTCTGTTATAGAGAAAGGAATACAGAGAAATTTCTGTTTAGGTTGACTATATAATAAAGACGGTATCTGAGGGTTAGAAATAAAACTTACTGTGGATTTATAGTGGGGCAGAGGAGGATCATCAATGCTGTGTGTATACCACAATGTTGTACAATATGAGAAAAGGAGGTGAAAATATTGGGTATTGATTCTGTGTACTCCTCAACACCGTGCTCCTCATACTGCTGTATAGTGTGAGAAAGAAGAAAGAGGACGAAGATCATTGATGCTGTGTGCTCCTCAGCATTCTTATATAATGTCAGAAGGGAGGAAGATGAGAAGGGAATGTTGTGGAAAGGATGACAGTGACAGTCATCAGTGCTGTGCACTACTTGATGCTACTCTATGAGCTGAAGATTCCAAGACCTAAGGTGGCCTACCAGCAAGGATGGCAGAGAGCATTACAAAAGCAAATTTGGGGGCTTGGTGGGGAGAATATGGAGTGATGAATAAGAGAAAGAAAAGTCTGGCAAAAGATACGGGGAGTAGTGGTTGAGTCAGGATGCATGCAGGAGCTTATATGTGCACCTGCACAAATGCACAAGTCAATTGGGCAGATTAGATGGACATTTGGTCTTTAAGTGGCTCATTTTCAAAGTACTTAGATTTACAAAGTTACATGGAGGGGCATTTTCAAAAGAAACATTTAAATGAGAATTTGGACGTTTTACAAAGATGTCCAAATTCCGAACAGGAAAGAAGGTCATGTTCAAAAAAGATGGACATCTATCTTTTGTGTTTGAAAATACTATGGACGTCCTGTGATTTGGACGTCCCTTTTTTGGGTCCATTTTCAAACAAAAGATGTCCAAATGCAAGACATCCAAAACAGAGGAGGAGTGGCTTAATGGTTAATGCAGCAGGCTTTGATCCTGGTAACATGGGTTGAATTCCTACTGCCGCTCCTTGTTACTTTGGACAAGTCAAATGCACGTTTTAAAACGTCCAAAATCAGAACAGGAAAGGTTATTTTCTACAAAAAAAAAAAAGTCTCTTTTCCTTTTGAAAATGCTGTTTGGACAAATGTTTTGTGATTTGGATGTTTTATTTTTTGGTCCATTTTCAAACAAATACATCCAGATGCAAAACTTATAAAATACACAAGAAAATCCACAATAAAGTGAAACTATTCACATGTTCTAAGTGTGGTAAAAGCTTTGGTTGTAATGTAAATCTCAAAGTGCATCAGAAAGTCCACGTGGGAGAGAAACCATTTGCATGTATAGAGTCTGGTAAAAGCTTTGGTCAGAAGGTAAACCTCACAATGCACCAGAGAATACACACAGGAGTGAAACCATTTACATGTCCTGAGTGTTGTAAAAGCTTTGGCTGGCAAGAAATCCTCACATGGTATCAGAGAATCCACACAGGGATGAAACCACTTACATGCACTGAGGGTAAAAGCTTCAGTTGCATTGGGACAGGTAATTAGGGAATGTACACTCTCGCTATGAAGTATGGAAAAATAGCACTCTGGTAGCTATATATATGTAATGAGACCTCCTTTTCATCTGCAGATCTGAATTCAAAGCCCAAATCTAATGATAAACAATAGACACGAGGCTCAGATGTTATAAAATAAAATATAGAAAGCTTGGCATCAGGTAGAATAGTGGAAAACTGACATCCCAGGAAAGCAATAGGGCATCCTTGGGGGCACTGCAGTAGACTTTATAAAATACTCCCAGATACACATCTCACCATTGCTCCCTTACCTTGTCTGCTGAGCCCCCCCCCCCCAAAGCCCACTATCCCCAATTGTACACCACTACCATAGCCCTTACAGGTGAAGGGAGCGCCAATATGTGAGTACAGTGGGTTTCTGGTGAGTTTTGGAGGACTTACAGTTTCCTCCAGAAGTGTAACAAGTAGGGGGAGTTAGAAGCCTGGGTCCACCTGTCTGCAGTGCACTGCACCACTACTAGATTACTGCAGGGACCTGAATGCTATTCTAATTGACCTGAGTACAACATCTGAGGTTGACATAGAGACTGGTAAGTAATATTTTAATCACATTTTTGGGGGGTGAGAGGGGAATAGTGACCACTGGGGGAATAAGGGGAGGTGATCCCCGAGTCTCTCCAGTGGTCATCTGGTCCTTTGGGGCACCCCTTGTGTGGAGTAGAGAAGTAGACTAGTGGTTAGTGCAGCAGACCTTGATTCTGGGGAAGTAGGCTCAATTCCCACTTCAGCTATTCACTCTAAAAACAAGTCTAGCTCAAATCATCTTGGGTGTCTTTGTTTTGTTCCATTATTGCTGAAAGACATCCATGTTTTAGTGACACCCAAATCCCACCTTGAATGCACCCCTGGCACGCCCCCTTGAGATTTGGACATCCTTCTTATGAACTTCAGAGAAAGATGTCCAAAAAGAGTTTTCAATAATAATGATTTGGACGTTTCTGTGAGATAAACGTCCAAATGCTGGCTTATATCACTTTTTGGCCAGACATCAAAGTTGGCTGGTCAAAAGTTATGCAGCCCCTGACTCTGCATTTAAAAAAATTAAGCACATACATAATTTTGAATGTAGATCCCAGGAGGTGTATTTTTAAAACATTTACTCTTACAAAGTTCTATAGGTTACTATCAGGCTCATTTTCAAAAGAGATAGATGTCCCAAATGGACATTTATTTGTCACATTTGTACCCCACATTTTCCTACTTATTTGCAGGCTCAATGTGGCTTACATCAAACCGTAGACGCAATCGCCAATCCAGTAAATATACAAATACAATATAGTGTAATGATCAGGAAGCGTCAAAAGAACAGGATATACAGGGAAAAAGGAGGGAAGGGTAAGAGTGCCTAAAATGGTCCATTCATTTGCTATGTTGCAGGATGTAGGGACGTATGTTGGGTCCTTGGGGTAAGCCTTACCTTGGGGTAAGCCGGTCTTGAGTGATTTCCTGAAATTAAGATGATTGTGAATAGTTTTTACAGCTTTTGGCAGTGCATTCCAAAGTTGTGTACTTATAAAGGAGAAGGTGGAAGCATAAGTGGATTTATATTTGAGGCCGTTGCAGCTAGGGTAAAGAAGGTTTAAGTATGAACGGGATAATCTGGATGTATTCCTGGATGGTAGGTTAATTAAGTTGGTCATGTATCCTGGGGCTTCTCCGTAAAGAATTTTGTGAACTAGGGTACAGATTTTGAAGGTGATTCGCTCCTTAATTGGAAGCCAATGCAGTTTCTCTCGAAGAGGTTTAGCACTATCGAAATTAATCTGGCTGCTGTGTTTTGGGCGGTCTGAAGTTTCTTTGTAAGTTGTTCTTTACATCCTGCGTAAATTCCATTGCAGTCATAGAAGCCAACATTTCAAAGTTATTGGGGTGCTAAGCCCAATGGAAATAACCCCTCCCTGAACACATACAAGGAATTTTCTAAATATTGGGGGTGCTTAAGCACCCACAGCACCCACAGAGTCAGCTCCTATGACTGCAGTAGTCTAAGTGGCTTAATACCATTGATTGTATTAGATTATGAAATACTTCTCTGGGAAGAAAGGTTTAATTCGTTTAAGTTTCCACAACGAGAAGAACATTTTCTTTGTAGTGGAATTTATTTGGCTTTCAAGTGATAGGTTGCGATCAATTGTTACACCAAGTATTTTTAGGCTCTCTGAGATTGAAAGGGTAAGATCTGGGGTGATTAGAGTTGAAGGTGTTGAGATGAAAGGATAAGGCAGTGCGTTTTCTCAGTATTCAGTTTCAGTTGAAAAGAGTTAGCCCATAAGTTCATGGTGTTCAGACCAAGATTAATTTCATTGGTGATTTCAGACAGGTCAGTCTGAAGGGAATATAAATTGTGATATCATCAGCATAAATGAACGGGTTAAGGCCTAGACTGGATAAGGACTTGGCCAAAGGAATCAACATTATGTTGAAGAGTGTTGGGGATAGTGGTAAGCCTTGAGGGACCACAGTCTGCTTTCCACGATAGTGATAAGGTTGAATTAGATTTACTTGATAAGTTCTGGAGGTTAGAAAACCCTTGATCTATCTAAGTACATTTCCGCCAGTCCCAAAGTAATCAAGAAGGTTTAGTAGAATGTTATGGTTTACCATGTCAAAAGCACTCGACACACTATCAACACTATCACTCATGTATGTTTGCTCAGGATACAGCCTGTTTGAAAATAACTGAGATGGATGTCCATGCTGGAAGCATCTACAATGAACATCCATTTTACAAACTGAAACATCCAAATTTTGAACAGGGAAAAAACAAGGGACATGGACTAGAAAAATGATGCTGGAACAAGTTTGCCCCTGCCCTATCCCTGCCCCATCCCTGTGGGCTCTGTCCCCATCCCTACAGACTCTGTCCCTGTCCCGTCCCCGCAGCCTGCAACTAAGTCTGACCCTGATGGTTTTCTTTAAGGAAAGCATTGGCATTTGTACATCATTAAAAGAGGACCTTCAGGCAATAAAAAAAATAATATGCTTTCAAACGGCGCTTAAAATGAGATATTGATTTCTCGGATCTCAAGGCACAAGGTAAAGCTTTCCATATCAAAGAGGCCACAATAAAAAAAATGTTCCCTTCCTTATAACCATCAACTGATCCTCACCCACATCTGGTAAATTAAATGGAAAGCATCCAATGAAAGCAGATTCCTCGCAGGGACATACTGTCATAATCACCTTTCATGTGATGAATATCCCATACCTTTCCTTGTTTAATGATAATGATGTTTCATAGCAGCTTTCCAAAATAATATATATATATATATATATATATATATATATATATAAGGCTAAAGAGACCAAAGTTGTATTTAAGTTTTGAATCCTGGCTTTAAATGATTTTATCACATTTTCTATTTTCATTCATGCAGATCTTTCATTTTTTAAACATAACTAAATGCAGATAACAAACTTTGCATTGTGGTAAAGCGTGTGGACTAACTGGAACGTCATTGTTTAGAAAGCATTCCTACCATATATTATATGCTCATGAATGGGTGAGTGTGGAACTTGAGACTTAGCAGTGAAACATGCCCTTGGAGTACAAAAAAATGATGAAAATAATGGGCATAGAGACTGAATAACCTTCGCATAGTGGATCCAAATGAATATAATGTGAAAAAAGAAGAATAAAAAATATAAGTGCTCAAAGGTACCAAAAATGTTGCATCAGAAGGCAGGAGTCAGCAGAGGAGGGAATGCCCTGAAGCAGGTCTAAGGGGAATCGCCTTGCATCGCGACAGGGGAGGAAAGAACAAAGGAGGGAGGGAGGAGAAGCTGTAATCGCGGTTTTTATTTTTTACCATGGGAACAAAGTTTTCAAAGCTCTCGCGGTGCAGTAAAAAGTTTTGCTCCTTCACCCTAGGTA
Organism: Microcaecilia unicolor; assembly: GCF_901765095.1. Taxonomy (NCBI): domain Eukaryota; kingdom Metazoa; phylum Chordata; class Amphibia; order Gymnophiona; family Siphonopidae; genus Microcaecilia; species Microcaecilia unicolor. Next base: position 297,370,960 of record NC_044034.1, on the reverse strand, counting down.
AACCTTGGTAAAAAAAAAAAAATTTTAATCACAGGTTTTCATCCTCATGTCGTTCTCTAACATGGACATCTGTATAGCAGCATTCTTAGAAATTGGCCACACACACATCCACAAAGAGTGAAGGGTCAGTCTAGTGGTTAGTGCTGTGAAGTGTAATTGTGAGCCCTCCAGGAACAGAAAAATGCCTACTGTACCAGAATATACACCACTTCAATAGCCTTCAGGATTGCAGGTGTCATATATTTAGGTACAGTAGGCATTTTTCTGTTTCTGGAAGGCTTACAATTAAAAAAAAAAAGAGTTGATGTAGGATTTGAACCCACGTCCCTTAGGTTACAATCCACTACACTAACCACTAGTTTACCCCTCAGACCTGTTTTCTGCTTTACTTTGAGTACCTATAATACCTGAAGCTGTCATAGAGCCTGGTATCCCCTTCCAGTTTCATTTTCAGGGGAGAGGGAAGGAAGGGTTCAGCAACCACAAAGGAATCTAGGAGGTGTCATGCCTTAATCCCTTCAATGGACAGCTGCTCAATCAGAACACCTTTCTGTAACCTGGATGTTCTTGAAACAAGGTCTAAATAAGGACATCCTTCTTTTAGACATGGACATTTCTTCTCATTCAGTAATCTCTACTGGACATCCAGAGTTCAGGCCCTTCCTTTCCTGCCCAGATGTCCCCTTGTTATTTGGACATACTGCAGTGTTGGACGTCCCTATTCAACATTTACAAAATGGGGATTTGGATGTTTCAAGCACATGAACATCCATTTTGGCCTTTTGAGACATTCATATGCTTCAAAAATGAGCCCCACAATATATAAAGGAGGTATGTGTGTAAGAATCCTCTAGCGGTGAATGTATTACTGTCCTTTTAAATTGATGGAGCTCTTGTCAAACTTTTTTATTATATTTTTTTGTACACCGCTGTGATCTTTTCATGAAGTCTGGCAGTTTAGCAAGTTGCAATAAATATAAACATAAACATGTGTGAATGCTGCTAATTAAATACAGAGGCTGCACTCATTCTTTTTTTCTACTTATGAGAGGGAAATACACAGTGAGGAGGACACCGCCCTTAACCTCTTCTGGAAAGGGCTGGCTGAATCATGCACTTTTGAAAAACTTGTCTATGCAAAGGATCAGCTGTAAATCCCAGTGCTGAAATATTAGACATACATGTGTATTCACTTTCTGAAATAGGGATCTTTGTAGTGGGTAAGTCAGGGGCAGTACAGGGAAAGATGTTAGGGAAGATCCGGGGGTTATGTGGGTGCTGGCTGTCCTAAATTAACCTGCTTAGCTATGAGGCCCTGGCACTGAATATCATCCGGGAACCACGTAACCTTTTCTTTTTTTGCCCCCTGATCTGCCAAAAAACTCCCCTCCTCTGTTCCCCATCTCCCCAGCCCATGAGTCAGAAACCCCTCCCATAACCTGGGAATGACCACCCCACCCCCTACGGTCTCCCTACCTCCCTTTCCTCCTTGGTGGTCCAGTAGGGGCACAGGGGGCAGGAGCAAAGTCCCCTCGCTCTTGCCTCTTGCAGCTGCTAAGATAAAATGGCTGCCGTGACCTCTCATGGCAGCCTCACAGTACTACACAAGTTCCCGTTCTGAATTCAGATGTTTAAATACCTCCATGGCATAAATGCACAGGAGGTGTGTCTCTTACAATTGATAGGAGGTCTGCAATGATGGAGCATTGAATGAAGGTGAAAGTGGTTAGATTTGGGGGTAACCGGAGAAAATTCTTCTTCATGGAAAGGGTGGTGAATTCGTGGAACGGCCTCCCGGTGAAGGTGGTGGAGATTTAAACTGTATCTGAATTCAAGAAGACAAAAAGGCACACAACTGCTTACATAACAGTATATAAAAAACAATAAAGCAGTGGAATCAAATGCATTTATTGGAACAATACCCGACACATGGTCAAAATAAAGGGTGCACACAATTTTATCTGCATTCTTATCAGAAATATTATTATTTCCATGGAGAAGGTTGCCTCTTTGATATTCTTTTGTTTTTAATATCCCTTCCTCTATATATCTATGTGGATATCCCCTCTGTTTAAATCTATCCGCCATTACATGCATCTGTTTCTGAAAATCATTAGTATCTGAACACAGTTTTTTAACTCTTAAAAACTGACTATATGGGAGGTTACGTTTCAACGGTTGGCTATGACAGCTATCATATTTCAAAAGTTTATTCCTATCCGTTGATTTACGGTATATTGTGGTTCTAAAATTACCGTGTTCAAATTGTATTTTTATACCCAGATATGGTATTTCTTTTCTATTAAAATACATTTGGAATTTTAAATTATTATCATATGTATTCAACCATTCGTGAAACTCTCTCAGCTGTACTTCGCTATCTTCCCATAACATCAGTATGTCATCTATGAATCTCCTTCATGTTAAAATGTATTTTTTAAAGGACTAGTCTGTATATATTTCCTTTCGAAATTACCCATGAATAAGTTTGCCAACGATGGGGCTACCATTGCCCTCATGGCTGTCCCCTTCACCTGTTGGTAATAACATCCTTCAAATTAAAAAAAAAATTTCTTTTAAAGCTATAGTAATTATTTGCATAATAAATTCTTCTATATGAAGAATAATCATATTCTTCTATATGATTTCCTCTCAATCAGTGCTTCTTGAATTACTATCAAAGCTTCATCTTGCGGGATATTTGTATAGAGAGACTCGACTTCAAATGTCACTAAGATAATATTATTATGAACAGAGCCCAATTCATCCAAAATATTGATAATATGCGTTGAGTCCCTCACGTAAGAAGGAATAGAGGGAATCAGTCGCGTACCAAGGGGGGGGGGGCAGTGGGGGCGGTCCGCTGGGGGGGTGCAGGGCGCCTGTCAGCTTTTCGTTTTCATGCTCCCTTTGCCCCCAAACAGGTTACTTCCTGTTCCGGGGCAGAGGGAGCATGAAAACAAAGAGCCGGCAGGCATGCGGCACCACCCCCCTCAGCGGCGTGCACCCGGGGGGGGGGTTCTTTCGCCGGGGGATCGGAAGTTCTTTCGCCGGGGGGGGGGCATCGCGCTGTTCCGGGGGTCGCTGCACCCAGGGGGCAGGGCGCATCGGCGATCCGCCCCGGGTGTCAGCCCCCCTAGGAACGCCACTGGAGGGAATGAGGGGTCTGAGAAATGAATCCGTGAATACAGACAGTGGTTCTAAAAGAGAGCCAATGCCTGACACAATCGGTCTCCCTGGTGGATCTATAAGAGATTTGTGTATTTTAGGCAATACATACAAAACAGGAGTACGTGGGTAATCAACTACTAAGAAGTCTCTTTCCTTTTTAGTTAAATAACCAGCTTGTTCCCCTAATGTGATAAGAGAGCCAATTTTTACTTTCAAGTCAGTAGTGGGATCCTTAAGTAGTGGTAGATAGAAACTCTTATCCTTCAACTGTCTCCTAATTTCATCTATATATTTCTCTTTATCCATCACCATTACTGCTCCCCCTTTGTCCGCTTGTTTTATCACAATACTATCATCATACCTCAGAGTATCAATGGCTTTTCTTTCTTCTTTTGTTAAATTGAAAAATGGATTTTTCTTATTTTTCTCCAAAAGATCTAGATCTTTAAGTACCATTCTCTCAAAGGCTTGTATCATCAGATTTATTTGGACCGGGGGGGACCCATACACTATTTCATCTAACTATTGATTTATCCATTTATTTATTTATTTATTTATTTATTGCATTTGTATCCCACATTTTCCCACCTATTTGCGGGCTCAGTGTGGCTTACAATACATTGTGAATGATGGAAATACAGTGTGTTACAGTACGATTATGGGTTACATTGTGAGGAGTTATGGGAAGACAAAGTCAAGTCAAAAATCGTTAGGGCGTAGAAACCATGGGATGTTACAATGGGGAAAAGATAAGGCGATAGAACAATATCAAGAGAACATAGGTTATGACACAGCTCTCATTTTTAGAAAAGAAGTCCATAATGCGTAACTTCCTAGTTAGTTTAAAAAGATCAATTCTAGTATTCAGGGCGTTATAACATGGTGTTGGTACAAAAGATAGACCCCTATCTAAAACTGCCTGTTCATATTGACTCAAATTCAGATAAATTAATAACATTACTAGTCTCCCATTTAGACAACCCTGTCATATGCGTATCATCATTCACTGTAACTATTGGTTTAGGTTTGTTTTTCATTTCCAATAGTCTTCTATTGTCCTCATGTGTGAATACATCTGGGGCCTGTTGTTGAACTGTCTGCTCGTTACTTGTCTGGTCATAGAATTCCCTCTTCCTCTCCCAATGTAGTAAGGTAGCTGAGCCCCTTGATCTTTCCTTACTGTAGGTAAATCTGTAATTGAGCTTTTCTTCCAAATCTTTCCCAACTGAAAAACCTGCTCAGATAAATTTGTTCTCGGGGGTGTAGTAAATACAGGGGCTGATGGATCAAAAACTTCCTCATTGTCGCTCCTTATCCTTTTAGATCTTCGTTCGGCAGTGGGGCTCTTATGTTCAACAGCATTCCTCATTTTATCAGGAATAAATTTCTTACTTCTATTGTCATAATATCTCTGTCTATAATTACTCTGATGCCAGGGATAAATCTTCCCATATCTGTAGTCTAATTCATCTCTTTTATATTTATCAAACTTTACACTCTTCACATCTTTCTTAAAAAGCCCGACAAAAAGAAATGGCCATGCAGTAAGTTTGCACTTGTCACGTGGTTATTTGAGTGGGAGAACATAAGAACAGCCATATTGGGTCAGACCAATGGTCCATCTAGCCAAGTATCCACCAGTGGCCAATCCAGGTCTCAAGTACCTGGTAGAATCCCAAAGAATAGCAACATTCCATGCTACCAATCCCAGGACAAGCAGTGGCTCCTCCCATGTCTATCTCAATAGCAGACTATGGACTTTTCCTCCAGGAACTTGTCCAAACCTTTTTTAAACCAAGATACACTAACCGCTATTACCACATCCTCCAGCAAAGAGTTCCAGAACTTAATTATTTGTTGAGTGAAAAAATATTTCCTCCTAAAAACTATTTCCATGTAACTTTATTGAGTGACCCCCCCCTAGACTTTGTACATTTTGAAAGCGTAAAAATTTGATTAATTTCTACTCATTCTACACCACTCAAGATTTTGTAGACCTCAGTCGTATCTCCTCTCAGCAGTAACCCCCTGCAGTATTATTTTTTCAAAAATTCCAGCAGCACTGGAAATGCCGCGCACAGGGGGGTGGAATTACCACCGGCAGCCGCGTTGGGCCAGCGGTAATTCCGGGTTGCCGCACAGCAAGTCTGTTGCCACGCGGCAACCCTTTAGTAAAGGGCCCCTTAATTTGTCTGGAAAATGCTGCCGAGGTAATATTCAAAGCCCTGGGGGAAGGGAGTTGCAGCCATCTCTCAGTGATGACACCTAAGGGCTAGATTTAGGATCTGTGTTAGCTAGACTGCAGAAAGAACTGCGCCCCGTGCCCTCCTTTTCCCCCACTGAGAATTATCACCAAGTTTATTAGGGCTTCATGTACCGCTCTTAATGCAGTTATCAGAGTGGTTTACAATAATGGCTGAATTGGAAAGATGATATAAAATAAGAGAAACATCGGCAGATTTAATGAAGACTTTTGAAACCAGATCCCAGCCTTGGTTTTAAGGGAGCTAGAAGTGCAAAAGAGCAGAAGGAAACAGCTGTACGTACACACATGCTCCCCAATACACTGTATGTATCTTTGAAAACAAAAGAAATGAGCAAACACTTGAAGTAAGTGTACACCACAGCTAGTTAGAAAACTAGTACCTCCTCAAATGCATGTGTTTTGTGATTAAACAGTTAGCACAACAGACATGAAAATGCCAAAAGATCCAATCTTTGGGAGCAGGGGGTAGAAGGGGGAGGAAGATTTGAAAGCAGGATCCTCTGTGTGCTTGCAGTGCAAAAACTGTTTCAGATTACAGAGGGGGAGGCTCATTTTTTAGCTGAATTTAGAAGCCTCAGGAGCGTCCTGGGGGTTTCTAGGTTTGGGATGGAATCAAAAATGTTTCAAGGTTTATAGCCTCCACAGCCAGAAAGGATTGTATGCAATGAAATGTCAGAATGTGAAAACCCTTGTATGCCTAATGGTGTGCAGGGATGACATGTGACCCACATTCTGGAAGGAAATTTTAGGCCTGCCTTTTCACTTCTCTCCACTCTCAGTCTCAATGTACTGTAGTTTCTATGGGATAAATATTCAGCCGGCGGCGGTGAGCGTTTTGCTGACTGCTGCTGGATATTCCTGGATATTCAATGAAGGGCGTAGCCAGACCTCGAAGTGGAAGGGGGCCAGAGCCCTGCCACCGCCCCCCCCCCCCCGCCACTGTTGCCGCTGTACATATCTTGGCTGGCGGGGGTCCCCAATCCCCTCCAACCTGAAGCACCACCGCCGCACATACCTTGACTGGTGGGGGTCCCCAACCCCTGCCAGCTGAAGCCTTCGTCCAGCGCTGATCTCCAGTGCCGCTACATTGCCTGCTTTGCTTTCTCTTCCCCTCATGTCCAGCTTGCTTGTTTTAATGAAATTGAGCATGCATGCATGCTCAGTTTCACTGAAACAAGCTCGCTGGACCATGAGCAGAAGAGAGAGCATGAGGCAATGTGGCGGCGCCGGAGACCAGTGCTGGACAAAGGCTTCAGCTGGCAGGGGTTGGGGACCCCCGCCAGCCAAACCAGGGGCCCTAAGCAAATTTGGGGGGACCCAGGGTCCCATGCCCCCCCTCCCCCGTGGTTACGCCCCTGTATTCAATGCCAGATCATGTGTTTTGGCTTTGAATATCCAGTTTCTGTGGTACTAGCTAACACATGACTGCTTAAGTAAATATTCAGAATTTAAGCAGCCATCGGTTGCCACATAAAGATAGGACTGTGTTTTATGCTGTCTCATTTATGCGGTTACCCTGGCCGATTACGTACTGAATATCAGCATTTAACTGGCCAAGTGCTGACTCCAGCCCCAAAATAGCCAGCTTTCACTTAGGCGCTAACTATAGTAAGAACCAGTTACGTGCCACTGAAAATTTGTGGATAGCCCTGAACAAGTGATTTAACTGGTCAGCGGCCATTTCTGGTTGTTTTGAATAGCAAGCGCTAAAAACAGGGAATGTAAATCTCACAGTACAAAAGTCTCCTACTAAAAACTAGACCACAAGGTATATTTATTTATTTATTCACAATTTCTCTTCTGCTAATCCAACTGTCCTTAGCGGATTCCAATAAAACAATAGCATGGCATATATTAAAAAAAAACTCACTAACAACAATAGACATGTAATACAAAGACACTATCCAGCCTATGCTCTATCCAGTCTAGACATTCACTAAACTGAATTAAGCTCAAATTATTTAATTATAAATGATTCATATCCCTGAGTAAGTCCAGAATGTTACTTTGGCTTCTGATTATCATTTGAGGATTTCAGGATAAATTTGTTATAAGCTGCCCCTCCCCCCCCAAAAAAAATCATTGAGTTTCTGCAGAGTGACAATGGATGAGGAAGCTCCCAATGCTTTTTTTTTTTTTAAACCAGAATCCAACCAGTAGCTGCTGACCTCAGATTTCAGCTAGAATTTGCAATGCCTGATAGCCTTGGCAGACCAATTCTACAAATCAGGTGTACCAAAGTGCAGGTCCCATTTGATCCCTAGGGGCAATGTCCCTTGGTAAAAACAAATGTGTCAATAGTCAATATGTAGCAGTCAGCTAATTAAGACCCAGATTTTCAATGCCAGGCCCTATCTAGACACTGGCACTGAACATCTGGGTTTTTGGCAGTGCCTGGAAGTCATTTGAGATTTGGGTACGGCCAATTTTCAGTACTGTACTTTCATAGCTAACCGGGCAAAGTTAGAACTGCCTTTTGTATGGAAACTGACACTGATTATCACCTATATCCACATAACTCCTGGCTCCTCTCCAGCTATGCCCCTACATCACCCCAGCACTCTCTGGCAATGAGATAAATTGATTCTTTCTCCTCCTTCCCTTAAAAATGTGGCTAAGACTTTATTTTCTATGAGTGGTGTATCTTTTTGGAATGCTTTTCCTCTTCATCTAAGACTGGCGCAAAGTTATTGGAAACTTTTTAAAAAGGTCAAAACTTGGCTGTTTAATGAAGTATGATCTCCTGTTCCGAATGTTCTCTTTACATTATGTATTCTGCTGAATTTTCTGTACTTTAGATTGTTTATTGTATCTTGATTTCTTATGCTCTTAATTGTACACCGTGCTGAACACATTTTGGGGAAACTGCGGTTTATACAAATTCTAATGACATTGCAGCAGTCACACCAGCCATTCAGTGGCACTGTGCTACGAAGTGCCTCTGAAAATCCAGGGATGACCCACTCACTATGATTTAACCCCTCCTGCCCAGTCATATTGTTCTGAATGTCATCTCTAAAACATTTCAAAAGCTCTTATTGGCAAAGGAAATGGACACTCTCTTTTATAGATATATATACAATATATACACACACATACAGAATGAGGCAAAAAGAGTTTTTTGCTGTTTTCTCAGCAACCGCTTTGAATCTCAGTGAGAAATTTTACATACTAAAGCTACGCTACGTTGATATTACTGACATTTTAGAGTTACAATCTAGCATTTTTGTGCATTAAAATTGTTCAAGCTAAAACACGGTAAAATAACATCATGCAAATGATACAATTAACAGTGTGTCAGAATTTTGCAGTCACTGTGAATGTTCAAAGTGTCCACCCCCAGCTTTCACACAGTCCTTCAGTCACTTTAGAAAGCTCTTAAAGCCTTGTCGATCGGTCCTTGTGGCAGGTTCTCCCAGATCATCTGCAGCACTTCCTTGAGTTCCACAATTATGTGCAGTACCCTGTTTCTTTTTTTTTTTCCCAAATAATGGTAGTTTTACAATGCAAATATAAAAGTCTGTAACTTTGCTGTGTCTACAGATTTTCTCATTCCACTCAGCACATAAACATAGATTAAAAACAACAAATAAAGCTGTAAATTTTATGTTGAAATTCCAGTGGTTGCTAAGAAAACACAAAAAACTCTTAGTTCATTTGTTAGAGTTAGAGTTCTGCAGTTTATCCAGAAAGATAAGGTTGACTATGAAGGAGTTTTATAGCTGAGATCTCTCAACATACTTAGGGGGCCTTTTTTTTACTAAAGCTTAGCACGTGCTAAATGCTGAGAAGCCCATTTTATACCTATGGGCTTTTTAGAATTTAGCGTGTGCTAATTCTGTTAGCATGCTAAGCTTTAGTAAAATGCCCCAGAGTGACTCCAATCATAGTATAAAAGATATGACAACTCTCTCAGTCTTTTTTGTAATTTGAAAGAGAAATAACTGCAGCTTTATCCATGCACAACATCCCTCAAACCAGGCTTTCAAGAAATATCTGCACAGCTGAACTCAGGGAAATTGACCAGAGCCTTTCACTTTAGGTGGCCACTTTAAATCTAACTCAGGCTGGTTGTAGCTGAAGTCATTTGGAAAGCATATGCAAAATGAATTGAAGGTCTCAGTTCGACTCCATCACTAAAAGCAGCACCATAATCTTTCACAAACTGGCACCCTTGTTGCAGAAAGGCCAATGATTACAGGAGCATGGAGAATTGCACCCTCATCCCTAGAGATGGCCTCTCCAGGGTAGAGTTGAGGCAAGTTTGCAGGACAGTGTGGGTGAAGCCTGCACTGCTGCCTTTGCTGTACCTGTTCTCTGGTAAGGCAGTGTGTAGGTAAAGTTTGTGCTGCATGTGTTCTGTGGAGAGATTCAGTTTCCTGTTTCCACTCCTATGATGTTGACAGGTGGGGAAGCAAAGGCCCCTATGTGCCAGCCTGAGGGAGGGGAGGGGAGGGGAGGGGAGAGGAAATTAGCAGAGATGCCAAGGGTGGCCCATCCCAAAGATGGAGATTTACCACCACAATGCTGGAGATTGAAGGCCAATGAGTGAGGTTTTTCTCATGGGCCCCGTCTAAAGCTAGTTCTGGTAGATGCACATTCCAAAAACTGAGATATTCCATTCAATAAATAAAAACTAAAATTCTTTTTTCTACCTTCATTGTCTGGTCATTTTATTTTTCTTATTGTGTTGGTCTCAGTCTCTGGTTTTTGCTTTCCTCTTTCTTCTCTTAACTGTCTTGCTAGAGTCTCCTCATCCATTTGGCACCTCTTTTCTCTCCATGTCCCTCATCCATCTTCTCTCTGCACCCCTATTTACCTGACCCACCATCACCCCTGTCTTCCTGCCATGTTGAGCATTTCCCATCTCTGTGTCCCTATTCTTGCCCTGTTCAACATAACTAACTGTTCTGTATCCCTATTCCCCCAACCTGCCAGCATTCTCTCTCTCTCTCTCTCTCTCTCTCTCTCTCTCTTCCTTCCCTCCTGTCTTCCTCTCCTGGCCATCATCTCTTCCTCTCTCTTCCCTCCCTCTGCCCCACCCTAGGGGTCCTGAAAGTGTTCCTCTTTCCTCCCTCACTCCTCTTCTGTTTCCCCTTTTTTAGGACCAGCACCTCTCCCTCTTCCTTCTTTCCCCGCAGGTCCTGGCCCCTCTCTGTTTCCTTGTCCTTCCCTCCTCCCCAAAATTTCCATCATCTCTCATTCTCCTTGCCCATGATTCAGCACCACTCTCTGTTTTTGCCCTCCATGCAGAAACTCTCTCCCTCCTTGCCCCCTAAAGCAGCACTGCTCTACCCCCTTGACCCCCATGCAGAACCTCTCTTCCCCCTTGACCCCATGCAGCACCTCTCACTCTCTCTCTCTCTTCTTGCCCCCTGATGCAGCACCTCTCTCACTCCTTGCCCCTCGATGCAGCATTTCTCTCCCTCGAACCTGATGTAGCACCTCTCTTCCTCCTTGCCCACTCTGATGCAGCACCTCTCTCTCTCCTTGTCCCCCCCCCCCCCCCCCGATGTAGCACCTCTACCTCTCCTTGCCCCTCCGATGCAGCATCTCTCTCCCTCTTTGGCCTTCTCCCGCCCTCTCGCAATTCTGTACCTCTCTTTCCTTTCCGCAGATGTTGGCAGTGCCAGCAATAGCAGGCTGCTTCAACCAATCCTGGGGGCCATCCTTTAGCGTAAACAAAAAGGTGGGAATATGAGCCAGGCAATCCAATAACTGGACCCAAAATGTAGTTTAAAATAAACAATATTTATTAATTTTCAAGCAAATGATAATAAAACAATTTCCACATTGAAAATGAATAGAGCCAATGCAAGAGTTGGGCCCCTTAAGGGCTAGATTCTATATATGGTGCCACAAAATCAGCACCAAAAAAGCTCTATTCTATAAGCCGTGCTTAAAGTTAGGCACGGTTTATAGAATAGCACTTACACTCGGGAATTATGCCTATCTTTAGGCAGGGTCATTTGCACCAATTGAAAGGTGATGCAAATGTATGTACCTACATTAGGCACATATCCCCATTATTCTATAACAATGCGTGTTCATTTTAGGAACGCCACATAACCCTTCCATTTCTGTGCCCACATTTTCATATCTCATGTAAATTTTAGGCGCAGATCCTGCACCTGAATTTACATGCATAAATACCATTTACATCTAACTAGTGGCAATAATTGCTTGTTGCGTTATTCAATTAAAATTCATGCACCCAAATTTGCATGCGCAACTTTTGGCAACTTTTATAAAATTAGGGGGTAAGTGAGTGAGCTAGAGAAGGGGCATGAATGCATGTGTCACATGCTGAATCCATGTGACTTGGCATGTCTGTACTAGAGGAGAAGCTCGGAAGTAAAGAAACAGAAGAAGGAGCATGGCTCTTGAGCTCATGTGTGCACTTGAGTTCCTGCAAACAGCAAAAGTAGAGGCTGACAAATGCGTCCCTTCCCCCTCAGAAACAGGAAGTCTGTGCCAGAGAGGGTGGGAATGTGGTAGGCCTCAAGTGCATACATGGGCTCAAAGGTCCCAAGCTTGTTTTTATTTTCAGCAACTGTGCTGCAGTTCCGAGGCTGGGTTGAGAAATGGAGTATCAGTAGCATTGGCAGTAAAGGTAAAGAAGCAGGATGCTAGGTGACGGAGGGGAATAAAAAAAGAAATGGAATATGCTGGATGGTGGGCAGAGAGAGAAGGGGAAGCAGACAGAATGGTTTAAGCCTCCCCAATAGCCTAAGGTTAAAAAAAAACCCACCCTTTTTATCCTCTACATGATGTATGATTTAAAAGAGTTCCCCCATCCACCAGGATATCGAGCCTCAAATATTACAGCAATTACCTGACCAGAGATATTGACCGAGCAGAATTTTCAACTGTATATTATCAAACAAACAAACAAACAAACAAAGCAAACACTGGGCCTTCAGGATTGAGAAAAATGTAGTCCTTTATTTATGATGAAGACCCGATACGGGCCGTGTTTCGGCGTATAAACGCCTGCATCAGGGGTCAAAGGACTCCTATAAGTCAGCTAATTGACTAGTGAACAAGGATGTGGAATAAACAATCAGGATATATTTCCCGCTGTTTGACCAGCTTGTTTGTAGAACGCCTTCAGCCGCATAAACCCCCAACTGTATATTATGACATATGACCAATATCAATGTCTTTTACAGATTTAGATCAAACCATTGGCACTAAGCCAATGAGAGACCATCAGAATATTCTCAGCAATGGCAAAGTGAAATTCATTTCTGAAGCTCTAGACAGGTACATCATATTTCCATCAGTGAACCTATGAAACAGAGATTCCAGCAACCTCAGAACTAATTCTGCAGCTTCCATGAGCATTAAAATTCACTAGAGAAAAACTATTAAAATCACTGAATAGTAAGGCAGCAGGGAAATAAAAATACAAAGGATAAAATGAAAAACCAAACTCTGGTTTATTTTTAAATGCCCCCTTCAGTGAGGAAGAGCTCTCTTTAAAAATAAAGTCTGTCGCTCCCCTATGCCTGACTGCCTTTATGACTTCCCAACAAATGATTGACCCTCTGCCCTTCCTCAGCTTGTTAAGTGGTTCAGAAAATGGCTTCTAAAATGGAAAAGGTCTGAAACAAAGAGAGGCTTAAAACACTCAAAATGTACTCACTGGAGGACAGAAGTGAAAGGAAGACCATTCACAATTTTTGTCAGCCTTAATAAAGTATGGAAAGGTGGTATTTTTCCAAAGAAAATTATAATTCAGGGCTAAAAGTGCATGATCTCAAGGTGTAGAAAAGAAGATTCCAAGGGGTATATGACAGCTGAAATTGTATCTGTTCTGATCATCTTTTCCTTTACAACCACATGCAAACTAAAATCAACAAAAAAATGGGGCTCATTATCCAAACATAACACATAGCATAGAGAAGGTATCAGGGGCGTAGCTAGGTTTTAAGGTCAGGGGGAGAAGACTTTTGTAAAATAGGCACCAGCAACGATCACACAACTGAACTAGCAGAAGTCAAATTGGAAACCACAGGAAACAATATGAGCATGTGTCTACTCCCTGGTAGTGGAGAAAGGCATTGCACAATAGAAAAATTGATATTATTTTTGTTATGGTTAGTTAGCTGATAGTCATTTAAGAATGCTGCTTGGTAACACATTATAAATTGCCCAAACATTTTTCACTGAATTTTTCCTGAACTATGAAGCAAAATATTTGCAGTCAATTGCCATTCACACTCTAACTTAGAGCATCCTCACCCCACGTTGGCTCTTTAGCACTTAGCTGCAATTCATACTCTGTCAACCAGGAGTGCTCGTGCTGCTAGTGTTGTCATGATCATGACTGAAGAGTGCAGTGCTGGTGCCACTGGCGCTGGCCCTTCTGCTGTGGTTCAGCAGAATCAACACTCCATTCTTCAGCCATGAGTCTGGTGACACCATCAGCAGGAACGCTCCTGTACTCTGCCGAGGAACAGCTGTACCTGTAATACAAAGCCTACAAAAGTCACTCAAAATCTATATAATCTACTTGACCATAACACCACTGATTTACAGAAGTAACACAACAAAGACCTTATCTAGAAAAATGTAACACAGAAAATACAGTAGGAACTAGAATATCAATATGCCTATTGGAAAACTGAAACAAGTTGAATTCTTACAGATGCTTAAATAAAAACTAGATGCAAACAGAGTACCTGGCCTCGGTCACAAACACTCAACACCCTTGCCAGGTACAGAATAAATTACCACAAAGTTAAAATATGAATATGTAGACAAAGCTTAAACTTAAAACCCAAGAAGCCACACTGCAACACTAGAGAAAGAGAAATCAAAACAGCACTCTGCAAAAAGAAAGCAGTGTAAACCTACTGTAAAACTGACATTTTCCATTCAGTGAATTAAAAATAAAATTGTTCTTTCTACCTTTGTTGTTTGGTTGTTTTGTTTTCTTTTTCCCATCATGTTTGTCTCAGTCTCCAGTTTCTGGCTTTTCTGAACTTTCTTCACATGATCTCCAGTTCATCTGCCACTTCTTCTCTCCCTTTCTGTCTTTTTCACTTTCTCTCCTATATCCACCTCGTGAATTGATCTTTTCCTTTCAGCTTTCCTTCATTTTTCTGCCTCTTAGACTTCATTCATTTTTACTGCTCAGTCTTCAAATTTCCTTTTTATTTTTAACCACATCTGTCTACAGTTTTCATCTCCCTTACTCCAGCCCTCCCATTCTTCATCCTATTATTTCATAGTTTTTTGGGTTTTTTTGCTAACTATCCCCTCTCTTCCATCACCGTCTCTTTCCTCCCTTCTGTACAGCACCCTCTTTCTATTTTCACTCCTCTGACCAGTATATTCTCTTTCATTTTCTCTTAACCCCCTCCGTCCAGGATGTACTCTTTCCCTCATCTCCATCCAGCATCTCTCCCTGACACCCTACTCCCCCCTCAAATGCAGCATTCCTCCTTGTCCTTCTCTCCTTTCCATGTCAGCATCTCCCCTATATCCCTACTCCTCCCATGTGCAGCATACCCCTTCTCGGTCCTCATCCCTGTGCAATGTCCAGTACCCCCCCCCCCCCCCTCTGTTTTTTTATTCCCCCTTGTCCAGCATCTCCCCTGTCTTCCTACTCACCTCTTGTCTAGCATCCTCCAATATTCCCTCCCTCTTCCAAGCCAGCAATTGCCCTCACTCAACCCTTTAGAGGCCTATCCCCTTCCATCCAGCTGGATGGAGTGTTAGGGAGAGATGCTAGAGGGGGGTGAGAGAAAACAAGAGAGAATATACTGGGCAGAGGAGTGAAAATAGAAAGAGGGTACTGTACAGTAGGGAGGAAAGAGAAGGTGCTGGAAAAGGGGGGAGAGTTAGCAAAAACCAAACAAACTATGAAATAATAGGATGCCCCTCTCTCCCCCTTCCATCCAGTGTCTGCCCCTAACCCTCTTCCACCTAGTGTGTGCCTCCTCTACTTTTTCCATCCAGTGTGCACTCTTTCCCCTTCCATCCAATGTCTGCCCCCTTTGTCCCTTCTTTCTCCCTATTTTCCAGAGTCTGTCCCTTCTCTCCCACCTTCCTTTCACCATCTGTCCCCTTTCTAACCCATCTCATGGACCCTTCCTTCCAGCACCTGCCCCTTCTCTCTGACCATTCCTTCTAATATTTGTCCCCTCTATCCCTCCTTCCATCCAGCACCTGTCCCTTCCCACTCTCCATTCTTCCATTCAGTAACTGTCTCTTCCAGATCTCCCTGCTCCCCCTTCTTTCTGACCCTTTCTTTCAGGATCCCATCCAGCCCCTCTCTTCCTCCCTCCAACCAGCACATGTCCCTTCCCTCTCTCACTCTGACCCTCCCATCCAGCTCCTGTCCCCTCTGCCGTCTTCCCCTTTCCTTCCAGCATCTGACCTCTTTCCCTTCCCTCCCGCCGACACTCCACTGCTGCTAATACTCCATCTTTGACTACTCCAGCCCAGACCAGCAGTGGCAAAGCAAAGTAGAGCAATCACGGAGCCACATTGTGCAGATTCATGGCTGCTAGTCCCTGCCCCTCCGACACCATTTCCTGTTCCGGGGCAGGAAGTGGAACTGGCAGCTGCGAGTCTACGTAGTGTGGATCCACGACACCTCCTTATTTCAATGCTGGGTGTCCTGTTCTATGATACCTCTTGTTTCATCCTTGAACTTCTCAGATCTGGCTAACATAGACCACACAAACCTAGCCTTGATCCTGTACACTCAAGAAAAGCTCCTAGAAAACTGAACCAGTGTTTTGACAGAACAGCAGCAGCACTCAATATGCTTATTCAGGCCTGCCACCAGTGGTAACCACTAAAGTAGATTTCCAGGACTGGTCTTTCCAACTCCTTCACCCACAATTATACTGGTGTACCTATATATGGAAGCTAAGGTTGAAACTCCTCTGTTTCCTATCATGGGTTTTTTAATTAGTTCTCCATAATGTTTAACCAACAGGCCTTTCACTTTCCCAACCACAAATCCAGATTGGGCTACATATATCTCTTTGCTTAGAAGGCACTGGCTTGGACCTCTCCATTCTAGCAGAGGCAGGATCCTGTTGTCTCTGACTATGAGGTCTTTATTCATGATGTTAAGTTCCAGGGGCAAGTCTTAACAGGTCAGCTCATCCTTAATTCAATCAGAAAGACTGCCTCTAAGGCCTCATTATTCCATCCAATCTCCACAGAGAAATGTGAACCTCTGCATTGTACTAGTACAATACACAGGTTCCTTGGTTCATGTGAAGAAGTGTAGAAGAAGCAGAAGCAAAGCACCGAATAATGGCCGCATTTCTGGAACCCCATATTAGCACTACTTTTCTTCGGGGTCCAAACATCATTTGAACTTAACATATCTCCCAAATTGCAGCCTCTTTGATAAGAAAACAAAATATTCACTTTAGCCAAAACTGGGTGTGCTTTTAGTAATTCGAAATGTCTCCTAATTGTCTGACTTAGCCTGGTAGTGTGCGTTGAATTTAATGACAAAAGGTAGTATGTCCTCTTGCTGTTGTACTGCTTTATAATGCAAGAGTGACTCTCTGGGATTGTGCCAGGCTCTTTTGGCTGCCTTCTTCACTATGCGGTTGGGGTATCCTCTCTGGGTCAATTTTTAACTTACAGAGTTGATACTGTTTTTAAACTCTCGATCAGATGAAAAAATTCTACGATGTCTCAGGAACTGTGCAATGCGGCCATTGTTCGGTATGCCATATTATGGAAGAGAGGTGTGGTTTTACGCATCCTAAAACTGGTAAGAAATGTATTCTGAGATCTATGACATCCTGCAACACCATGGGGGTGGTGTATTTAATTAAATGCCCATGTGACATTATATACATAGGCCAAACTACAACATGTCTGAAAACACGATTAATGGAACATTGTTCCTGTTTGAAACTGTTGAAATGGGAAGCCCCCATGGCCACTCATTGTGAAACCACCAGACATGTGTTTGATGATTTAAGATGCACAGTCTTGGAACACTTAGTACCCACCCAAAGGAGGGGCGACTTGAGTCGTCGACTGCGCCAACTAGGGCAGAAATGGATTTTTTATTTCAACACAACTGAACCAGATGGATTAAACATCAGAGTGGAGTGGTCAGCATTCTTCTGACTCCTGTCTTGTTGATCTATGGTTGTCAAAAGTGAAAAAATTAGCCGAAGAGGGTGTGCGATTTGGATTCTTGCGAATGGATGTTTTCAATAGAATGACATGGATGCAGTGGCTCATCCGGGATTGGTCATCCTTGATTGAAGAGAGTGGAGCACATAGTATTTATTGAAGATTGATGGTGCATGTTAGTCAGTTACAAGCTCGTCTATGGAGTGCAGCAAAGTAGACAGAGGACTTTGAGAGTGTCTAAGAATGGTAACAGACGAGATAATGGATTAAAAACCTGATGAGCGTGATGGACCCCTGAAGCAGGGATAGCAAAACGGGGACTCCCTGTTGGGTCATGATAGGCGCTACTGATTGACAGCGCGACACTTTTGTGATTGGAGTTAAGTTAAGTGATTGGCAGTTATATTGCAGTATAAGATTGTAAAGAATTGAATGCATAGATATCCTGTGATCTATGGATATACGAATCTGTCTATTATTTGAACCCTATGACACTAAGCTACTGTGGAGTTTTAATTAAATTTTAACTGCCAGACCCTCGACCATTCTTCTAATTTTTGGAGATCCCTTCTCGTTGTTTCTACTCCCTCCAGGGTATCCACTCTATTGGCTATCTTTGTGTCATCTGCAAAAAGGCAAACCTTTCTTTCCAACCCTTCAGCAATATCTCTCACAAATATATTAAACAGAATAGGACCCCAGCACCGACCCCTGAGGAAATCCACTGCTTACCTTCCTTTCCTCTGAGCGGATTCCATTTACCACCTGTAGGTCAACCAATTTCCTATCCAGTTCACCACTTTTAGTCCTAAATTCAGCCCACTCAGTTTATTCATGAGTCTTCTGTGGTCACCCAGTCAAAGAAGTCAATAAGATTCATTTGGCAGGATTTTCCTTTGGTAAAGCCATGTTGCCTCGGGTCCTATAACCCATTGGCTTCTAAAAAGTTAACTATCCTTTCTTTCAACAGCGACTCCATTATTTTTCCTACCACTGACATGAGACTTACTGGTCTGTAGTTTCCTACTTCTTCCCTGTCTCCACTTTTGTGAAGAGGACCACATCCGCTCGTCTCCAATCTCACTGAACTTCTCCCATCTCTAAAGATCTATTAAATAAATCTTTAAGAGTTTCCGCCAAGACCTCTCTGAGCTCCCTCAGTATCCTGGAATGTATCCCATCCAGCTCCATAGCTTTGTCCACCTTCAGATTCTCAAGCTGTTTATAAACTCTTTCTTCCGTAAATGCTGCAATATCTACTCCATTCCCAGATATTCCCTCGGCAGCCAACTGCAGTCCTTCACCAGGTTTTTCCTCCGTGAACACAGAAGAGAAGTAATTGTTTAACACATTCGCTTTATCCCCCTCACTCTCCACATAGCCATTCTCATTATCTTTCAGTCTTGCAATTCCATTCCTATCTTTTCTCTTTTCTCCAATATATCTGAAAAAGGTCTTGTCACCTCTCTTTACATCTTTAGCCATTTTTTTCTTCCACTTGCGCTTTCACTACCGGTATTTCCCTCTTCGCTTCTTTGAGTTTAATCTGATAATCTTTTCCGTGATCCTTTCATTGCGTTCTTTTGTATTTCTTGAACAAAGCCTCTTTTGCTCTTATTTTTTCAGCTACTTCTTTGGAGAACCATATAGGCTTCCTGTTTCTCTTGTTTTTGTTTACTTTACTCGCGTAAAGATCAGTTGCCATGTTTATAGCATCCTTTAGCTTTGACCACTGATTTTCCACTTCTCCCACACCTTCCCACACCAACAGCTCCTTCTTCCCCCATTTTATCAAAATCAGTAAGTCTGAAATCCAGTGAATTTTGTGCGTCCACACTCTGCGTTCGCCCTTATATCAAACCATATTGTGTGATGATCACTATTTCATAGGTGGGCACCCACCTGGATATTGGAAACACTTCCTCCATTCGTGAGCAGTAGATCCAGCATCGACCCTTCCCTCATGGGTTCCATCACCATTTGTCTGAGCAAGGCACTTTAACAGGCGTCCACAATCTCCCTACTTCTTTCTGATTCTGCAGAAGGGACGTTCCAATCCACATCAGACAAGTTGAAATCTCCCAACAGTAGCACCTCCCCTTTTATACCAATCTTTTGAATATCTTCTATCAGATCCTTGTCTAGCTTCTCCGTTTGTGCCGGAGGTCTGTAGATAACGCCCGTGTGGATATAGGTTCCAGTTTCTCTTTCCAGGATGATCCATAAAGCTTCTTCCTTTCCCCAGGTTCCCTGCATTTCAGCTGCTCTGATATTGTCTCTCACATATAGCACCACTCCTCCATTGCTTCGGCCCTCTGTATCCTTCCTAAAAACATTAATGCCAAGTATAGTCACATCCCATTCATGGAAATCATTGAATCATGTCTCTGTAATAGCAACAATATCCAAGTTTTCTCCAAACTTGGAGGCTAAGGGGGGTTAAGGGGAATCTGGGTTTCTCCTTAGAAGCAATTTTCTTTTGAAAAAAAATAATTTTATATTCTGACACTTTGCGAAAGTATTGTGTGAGAGTGTGGGAGTGATTGAAACAGTGACAGACACTCTTATTTTTAAAAGTGGGATCAAGGTCACAGAGTAAAGAGAATTTTTTTTTCTCTGAACAGTTATTTCTGGTAGGCCTACAAAGTCTGGGTGTTTGGCCTATATGTCTTATGAGCTAGCTTACTAGACAGGTAGTAAGACAATGAGAGTAACTAGGATGTTAAGTGCTATATATATATATATATATTTTTTTTTTGTTACATTTGTACCCTGCGCTTTCCCACTCATGGTAGGCTCAATGTGACTTACATGGGGCAATGGAGGGTTAAGTGACTTGCCCAGAGTCACAAGGAGCTGCCTGTGCCTGAAGTGGGAATTGAACTCAGTTCCTCAGGACCAAAGTCCACCACCCTAACCACTAGGCCACTGCTCCACTCCCTACTGAGAGTGATTGAAATAGCGATTGAAACTTTATTTAGAAGTTGAAGTGAAATCTCGAGAACAAGGGATTTATTTTAAAAGTCATTTTCTTTAGTACAACTGTTTGAAATTGAGTCTATAGAGGGGCTGAATATAAGGCTTAAAGCCTACAAGCATAGGTTACAACCTAATATCAAGACATAAGTGTGTATGGAAAGTTGGATGGGAGTGAGAGAAAGTGATCTGATTACCTGTGCCCTTCTTAGTTTAGGAGCAAAGGTGACAAGCCAGGTGTCTAACTTAAGGACTTCAATTATTATTTTTTTTTTAAAGAATAGTTAACTGGCCCAAGTCAACACTTTCCTCATAGAAAGAGTAACCTGAAACAAGTCAAGAAGGCAGACTCTCTTTTTGAGTAATTTAAGGTTAGAATAGTAGGACACGGTTCCAGAGTCCACATCGAAGCAGGCATGAAGCACAGGGCCCCACAAGGAGAAGAAAGAAGATTCAAGAAAGACCACAGTTTCTACAGATAAGTGTACTCAAACACCTGGAAAAGAAAGAAAGGACATACACCCTTACCTGATAGAGAAGACTCACATCTGTAGGGGTCTGAAAGACAAAAATTGGACACAAAGAGGGGCATAATCAAAAGGGGCACCCAAGTTTTCCTGATGGGCGTCCATCTTTCATTTCGATAATACAGTTGGGGACGCCCAAATCGCGAAATTTAGGTCGACCTTAGAGATGGTCGTTCTTAGAGATGGTCATGCATGATTTTCGCCGATAATGGAAACTGAGGACGCCCATCTCATAAACGATCAAATCCAAGGCATTTGGTCATGGGAGAAGCCAGTATTCGTAGTGCACTGGTCCCCCTGACATGCCAGGACACCAACCTAGGGTGCCCCCCCCCAAAACCCACTACCCACAACTATACACCACTACCATAGCCCTAAGGGGTGAAGTGGGCACCTACATGTGGGTACAGTGGGTTTCTGGTGGGTTTTAAAGGGCTCACATTTACCACCACAAGTGTAACAGGTGGGGGGGGGGCTGGGTCCATCTGCCTGAAGTGCATTGCACCCACTAAAACTGCTCCAGGGACCTGCATAGTGCTGTCAGGGAGCTGGGTATGACATTTGAGGCTGGCATAGAGGCTGGCAAAAAATATTTAAAACATTTTTTAAGGGTGGGAGGGGGTTAGTGACCCCTGGGGGAGTAAGGGGATGTCATCCCTGATTCCCTCTGGTGGTCATCTGGTCAGTTGGGGCACCCTTTTGAGGCTTGATCATAAGAAAAAAATGGACCAAGTAAAGTCGCCCAAGTGCTCGTCAGGGACGCCCTTCTTTTTTCCATTATCTGTCGAGGATGCCCATGTGTTAGGCATGCCCAAGTCCCGCCTTTGCTAAGCTTCCGACACGCGCCCATGAACTTTGGTCGTCCCCGCGACGGAAAGCAGTTGAGGATGCCCAAAATCGGCTTTTGATTATGCCGATTTGGGCGACCCTGGGAGAAAGACACCCATCTCCCAATTTGTGTCGAAATAAGGGCGCCCTTCTCTTTCGAAAATAAGCCTGAAAGAATCACTACTTAGAAAGAAAACATTTTCTTTACAGAAAGTTAACAGTAAAACAGAAATTAATTGAATAGCAATATGTATCTGATATTCTGGTTCTCAGGAATGTCTAGATGCATCTGTAAAAGGAAAAGTGTTACATAAGGGTAACATGAAGGGTGGAGAGTTGCAAGAGGCCTTTGGTTCACCTGCAGGTCTCTGGCTACTTGTACCCATGCTGGAACCCTTGGTAGATTGGGAGGGTCCTGGAGTGAAGGAACCATAAATACAGGCTGGATCCAGGAGTAATTGCTGCCCCCATAAGTGGCAACTGGGGAAAGAGAAGATCTCAGGGTGAACCAGGAGAGTTTGTCCAGGGGTGAGAACCAGGACAGGAGAGAGCCAGCCCGGGTGGTCGGTGTGTAGCCCTGGAGAGGTGCACTGCTGAAAGGAGAGGACAGTCACCAAGGGACCATGCCTTAATGATTGGTGAGGAGAAAAGGAGTAGAAGTCACAGCCTAGAATTTATTCCTATCATGAAAGGACAGGGAATGGACAGGAGGTTATGTAAATATGTACAGTATGAAACCAAAGTAAAAGGGAAGTGAAGTGAATCATCTCATCCTGTCAGTGGATGAATGGAACTGTAAATATCTAAGAGTTTGCTGCATTGTCACTTGTTTGCCAAAATTACAGTAAAGTTGGAGTTGTGTTTTCGTAAATGTACTGGAGTACTGTGTGGTCCTTGGAACGCCAGGGAGAGGGTCCTTTGACTGTGAGAAATGATTCCCGGAGATCCCTCCAGAGACTCTCAACATCCCATATCTTTATTCCGGACCACTGACCCACTCCTAAGCTCAATGGATGGAAATGTGAATGTGATGAGTACAGACAGAGTGGAAATCAAATAGAGTGGTGAGAGACTGAACTAAGTCCCCTATGGCTCAAACCTGGGTGGCAGAGTGTCAGTCCGGGCGGGTTTCACAAAAGTGGTGCCCATAGGGGTCATTGATGGAAAGTTCCTGAAGCATGATATTTTTCCTTTATGTAGGTCTTCTTACAAGTTTCATAAAGCAGAGACTATCTCTTATGTGCATCTATACAGAGCTGCTTATATCTACAAGTGCTATAAAAATGATAATTAAGAGGATGAAGAAACTTGAAAAAATATTTTCTTTACCCAAAGGTTGTAAATTCCTCAAATTACCTGCCAGCAGAAGTAATGGCAACCAAAATCATGACAATTTAATCATGCTTTGGGACAGATTAAAAAAAAAAAAAATGACAAATAGGGCAGGTAGTTTATACTTTACTAGCCGTTGAGCCTGTAAAAACGGGCTAGTATAGGACGGGGGGGGGGGGTTTGAAAGGCCCCTTCTCCTCGCCGCTGCAAGGCCCCCCCCGCCGCCAAGGTCGCCGCTGCCCCCCCCTGGAGTCGCCGCCACCCCTCCACCCGGGCCGGGCCCTCGCTTCGCTATTGAAACAGCGCGGGAACGCAGCACACAGCTCAGATGAGCTGCTATCGGCCCTCCTTCTTCTGCCTGTGTCCCGCCCTCATGGGCGAGGGCGGGACACAGGCAGGGAAGGAAGGCCGACGGCAGCTCAGCTGAGCTGTGTGCTGCTTTGGCGCTGTTTCTATAGCAGAGCGAGGGCCCAGGTGGAGGGTGGGTGGCGGCAGCGACTCCGGGTGGGGGGAGTGGTGGCGGCGACCTTGGGGGGGGGAGCGGTAGTGACGGCGGTTTTGTCCCTCCCCTTGCGCAGTAGAGACCCTCTCTGTCCCGCCCCGTCATCACGTATTGACGCGGGGGCGGGACAGAGAGGGTCTTTACTGCGCATTTGCGAGTGAGTTCGGTCACTCGCCGTTTATATGTTTGATAGTTTATTCATGCTTTCTGTACTGCTTTGACTGACTATGCAGGACTAAGCGATGTACATACTAAAACATAAAAATAGACAAGGAAAGAACTACATTTTCTGATAGGAAAGTGCAAATATTCACATTCACACTTCTTAAGCACTTTTTGGACCACCTATTACTGTTTTTGTTGTCTATGGCAACTACTAGCCTCACTTATGGCATTTTCCCACAAGCTTGAAAACAAGCTGTTGTGCATAGCCAGCAACTTTCAAATTATTTTGAACCTTCCTTTCGCATCAAAGATTGCAGAAAAATTGTAACAGAACAACTGTTGGATTATCTCCACAAGACTAATGCACGCCACCCTTATCAAACTGGTTTTTGGGATCATCACTCTACCAAACACACCCTTCTTGGTCTTACATTAAAATCATTCTAAATGGTGGTAGGGAAGCTTTACTCATTTCTCTTTATCTTTCTGCAGCTTTTGATCTGGTTAATCATTCCATTTTCCTTCAATGTCAGGCTGATCTGCAAATCTGTGGCTTCAATGGTCTGCAAATCCTACCTTTCCAATTGATGTTTGTGGTTTTGTCCTATCATGCCATAGTCTATGTTTTCCTTATCCCCTCAATTTGCTTACTTTTTGTAAACCGCTTAGACCTTCTCTTGCACTGGTTTGTGATATATAAAGTAATAAATGGAACTTGGAACTTGGGATAAGAAACCTGGCAAGAAAAGATGGTATCCCAAAGTGTAGGATCTAATGTGTGTTACTCAGATATTTGAAGAGGATATGATAAGATGCCAGCAACTAATATTCAGAAATAAGCAAGGGTGGAGGCATGATTATATTTTTTCTTTCCAAATAATAATGAGCTGCAGTCTTCTGACTTGGGTTAATTGTAAACAATGATATAATGAGTTACCGTAATCAATCTTTGATATTACCAGGGCTCGCAGGAAGATTCTAAGGGAGGGGATAGATCAAGCATAGGGTGGATGGAGAGAATGCATTTCAAAGAGAAAAAGCTCCTACTCACTACATTGGAGATCTGTTTCTGGAAGGATAACATGTTATCATGTGTGACTCCCAGGACTCTAACTGAATCTTTAAAGGAATATCAACACCGTGGATCTTGGGTGAGATGAATAAGGGCAAAGAGGACTGCATAAAGAAGATGATAGCATCTGATTTAGAGGGGTTAAGTTTCATGTGGTTTGAAGAAAGCCAATTAGCAGTTTTATCCAAATATCAAGAAACTGCAGCCATAGCATCAGAAGAAATGGAATCTATTGAAACCAGAAGCTGAATATCATAAGTGTACATAAAAAATGTGAAACCTAGTGTTTGAATTAACAAAGCAAGTGGTGAAAGAAAGATGTTAAAGGGGATGGGACTCAGGAATGAACCCTGAGGCATTCCCGAGATAAGCAGTTTTATAACAGAAGAGACAGTGGATTAGAAGCCATTGGTAAGCAAGATGTGTCTGGGACCTGGAAAGTGCAATTAAGGCAGCCAGAAATTATATAAGTACATAAGTATTGCCACACTGGGACAGACCAAAGGTCCATCAAGCCCAGCATCCTGTTTCCAATAGTGGCCAATCCAGGTCACAAATACCTGGCAAGATCACTAAAAAATTCAATACATTTTATGCTGCTTGTCCCAGAAATAGCAGTGGATTTTCCCCAAGTCAATTTAATAAGGGTCTATGGAATGATTTATTAGTAATAACCCAACAACCAGAAAGGGCAATACCTAGAATACTGGAGATAGTAAAGGAGTATGGGGACCTGTCGGGGTACATATTGAACATTCAAAAATCTAGGGCTTTGGAGGTACTACAGGGGGATGCTCTCAGACAGACACTAGCATTACCCATGGAATGGGAGACAGAGACAATAAAATATCTGGGAGTATTAATACCTCGAGAACTTACTCAGCTATACGATCGAAACATGAGAAAACTGATGAATACAACAAAGTTAACTTTACAAATGTGGCAAGGATTCCCATTATCGCTTCTGGGTCGGATAGCCCTTTATAATATGGTAACAGTGCCCAGATGGCTCTACGTATTTCAGACTTTGCCTTTGTACCTGACCAAGGCTGACGAAAAACAACTAAACAAGTTATTACAGACCTTTTTGTGGGCGCAGAAAAAACCAAGAATAGCACTATCCACACTTCATCTATCAAGAGAATTCGGAGGCCTGGGACTATTGAACCTACGGGAAATGACAATTGCAAGTGGCATGAGGCACTTAAATGACTGGCTAAGACGCACACAATATTTTACTCCCTCTCACCTCGAGCTGCAAGAAATAGGCCAGAGACATATCAGCTACCTGATACATAAAAAAAAAAATAAAGCAGAAATGAGCTTGTTAAGGGCAGCACAAATTTTGCACACAGCTCAAGCGGTGTGGAGTTGGCTCTGTAGACACCATAAATTTCGAGCCGCCACAACCCCATACCTTCCAATTTGGGGTAACCCAGAATTCCCACCTGGACAACAACATGCGGCCTTTGTACGTTGGAAGGAAAAAGGATTGGAATACATGTACCAGGCACTAGACAAGGATGGGAAGATTAAATCATGGGAACAACTTAAAAACCAGTTTCTGCTTGACTCATCAGATTGGTTTCATTATTTGCAGCTGCAACATTACAGCCGTAGTCTCCCACAGGAAACAATGACAGAAGATGTACAGGAGGAGCTGGGATCGGCCCTCTCATTGGGAGCACAACAAAAAGTACCATTGAAATTTTACCATAGACATTTAAAGGAAATGGCAAAAGAACCAGATTTCGTGACACTATCGAAACTGTGGAGTGCGGAGTTGGGAGTGGATATAACTGCAGCATTGATCTGGGAACATTTGATTGGATATCGTAAGAATACGGATCAAACGTATTATTGGGAGATGCAGTTTAAGTTTACGTTGAGAGCGTATGTCCCTCCTAGACGCGCATTTCACATGGGCATATCACCAGATGGAGCATGCCCCAAGTGTAAGGCGGAGGGAGCAACATTGGGACATATGTTCTGGAGTTGTCCACAGATTGGATCATACTGGAAGGCATTGATACGATGAGTGGCAGACATGTGGGATATACAATGGCAAGTAGAACCAATGCTGCTGTTTGGCCACCCAAAACTATCGGGAAGCCCTCCAAGAGGATGTCGAACATTTGTGTTCAAAACGATTATGGTGGCTAAGAAAATAATCCTATTGATGTGGTTGTCAGCGGAGAGCCCTTCGGTATCTCACTGGAGAGGGCAGATGATTAACTTGTTACGCACGGAACGGATAAGCCTGAGAGGTCGGGGACCCCTCGTTACAAAGAACTTTTGGAATTGCTGGACCCTGTTCTGGTTGACCTTGACTCCCCAAGCCAGAGGTCAAATAATAAATATGTGAGAACTAAAGTGGAATAAGAAATAACCGTGGTGTGAATTATAACTGTGATAGAGGGTGGGTAAGGGTGGGAGGGTAGGGGAAGGGAGGGAGGGAGGGAAGGGAAAGGGAGGGGGGAAAAAGAGGGGGAAAATAAAGAATTGGAGAACAATAGATCAGTTTGGCGATAAAAGGGCAGATATTTAGTATGCCATATACTGAGTTTATTTCGCTGTACAATGTATAAAGATGCATAAGTTACTGTTAAGCTGTAAGGGTCCAATAAGATGTTGATGGTGACGCAAATAAGTTATAACAGAAGCCAAAATACTGTTGAATAAGCTTATTTTGAAATTTTCTCCAATAAAAATGATTGAAACATAAGGGTCTATGGACTTTTCCTTTAGGAAGCTGTCCAGACCTTTTTTAAACCCCACTAAGCTAACTGCCTTTACCGCATTCTCTGGCAACGAATTCCAGAGTTTAATTACACGTTGAGTGAAAAAAAAGTTTCTCCAATTCGTATTAAATTTACTACCTTGTAGCTTCATCACATGCCCCCTAGTCCTAGTATTTTCGGAAAGAGAAAACAAATGATTCAGGTCCACCCGTTCCACTACACTCATTATTTTATAGACCTCTATCATATCTCCCCTCAACCATCTTTTCTCCAAGCTGAAGAGCCCTAGATGTTTCAGCCTTTCCTCATAGGGAAGTAGTCCCATCCCCTTTATCATTTTCGTTGCCCTTCTCTGTACCTTTTCTAATTCCACTGTATCTTTTTTGAGATGCGGTGACCAGAATTGAACACAATATTCGAGGTGTGGTCACACCATGGACCGATAGAAAGGTATTATAATGTCCTCACTTTTGTTTTCCATTCCTTTCCTTATAATACCTAACATTCTACTTGCTTTCTTAGCCACCACAGCACACTGAGGAGAGGGGTTTAAATGTATCATCAACAATGACGCCAAGATCCCTTTCTTGGTCGGTGACTCCTAACGTGGAACCTTGCATCATGTAGCTATATTTCGGGTTCCTCTTTCCCACATGCATCACTTTGCATTGGCTTACATTAAACGTCATCTGCCATTTAGACGCCCAGTCTCCCAGTCTCGTAAGGTCCTCTTGTAATTTTTCACAATCCTCCCATGATTTAATGACTTTGAATAACTTTGTGTCATCAGCAAATTTAATTGAAGAAGAAGAGAATGGGGAGCCAAGTCAAAAGTGGCTGAAATATCAAAAGAGATAAGAAGGGCATCCCAACCACTATTAATACTACTAGTAAGCCCAAGAAGGGAAAGCACAGTTGAATGATGGGTGTGGAAGCCATTCTGCCTAGGGTGGAAGGCGTTAGTGATGGCCTTGGGGGATAAGAACTGGGAGGGGATATGGAAGCAGGCGTATGTTTGCTGAGTGCTTTATATTATGTTAATTTTATTATATATGTGAATTTGTTATCTGCATAGGATTTTAGAGATATGCAGGCTATAAGAGCTTTTACAATAAACACAAAACAATTTCTATTTGCTGTTGATATGCTGAAGTGGATATTAAACCTCTGCATCATATGTACCAGTACCAGGAGTATTTTAGTAAATTTGGCTCCACTGCCAGAGTGTTCTGCTGGAGGGAATGTGGGATGCATGGGACATATATCCACATGCAGTAGCACTGCCCCAAGGTTACAGAGTTCTAGGTAGGGTGGAGCAGGACCCTGGTGTTTTTGTCCCCACAGTTGTGCCTATTGGGAATATATGAACCAGACTTTCTGCCAAGGAACTAAAGTTGGAAAGATGGCTGATTCATGCAGCTTACCTTTTCATTGCTCAGTAATGGAAAACCAGGGCTCCAATGTGGGCATGGAGGCAATAGATAGCAACTGTGGCCAAAATGGAAAGTCGAATGTACACTTTGAAAGATAAAATTGATGTAAGATTTAAGAACCCTAATGGTTTTATGTGAAGGGTGTAGAATTTTATGGTGGGCTTTCTCTTTGGCTCTGGCGTGTTATGCAGGGCTGTGGAGTTGAAATTGGAGCGTGGAGTTGGAATTAGAAGCAATTTTGGGTGCAGTCATATATATATATATATATATAGAGAGAGAGAGAGAGAGAGAGAGAGAGTAAAAAAATATTGAGAAGATGGAGTAGGAGTTGAAGTTGAAGTGGCATCAGTTGAAGGGATTTGGATGTATATCTTGCTTGAATACTGTTTTCATGGTGATGAACCTGACGGTTAGATGAAATAAAAACATTTTTTTTTAAAGTAGGGAATTCACAATCCCATTTGTCCAAAGTGGTACAGAACCATAGACGACAACTGAGAAGGCGGAATGTTATTATGTATGTTAACTTACTACTAACATTGCCTGATTAAATTCCAAGTTTTGTATCCTATTTATATCGTACAGTGCCTATGTACATACATAAATTTTGCCCTGTTAGACCTGCTTAAGGCAACATAATTGACTCATTGATTGTGTTGGCTGGAATTGGAAGCCAGGAATACTGAATAAGCTGCTGAGCTTTCAAAGGGCATAGCCAGAATGGGCTTAATGCTGTGTTTCTGCAATAAATGGTCAATAGTGTTTACACACCACAGCACTAAAACATGGTCTAGGAATTTATGATGTCCTTGGCAGAGACTAGGTTTACGAAAATGGAATTTTTAACCAGTAAACTGAGCAAATACTGAAAGCCACAGAACAGCTATGCAAGCTGGTCACAATTTTGCATGGAGACTTTTACTTGCATAGTGGCCCACAGCATTAGCGATGAGATTCATATCCCAGAGAGAGTCCATTGAACTTACTCTG
Source organism: Microcaecilia unicolor (assembly GCF_901765095.1). Taxonomy (NCBI): domain Eukaryota; kingdom Metazoa; phylum Chordata; class Amphibia; order Gymnophiona; family Siphonopidae; genus Microcaecilia; species Microcaecilia unicolor. The sequence goes on along the minus strand of NC_044034.1, from coordinate 297,340,828 downwards.
GTCATAGCGTATAAACAGAGCAAGACAAAAAAAAGCAATCCCAACCATGAATGCCAGATAATGTTAAATATGAGAGGAATGAGTGCAAACAGGGTGAGGAGCATGAGATACAAGGAGTGAGTCTTCTTGCATCCAATAGAAACATTGTGGGTATTCAAGACTCCTTCAACTGTTGGAATGATTGATTTTGGACCAAAAATACCATTAGTGTAAATCTTGGAAACTCAACAAAAATAGAGAAACAGAAAAATAATAACAGATAAAGTATCAAAAGGCCCATCAAGTCTGCCCAGTTTACTTTCTGGCACAATAAAATAATCACAACTGATATTTAACTCTCTCTCACTTATTCAGAAACAGAGATCCTCAGTTCTTATCCCAGGATTTTACTGAATTTTGTTGCTATTTTTGTCTGTACTCGTTCCACAAGGAGGTTGTGCCACACATCTACCACCAAGACTCAATTTACCTCTTAGGAGTCTCTTGTGCAGGAGTGGGGATTCTCCTTTAAAGATATGGAAGCAGTGGGAAGCAGGAAGGGAATCCCCTCCTCTGATGATGTGTCCTGGTGGTGAAAGGGGCACATCCTTCTCTATCTGAGGAACTCTCTCCTGAGCCCACGCCAGCCTGAGCAGCAATATCTCATTAAACTACAACACTAATAAACTTCACTCCTAAGCCAGGATATGTGGAATAGAATCTTATTCTCTCATATTTACTGCTAATGCTTGTCATAGTACTTGCATCATTTCAAAGGAAGCCTCCTTTGGGGGTTTATAAGTTATTATATGTATAGGCAACTTATCATAGTAACATAGTAACATAGTAGATGATGGCAGAAAAAGACCTGCACGGTCCATCTAGTCTGCCCAACAAGATAAACTCATATGTGCTACTTGTGTATACCTTACCTTGATTTGTATCTGCCATTTTCAGGACACAGACCGTAGAAGTCTTGCCCAGAATTATCAAGATACATTTGGAAACTGCTTTTAATCAGTGCGTTTTTCCTAGCAAAAAAGGTGCCAGTACTCAAATGCTAGGCCACCCTTCAAGAGTGGGGTGATCACTGAGGGACCCACCCCATAATAACCAGGCCCCCTGCAACCAGTCACAGAATCTATAACTAGGCACAATTGTAGTGTAGAGCCTGAGCTCTTTCATTAAAACTTGGGATCCATGGGTCAATTTTAGTAGACAATGGAAAAGGTGCCGGTACTCAGTACCCCCAAGTACCCCTTCAAAAACAGTTCTGCTTTTAATGATGTCTGTGGTACCTAACATGAATGGAAATATTTCTATACCATTCTGTTCTGCCCCCACAGTTGTGTGTGCATGTTTACATTTTATTTTGTATTGTGTTTGCAGCATGTAAGCCAAAACAAGCAGTAGCTTCCTGCTAGAGCTTTTAATCACTGTTTCTATTGGATTACATGTTGCATGTGACCCATTCCCTCCAGTCTTCTTATTAGTATTCTTTGCACTTCTTCCTCTAGGGCACAAATCTCCATTGTGGGCGGATAAAACATACAGACCACAGTCTCTCTTCATCTCTCCCTTTGGAGAATGCATCCTCTTTTTACCTGAAGCTCAACATCCATCTTTCCAGTTAACTTAACATCCTACTCTCGGTCATTCAACATCCATTCCTTCAGTTTGACAGTCTGTCAGCCAATTGATCAGCATCCAGTCATAAAAAGGCTCATCCTGCCAGGGCAGAGCTCTTGTTTCAACTACCTGTAATAAGCTACTTGTTTACTTACAGTATTTGTAATAAACAGTTGTATAACCCTTGTTTGCCCGTTGAGCATCTGGGCATGTTACTGTTAATAATATTAAGAGTTTGTAGGGAGGTCAGATCCAGGACCAGCAAAAGTTGGAAGGCTGATTGGCACTGTAATCCACTCACTCAGCACTCTCCTTTCATTGAATAATTCAGTCCAGGCCAGAAGTTGCAGTTGTGAACCAAAGGTTTAACTTAACTTTAGATGATGCAGAAAAATGTGAGACAATTTATCAGCATCAATTATTTACAGTCAGTAGTAGAATAAAGTAGTTCACTTACAGTCTTTAGAAGTTTCCTTAGGAACCCTCTATTTTGGTAGAGATTCTGGGTAAAAGTCCTTTTTAGCTTTGGACCCCTCCTCCAGAGGGCAGCTGATTCTGTAAGGCTTTTTTTTTTTTTTTAGATAGTAGGGCTCTCTGAGCCTGCAGATACAAAGTCCCTTCTCCAATGGGCACTCAGCTACCAGGAGTTCTCTGTTCTGTTGCTTCTCCTGAGACTTTCCTCTGGTCTCTTCTTGGTATTCTTTATTCCTCTTACTCCTGTGCAGCTAGGATATTGAGCTGGTTCCCCATTACAGCTCGTACTTGGGGCAAATGCAGCAGTTGTGTCTATTCTGTTACATGCACTTCCCTCTTACTCTCTCCAAGTGCAGTGGCTTTGGGAGACAGATATCCTTTTCCTTTCCAGTAGATATACTTTCATTAGGGAGGATCCAGCCAAACCTCATGCTCTTGTGGTAGTGGTACAGAATTCAGGGAGAGGAGCCAAAGACAAGTTACTCCCAACAGTTTCCCTCCAAAGGTTGTCTCCTCCTACCACTGTCAATGACAGGTGGAAGGAAGGAAAGGAACATCTCGTGTTCCAAAAATTGTGAGAGTATTCTAAGCAACAGATCACATACTTGTCTGCTGATTAGGAGTGGCCTAGTGGTTAGGGTGGTGGACTTTGGTCCTGGGGAATTGAGTTCAATTCCCACTTCAGGCACAGGCAGCTCCTTGTGACTCTGGGCAAATCACTTAACCCTCCATTGCCCTATGTAAGCTGCATTGAGCCTGTCATGAGTGGGAAAGCGTGGGGTACAAATGTAACAAAAATAAAATAAATTTATGGAAGCAGAACCTGAGTCCCCTCTACAGTTGAAAAGCAAGTCTTGATGGTGGGTTGGTTTATCTGACTTTAGTAATGCATCACATGTTATGAGAACAGTATTCTTTTTGACACATTTGCTTGATCTCTGACTGTATTTCTTGGTACTTGAGGATCTTCCTTCTCTCCATACAATGTATGAGCAATCACTTGACATTGAAACTTCTATTATCCATGTGGTTCTTGTGGGGTTTTTCTTTCCTTCAACAGTAAGTCCATTTTTATCGGTTGGAATGAGAATGTCGCAGATAATCACAACCTCTTCATTCCGCATGGTCTCTCTTAGGGTTGTGATCCTAGTGCTTTTCCAGTACGGCAATTGTATAGTGTTTACAAATATTCCACTAGATGACATGTACTACCTTCTTCTGTATTTCTATATAGAAATTTTCTTCCTTCACAACTTTCCAACCAGCTATGAGATGTATTACCATTTCCAGCTTTTCCTTACAGAATCTACATATATCTGTGTTAACACTTTTTTCTGTGCTTGCTGTGAACCATCTCATCCATAATCCACTGTCCTGGGCTGGTTTATCTTCAATCCTATGTCCACGTTTGATGAACAAATGATTCCTGGAGTAACACTTTGTATTTCCCACTGTACTTGTGCAGATATTATGGGGAAAGAGATGTATGGAGGGGCTGAAAAGCGAGGAAGACTGTCCAGAAGAAGGGATATAGATCTAGAATGAAAGATCTGGAGAGGCCAGTAATGGACTGGGAAAGAGTAAATGTATGTACCATCAGAAGTTTATGTTCTGCTCAAAAGGAGTTATTGAGAATTACAGATAAGATGAGATTTAAATCAACTAATGTGTACATTCAGCTGTTTTGGGGCCAAATTGTGAAATTCTATCCACGTGGCACTATGACACTTATGATACTATGGATCATTTAAAAAGCAGTTTAAAAATCTGCTTTTTAAAAGATACTTTTAAGTAGATTTTTGGGGAGGGAAGAGAATTACTAGTGGTTAGCGGGTGAGGGTCAATCTAATGGGAATAATGCTTGAGGTGTTTGGGTTTTTTTTTTAATGGTGCAGCACTCTTCAGCTGCATGTTGTGGAACCCTCTCACCATTCCATGGATACCTAGAATCCAACATTTTATAAACTTCTATTTTTATTGTTTCTGTAGGGATAAAAAGGTTAGAATCTTATCCTTCAATTATTCTCCTTTAACCTGCAACAGAAAAATACACTTAATACATTCACGGAAGACATCTTTTTTCATACTTTCCTACTTTTAACAGGAAAGAAATACAGGTAGCATCGGACATTCACTACAGATAGGTAGACTTCACTGTTCTAGCCACTAACAGGCAACTGCACACCAAACATGCTTGATTTCCATTACTCCCTTTGGAAAATCTACACATGTTCCTTAAGCGTATGGGGTCAGATTCAGTAATTTAAGCACTGGGGAAAATCTGCGCTATGCAATATTCTATAAAGAGCGCGCTTAGAGCAGATTCTTGTGCCAGCTGAATCCCGGTGCAAGTTGGGTGCATAAACCCTGGTATTCTATAACACTGCAGCTAAATACTTGGGTGCGCAGTGTTATAGAATAGCACAGTGGTCTCCAACCTTTTTCAACGTTAAGGGCCACAAAGTGGACACGAGAAAGCTTCGGGGACAACCAAAAGATTTTAGGCTTATATTTGTCATTTTATTTATTTATTTTATTTATTTGTTACATTTGTATCCCACATTTTTCCACCTATTTGTAGGCTCAGTGCGGCTTACATAGTTCGGGAGAGGTGGTTACAGACTCCGGTATGAACAAATACAAAATGGATAGTACAATTTATAAATTTGGTGTGGATCATCCTGTCCGAGTTGCAAGGTGGGATCATTCGGCAAGGGATTGAGTATAGTCCATTAGTTCAATTGTTGTGTTACATTGTTCTGTGTTTATGTTGGTTCTGTGGGTTATGCCTTTCTGAAAAGGTGAGTCTTCAGGTTTTATCGGAAGTTTAGGTGATTGCTCGTAGTTGTCGGGTCTTTTGGTAATGTGTTCCAGAGCTGTGTACATATGTAGGAAAAACTGGACGCATATGTTGATTTATACTTCAGTCCCTTGCATCTTGGGAAGTGAAGGTTTAGGTACGTTCTTGCTAATTCAATTGTGTTTCTAATTGGTAGGTCGATTAGTCTAGTCATGTAGCTCGGTGCTAGACCATGGATTATTTTGTGAGCTAAAGTACAAATCTTGAAGGCGATATGTTCTTTGATTGGTAGCCAGTGCAGTTTTTCACAAAGGGGCTTGGTGCTTTTAAATCGTGCTTTTCCGAAGATAAGTCTGGCTGCCATGTTTTGGGCAGTTTGAAGTTAATGTAAATACTCACTTTATTTAGACTTATTAACAGTTGGAAAACCCCTAAATGTGACTCCTGAGTAACACACCTAGAGATATCAGGGGAAGCATGGTCTGGATATTTGGGAATGATCGAAGAGGCATTGTATCTCTCTTTGCCCCAAGAATGTTGTTTGAGCATAAGTATTCTTCACCTAGGTGCCTGTAGTTCCTCATTTGTCACATTCTAATTAATAAGACAGCACTCAGTCAACCAGAAGGCTCCATTTCTCTGCACAGGTTAAACTTATAAACAGAGGAGTAACCTCACTTGCTAGATCACTGAATCAGAGAGATACTAATCATTCATGTGGATTCCTCATTAAGTCACTGCTTCTACTCAATCTCAAAGCCCAGAAGGCAGACAATGGAATGTTAGCCCACCACAAATAAAACTTATTAAAGGAAAAGCAGCATTGTCAGTGGATAGAGCTGAAAAATCAAATTAGTTCACCTGAAGCATGTGGCATCATTGGGAGGCAGGTAGAGAAAAGGCCCCACAAAGCTCTGTTGGGTCGCATGTGCCTCATGTGACCATGCATGGCATGCAGGCAAACACTACCCAGTAGAGCTTTGCTGGACCTTTTTTCTACCTGCCTCCTAATGGCTTCATGCTTCAGGTAATCAAATTCAATTTTTCATTATCATTTATGGGGCCGCAAAAATTGATTGCTGGAGTTGCATGTTGGAGAGCACTGGAATAGCGAATAGGCAGATGCGTGTGCAATCCAAATTAGTGCCAGTTAAGTGCCAATCAACTCCAATTAACGTTAATAATTGGTTGTTAGCTCCCAACTGGCTAATTAGTTTCCACACCCAAATTTGGGCAACCTATATAGAATTTGGGAGATGATGACTTAAGTAGATACTGAATGGAGAATACATGTTAACATCTTTCTGATTTCTCTTTGGGACACTTGGAATCTTTCTCCATGATGGAAATCTGCAAAAAAGCACAAACAGGCATCATGCAAATGAGAAAGAGTCTCTGCAAGTCCAAAGTCTTTCCTCTAATGGGAAACTGGTGATCATGCTGATGACAAAGAACAGCAACGATTAGCTTTCTCTTTAAAGCAGTCTTCATCATCGGATCATGAAAAAAAGTACAGTATCATCTGATATGAGGCTAATGGAGGAATTTACCACATCCTAGGACTCTGGGCTTCTGTCAGCTTAAGAGCTCAGGGCTGAATCATTACTATTTGGGGCTGGATAGGTGCTAATCCTGTGTGACAAGGGGTTGATCATCTGTGCTACTCCAGCATGCCTTCTATGTCTTGGGCAGAGGCTACTATAGCCAACAACTTCTCATTGCCTCCACCCTATCAGTATCTATTTCAGATCGTTCAAAAGTCTTTGGTTGAGAATGACATGGGGCCAAAGTTTGTCCTCGTCCCCGCCCCATCCTTGTGGGTTCTGTCTCTGTACCCACCCTATCCCCACAGTTTCTGTCTCTGTCACTATCCCATCCTCGCAGGTCCTGTCCCCAACCCTGCCCCATCCACGTGGGCTCTGTCCTCAATTGCAGAAGCCTCGAACACTTATGATTTTATATTTAAATCTTTTTATTAAAGTATAAAAAGCAACAATATGCTGTGCAACTGTTGTTTATAAATCACAAATAACAAAACAATAATAACAATGAGCAACTATAATACCCCTCCCCCTCACCACTACCCTCTACCCTTCCAACCTCAACAATAGCTGTCTTCTACTACCCCAAGGAATCCTAATCCACCATGTAAAATGTCCAGGGGTACAAAATACAATCTGTTCTGTATGCCTTAGTGGGAAAGAAATATGCCCTGTGAAGCACTGTTATGATTTTTTAAATTGTGGATGAATAAGTCATCAACAATCTCAGGATTCAGTCTAGCTCTTCTGTCTTCCACAGTCCTTCCTGCATTACAGGATGTCTTCTTAGAAGACATGCTGGTAGCAGGAATGTACATGATCCTCCATGCAAATTTTGCTAGTTGTAGCCAGCATGTTTGTTTGATTTTCCAAAAAATCAAAATATCATTGTCTACATCACTCAAACATAAATAACAATCCAGTTTATTAACAGGCTTCAAAATAGAAAATGACACTGGGGCAAAGTTTGTCCCTGTCCCCACGGGTTCTGTCCCCATCCCCTCCTCACCCCCGAGGGATCTGTCTCCATCCCCTCCCTTTCCCTGCAGATTCTGTCCCTGTGGGCTCTGTTCCCATCCCCATCTCCGCAGTTACCACAGGTCCCCGTCCCTGTGTCATTCTCTAGTCTCTAGTGATACATCTCCGATCTCCTTTTTGGACCTCGTACCTTGGAGGGACCTAGAACATTTCCACTAAGGTACTGCTTCCTCCATTCCCTTTGAGAAAATACTCACCTCAGCAATATACTCACAGTTCAGACACCTTCCACGTGGCCTAGGCTTCAAAAGGCTCTTCTCTCAGTCTTCTGAATCAACACCAACAATCTTTCTTGATGCTAGCATCTGTCTGGTAGTAGTAGTAGTAGTAGTCAAATTAGTTGTGGTCTCTGTATTGGCTCCCTTTGCTGGGTAACGTACTTTGTTTCATTGCACTAGTTTTTGGGTCCTTGACAAGGAAACTGGAGAACTGGAATGCTGCAGTTCTAGGCCTTGGGTGCAGCCATTCTCCTCTCCCCCAGCACAGAGCTTGGCCTTCTATATGCGCTTTCATATGCTCTTCTACTGACATGCCCCATACACATCACTGGCTTTACCTTTTCCAAGGCTCTTCGACATCATATGATTCACTCCTGGTCTGTGAGATCATTTTTTACTTTTGGCACATGTGCAGTACTTCCTCCTTTCTGGTGGTTTCACTCCCTTTACTTTCCATTTTTCATGACTGTGCTCTCTTTTTTGCTGGTTTTCCCTGACTTTCAGCTGAAACTACAAAATGTCCACAAAGTCTTTTTTCATCCCAAATTCACGAAGTTCCACACTGGGTGTTTTGATAAGGAGGATATCCCAGTTGTGGGGAGGTCCATCAAAAGAGTCACACTCCAGTGCGCCCACAAAACACTTATTTCTCCCAGTCCGTTCTTTTCTTTGTTCAAAGCACTCATACTCTTATCCAAGGAAGCAGATTATCTCCAGGGGAAAGGGATTTCCCTTCAAGGCCCTGTCAACCTAGGTATTGCTGTAGGGTGGCACGGGGTGGTAAGAGCATACACCAGAACCTGCAGCAAACACAAGTACAAACATGGAAACAGCAACACAAACCAACCAATGGCCATGGATATATATCTATACATCTATCTATATCCATATGTATCTATCTATCTATCTATCTATCTAAACTTTATCAAAAGAACAACCTCTGATATCAGTGTGTATCATTGTTGTTCTGCTATTTAGATATTACAATCAATGCCCAACATATTTTGGCAGTAGAATGCCTGCATCAGGGGCACAGATAGACCCCGATGCTAAGACATGTATCACACCTACAATTATATAACATTCATAAGGACTTATATACATTTAAAAGTGCATCCATAAGGATATATGTACATTTACAAATGTTTCTTTAAATAACCAGTTATTTAACCATACCTCACTTCTATATAGAAGAATTCATTGAATGATTCTATGAACTATAATGTTAGTTTTACTGGGTGATTGAGACTAGTTTGGGGCTTGGAGTGGAGAAGTAGCCTAGTGGTTAGTGTGCTGCAGCTCCTTGTGACTGTGGGCAAGTCACTTAACCCTCCATTGCCCCAGGTACAAATAAGTACCTGTATATACTATGTAAACCGCTTTGAATGTAGTTGCACAAATCACAGAAAGGCAGTATATCAAGTCCAATTTCCCTTTCTTCATGCAAAGAAGGCCCTTTGGATTTTTTTCATGTTGTTTCTCTAATGGCTAATTTAAATGTTGGGAGAGGAGCTGTGATGTGGTGGTAAGCATGATGCCACTTTGGCTTTCCCCCTTCTATGCTTGACTTGCCCCCCCCCCTCCCATTGCCACTCTATTTCTGTCTAGAGACACCACTGCCTGTCGTAGAGGTCCCTCCAAATAATCACTCAGAGGCAAAGATAAAGTGCTCCAACTCGCTATACTGAAGAAAAGTGCACAATAATTACAGCTTTCAGGTAATCTTTCTGTCCTGTGGTTGCATAGCATTGAATAAACACTGTAATACTCCACAAGCTTCCTTAATCCGTGTTTCTAACCTGTTCAATAATAACCAGTCTTTTCAGGGTAAAGAGTTTTCTGTTAACAGGGCAAACATATTCCCTTCTAAATAACACACAACGTATCTTGTATCTAGGATCCACTTTCACGCAGATTTCTCCAAATAGGAATTATCTAGCACACAGTACTTCCTCTGGGGCTTTTCTCTTCTTGTCCCTTTGACTTGAGGGTCAAGCAGCTACACCATTCCTCAATTAAATTGCAGGCATAGAGGTTAGGTGTAGTTTATGTCCTTTACTTTACACTGACCACAAACTCAAAACTCAAGAGAGGCTTCACTTAAGACACAAACTCAACTAGACCCAAAAGATGAGCCTTAAACACACACTGAAGCTCTTAGCTTATCCACACAAATCCACCACATACTCTCTAGGGGTCTTCTATATTCTGTTTTAAACCAAAGCAGATTACACAATAAAAGCATACAAAAAACATTGCCGCCATTCAAGAAAAAGGATGCTTTAACCAAATGGTATATTCCTCCTCTCTACACTGTGTTGGTAAGGTCCTAAATGCAGGAGCATACTGGGATAATGAGAGTCCTGAAAACATCCTTACACCAGGTTTACATAGGAGTACAGACAAGAACAAGATGTCATCTGGCAGGGAGCAGCAGCCATGATATGAACAGACATGGCCAACCTGCCTGGTAAGGCACACTGACACAGCTTGTAGGAGATCAGAAGTTCACCCCAGTCAAACATTCTGAAGAATTGAGCCCCTACAGGCTGGTAGTGGACCTCACATGGGGAACCCAGTGTAGAAGAAGTATAGATAGAATACAGTATAGAATATAGGAAGAGGGGGAGTCTATCCAAGGCCCCAGAACAAGAATCCAGAGGTCTCATAGACAAGAACTCTCTCAGTGCTGTGAACCTGAATAAGTAACTGTTTAGATTGTGCCAAATTATCTTTGTGTTTTTCCTGTTTCTGATCTGTTTAAACTGTGTTTTTTGGCAGAGTGGTTGGGGGGATATGCCTAATAAAAATGATTTTTATTCAAAAGTACCCAATGCTTTTGGGTCATCCAGCCTGGGGACATTTTGCCTCCTCCATTTACCAGGACTCTTACAACTTTGTTTTTGCTAAACCCTCTGTGGCTTCCTCACTCCAAAGTAATTCATATCAACAGCTTAATCTTACTCATGCACAGTTGTGTCCCTGTTATCACTTGGAGGTCTTTTGTTTTTACCAGTTTTGGCTGTATTAAAAAAAAAAAAAAACAACAACCCAAACAGAACATTAATTCATTCCTCTGTAGAACAGAGGCTTTTAAAAGCTTAACAGTAACTCTGAGAGTACAAATAGAAATATGGTATTTGAAAACATGCTCAAGAACAGACATTCTTTACATAAAAGAAATGAGGCACTGCAGGGTGTGGACTCTCATCCTAGTATTACAGAGCTTAGGTAATTGTTCTTAGGACTGTGTGAGTCAGCACAGTGACTGGGGCTCCAGTCCCTGAGGTCAAATGCCCTATAGAGACAAGCAATTGAGGTATAACTCTGCTTCTATGTCTCAGAAGAGAATATTACTCTCATAGATAACCCAACAAGGCTGCCACCACAACCAGATATAGAACTAAATCAGCACTGCTCACTGCTATAATAGTGTGATAGATATGATCAAATTATATTCCTTTGAGGTTTTAGAAGGCCCAGAAGATGGGTTCAGACACTGAGTTTACATACTCATATCATTTTAGGATCACAGCTCCTTGAATGTGCAGTGGTTAGTATGTAGGTTTTATTATGCCAAGTTGGGTTGGCTGAACTGTATTGTGGGTAATCCAATACTAACAACTACCAGTTATGTTATGGGAAAAGGTGAAGGTGAGAAAGCTGGTATCTGAAACCGATGCTCACTAGGCCTTCATTTGTGATTGCCATGGTTTACCTTAATTAGATCCTGCCTTCTTCCCCCTATAACCTAGCCTTAGCAGCAACATACAGAATCCCATCTGTAGATGTTGCTCTTGTGCCATAACTGGAATGCCCTCCCTGCTAGGATCTGTGAATGATATGCCCACAGGCCCTTCCTAGGTAGAACAGAAACCAGGTGTAACAAGTGAACCCAGGTGTTTCTGTATCAGGCCAGCACAGGATCATGTATATTGCTAACAAAGTGCATTGATTTTACCTCTACCTGTACCTGCTTTGATACTTTAGTCAATATGTCTACAAGAAAATTAAGCAGTGCCATAATCAGGAGAATGTTATGGGATAGACTGGCTGAAGGGTCAATAATAGATTTAAGATTATGCCGTTTGGACTGATGCTGTAGCTTTTTTTGTTGTCATTATTGCTTTGTATTGTATGATTCACTTATGTATGTTGTATTGTTCCTCACCTTGGATAAAGGTGGGTTATAAATGAATAAACATAAACATAATAGGTAAAATCAGGGTTAGGATGGAGATCTCCCAATGAGACTGAAGAGTGGGGATCCTAATTTTTGAGCACTTTCAATATATGGCATCTAGGCACATGCCTATAGTACATTTCAGAGCACGGACAGGCCCCCAAGCAAAATTTCAGATAAGCTTCCAGAGAAGGGGACAGGCCACCTCAGAAGACACAGGAGCAGCTATAAATGGGCCTGCTCCTTCCAAGAAGCCCCTACACTGCATTGAAGGAAAGGAAGCAAGCAGGATGGAGCTGAATGAACTGAGATCTCCGTTATTGTTGCACAGACTTATGCTTGAGTCAGAGAATCATTTCATTACAAAACCAAACTGTCCCTTCCAACTCACTGCTGCAGGTGTCCCCGATAAGACTCTAAACCAGTGGCGTAGCCAGACTGCCAATTTTGGGTGGGCCTGAACCCAAAGTGGGTGGGCACAAAATTTTCTCTCTACCCCCCCCCCCCCCCCCCAGCAAAATGTAGTCACACTCAGATGCATTTGTCACACAGGGTAAAGTGCTGTTCAGTGCATCAGATTTCAGACAATATATTTAATAGCCTAATCCTTTTCAGTGAGCTTTCAGAGGCCAAAACCTCCTGCCTCAGGTCAGTATAATGCTGTTACGGTATCCTCTCCTGACCTAAGGAAGGAAGTATTGGTCTCTGAAACTTTATTAACACCATATTACTTTATCCTAAATTAAAAATAAAATTATTTTCTTTACCTTTGTTGTATGGCCATTTACTTTTTCTCATTGTGTTGCTCCCAGTCTCTAGATTCTGCTTTCCTTCGTTTTCGCTTAACTCTTTTGCCAGGGTTTCCTGGCCATTTGTCATTTTTCTCTCCTTTTTCTTTGCTTTCTTCAATATTTTTCTGCCTCTCTCTGTGTCCAGATTTAATTCATTCTTACTATCCATTCTTTAATTTCCTTCATCTACTTATGGCTTTTCATCTTTTTCTCACCCTTTTTCTCCCCATGCCCCTTCCTCTTATTCTCCAATCTTTCACTACTCCCCCTTTCCATGCAGCCTCTCCTCTTTCTCTCCCCATCCTTCCAGTGTCTCCCCTCTCTCTCCCCATCCTTCCAATAGTCTCCCCTCTTTCTTTCTGCATCCTTCCATCCAGTGTCACCTCTTTCTCCCTACCCTTCCATCCAGCGTCTTCCCTCTTTCTCTCCCCATCCTTCCATTTTCCCTCTTTCTTTGCCATCCTCCCATCTGTTTTCCCTCTTTCTCTCCACATCCTTCCATTTTCCCTCTTTCTCTGCCATCCTCCCATCTGTTTTCCTTCTTTCTCTCCCCATCCTTCCGTTTCCCCTCTTTCTCTGCCATCCTCCCATCTGTTTTCCCTCTTTCTCTCCCCATCCTTCCGTTTTCCCTCTTTCTCTGCCATCCTCCCATCTGTTTTCCCTCTTTCTCTCGCCATCCTTCCATTTTCCCTCTTTCTCCCCATCCTGCCATCTGTTTTCCCTCTTTCTCTCCCCATCCATCCGTTTCCCCTCTTTCTCTGCCATCCTCCCATCTGTTTTCCCTCTTTCTCTCCCCATCCTTCCATTTTCCCTCTTTCTCCCCATCCTGCCATCCATTTTCCCTCTCCCATTCAGGCCCACCAGCCCCAGCTCCCATTGCCGGCCATTGCTGCTTTTCCTAATGAGCAGCAGTGGCCGGCGCTACAAAAAGAAGAAGCGCTCAGCTGACTGAGCTGAGCGCCAACGCGTCGCGAAGGAAGAGAAAAAAAATGTTTTAAAAAAAATGCGGCACTGCACGCAGCCTCGAAGCATTGGCTGCTGGCTCTGTGCAGGCTCCTCCCGTCTCTTACATCACTGCCCCTGTAGCGAAGCAGGGGCAGTGACGTAAGAGACGGAAGGAGCCTGCAGAGCCAGCAGCCAATGCTTCGAGGCTGCCTGCGGTGCCGCATTTTTTTTTAAACATTTTTTTCTCTTCCTTCGCTACGCGTTGGCGCTCAGCTCAGTCAGCTGAGCGCTTCTTCTTTTTGTAGCGCCGGCCACTGCTGCTCATCAGGAAAAGCAGCAGTGGCCGGCAATGGGAGCTGGCGCTGGGCGGGCCTGGACTGAAATTGGGTGGGCCTGGGCCCACCCAGGCCCACCCGTAGCTACGCCCCTGCTCTAAACCACTGATTCCCACAATCTGTCCTTTCTAAAAGCATTTTCTATGGAAACATACACTAGGATGGAACATAGCTATTGAAAGGACGATCCACTGTACCTAAGTTGCCTCCGTCTACAACGCCATATGATAGACTTCAATTGATCTTTGACTTTTCCTTCATTTATTGATCAACAAGCTTCCTTAGTAATTATCCCTGGATTTTTAAAAATCCTATTATTATTCTTGTTTCCATCACCTCTCCTAGGAGGCCTTTCCGTGCTTTTAAAGTCATATCTGTGAAGAAGCAGTTCCTTATGTTAGAAAGGTAAAGAGCCTCACAGATTTAGTGTAATTCTATTATTCTGGGTAAATTGTGTAATTAATAAAAAACTTGCTCATGAATGAATCAACATCCTATCACTAAGAGATGGGGGGGGGGGGGGGAGGAAAGAGTGGAGGTAGAAAGAGAGCTCTGCCAATTTGCCTTTTCTACATTTCTCATCCTTATGACTTGAGCCCTGGGTTTTGCAATTGATACTCAATCAAAATTTGCACTAGTGCTTACCAGTTTGCTCACCTCCTTTCCCTTCCACCCCTCCCCTAAGGTTATCTGTTAACTCTGTATGCTGTGCATCACACTTGTTGCTCTGAATAAACACCTCCTACTGATATGTCTTTATAATTTAATTACTAACATATCCAGTCTTATTTGTACGATACAGGAAGCAATTAGTGTCTTTGATTGATTGGTTACTAGTCTACCTAGAAATAACAGTAACCAAACAAGTTGTAGGTGAGACTTTTTATAAGTGCATTTGTGATTAGCTTTTAGAGCTCTGCTCCTTTCACCAGATGAATTCCAAAAAAGCTAGTCTCACATGTATCCAGGTTAATCCACTAGAAAGGTATGTTCTATGGCTTGTCTGTTGACCCTTATTTCTATGGAGGTCATAGGCGCCAGCTCTCTGGGTGCCAGTGCATCCCCAATATCCTTTCCAGCACTAGGCTGGCACTAGAACTGAAAACTTCTGATACAGTGCTGCAGGGGAAAGCAGGAAGGAAGGCTATGTTGTGTCTCCTCAGCTACTGTTCCCACCTCCCTCTGCAGCCTATTGGCTGGTTAAGGAATGTCTGTTATCACGGCTTCAGCACTCCAGCCACTGCTGAAAAAAACTGGTAGCATCACTAACCACCTTATAATTGAAAGAGAAAAACGCCTAGATTTCGACCCAAATCGGGAGATAGACGTTTATCTCACAAAAACGAATAAATCGGTATAATGGAAAGCCGATTTGGACGTTTTCAACTGCACTCCATCGCGGAAGCGTACAAAGATGTCGGGGGCGTGTCGGAGGCATGGCGAAGGTGGAACTGGGGAGTGGTTATCGGCCGAGGAGAGATGGGCGCCTTTCGCCGATAATGGACAAAAAGTATGCGTTTGTAGCTAGAATTTAGGGCACTTTTCCTGGACCCTGTTTTTTCATGAATAAGGCCCCAAAAAGTGCCCTAAATGACCAGATTACCACCAGAGGGAATCGGGGATGACCTCCCCTGACTCCCCCAGTGGTCACTAACCCCCTCCCACCACAAAAAAATGATGTTTCACAACTTTTTATTTTCACCCTCAAATGTCATACCCACCTCCCTGGCAGCAGTATGCAGGTCCCTGGAGCAGTTGTTAGGGGGTGCAGTGGACTTCAGGCAGGTGGACCGAGGCCCATCCCCCCCCTACCTGTTACAATTGTGCTGCTTAATGCTTAGTCGTCCAACCCCCCCCCCCAAACCCACTGTACCCACATGTAGGTGCCCCCCTTCACCCCTTAGGGCTATAGTAATGGTGTAGACTTGTAGGCAGTGGGTTTTGAGGGGGATTTGGGGGGCTCAACACACAAGGGAAGGGTGCTATGCACCTGGGAGCTCTTTTTACCTTTTTTTTTGTTTTTGTAAAAGTGCCCCCTAGGGTGCCCGGTTGGTGTCCTGGCATGTGAGGGGGACCAGTGCACTACGACTCCTGGCCCCTCCCACGAACAAATGCCTTGGATTTATTCATTTTTGAGCCGGGCGCTTTCATTTTCCATTATCACTGAAAAACAAAAATGCCCAGCTCACAAATTGTCGAATAAAACATGGACGTCTATTTTTTTTTCGAAAATACGGTTCGGTCCACCCCTTCACGGACCCGTTCTCGGAGATAAACGCCCATGGAGATAGACGTTTTCGTTCAATTATGCCCCTCTAAATATAATAATGAAAGAAACTCTCTAAAAACATTTGTTGGTAAGCTGTTCTCTCCTCCTGAAGCAGCTTTTGCGACATAAGGAGAACCTTTATCAAAAGAGGATTTGGAGACAGAGTGGATGTTTGGATTTGGAGAGTGAAGCAACATGGCTATGTTCCAGCGAGCGGATTGGTATTAGGACTCTGCAAGTTAAATGGTGCTGGCAGTGCACTCCAGTTTGTGCTTTCTCCTTTTCCAATATATTGTCCGGGGAAGTATACATGGAGGGGCATAATCGAACACGAACGCCCATCTCCATGGGAGTCTATGTATGAAAACGGGTATGTGAAGAGGCGGGACAGACTGAATTATCAAAAAAGATGGGCGTCCATCTTTTGTTTCGAAAATACGGTTTGGAAGTACCAAATGCCATAGATTTGGTCCCTTCTGAGATGGGCGTTTTTTTTTTTTTTTTTTGCGATAATGGAAACTAAAAACGCCCAACTCAGAAACGTCCCAATCCAAGCCATTTGGTCGTGGGAGGGACAAATGTACAACACTAACATAGCTGTTAGGGGTGAAGGGGGCAACTACATGTGGGTACAGTGGGTTTTAGAGGCCATTTACCACCACAAATGTTACGGGTGGGGGGGGATGGGCCTGGGTCTGCCTGCCTGAAGTGCACTGCAGTACCCACTAAAAGTGCTCCAGGGACAGGACTTGTTGCTGGTGTATAACCTTGGCACAGCAGTTCACACCTGAAGACTAATCTCGCTGAAAACGTCCTTTTACTCACGCACCTTTACTCACAGTTAACTGCAGATCAGAGGTTGTGCCCCACTGGCAACGAGTCTCACTGGTACTGAGATTAGCAGTAGGTCCGAGCTGGCAGAATGGTGTACAATGCCCTCTTTCAGCAACATTCAAGGTAAGAACTAAGTGCTGTAACATGGCTAACACATAAAAGGGATCTAAAAGTGTCTTACACAAATGGCCACTACCTCATGGACTACCGGAAGCAAAACAGGGCACACTCTGACCCAGTAAGCAGAGGGAAAAGCACCATGGGAGTAGAGCCTACCAACTACCAACATCGTGAGCATTTAACACAAGCTAGTGGAATCACGGAGCCCAATACCCTACACCCACCACAATGCATTGCTGATGTGACTCTGCAGTGCCCTTAACAGAAAAGGTGTGGAAAAGGTTGTCAGAGGATAGAACACATTCTGCTGTCATGGAGGTGGGTACGGCATTTGAGGCTGGCATACAGGCTGGGAAAAAAAGTTTGTAAAGTAGGGTTTTTTTGGTGGGAGGGGGTTAGTGACCATTGGGGGAGTCAGGGGAGGTCATCCCCGATTCCCTCTGGTGGTCATCTGGTCAGTTGGGGCACTTTTTTGGGACTTGGACCTGAAAACAAAGGGTCCAAATAAAGCGGACCAAATTCTCGTCAAAAACACCCATCTTGTTTCGATTATCAGCTAAAGATGCCCATCTCTCCTCGGCCGATAACCACGCCCCAGTTCCGCCTTCGCCAGCCTCCGACATGCCCCCATGATCTTTGTTCGTCTCCGTGATGGACTGCAGTTGAGGACGCCAAAAATCGGGTTTCGATTATACCAATTTGGGCGCCAACGGGAAACGGACGCCCATCTCCTGATTTGGGTCGAAATATGGGCGTCTTTCTCTTTCGAAAATAAGCTGGTTAATGTGAAGAAACAGTGATTTGAATTTGTAAAATGTATTTGGATATTTTCCTGCCTTGACTGTGTCCTGAAGTGTATTTCTCCTATTTAGCCAGCAGGTGGTGATTTTTTTGCTGTAAAGCTGTTACAGAGAACTGAATTTTCTTTTTCTTTAACACAAGGAGGAAGCAAGTAGCAGTATACTTTTAAATCTTGTTGACTGGGCTCTGATTGGCCCAGGAGCTCATTTCCTTTAGATTGTACTGATTTTGCCTCCAGTTTCGGCCCGGGAGAAGAGAGAGAGAGAGAGAGAGAGAGAGAGAGAGAGCTCTATGCTGAAGCCCTGTAAAAAACAGCTATTTATGATAACTGGTGAATAGATATATGTGTCCTGATCTCCCCAGGTACTTTTTAGGAAGTAACCAAATGTGTAGTTAGTGTTATAATTGATCCATATTTCAGTTACCTGTTATTGTTTACTGATTGCACTATTTTGTTCCACTGTTCGATTTTTAAAAGACAATAAACAATAATTTATCTGTCTGGACTGATAAAGAATCCTGGTGGTTTGTGTGTTAGGTCTGTGAGTGCTTTCTGGGAACTGTGGCAGCACTGGGAGTGTGGCCCCAGTAACCTAGAAATCACTGGGGATAATTTGAAGAGCGGGAGACTCACCCAGAGGCGGATGTGACCCAGTTGGTGGAAGAAGGGTGCTAGTGTAGAGCACAAGTGGCAGGTGCAGGCTGACCTGAGCTGTGCTGGGGATAGACCCTCTAAGTGGCCGGGGGGTAAGCACAGGCTTGTGGCTAGGCATTTGTGACACATTCAATTGAACATTTATATTTATTAGACTATGTTCAGAGAGTTTCTTCCATTATTATATTTAGTGATGCTACCAGGTTTTTTTTTTCAGCAGTGGCTTTTTTCTCCTTGACGTTTTGGAGTTGTTTTTCTACTGCTGTTTTTGCTGGAGCGCTGAAGCCAGTGATAGCAACCCTAATACCCAGAAATACCTTAAAGCTCTGTCTACGCAATTTCTCACAAATGATCATAATTAATTTAAACCCCTAATGGTACAATTATTTAATTTCTCAATTCCATTATAATTGTTATTATACATGGATGACTATGAATTGTTACCTAGCATTCATTTCCATATTACATATTGTAATTACTCAATCCTCATGTATTTTGTTATTACTGCTTAATGTATACTGTCCAGCATCATGTTTTGTACTGTTAATCACAATAAGTTGTTAGTCATATTGAACCTGATCTATTGGAATAATGTGGGCTATAAATTAAATAATAAATAAATAAATTATGTTCTTCTGATTAGCCAGTTGTAGCTTCCTTCGGGGTGGTTGAGGCTTCCTCTGGTTAATAAGTTAAATGCTCTATTTATAGCATTTTTGTAGTAGGAACTCTACTTCAGCCTTAAGAGCAAACAATCCTATATTTTTTGTGATTCACATCAGTGTCTGCTCTCGAATTAGTTTTTGCTTTAATAAGAAATGTCTGACCAATGGGCTACAGGAGAAAACAGGAAGGAAGGAAGGTGTCTCTCAAGGAGGTTAGATTGAGAACAGGAGATGGCATGAGCCTATCTATAAATCAATATAGTTTGGGGAACTCACAAATATGAAGATGTGTCACCCCCTTGACTCTAAAATCACAAATAATTATCAAAAGAACCTCAAATCACCTCCTGGAAATCAATTGCTCATAGAGCTTGATTCACCATTCAAATGAGGAGTAGAATACTATCACTGGTTCTGGTAGGGAGATACGGAGAAAAACACCAGCCGAAAAAACTCAAACTAAATTGAGAAAACCGGCTGGTCCAAAAACTCCTCACTCCCTCCACTAACAAAAGAGTCAAAAGCGGTGCACCTCCCCTTCTAAATCAACACCCCACTATTATTCCCCCGTAAACACCTGAACATAAACACCTATCTTGTTACTATATTATAATGCTCTTTCATAAGGAACAATGCCTTCTATCAAGTCTCCTATTAATTTAAACAGTCCAACAATCACTTATCTGATTATATGCGAATTCAGGACTCATAGGTGGCATGCATAGGTGGCGCCAATTGATCAGTTTACTATGTGAGTCTGTTCGGTTTTTTAAGGTCCTAGGCAGGATCTGAGATATATATTTTCCTGAAGCAGCCAGACTGTGGCGAAACAAGGCGCACTTGTCGGAATTCATAACAAGATACGAGTATTGAAAGCAAGACACAGTATTGTAAATATGTTACGGAATTGAAAATAGGACATGAAAGATGTTCTAACTATTTAACTGAACTGAACTGAATATTTAAGCAGCGACTCCACTTGACTGCCACCAGCTTGAACTGCATGCCACCTATGAGTCCTGAATTCGCATATAATCAGATAAGTGATTGTTGGACTGTTTAAATTAATAGGAGACTTGATAGAAGGCATTGTTCCTTATGAAAGAGCATTATAATATAGTAACAAGATAGGTGTTTATGTTCAGGTGTTTACGGGGGAATAATAGTGGGGTGTTGATTTAGAAGGGGAGGTGCACCGCTTTTGACTCTTTTGTTAGTGGAGGGAGTGAGGAGTTTTTGGACCAGCCGGTTTTCTCAATTTAGTTTGAGTTTTTTCGGCTGGTGTTTTTCTCCGTATCTCCCTACCAGAACCAGTGATAGTATTCTACTCCTCATTTGAATGGTGAATCAAGCTCTATGAGCAATTGATTTCCAGGAGGTGATTTGAGGTTCTTTTGATAATTATTTGTGATTTTAGAGTCAAGGGGGTGACACATCTTCATATTTGTGAGTTCCCCAAACTATATTGATTTATAGAATTTACATTACATAGGTTTGGGTGTTTCCCAATAGTGATTTAGAGTATTTTCTTATGAGCCTATCTATCCCATTATGTGAGCTGAAACCAGTAGGCAGAGCTTGCCACCATTTTAGCTTACCCAAAACAATAATAAACATTAGTGAAAACAATAGTAAAAGATTATTAGAAATAATGAACTGCCTATGTGTGGTCCATCTGTAAAAAGTCTAAAGATGTTCCAGTTGGATAGGCAGTGCCTTCAAAAGTGGAGGATAAAAGATTTTTTTTTTAACTTATTTGACAGCTTTTTAAAATTTATTTGAAAGTCTCCATATCTAGATATGAAATATATCATGAAATAAAATTCAATATCACTAAAACAACTTAAAATTTACTGTAGCTGGTAGAAATAGCAATAATAAACTCTGTATTTTGTGAGCATTTTTCTACACTGTTCTATAAAATACAGTAATACACGCCAAATTTAATTGAGGATATCCTGTTTCTTGATAGGTTCATCTTAACTATTGTTGTAATCTGCCTTGAGAAGCCTGGTGTTATAAAGAAGGAATATATTGTAATTAAATGGAATTAAAATTAAACTCTCCTTTCATTGGGGTATATAGAATCATATCTTCACATCATCTGTTTTGTAGATGTTTATATTTTAGATACACAAATGGTTATTCTGTTTTGAGCATGTTTCAGGGACAAGTGGTTTTATAAGTCAAAATAATAAAAAATAAATATTTAGATTCATGGTGATCTCTCATTTGTTTAAACATAACTAAATGGGCTATAAGTTCCTAATGCAGTTCTTTGGTTTTCATATATTTTTTTCTTGTGATGACTTATACTGTGCCAAAACTGAAAACTATTATCTCTTCTGGTTGATAATAAAAGGAGCTCATTGTGAACACTATCCACCCTAAAGGTTGTTTTGTGGCTGTTCATGAGAAGTTGAGATACTGAATAAATAAATGTATGTTTGTGTTCCTAGTCACCAAAACATAAACCAGAGATTTCTTAAAGTGGATTCCAAACAAGGAGGAAGGGTGTTTTCACATATATTTAAGAAGCTACTTATATAATTTCATTTAAATTGTGATATTATATTTAGGAGGGTTCTCAGAGTATTACCTCACCCAAACGAGACTACACAACCTTGATAGTTTGCTTTAGACTCTAGGGGTGGTTGAGCATCTCAATCATTGAACCTCTCTATGGTTTTTATTATTTTTTGTTTTTACACCAATACTTCTCAAAACCACTCTATAGTGCTCTATTAACAGTTCAAAACGTTCAAATGATAATCTTAAAATATTAAATGTGAAAACCACTCACTTCCACCTCTTGATCCACTTATGCTCAGTCACTCTAATATCAAAAAAGGACCTAATAGAGGTCTAATCACAAAAAGAGGCACTTATCATATTCATGTTGGCGTTGGTTAGTTCTCCTTTAGGTGTTTGAAGCAACTGCTCTCCTATGTTCTTTCTTAATTGCTCTTTTATCCATCCACCTTGCAACCGAATCTTTATATTCTCTCCTTTGATCATCAAGAGTCCAAACCTGCAGGGTTTCGTAAACAACTTCCTCAGGAACGCCAGATAAATTTCCAGTATAAAGCAGAGGGTAGAGGCTACTTTTTCTTGCTTTATACTGGAAATTTATCTGGAGTTCCTGAGGAAGTTTAGGACAGATAGGCTTTTTGCCTTTGGTCGGCCATAGAGAGGGGGAGAAGTTCTGAATCAATAGAGCAATAGGGAAAGGTAGTGGGGAGCTGATGCACAAAAGGGGGAAGGAAAGGAAGGGCTGAAAAAAAGCCAGAGGACATGTGAGGGGTGTGAGAGAGCTGCTAGCAGAGGGGCTGGGAGAGGGGAGGGTAGCTGTAAATGGGGTACTGGCTAGCAGATACTGCTATAAGGGTCTGGAGAAGTAACCAAAAGAAGGAGTCCTGGCTGGGAAAGGAGGAAAAGAACTGAGTAGAAGATGATAGAGAAGGGTGGTAGTGAGGGAGCGGGAGAAGGATAGCGAGCTAGAAGACATGGAAAAATAGATACCTACAAGGCCTTCATACAGGCTGCAAGAGAAATTACTATGGTAAAATGACCCCTTCTCCCCCAACCTATATCCACAAATAGATCTCAAACTGACCTTACAATACTGTTCTTGATGGCAGCCCAGGTCTCATGTAAGATGGTCATCAGAGTTTCTGTGGCAGACTAACTGGCAAGGTCAGTAGCCTTAGAGAGAAAACAGGGGCTACATTACCACATGGTGACTCCCTGGCAAAGCTCAGTGATGCCAGAGCTTCATGGAACCTGGTACTGACTGGGTCTGCACCTTAGTCCCTGGCCTAGGCCCCATTATATCTAACACTGGCCTGGAATATTGGGGAATCTGTTCCACTCCACAGACATTGGGGCTCTAAAGAGACATCTGTATGTACAATACACTGCTCTAAACTGGTTCGGAGACTTTTTGAAGATAGCATAAAAATGCATTACAACTTAGCTGATTTAGACAGTCAATAGCCAGTGCTAACATGATGCACCTGTTCCCAAAAGCAGGAAACCAGATTTTTAATAACAAATGTATGGCCTGGCCATTAAATAACACCTCTGTCACTTGTGGAACTTCAGAGTAGCCAGTTTGGGGTACTGGATAAGAGGATGAGGAGCAATTTTAAAAGCAGATGACCCCCTCTTAAGACAAATGGTGATGGAACCCACGAGGGAGGGAGCGACACTGGATCTGGTGCTCACAAATGGGGATAGTGTGTCAAATATCCGAGTGGGTGCCCACCTGGGCAGCAGTGACCATCAAACGGTTTGGTTTGATATAACAGCTAAAGTGGAGAGCGGACACTCAAAACTCAAAGTCCTGGATTTCAAGCGTGCTGACTTTAGTAATATGGGGGAATACCTGAGGAAGGAGATGATGGGCTGGGAGGAAGTACAAGAAGTGGAAGGACAGTGGTCCAGGCTGAAAGAAGCTATAAATAGGGGCACGAACCTTTATGTAAGGAAAGTAAATAAAAGCAAGAGAAAAAGGAAACCGATATGGTTCTCCAAGCAAGTGGTTGAGAAAATAAAGGCTAAAGAGTTGGCGTTCCAGAAATACAGAAACACTCAAGAAAAGGAACACATGGAGGAATACCGGATGAAACTGAAAGAAGCCAAGAGAGAGATACGACTGGCAAAAGCGCAAGCAGAAGAACAAATGGCTAGAAATGTAAGGAGGGGTGACAAAAATTTCTTCAGGTATATTAGTGAAAGGAGAATGACTAAAAAGGGAATTGTGAGACTAAAAGATACTGCGAACCGCTATGTGGAAAATGATGAAGAAAAAGCAAATTTGCTAAATGGATACTTTTGTTCTGTTTTCACAGAAGAAAATCCTGGAGAAGGACCGCGATGGACTGGAAATAGTACAAATGAGAATGAAGTGGATAGAGCACCGTTCATGGAAGAAAGTGTGTATCAACAACTTGAAAAGCTAAAGGTGGACAAAGCCATGGGACCGGACGGGATCCACCCCAGGATATTGAGGGAGCTCAGAGAGGTTTTGGCGGGTCCTCTTAAAGATTTGTTTAATATATCCTTGCAGACAGGAAAGGTTCCGAGGGATTGGAGAACGGCGGAGGTGGTCCCTCTTCACAAAAGTGGTGATAGGGAAGAAGCTGGAAACTACAGGCCGGTAAGCCTCACTTCGGTTATTGGAAAAGTAATGGAAGCGATGCTGAAGGAAAGGATAGTGAATTTCCTGGAAGCCAATAAGTTGCAAGATCCGAGACAACATGGTTTTATGAAAGGGAAATCGTGCCAAACGAATCTCATTGAGTTCTTTGATTGGGTGACAGGAGAATTGAATCAGGGACGAGCTATGGACATAATCTACTTAGATTTCAGCAAAACTTTTGACATGGTTCCCCACAGGAGGCTCTTAAATAAACTGGATGGGCTGAAGATAGGACCTGAAGTGGTGAACTGGATTAGGAACTGGTTGACGGACAGACGCCAGAGGGTGGTGGTGAATGGAATTCGCTCGGAGGAGGGAAAGGTGAGTAGTAGAGTGCCTCAGGGATCGGTGCTGGGGCCGATTCTGTTCAATATATTTGTGAGTGACATTGCCGAAGGGTTAGAAGGTAAAGTTTGCCTATTTGCGGATGATACTAAGATCTGTAACAGAGTGGACACCCGGGAGGGAGTGGAAAACATGAAAAAGGTTCTGAGGAAGCTAGAAGAATGGTCTAAGGTTTGGCAATTAAAATTCAATGCAAAGTGATGCACTTAGGGAATAGAAATCCACAGGAGACGTATGTGTTAGGCGGGGAGAGTCTGATAGGTACAGGTGGAGAGAGGGATCTTGGGGTGATAGTATCTGAGGATTTGAAGGCGACGAAACAGTGTGACAAGGCGGTGGCCGTAGCTAGAATGTTGTTAGGCTGTATAGAGAGAGGTGTGACCAGCAGAAGAAAGGGGGTGTTGATGCCCCTGTATAAGTTGTTGGTGAGGCCCCACCTGGAGTATTGTGTTCAGTTTTGGAGGCTGTATCTTGTTAAGGATGTAAAAAGAATTGAAGCGGTGCAAAGACAAGCTACGAGAATGGTATGGGATTTGCGTTACAAGACGTATGAGGAGAGACTTGCTGAACTAAACATGTATACTCTGGAGGAAAGGAGAAACGGGTGATATGATACAGACGTTCAAATATTTGATTTTTTTTTTTAATTATTTATTTATTCATTTACATATATCATTAAACAAGAATACATACTTGTCAAGAAATAACTATGCTGTACATTCTTAAAGAAAAAAAAAGGAAATAATTATTTTAACACAACTACCTGCAGCAAGTTAATTAAAGTCCACATTACAGAGATTCAAAATTTACGATAGGAAAATGAAGGAAACATAATTTAAGGAAAATCACATTAGATCGGTTACTCATTAAAGATACCCTTTTTTAATTTCTAAACCTAGTATTATGATCTAATTATTCCCCTGTCCTTTTGCAACCAGGAAAGATGATAGCTGAGAAGGGTCATAGAATACATACTTATTAGACTCATACTTTATTAGGCATTTGCAGGGGTATTTTAAAAAGAAAGTTGCCCCTATCTGAAGTACAGCAGGTCTCATAAGTAAAAATCTCTGACGGCGTTTTTGAGTTTCCTTAGTAACATCCGGAAAAAGTTGGACCTTCAAACCAAGAAATGTTTTATCTTTATTTTGGAAGAAAAGCCTCATCAACCAGTTTTTGTCTGGTGATAAGGCTACAGTGGCAATTAAAGTAGAGGGGCTTACTAATTCAGTATCTGAGGATTCTAAAATCCTCGAGATATCTAGGACATTTGTCTGAGGTACTTGGTTTTTTTGGGGCAAATAATATGTTTGTGTAAATGGAGGAACCATTTCTTTAGAAACACCTAGTATCTCTGTAATATACTTCCTAAGCATTTCTCTTGGTAAGACCCCCATACTTTTAGGAAAATTCAAAAAGCGGATATTATTATTCCTAGTTACATTCTACAGAAATTCAGTTCGCCTCCTTAAAGTACACAAATCTTTTATCATGGTCTCTTGATGTACCTGTACAATTTTTAAATCTTTCTCCATTTCTGTTTGTCGGGTAACCATAGTCTCTACCCTAGTTTCAGCTACTTGAACCCTTTGGTCAAGATTAACAATGTCCTGTGAAACTTGTTTTATTTGTGGGCTTAATGATTTCCCAAGGTCCACAATCAATGTCCAAAGAGATTCCATTGTAATTTCAGTGGGTCTTTGAATAAAAGGAAATTGTACCTCTGCAACTTCTGTGGATTGTTGCTTTCTATTTTCACTTCCAGCTTCCGTCAAATCCTGGTAACTAGATGTTATTTCTGACCCTCTGGAGGCGCCTTGCTCTCCTAGACTTGCAATCTCCGCTTGATGACTCCCCTCCTCGGTCCGTTGGACTGCTTCACTCATCGGTGGCGTCCCACAGGAAACCGGCGTTGACGTGCTCACTCCCGAGGGTTGCGTAGGAGGTGGTCTAGCGTCGGGGCTGAGCGAAAGCTCCAACCCAGAAGTCTCTGGAGTGTTTCCCTCTCCACCCGATAGACTCAGCGGGTCCGCTCTCGACGTCCTCGGCATCTGGGCTCTTAGGAGGTGAGCGGTCATAGTAGATTGTATTAATTGAGGATTTTGCCGTGGCGGGGCAGCTGAGGAGGACACGCGGCCCCTTCTCTTCGGCATCTTCTCCTAGAGCTGCTGAGCGTCCGATCTAATCAGCAGCCATTTTGAATCTCCCAAATATTTGAAAGGTATTAATCCGCAAACTAACCTTTTCCGGAGATGGGAAGATGGTAGAACGAGAGGACATGAAATGAGATTGAAGGGGGGCAGACTCAAGAAAAATGTCAGGAAGTATTTTTTCACAGAGAGAGTAGTGGATGCTTGGAATACCCTCCCGCGGGAGGTGGTGGAAATGAAAACGGTAACGGAATTCAAACATGCGTGGGATAAGCATAAAGGAATCTTGTGCCGAAGGAATGGATCCTCAGGAGCTTAGTCAAGATTGGGAGGCAGGGCTGGTGGTTGGGAGGCGGGGATGGTGCTGGGCAGACTTATACGGTCTGTGCCAGAGCCGGTGGTGGGAAGCGGGACTGGTGGTTGGGAGGCGGGGATAGTGCTGGGCAGACTTGTATGGTCTGTGCCAGAGCCGGTGGTTGGGAGGCAGGGCTGGTGGTTGGGAGGCAAGGATAGTACTGGGCAGACTTATACGGTCTGTGCCAGAGCCGGTGGTTGGGAGGCGGGGCTGGTGGTTGGGAGGCGAGGATAGTGCTGGGCAGACTTATACGGTCTGTGCCCTTAAGAGTACAGGTACAAATCAAAGTAGGGTATACACAAAAAGTAGCAAATATGAGTTATCTTGTTGGGCAGACTGGATGGACCGTGCAGGTCTTTTTCTGCCATCATCTACTATGTTACTATGTTACTATATAACAATCTGAGCAACCGGTTGTTGTTAAAGGATGCTAGTATAACCTGGCATCAGTACACCCTAAAATTAAGGTACCTGCAATTATACAGCCATATCCTCTCCTATACCCCTGCCATGCTTCACCCATGTGACTGCCCCCTTGCAGTTATGTGCTATGTCATTTATGCACACCCTTAGGTGTTTTGATGCCATTTACATGTGAAAGTGTACACTTACATGTGAAAATGCTGGTACTCTGTACATGTATGCATACAAGTGTCATGAAAATGCAGGCACCCAGTTACAGAAGTGCACTTATAGGGGGTAATTCTCTATAGTTCGCCTAAAGTTAGGTGCCAGGATGATGTGCACTAAACTGCCATTATAGCATAAGTCCACAGTTGCAGGTTTAACTTTAGCCAGAAGCACTTAACACTAGCTCAATGGCTGCTGCAAAAGCTCCCAACTAACTGTAGGCACAAGCACTTAATGCTAGCTCAGTGTCTGGTGTAAATGCTCCCACCTAACTGTAGGCAGGAAGTAAATTCAAGAGAAGAAATTTTAACAACTTGGTCAAATGTATCAGTTTTTAAATTTTTGTTTCTCTCTTTTGTGTATATTCACCAATGCTCAGCAAATGAATGGTGTAAAAATGTTGATGCACCCAGTAAAGACTTTTTGTTACCCAATAGACATCCGGAGTAGACCTGGGAGTTTTCCTGAGTTCGTTGACTAGTCTCCTACCCTGTCTGTATGATGTAGAAATGTAGACTGGAGAGAGCATCCAACAAACTAGGGCCTTGAACAAATAGCCCCCTACCCCCACCTCACTGCTCCTTAGAACCCAGAAGGAGGTAAAAAGAGCTTTCCCCCTCCACCCTCCATAATTCCCAGAGCCACAGTCCCCCTAGGGACCTGCTACAAATGTTTGCTTTTTTAAGGGTGGGGAGCTGAGCAGTTTTCTCCTGCTCCTTTGGACTTCTGTGCTAATTAGAAACAAGGCTAAGATCTGAGTATCCATTTGCACTTGCCTGCTAGAGGATCAGGCTGCCAGATAATGGCAGTAAAAAATTAGAAAAGTACACATTAGGAGCCTAAGATTGTAGCTGAGGCAGTAGAGGGTCTAGTGACTTGCCCAAAGTCACAAGAAGCATTAGCTAGGTTTGATGGATGTCTTCATACTGCTGCTATCCTGAACATTCTATCCCATGCTGAAGAATTGGCCACTATCACGCTTATTTTCAAAAGAGAAGGATGCCCATCTTTCGACACAAATCGCAAGATGGGCGTCCTTCTCTCAGGGTCGCCCAAATCGGCGTAATCGAAAGCCAGTTTTGGGCGTCCCCAACTGCTTCTCGTCACGGGGATGACAAAGTTCCCGGGGGAGTGTCGGAGGCATAATGAAGGCGGGACTTGGGCGTGCCTAACACATGGCATCCTCGACCCATAATCGAAAAAAGAAGGGCATCCCTGATGAGCACTTGGACAGCTTTACTTGGTCCATTTTTTGTTATGACCAAACCACGAAAAGGTGCCCGAACTGACCAGATGACCACCGGAGGGAATCGGGGATGACCTCCCCTTACTCCCCCAGTGGTCACTAACCCCCTCCCACCCTCAAAAAATTCTTTAAAAATATTTTTTGCCAGCCTCTATGCCAGCCTCAAATGTCATACTCAAGTCCATCGCAGCAGTATGCAGGTCCCTGGAGCAGTTTTAGTGGGTACAGTGCACTTCAGACAGGTGGACCCAGGCCCATCTCTCCCTACCTGTTACACTTATGGTGGTAAATGTGAGCCCTCCAAAACCCATCAGAAACCCACAGTACCCACATCTAGGTGCTCCCCTTCACCCGTACAGGCTATGGTAGTGGTGTAAAGCAGTGGCGTACCAAGGGGGGGGGCAGTGGGGGTGGTCCACCCCGGGTGCACGCTGCTGGGGGGGGTGCCGCGCACCTGTCGGCTCTTCGTTTTCATGCTCCCTGTGTCCCGGAACAGGTTACTTCCTGTTCCGGGGCAGAGGGAGCATAAAAACGAAGAGCCGGCAGGCGCGCGGCACCCCCCCCAGTGGCGTGCACCCGGGGGGGGTTCTTTCGCCTGGGGATCGGGAGTTCTTTCGCCGGGGGGGGCGTCGCGCTGTTCCGGGGGGGGGGCGCTGCACCCGGGGGGCGGGGCGCATCGACGATCCACCCCGGGTGTCAGCCCACCTAGGAACGCCACTGGTGTACAGTTGTGGGTAGTGGGTTTTGGGGGGCTCAGCACACACGGTAAGGGAGCTATGCACCTGGGAGCAATTTCTGAAGTCCACTACAGTGCCCCCTAGGGTTCCCAGTTGGTGTCCTGGCATGTCAGGGGGACCAGTGCACTATGAATGATGGGTTCTCCCACGACCAAAAGGCTTGGATTTGGTCGTTTATGAGATAGGCATCCTCAGTTTCCATTATCGCCGAAAATCAGAAACGACCAAATCTAAAGACGACCATCTCTAAGGTCGACCTAAATTTCCATTTTTGGGCGTCCCCCGACTGTATTATTGAAACAAAAGATGGACATCCATCTTGTTTCGATAATGCGGGTTTCCCCGCCCCTTCACGGGGACGTCCTGTGAGGACATCCTCAGAAAAACTTGGGTGTCCCTTTAGATTATGCCCCTCCAGGTGGTCTAGAATATTCAGGGGGTCTTCTACTAATTATTAGCTTGAGGTTTCTGCAGCAGGGCCCATAGGAATAAAATGGGCACTGCTGCAAATAACTTAAGCTAATCTTTAGAAAAAGACCCCCTCAAGGACAACCATTGTAGAAAATTTGTTTATTGGTCTTTTTAAAAGTATCACAGACCTCAAGGAAGGGGGAGGAAAAGAAGTTTTGAGTTACCTATATAAACTTTGATCATGTCCCTCATCCCTTGGGGCATCAAGGTCATTCTAGTGACACACCATCAATTTCTTACCAAGGGACTTTCATCAGGTTCTTCCCCTGGGCTTCTGCTTTCTTTCTATATGATAATTTAACCCAGGGGGGTCTGTAGACTTCCCCCAGCACCTTACCTGATAATTGTATAAAAGTTCAGAAATATGAATATTTCTCTTTAAAAAAGGAATAATCCTCCTTACTGGTTTTTGGCAGGTTGGAAGGCAACACCACTAATTTAATTAGGTGGCTGATAAAGCAAGTGAACCCAGTAAAAGAGATGTAAATAAAGGAGACAATTACTCAAGTTTGCACCTCATTACAAAACCTATTAGCTGAATAATAGTTAATTACATGCCATCAAAAATGCACATAGCATCTTCAATGCTGTTTGACAACATAATTGACCACAGCAGGGTCTCCAGGGAGACCTTGGTAGGGAAGTGGGAGGGGAATGACATCTTTGAAACCATCCCTGAACAAAGTGGGATGACAGTACCATCTTCCCAGATTCAACAGCCCCAGCAGAGAGGAAGATTGACAGAATAAGCTGGTTCGTTCTAATATTTCAGGATCTTAAGAACTCTGGAGCATAGAGAAGTGAAAAGAGTGCCGCAGACAAATCTGTTATCTTTGGGATTATGGCTTCAATTTCTATGTTACATAAGGGTGGCAACCTCACTTTGCTAGTCTATGTTTATCCACTCAACAGAAGTAGTGGAGAATAAAATAGTACCTATTGACACTCAATGACACCAAAGATGAGCATAGAGAGGTCTCAGCACTGAAGTAACAAGGATAAAGCATTATCATACTGCCAGCTGAAATGGCCTGGGGCAGGGAAGGGGTTCTATGACATATGGGACTAGATTCAGTAAATAGCACCCAAAAAATGCACACTGAACACTATTCTATAAATGGCACACTGAGTTAGGCGCTCTTTACAAAACAGCACATAGCACCAAGATCTGTGTCCTACTTTGGGTGTGAGGATTTACACTTGGTGTAAAACCTCACCTGTAAATTAGGAATGGATCCCCCAAATTTTATAATGCTGTGTGCATCTTTAGTGAATGCCCTTGACCCAACTATGCCCGCTCATGGCCATGCCCCCTTTTCCTTTGTGCACTAAAAAATATACACATGCATCTTCATCTAATAGCGCTTAGCAAGATGCACAAGCAAGTCTAAATTGTTATCAATTAGCAACAATAATTCATTGTTAGTACCCAATTATTGGCACTAATTGGCTCATTACTCAATTAAATTGCAAGCAGAAATTGGGTGCATGTCCAAATTTACACATGCAATTTTGAGCATCATATATAGAATCTGGGGAATACTGTATATTCCTATGTCCTATACTATAACTATGTGATAAATGAAGTAAGATTCTCAAAGGAGATCCTACTGTGTGTGTGAAAGATACTTTGCCAACATATATCTATGTCACCATGTGATGTTAACTCAGTCCTCTTCTTCAACCTTCTACCCAAGTGCAGTCTGAAGCTTGTCCCGAAGAAAGGGAGAGGCAGAGGATTATAAAACATGGTTGTAAATATGTCACATGTCATGTGACATGGGGTTAGGTTAGTAATATCAGTGAATGGATAGGAGTGGCCTAGTGGTTAGGATGGTGGACTCTGGTCCTGTGGAACTGGGAAACTGAGTTTGATTCCCACTTCAGGCACAGGCAGCTCCTTGTGACTCTGGGCAAGTCACTTAACCCTCCATTGCCCCAGGTACAAATAAGTACCTGTATATAATATGTAAGCCGCATTGAGCCTGCCATGAGTGGGAAAGCGCGGGGTACAAATACAACAACAACAACAAAAAAAACTTTATGGATACTGAGTAGAGTTTGTCACCCACCCCATAGCATTCTGAGATTTAGAGTTCTCTTAACAGATGTACTCCTGAGTGAAATGGACAAACTTGGAGCAAGATGTGTATGCTGTCCTTGAGCCTCTGCCCCCTCTCTCCTCACATCTTCCTCACCAGCTCTAGATCTTATCATGCAAAATTCCTGAACTATTTGGCAGAACAACAGACAATGGATATGGGCTGTCATCTTTCTAGGCATGAACTAAATAAGAAGTTACCTCCTGCTTGAACATTTGGTTGAATCTGATAAAACATGTCATCACATCAAATCATTATTGTAAGAAAACACTCCAAGTTCTGGTGGAGGGCCAAGATGGCAGCTGCTACACTCTACACTCTGTGACAGCTTTGTTACCTCTTAACTATGATTAAAGGTAAAGGTTGGCTGTGACAGAGAAAATAGAACTTGAACCACAAACCAACACCTTAAACTTCTAGTCCCCAGTTGTGAAAGCCAAGAAGGTAATAACATTTTGTACAACAATGGAGAGGTGTAACAGCACTGCCAGCTGCCTCGGCAGCACTCTTTGGGCTCAAAACATCTGTAAGTCCTGATCAGCAAGAGCCCCCCAGCATTACACTGGATGGAAGATCAAGCAGAGTCCCTTACTGCGGCACTGCAGGAAGTGAGCATGGGTGTGGTGTGTTAGCAGTGTGAGGGGAAGGGGTGGATGCTAGAACAAGGTTGTCAATGCCCCAGCAGAAACAACGTAAGGACAAGATTGCTGTTGGAGGTGTTTTGCAGAGGAGCCATCAGACCTGTGGTAGACTGAGTTTCCTGTATGGCTTTTGAATGGACTAAGACCAAAGAGACACTGCTGAGGTTGTTGAACCAACTACCAGTATAACTCCCCAATTTCATTTAGAATGATTTATGGTTTTTACTTTGAAACAATGTGGAATATGATACAGACCCTAGGAACTACTCTGAATCCTCAAATTAACATTCTGAATATTAAGATGCAATAGCATGATATTAAAATGCAAAAGTTTGAAGAAGGAGTTTCCCAAAATAAAGGTGAGCCACCAGGACACCAAACGTTCCTTCCAATGCACTGCATGAGGAACATTCCATGTCACTGTTCCAGAGAAGCTGCCAATCAAACTGAATAGTAGGAAGTCTGTTCTGAAACCATGGCCCAATTACATCTGAACTTGAGCTTTTGGAAGGAACCATAAAACCCTAAGAACAAGGGAGGAATCAGGTCTTCCTCCCTCAGAGGATGTCCAACAAGGAGAATGTAGAGGAGCAGCAGGTAGAGAACACCACACAGGAGCCCACCAGAGCCTTAGTCACTACTCTAGTGACTACAAGAAAGGAAGTGGAGGAATTAAGCAAAGGGTTTCAGCTGTCCCCTGAAGCAACCAAGGAGAGAACTGGTCAGGGGAGGTCAGTCTAACTTACAGCTGACCCTCTGAGGAATAACATGCCCTAAGGAGGAACATCTAGTCATGGGGAGACTGAATCCTGAACCCCAATCAGAGAGAAAACAGAGTGAAGCTGTTGACATCTGACAGTCCCCATGGGGAAGGAATTTCAAGCTAGAAGCAGTAGAGCTGGTGAGTACCTTTCATCTTAAGTAGCAGAGGATAATACACCCACCCAGGGATTTATCTTTAATCTGTTCAACAAGGGCAAGAATTAATTATCTACCACCACAAAGGAATAAGAACACAGAAACACTGTTGCTACCTATAGGAGATAGGAAGAACCTCAAGGCTTAGTTTTGCCCCAACATGCACACCAACTTACTAAGGAGAAAAGGGCTACAGAGTAAGAAAGAGAGAGAGAGAGAGAGAGAGAGAGAGAGAGAGAGATCATCAAAAGAAATAAAGAGATTTTGTTGTTATATTCTGAGAGTGAGGGAATAAAATGTTGGAGTTTGAAGTGCAAGAAACTACTCAATGGAGACCTACAAACTTTGACACTTGTTGCAACCATTTTACATTGATTTATGTACTCACCTCACCTTTGGGATAACCCTCAGCCCCAATGCACAAAAGGACCACCACAAATATTTATCTGATTAAAGATATGACTGTTTTGCAGAATCAGGTTGAAAATTAGCAAAATAGGACAAGGGTTGTAATCTTTGGATTACTGATTTTCCAAAATCACAACTTGTATCACCTGAAGAAATTCTTTAAAAATATTTGGCTGAAATTTTGAAAGTTCCAGTGGAATCTGTACCAACTATTTCCAAAGTCTGTTATTTGCCCTTGGCTGAATAGAAATATAGGGGGGGGGGGGAGCATTCCAAAGAAGCCCAAAGGATGGGTGTTCTGGATGTGTCTGAGATTTTGTGAAGATCTGATGTAGTAGATGTGGTTCCTGGAACACTGCTGGTGTCCTTGACATTACCTGCAGATCATGTCAGGCTCCTCTGAATGTTTTCTAGGTATCAGGAAATGTCTTTTTTTTTGTTTTGTTCAATTTGAGTTCTTAGTTTTTCAACATATAAACATAGAAACTTCAATTTTGCGTTCTAAAATATGAAGAAACAACATCAAATAGAACCAATATAAAATCACTCCAACCAACTTAAGACCCATGTTCTCTCGCCCCAATGACCACACTCCCCTCTACCCCTCCACTATCCTTTCTCTTGAAATGTGAGCCCTTTGCTTAGAACCAAAAAATCTAATAATAAAAAAAAACCTTGTATATTGTGGGAAGATGACAAAAAAAGTAGAGAAAAAAAGACTTCAACAACTTATGCTCCCTAGCAAACTGCAAAATTTGTTGGAAACCCATTTTCTATTTAAAAAGAAAAAAAAGCAAAAAGCTTATAACACAAACATATTTAAAAAAAATCATAAAACATTCCATTTAGGAAAAAAGACTTTTGCATATTCCTACACAAAGAAGATAATATAATAGATCCCCCTGCCAATGCTGTCAAAGTGAAATATACTTGTCCATTATTTAAACAAAAATGCCAATTCTTAGCTCAGGCTTTCACTCCATGACAGAAGCAGAACCCTTGACAACCCCAGCAGAGGTCTCTGTTTCATAATGGCTGCATCAGGGGAACAAATTCCTCTCTTCTCCTGGCACATGGTAGATTCAAGATGGCATAGCCCCATCACCACAGCACAAAATTTTGAACTATGTGGTTAAGATTTTTCCTAAGATTGCTAAGGAGGAAACCATTTTTGTTGCTTTGACTGGGAGTATTTCAATTGGGTACTCTTTTTTTCTCCCTTAAATTCCCCTCCCAATGGATTGTCAAGTATCA
Organism: Microcaecilia unicolor; assembly: GCF_901765095.1. Taxonomy (NCBI): domain Eukaryota; kingdom Metazoa; phylum Chordata; class Amphibia; order Gymnophiona; family Siphonopidae; genus Microcaecilia; species Microcaecilia unicolor. The sequence goes on along the minus strand of NC_044034.1, from coordinate 297,305,091 downwards.
GGGTTACTAAAGGGTTTCCACACGGCAACCCAGAACTACCGCCAGCCCAACGTAGCCACCAGCCGTAGCTCCGCCTCAAGCACTCACCATTTCCGGTGCTACGGAATATAATTCCATAATTTCTAGCTCAGTGTTAACCCAGCAGTAATTGGGCAGCACTGTGCGCTGCAAGGTTACTGTTGGGTTACCACAGGAGCCCTTACCACCACCTCAATGGGTGGTGGTAAGTGCTCCCCCCCCCCCCCCCCCCCCCCCGCATGCCCATGCGGTAAGAATAATCTTACCGCATGGCCATGTCTTTTTTAGTGTTTTTTACCTGCTGTGGTAAAAAGGGCCCTGGTGCACAACAAAAATGTCCCCCGCCATTACCACAGGGCCCTTTTTACCACAGCTTGATAAAAGGACTCCTCAGTCTGTTAAAAACATACTTTTGATGGGTCTTAGCTTTTGCCTGTTACCTTTTGTTTCATTTGTTAGTTTAATACAGTGTATTAGTTCTCCTTTTTTATTATGCCCCGTCTGTTTTGCATTGAGTCTAACTGGGTAACATTTGTTTATACTAAGGGGCCCTTTTACCAAATGGCAGTAAAAGATGGCCCACAGTGGCATCGGCATGTGGAAGTGCCATGCACCGAGCCCACCTTTCACTGCCACCGGTAAAAGGGCCTTTTTTAAAAAAGGGCCAGTAAATGGCCATGTGGTAATTAAAAAATTGCTGTATGTCCATTTACTGCTGGAATCCTTACCGCCTCCTATTTAGGAGGTGGTGGGGGCTCCAGTGGAAAACCAGCGGTAATTGGGTAGCGCACAGCACTGCCCGATTACTGATGGGCACAGCCCATAGCACTAGAAAATACAAAGATATTTTCTAGCGTCGGAAGTGGTGCACAGGAAAGCTAGAACTACCACTGGGCTCCTGGACAAGCCCGGAGGTAAGGCCAATTTGCCACGTGCCAAGCCAGTGGTAATCCTACTGCCCTTTGTTAAAAGGGCCTCTACATGGTTTTTTTTAATTAGTTTTAATATTTTAAAATTATTTGTTCATCACTCTGTTGTCTAAGATGAAGCGTGGTTAATCAAATTTTAATAATCTTTAAACCTTACCTACTTTAGTAGGAAGCAAATGTTGGACACTTCCCAAATTAATGTCCTGGAGATGACATTGGACAATAGATGAATTATAATATTCTGGGGTTAAGTGGGTGCAGCTTTTTCCCTTTATTGGTGAATGTAATGCGGCTACCTTCTTGGGTCTCAGAACTGCAGATTATAGGTATGAGGTTTTGGTTTGTGGTTTGCATTCTATTTTCTCTGTAATTTTTCCTTTTAATCTATGGTTGCTTTATCCATTTCACATGGCAATATATGCGAATTGCATGATTATTGTAATTGAAAACCTATATGTACAAAAAAAAGAAAGAAAGAAAACATCCCATGTTCTACAGCACGGAAGGACTGAGGTTAGAATGCGTACATTACTTTGAGATATATGCATTTTTATGCCAACAGTTTACAGCAAACTGCATTCTAACATTTTTACCTGGATGTCCTGTAACCGAATATTCTATATAGGTAGGTAGAAAGAGAGAATATAAAATAGTTTTCCATAACCTGAAGGCTTTATGTGCTCATGAGTAAGGGGAGAATTTGCTGTAAGTGAAACTCCTCCATCCCATGCGAGAACAGTGAGAATAAACCATATGCCGAATGTGCACTCACAGGATATTCTGTTTATATACCATATAGGAATGGAATTTTGTTCAGACAAGTGTTAACTCAGAACTTGACTGCTGCCAAATATTTTTGGGTGACTGCCACAGACTGTCAAAGTGCCTTTGTGATGTCAGCAGGGCTGGATTAACCATTAAGGCAGGCTTAAGGCAGGCTAGGCAGTCACTTAGGGCAGCAGCTTCTGAGGGTGGTGAAGAGCAGGTCATGACAGCCACATATACTAAAAAGCCCATCATCAACACATATCTGTAGGAAATGTGGATAATTTTCAAGTAACCCGCTTACTTGCATATTTATTTTTAGAAATTATCTTCATTATGTCAATATATATATATATATATATATATCACAAAAAATATATTCAAGGAAGAACATTTAAATATAGGACACCTTAATGCTTCTATAACAAAAATAACAGGAGACCAATAGTGTATATAAAAAAACATGTAATAAGCAAATCATGAAAAATAAACAAAAAACAACAAAACTGCAAAAAACTATCAACATATGTGAATAAGTGAATGGTGCTCAGAAATAAGTGTCATAGAATACCATAATCACTGACATCCATTCATTTCAATCATTGCACCCTACCCTTAATTGTGTGAACCAATAGCAATGACAGTCAATAAATGTCCAAGTAAGTATAACAGAGACTTATTTTGTCACGAGCAATTCTCTTCTGAAACGCCCACTCAAGAAGGCAGGTGTCCAAAGTGGTGCCAGAGAATAAAGTCCAGAAAACTCAAAAAAGGTCCAACAAAAATTCAAATATCAATCCACAATATGGAAAGTCCAATAATATAATGTCACTTCAACTCAAATCCTCAACATGAAATTGTGTTTCATCAAGGCTTCTTCAGGAGGAAATGACTCGCCAGTACCTATGGTTGGTTTTCAAACTGACAGCGTCTGGCTTGGCGAAACGGATGATTAGCAGTCATTGGTTATTTATCTAGACTGTCTGAATATCTTTATCTAAATTGTGAAGATACACTTTGACCCCTGAGGCAGGCGTTTGGGTGCCGAAACACAGCCCATGTCGGGTTTTGTTCACAGTAAAGGACGGCAATTATCTCTTTCTTGAAGACCCAGTGTTGCTTTTTTTTTTTCCACTTATTTCTGAGCACCATTCACCTATTCACATATTTTTATAGGTTTTTAGTAGCACTTTTTCAGCAGCGTCTCCATTATTTTTCCTACCACCAATATGAGGCTTACTGGCCTGTAGTTTCCCCACTTCTTCCCTGTCTCTGCTTTTGTGAAGAGGGACCACATCAGCTCGTCTCCAATTCTGTGGAACCTCTCCTGTCTCTACAGATCTATTGAATAAGTCCTTAAGAGGTTCCGCCAGGACTTCTCTGAGCTCCCTCAGTACTCTGGGATGTATCCTATCTGGACCCATAGCTTTGTCCACTTTCAGATTTTCAAGCTGTTTATAAATGCTTTCTTCCATGAACGGTGCAGTATCTACTCCATTCCCAGATATTCCCTCGGCAGCCAACCATGGTCCTTCTCCAGGATTTCTTCCATGGACACTGAAAGAAGTATTTGTTTAGCACAATCGCTTTATTCTCATCATCCTCCACATAGCTACTCTCAGCATCTTTCAGTCTTTCAACTCCATTCCTATCTTTTCTCTTTTCCCCTATATATCTGAAAAGGCCTTGTCACTTCTCTTTTTGCATCTTTAGCCATTTTTTTTCTTCGGCCTGCGCTTCCACTAGCCATATTTCCCTCTTCGCTTCTTTGAGTTTAATCTAGTAATCTTTTCCATGATAGTCTCATTGCATTCCTTAATAATTCTTGAATGAAGCCTCTTTTGCCCTTAATTTTTCAGCCACTTGTTTTGGAGAACCATATAGGCTTTCTGTTTCTCTTGTTTTTGTTTACATTCCTTGTATAAAGATCTGTTACCATTTTTATAGCAGCTTTCAGCTTGGACCACTGCGCTTCCACTTCAATGCCTACCCATGCCATCAGCTTCTTCTTCTTCAGGTATTCCCCCATTAAAAAAAAAAAAATCAATATTTCTGAAATCCAGTACTTTGAGTACTCTGCTTTTGCTCTTATATCAAACCATATTGTGTGATGATCACTATTGCCTAAGTAGGCATGCACTCGGACATTGGAAACACTGCCTCCATTTGTGAACACTAGATCCAGCATTGACCCTTCCTTTGTAGGTTCTGTCACCATTTGTCTGAGTAAAGAACTTTGTCAGGCATCCAAAATCTTTCTGCTTTTTTCTGCTTCTGCCGACACAACGTTCCATTCCACATCAGGAAAGTTGAAATCTCTCATCAATAGTGCTTCCCCTTTCATTCAAAGCTTATGGATCTCTTCAATCAGATCCTTGTCCAGCTTCTCCATTTATGCTGGAGTTCTGTAGATAACACCTATGTGGATACAGGTTCCATCTTCTCTTTCCAGGATGATCCATATAGCTTCTTCCTTTCCCCAGGTTCCCTGCATTTCAGCCGCTCTATTATATTTTCACATACAGCGCTACTCCTACACCTCTTTGGCCCTTCCTATCCTTCCTAAAAAGATTATAGCCCGGTATGGTCGCATCCCATTCATGGGAATCATTGAACCTCTGTAACAGCAACAATATTCAAGTCTTCCTTAATCACCAGGGCTTGCAAATCTTGAACCTTTTTAGTTAGATTACGAGCATTTGTGTTCATTGCTTTCTATGTGTGCTTTAGATGGTTTTCGCTGCCATCATGTTGTTCTGAGGGGTGACTTTCTGAATTCTCTTGCTTCCTTTCATCACCCCCACCCTCTAGTTTAAAGGTCTAGAAATATACTGTCTGAATTTCTTCCAAAAGATCGATTTTCCTGTCACAGGAAGATGTAGTCAATCATTACAGTACAGACTGTTAGTTTTCCATGTACTGCCCCATCCTCCTATATATGTAAAACCTTCTTTACACCAAGGTTTAAGTCACTTATTGAACTCCTCCATTTTACAAAGACTTTCCTTACGTAGGAATAACTCCAGGAAAAGTTGCAGTCCAAACCAAAGGCTTGAGTCCTTCCCCAAACTTCTAGAACATTCTCTGTGCTCCAAACATGCTATTGTTGACCAGGTCATGTGTCCCCAGGTGGATTGCAATATCAGTATTAGAATCCTTACTCTCTTCTCAGATCACATTCTATATTTGGTTGGTACTTCTGGTAGCAAAGGATACTGGGAGGCATTTCACTAAGTAGTATGTACCAAGCTTTGTCCCAGAGTTTCTGTTCAAGCTGCAGCATGCAGGCTGCAGAACTGCCTGTCTGCGTTGGAGGACACAGGTTCCCACCCAGGTCTGAGCAAGGCGCTTCTTAATCTGCAGGCTTGTGTATGTGTGTATGTATGAATGTATGTCTGTATGTGTGTGTGAGGGGGAGCAGGAGGGAGGGAGTGTGAGTTCTGTTATTAGGGACTGATGTTTGACAGGGTACAAGGTGTGTGTGTGTGGGGGGGGGGGGGGGGGTTGACAAGAGATCTTTCTTGCTTTAGCTTGCGTATTGATGTGTTTTATATAATTCTCATCCCCTCAGCATCACTGTTGCTTCATGAAAAATTTGTTACAGGGACCCTCAAAGATGTGACGCTCACTGGTATTTCCCAACAGATATCCATATGATAAACAAAAACTGCTAAAGTATATCTTGTATTTAAACTGCTTCTGTCTCTGGAATGTATACAGATATAACTCAGGGAGTACAGAATATGCATTTCCTGAGGATGGGACCCCTGAGATTAACTCTTGGATATATATTTAAGTAGCCAGTCCTCTAATAATTGGGGCTGAGGGTGACCCCTGAAGTGGGTACAAAACAGTATTTTGGGTGTCTGTGGCTCAAAACTCACATTCTCCTCCATCAGGCTCTTAGCATCCACACTGAAAATGGATAAAGGGTCACTGATGGGGAGGTTAAACATTCTCTTGACAGTCCCTGGGCAACAGCAAGATGCCCAATCCTGAAAAAACAAGGGAGGCTGGTATGTTGTTTCATGTGAATGTATTTGTCTTTCCTAGCCAATATATATATTTTATATTTTTAAGATTGTAAACTGCTTAGTCCTGTGCATCACAAAAGGCAGTCAAGGAAATCTGAATAAACGGTGAATTTATATAAAAACACCCATTTACCCCAAATTCTATAAATGGTGCTAAAAATAGCATACACAAATATGGGCACATGCCCAATTTGCTCACACAATTTAATTGAACAATGAGCCAATTAGCACTGATACTTGGGCCCTAACAATCATCAGTGCTATTGGCATTAATTTAAATTTATGATTACATATTTATGCGTCTGGATCTGCGCAGCTCCAAAAAGTGGGCGCAGCCATGGGAGGTCATGGATGGATGGATTGGGGTGTTCCCACAATTTATGCGTATCTGTGTCTAATTTAGGGGTATCTGTGTCTAATTTAGGCACAAAGATTTACACCAGGGTTCAGTTGCTGTAAATTCTTGTGCCTAAAGGTAGTCGTGGATCCTGGCGCTAAATGCTATTCTATAAACAGCATCTAACTTTGAGCACTGTTTATAGAATTTGGTCCTTTATGGGCACTCCTCAGGCAAATAAGAATGTACAAAAATAGGGCAATAAAACTATGACATAATTGTAAGCCACATTGAGCCTGCAAATGAGTGGGAAAATGTGGGATAAAAGTACGGCAAAATAAATAAATAAATAAATAAATTTAGACATACAGCACCACAAGAAAAGTGTAAAACTGTGACAGACGGTTTCACACTTGCACACATTTCTGGTTTCACTTGTTCTCTTTGGTAGTGGATAATCTCTCCTGCTCTCCTACATTTCTCATAAGCGTAGCTCTTCACTGGGACGCTGTGTCCTGTCAAATGTCATCAGTTTGATGGGCCTTTCCTAGACTCTCTCCACTCTTTGTCAGTCTTTTAGAGCACTTAGCTATCTAGGCCTAGGATAGACCCTAGTTCAAAGTTAAAATAGAAGGAAAGCCACTTTTGTACAGTCATTCTACACAACAAGCAAGTCCCTTCTTCCCTAATACAGATGTTTTTCTCCATGCAGTCCAAAGAATTCAGGACCCCCCTGGATTAAGGCTAGCAAGATAGACCCAAGACTTGGGGCCTCCCTCCTCTCACACTGGGTCTTCCACTTGAACTATCAAACTCCTGTCTCTACTCCTCTTCCACTACTTGAGGTGTGGAGCACTTTGTGGCTTCTCTTGCCTTTGCTGAGGGGTCCTCCATTACGATCTTGCTAACTCTGGCATCCTGACCCCCTGGGGTATTAAATTGAGGTTTTGGCTTACTCCTAGTCTTCTCTCTTACAGGACAGGCCTTACTCCTTGCCCTTCCTACTTTCTCTTCCTTAGCCTCTGGGGTAGAGGCTGAAGCTTCTCCATGGGCCTCAGGACAGCCCACTCCTTCACCCCCTACATCTTTGGACTTCCTTTAGGGATGGAAATCAGATGGCCCCTCTCTACACTCACTTTTTTACTGCCCTCTGATTTTGAAGAACATCTACTACAGGAGGCTACAGGAGGCTGTCAGACTATCCCTCCCCACAAGGTGGGCCACTTTCAACTGAAAGCAAGCTCTGAATGAGGGCGAACAGGGTGAAGGTGAAAGGGGATAGACTCAGGAGTAATCCACAGAAATGTTTCTTTACAAAAAGGTTGATAGATGCATGGAATGGCCTCCCGGTGGAGGTGGTGGGGACAAACACAGAGGATCTCTAAGAGAGAAAAAGGGATTTTGCCAAATTGTGGGTCACAACCCTAAATGGGATTGCAGAACTCTCAAATGAAGTTGCAACCAGGCCAGGAGAAAAATAAACGTCATTAGCCTGCAATCATTGAGCCCACACTATAACGAGGTTTGCACAGGTTCCACACGAGTGCATTGATGTATGGTATTTATTTATTTATTTTAACCATTTATAACCTGCTCCATCTAAGCAATTCTAAGCAGCATACAAAATAATATACACAGGGGCTGATTCTCAAAACACAACACTAGTGTTATTTCCCATTAGTGCTATAACAGCGCTCATATTAATTTGCTCACAATGCTCAAAGGACTCTAGCACAAGAAACAACCCACCTGCCAAAAATTAGCGCAAATGATATTTAAATGTATGCAAATGGTATTCCATCTCATGCTCAGAGAACAGCGCAGAAAAGAACACTGCCCCTAATGCTGGAAACCTACCGCCAGCTCAAGCTGGCGGTAGGGTGATTAAAGGAAGGATTTCTCAGGGTTTTCACCCTGTGACTTTATGAAAACAAGTAAGCAGGGATGCTGATGATAGTTAAATGCCTACAAGACTCTTCTCTTTTTTGCAAATTTGTTAAATGACAAGAGAGTCAAAATATCTGGGATTTTCGTTTGACCTTCAGTGCTTTCTGATTTGCTCATTGCGAGGTTTCTCTTGTAGCAAATCCTATTGACTCCTCTTTCTCGTCTCCAGCAGTTATACAGCTCAGATCCCTTGTATAGCCAGATTCAGGGGCGGACTGACAATTCGGGCAACCAGGCAGTGCCCAAGAGCCCAGAGGCTCTCCCTGGATGCCCAGCACGCCTCTGGTGATCTAGTGGCCTCAGCGGGGGGGGGGGAGGGGAACATGTTATTTCCTGCCCAGCCCGTTGGACTCCTGCTATCCCTCCCCACACGGCACCACCATATTTTAAAAATGGCAGCCAAGACTGTTGAGACCCGCAAGACTATCGCGGGACGTCTTGGCCGCCATTTTGAAAACACAGCAGTGCCGGCAGGTGGGGGAATAGCAGTAGTGCAGTGGGCAGGAAAAAACATGTCCCTCACAGAGGCCACCAGACCACCAGGACCCCTCAGGTAGGACTGGGGCAGCAAGGGCAGCAGCTGTGGTGGCAGGGATGGCAGGAGGGTGTCGAGCAGCGGCCGGCGGTGGGCCCAGACCACCCTCAGTGCCCAGGGATGCAGACCTCCCTCAGTCTGCCCCTGGCCAGTTTCCTGCAGCATGGGCTCCACACTCCCCAGTTTGACTGGGTGTGCGCACAAGAGCTGTGCTTACCGCACAGATCTTGTGCACATGCACCAGGCACATTCCTCCCCCCTTGCACAGCATGCATAAAATTTGCATGCTTTTAAAGTTAAGTATGCTGAAGTTATTTGGGATACTATTCTGGCTGTATTTTCCAGCACTGTTCCGTAAAGCAACAGAGTCTGATCATCAGCCCCACAGTCAGTTGGAAGACAACACACAATCAAATGAAATGAATGAATGGTAGTATCACAGCCAGCATTAAAGGTCAGCTAGGAGCAGTAGCACAGGCAACAAAGTAGGGCTGGGGGTCATGACTACAGAAAGGGGTCCTTTTACAAAGGCACGTTAGCTTTTTTAGTGCATGCTAAAAATAAGCACGTGCTAAACGCTAGAGATGCCCATACATTCCTATGGGTGTCTGTAGCATTTAGCATGTGCTAATCATTAGTGTACACTAAAACTGCTAATGTGCCTTTGTAAAAGACCCCCAAAGTTTGGTAAGCACTAGCTCAGTAGCTGCAGTGACAGGCAGATTATCAAAAGCAAACGCCGGTGCTAGAGGCTGTTAGTGCCATACTAGCACTGGTGTTTGCTACATCCCCATGATCAGAACCCTTGAGCGCGTGAAACAACGTGCTCGAGGGCTCTTAGCAGAAGTAGCTTGCAAATGCATGCTAATCAGCAGTTAACGCATTCATCCCCAATGATCAGCGACCAGTGCGCCAAAGATTGGGTCGCTGGCTGCGACAAACCTTATGCTCCGAGCTGGCATAAGGTTTGCAGATCATTGGGGAGGAATGGTGAGCCCTGTCCAGCATGCATTTGCATGTTGGCAGGCCCCCATTCCCCCCTACAGCAAACCTGCCAGCGAGGGCAGTTGAGGACGTCCAAAATTTGGACGTTTCTGTGACGGGGCAGTAGAGGATGTCCAAATTTTAGATGTTTCTGCAATGGGCAGTTAAGGACGCCCAAAATTAAATGTTTCTCTGAGAAAGATGTCTTTATCATAGAAACATCTAATTTTGGACGTCCTTAACTGCCCATTGCAGAAACATCCAAAATTTGAATGTCCTCTACTGCCCTGTCACAGAAACGTCCAAATTTTGGACGTCCTCAACTGCCCCATCGCTATACCTCCAACACCCCCTTGAAATTTGGCCGTCCCTGCAACAGGGCAGTTGAGGACATCCATCTTCCGATTTAAAGATGGGCGTCTCCAGCCCAGACCTATCAAACAAGTGTGGGAGGATAGTGCTGCTTGCATGCTCAGGCATAATTCTCCTGCACTTCTACCCCATGATCAGAGATAATTGAGCTGCTTAAATTTGCATGCATTATCTCTGATCATAGGTCTAATAGCGCCTTGTGCTGTTCCAGCGCTATTTAAGAGCGCTGCTTGGAACAGCGCGGGGCTTTTGATCATCTGCCTGTGAATGATCAGACTGAAAAGGCTGTGTGGTCATTATCTGCTGTTATTTTCTCTGTTTTTATCTTTATTTTGTGCCAGGGGCGTAGCCACGGGCGGGCCTGGATGGGTCCAGGCCCAGCCACTTTCCCTCCAGGCCTGCCCATCCAACATCCTGCTGCTGTCACTGCCTTTTCTCCCACGGCTCCGCCGGGTCCGGGAAGCAATGTTCAGCAGTGTTGCCTGCCTGCCTGCCTTTTAAAATAATTCATCTCCCCAGGCCCCGCTGCATTTACTTCTTCGCCCATTGCAAAGTGCTGCCGTTCACACAGGCAGCTCCGCTTCCCTTTGCCGCGTCCATCTGGCCCTACGTATCCACTACAGGAAGTGGATCAAAGAGGGCCGGATGGATGTGGCAAAGGGGAGCGGAGCTGCCTGTGCGAACGGCAGCGCTTTGCGACGGGCGAAGAGTAAATGCAGCGGAGCCTGGGGAGACAAATTATTTTAAAAGGCAGGCAGGCACACAGGCAACGCTGCTGAACGCTGCTTCCCGCCACGCAGGTGATTGGCGCAGGGATGAGACTTCTCAAGCTTTGGAGGCCTCCAGAAGATTCTTCAGCTGGCAGGGCCCGGAGATCCCCGCCAGCCCAGGTATTTATCTCTATGGGAGGGGGATGGACAGAGAGGAAATATGTGGGTCATGCCCACCCAGTCCACCCCCAGGCCCACCCAAAAATTGAGGTCTGGCTACGCTACTGTTTTGTGCTCAATCATAAGACTTTTTCAAAAATAAAACACAGAAAATATATCATAGAATTGGAAGGACTGGGAGAATAAATGGCTTGGTGTTTCTTTGCAGAGGGGACTTTCTTTTAAGAATGAACTCAAGTCACTGCAAAGCTCCTCACTTTATGTTGGATGATTCAGGGAAGGCCAGTGAGAGGTTCCCAGGAGATGTACTTGCTCTGGTTTTATCCTGCAATCAATCCCCTTTTAGCCCCTAGGATCAGAGCTGATGAATACCTGGTAATATGAAACTTTTCATTGGTGAGTCATAGACATCCCACAGAGGCAGACAAACATACACTGATTCCTGTACAATAGCAAGGAAGACTTCACTGCTCAGGGTTCTTTATAATGGGGTTCAAAGTCTTTATTCTGGCACTGACACACTTTGGAAGTCTTGGGGATTAATCCTACCCCCTGCTCTTCATGTCAGTTTTCTCCATTGAGGCAGACACTGTGGCTCGACTGACTGACTGACAGTGAGAGATTTATTTATTTGAATTTTGTTATACTGCACTAACATAACTATTATCAAGATGATTAACATATTAAAATCATATATGAGGGAGATGGTGGCATGTTGAGGCATGCAAGAAGCTCCCAAAGTTTTCCTGTGATTTCTTTTCTTTAGCTTACCTAATGGCTCCAAAGTGCCTTTGCAAGGCTCCGGCCTACCTGGCTCTGCAGAATTCTGTGGCTCAGCAGAATATCCAGAGTTATGCCCAACCTCTTCCCACTGATTCCCCAGGCCAATCCTCTGCTGCAATTGCCGTTGTGGAGCACCAGCGCTGCTTGGAGAGAGAAATAGTTCTAGCCTGGGTTCTCACCCCACTCCCAGTTCCTCCAAGGTGACCCCAGAAGCAGTAGTGGTGATGCAAATGGCACCCATGGGAACAACTCCAGTGGTGTAGGAACAATAATCAGCGCTGGGAGGAGAGCAGGGTGCCCCTGGAGGAGGTGAGACTGTTGTACAGCAGCTGGAACAAAGTGATGGCGACTCAATGTTGGCGGTTTTTGCTGCCATTACCTCGGGTATTTTATCATCTATGCCGGTTACAGAGGTCTCTTTACATACAATTTGGCAGATGCTGATAAAAATGGACTCTGTAATTTCCAAATGTTCCTTGGATTTATGTTCTTTGGTTAATACTGTGGGGCAACTGTCTCAGCAGCAGGAGATTACTGCCCAAGAGCTGCAACATGAAATATCAGAAATGGAGATAAAAAATTTTTAAAAAACAGCAGGTAATCAATGGGGCTGGTTAAAGATAAACGTTTGATTCATTAGAAATTAGAGCAAGTTGAAAACTATCTTAAACATCGTAATTTAAGGATTTTGAACTTTCTTAAAGCATATGGACAAACTCCAGTGGTTACATGGAAGATTTGTTTGGTACAAGCTTTTGGGATGGGAGATACAACTTTTCCCCCCAGTTAATAAGGTTTATTATTTGCCCCAGAGAAGAGCTAGACTTGAAGCTGATATTTCTTCAATATTAGAATATACTACTGAGGAAATACAGGAAAGAGTCACTTTATTGGTGAGTGTTGTTTGTAAAGAAAGAAGTAGAGAGCGTGACACAAGCTTCAACACAGAGAGTGTCTGTCACAATTCTTTTATTGCACCAAACAAAGACCCGATACGCCCCTCCCGCCCCCCCTTCCTACGCCACTGTCAACCGGCACATTTTTATTACCCACATAGACTGCATTTTCTAAGTTATGATTCAATAATATAGTTTTTATACACAGCAGTATATACATCAGTGGACTACTCCTTTTTTAAGGTTAGCGCATCTTGCAGAATCGCTTTTTACTGGTTTTTATTATCTGGTTTTTGTTATAAGTTTTTTCAGTTTTATAATCTGGTTTTACAATTCGTTTTATATGAGTAATCTTGTTCATTAAGTTTCTTTATCACATCAGTGGTGTTTTATATGGTACACTAATGTCTATGTTTACTAAGGTGCACTATGGGTGCGTTAGAGTTTTTTAACGCGCATAAATGGTTTACACACGTTAAACGCTAATGCACCTATACTGGGTGCATTAGAGTTTAACATGTGTAAACCATTTATGCACGTTAAAAAACTCTAACGCACCCATAGTGCACCTTAGTAAACATAGACATTAGTGTACCATATAAAACACCACTGATGTGATAAAGAAACTTAATGAACAAGATTACTCATATAAAACGAATTGTAAAACCAGATTATAAAACTGAAAAAACTTATAACAAAAACCAGATAATAAAAACCAGTAAAAAGCGATTCTGCAAGATGCGCTAACCTTAAAAAAGGAGTAGTCCACTGATGTATATACTGCTGTGTATAAAAACTACATTATTGAATCATAACTTAGAAAATGCAGTCTATGTGGGTAATAAAAATGTGCCGGTTGACAGTGGCGTAGGAAGGGGGGGGCGGGAGGGGCGGTCCGCCCCAGGTGCATGCGCTCGGGGGGTGCCGGCCCCACTGGTTCCCTGCTCTCTCTGCCCCGGAACAGGTTACTTCTTGTTCCGGGGCAGAGAGAGCAGGGAACCAGCGGGGCCGACGCAGCTCCGAGTGATGTGCATTCGGGGCGGATCAGCCCTCCCGCAGGTAAGAATGCAGTCCGGGGTGGTGCACCGCAGGGGGGGTCACGCCTTGCTGCACCCGTGGGGGGGTGCGCAGTGGCGACCTGCCCCGGGTGCCATTAGCCCTCGCTATGCCACTGCCGGTTGAATAAACAAGCAGAATGCCAATTGAAAAAGCCATCTTAAAAAGCTGGGTTTTTTAAATAAAACCTGAAGAGACAGGTTAAGTATTCATATTAAAAAGCGCCACAACTAGAAAGAACTTAAAAGAGTCTTGACTGTACTTGAATTAAAGGAACAGATGAATATAGCAGTAACTTACCACAGATTCCAAGTTTTCAGCATATTTCCTTTTGGGCACCATTGATTTCTAATTCATTCAGCAGCAGGTCAGTTGGTCCCATTCGTTTTCAACTGTTCTTCTTTAAGCACCATCTTCTTCCATACCCTTGACACATGCATATTCATGCTACATTTTTATTTTTTGTTACATTTGTACCCCGCGCTTTCCCACTCATGGCAGGCTCAGTGCGGCAGGCAATGGAGGGTTAAGTGACTTGCCCAGAGTCACAAGGAGCTGCCTGTGCTGGGAATCGAACTCAGTTCCTCAGGACCAAAGTCCACCACCCTAACCACTAAACCACTCCTCCATATAATACCACTTTGTAGACAAATGTTTGACTTCATAATGTATGTTAACGCCTTTTTATCTATCCATAAGACACCCTTTGTTTTTTTTATGTATACATAGTACCAGGGGCTTAGCCAGACACCCAATTTTGGGTGGGCCTGGGCCCAAGATGGGTGGGAAGAAGAACCCCGCTCCATCCCACAGGTGATTTGGTCTCTCCTTCTCTCGCCTGCATGCCATATGGTCTTTCAAACATCCCCCCTCTCCCGCCGCATACCTTGTAAATAGCAGATCTTTGCCTGCATCAAGCATCAAATACTTAAACAATGTTTCTTTTTAAGATGCTATTAAATTCAATCGTTTATTGTATGTATATATATTTTTTCACAGATATTGTATTTTTGAGCCCTGAGGCAGGCTGTTCTTACAGCTGAAACACGGCCCTGTGTCAGGTCTTTTTTTGGTACAATAAAGGAATTATGAAAGACACGCCCTGTGTTGAAGTTTGTGTCATGGGCTCTACTTCTTCTTTCTTCTTGGACTTCAGGTAGAGGTGTTTCCCTGTTTTGCTGTGTATTCTGGAGCTTTGTTTATAAGAAGGATTTGAATGCTATACTGAGATTTTAATCTGAATATGGAGTATCTGGGACAAAGTGTATGGATATATCCTGATGTGGCAAGAGCCACTCAGGAGAGACATAAATTGTTTCTAGCTATGCGACAAGAAACAATTTCCTTGGGTGCTTTTTTTTTCCCTGCTTTATCCATGCACCTGTTTGGTGAAATATTTGAATGTTTAGTACATATTCTTTTTACCAGATCAATTACGTTCTGTTTCTTGATTTCTTGATTCTTGTTTGTTTTTAACAACATCAGAAGACTTCTCTCTGAGCTCAGATGCTTGGAGCCTGGATAACTGGTTAGACTGGATGGTCCAATATGTCTTCATCTGCAGTCATCTACTATTTTACTATAATAATTATTGGGCCTGATATTCAAAATGAATTCACCATAAATCGCACTGAGCACTTAACGAGGCAGAGCCGCTGAATATCCCCTCTGACAGCCCTGGCAGTGGCCATCCGGCAATGGTCCCAGAAGTTCTGCAGGCATTGGCAATGTTCGGTGCCTGTGCCCACATAGCTAACCGGGCATGCAGGACTGATTAAATGGCAGTTCAATCTTTGCCTGATTAGAAATGCAGGTATGGCAATAAGTATAAGCTGTATCCACATAACTTCCGCTGACCTGGATGTAGCCAGATGTGACCCACATTGAACATCTGAGTCTAAACTAGCTGGTGGTAGTCAGCGTTTAAAAAAACAAAAACTTCACTGCCACTGGCTCAATATTGACCCAATTACATTTAGCATTTTTATAGGACTACCAGACAAATTAAGTATTTATTTATTTGTTGCATTTGTATCCCACATTTTCCCACCTATTTGCAGGCTCAATGTACTATACAATAAGTTCCTTACTGAATGAGCTTGCAATCTAAGAAGGTACCTGCAATAGCAGGAGATACCTTGACTTACCATATGTCACTAGGCATGTCAGTGGAAATCTCAGATCTGAAACCTTCTGCTCAGTGTGCTGCTGCGGCTAGGAAAGCGAATAGAATGTTGGGTATTATTAGGAAAGGCTTGGAAAACAGGTGTGAGGATGTTATAATGCCGTTGTATCGCTCCTTGGTGCGACCGCACCTTGAGTATTGTGTTCAATTCTGGTCGCTGCATCTCAAGAAAGATATAGTAGAATTGGAAAAGGTGCAGAGAAGGGCGACTAAAATGATACCGGGGATGGGACGACTTCCCTATGAAGAAAGAAAAGATTAAGGAGACTAGGGCTATTCAGCTTGGAGAAGAGACGGCTGAGGAGAGACATGATAGAGGTATATAAAATAATGAGTGGAGTGGAACAGGTGGATGTGAAGAGTCTGTTCACGCTTTCCAAAAATACTAGGACTAGGGGGCATGCGATGAAACTACAGTGCAGTAAATTTAAAACAAATCGGAGAAACTTTTTCTTCACCCAACGTATAATTAAACTCTGGAATTTGTTGCCGGAGAAAGTGGTGAAGGCGGTTAGCTTAGCAGAGTTTAAAAGGGGTTGGACAGTTTCCTAAAGGACAAGTCCATAAACCGCTACTAAATGGACTTGGGAAAAATCCACAATGCCAGGAATAACATGTATAGAATGTTTGTACATTTGGGAAGCTTGCCAGGTGCCCTTGGCCTGGATTGGCCGCTGTCGTGGACAGGATGCTGGGCTCGATGGACCCTTGGTCTTTTCCCAGTATGGCATTACTTATGTACTTCTGTACTGTTCATAGCTGACTGCTTTAAACACTAAACCATGCCTCTTACTTGGTGGGCAAAAGTCACCTTTCCCCCTGCCTCTTTGCTTCTTTTCGGGGAGGTACATGCCTTGGGACAAATTAAAGAAGGAAAAAAAATAATTTGCTAAGCAGAAACCACCAGAGAGAGACAGACAGGAACATGCTCCCTTCCCTTAGATATCTGCAAGCATTTAATTCTTACTGACATCAGATGCTAGGTGTGTTGTTGGCCTGTGCCAGAGTGAGGGAAATTTGGTTTGCAGTGCACACAACAATGAATTTGTAACACCCGTTGCCTTCAGGCATGTTGACTGCCAGCTGCCCCCTCCCTACATGATGGTGCAGCTCCACAGCTGATGATGTAAACAAGGGATTCACAAGTAGCACAGCAGGGCAGGTTCCCAACTGTTTGGGCTCTGCTGCCTGTAGGTATCTCTGGCCCTGTATACACACACCAGACTTTTCCTGTGCTGTGAACACAGTGTGCATGTTCTCCATCCCTCCTCTTTCACCAGCTCCTGTTTGTGTGTGGCCATGTTATTCTTCAAAGTACATTCAAACAACTCATTCAAATTTCACCAACAACAAGCAAAAGTGAGAACTCTGCACTCTTCCTGGGTATTGGGAAGGGGCAGGTATTGACAGGTAGCTGCTAGGTGCCGAAGCTCTCCTTGATCTGAGGCCATACAAAATCAGAAAGATGATAGAAAAGAATGGTTCAAAATCCCTATACCACCCTAAACACTGGGCAAGAAAGCAGGCCTGATTTCTTGCATTCCACTAAAGGAGCTAAATGGCAGGCCTGAGAATACTATGCTTTTATTTGGTGATCAGGACTGATGCAAAAGTATTAGGTACTCTAGATTGGTGGCTTTTCAGCCCTCTCCTGGAGGCACACCTAGCCAGTCAGGTTTGGATTACCACGGTGAATATGCATCATATAGATTTGCATATAATGGGTTTCCAGTACATGGAAATCTATCTCATGCATGTTCACTATGGTAATCCTGAAAATCCAACTGGTTAGGTGGGCCTCCAGGACAGGTTTCAGAAGCACTGCCCTAGGTGAGTCTCAGCTTTTTGTGCCCACCCCATCCTCCCCCCATTAACATTTTAGCTCCTAGATCCCTCTTCACCCTGAGATTTTGATAGTTAAAACTTTAACAATCATAAATAACTCAACATCACATACAAAACGATCCTGTAGGTCTGTATAATTGGACATTGTATTTTTAGATATTAAACTTAATTTCATTTAGTTATACATATGTCTACACACATAATGAGGTCTACCCAAATAAGCTGAGCATTAGAAAAGTGCCCCCCTCTCTCCCCCACCTTTGCAGGTAAATTTGTCAATGGTTCTTTCAGGTACTTGTGACCTGGCTTGGCCACTGTTGGAAACTGGATAGTGGGCTAGATGGACCTTTGGTCTGACCTAGTATGGCTATTCTTAAGTTCTTATGTTCTTATGTATCCTGTCCAGACCTGTTGTTTTACTGCAGCTGCTACTGTCACCCCCTACAGAATCTGCCTCTCTGTCTAAAGGTTAAACTAGCCCTGTTGGGGATTCATCACAGCAAAAGGCTGGGGGACTGAAGAGCAGCTCAAAACATGAGGGTGTGGAGCAGAGCACATGGTGCTGCAGGGGTTCAGGGGAACCCTAGTGCTGCAGTGTGAAACTGAAGAGGGATAAAGATCAAGGGGCAGAAGGGGGGACTGAGTTAGGTGGCCATAGGTCAGGACCATTCTCATGCTGCTGCACATGAGAGAGCTGGGGAGTGTAGCTCCAGGTGTCATAGTGCTTGAGAAGGCAGTAATGTGGGGCAGACCTGGGAAACAAAAAGCAAGAGATTAGAATATAAGAAATTCTTCTGAGGCTGCAGGAGAGGGCTGAATTGTAAATCAGAGAGCCTGGGGGGAGACTTTTCTAAGGCAGCCATGTGGGACTGAGTGGAAGACAGAGTACAAAGGGTTCATCCAAGGCAGGGTTGGGCAACCACGGTCCTCGAGGGCCATAACCCAGTCGTATTTTCAAGATTTCCACAATGAATATGCATGAAATTGATTTGCATGTACTACTTACATTGTATGCAAATAGATCTCATGCATATTCATTGTGGAAATCTTGAAAACCTAACTGGGTGTGGGTCTCAAGGACTGTGGTTACCCAACCCTGATGTAAAAGATGCCCCCCCCCCCAATAAGGCTGGGGTGTGGGACTAAGCAAAGGAGTCAGGGGAGTTACTACTACTACTTACTACTACTACTTAACATTTCTAGAGCGCTACTAGGGTTACGCAGCGCTGTACAGTTTAACAAAAAAAGGACAGTCCCTGCTCAAAAGAGCTTACAATCTAATGGGCGAAATGTCAAGTTGGAGCAGTCTAGATTTCTTGAATAGAAGTATGGTGGTTAGGTGCCGAAGGCGACATTGAAGAGGTGGGCTTTGAGCAAGGCTTTGAAGATGGGCAGGGAGGGGGCCTGGCTTATGGGCTCAGGGAGTTTATTCCAGGCATGGGGTGAGGCAAGGCAGAAAGGGCGGAGCCTGGAGTTGGGGGTGGTGAAGAAGGGTACTGAAAGTAGGGATTTGTCTTGAGAGCGGAGGTTACGGGAAGGAACGTAAGGGGAGATGAGGGTAGAGTGCATTTGTAGGTTAATAGGAGAAGCTTGAACTGTATGCGATACCTGATCGGAAGCCAGTGAAGTGACTTGAGGAGAGGAGTGATATGAGTATATCAGTCCAAGCGGAAGATAAGGCGTGCGGCAGAGTTCTGAACAAACTGAAGGGGGGATAGATGGCAAAGTGGGAGGCCAGTGAGGAATAGGTTGCAGTAGTCAAGGTAGTAACATAGTAAATGACGACAGATAAAGACCTGTACTGTCCATTCAGTCTGCCCAACATGATAAACTCATTTTACATGGTTTGTGATACTTTATATGTATACCCGAGTTTGATTTGTCCTTGCCTTTCTCAGGGCACAGACCATAGAAGTCTGCCCAGTACTGTTCTTGTGCTAAGTTCTGAAGCTAATGTCAAAGCCCCTTCTCTATCTATTCAGTCACGATCAGGGCGTAGACCATAGAAGTCTGCCCAGCTCCCGTTTTGTTTCCCCAATTACCGGCGTCGCCACCCAATCTCCGCTAAGATTCCATGGAACCATTCCTTCTAAACCGGATTCCTTTGTGTTTGTCCCACACATGTTTGAATTCCATTACCGTTTTCATCTCCACCACCTCCTGCGGGAGGACATTCCACATATCCACCACCCTCTCCGTGAAAAAATACTTCCTGACATTAGTCCTGAGTTTGACCTCAATTCATGTCCTCTAGTTCTCCTGCTAACCATATGACAGTGGCTACCACCATGTTTTCTTGCCTGCAAGAAGCACACATCACAAAGAGCAGCAAGAGCCTGCCGAAGTCTGCACTTCAAACCATGTCTTTACCTGCATTCAGGTGCAGCTTAGACATATATCTGGATCATAAGAATATCTCTGGTTGCACCTGCTAGGCCAGCAGAAGACAGATCAGCTTGATGGATCTTTGAACCACTGAAAAATTCAGGCAACAGGAATCTTAAGGAGTTCAGAACTGAGTGAGGCATCTACAGTATTAAAGCAACTGACTACAGAGAAAATGCACTCCCCCCCCCCCCCCCTCCATACTACCTAGCATTACTTTACAGTGACTAACTAGAGTGACTTCCCCCATACTGCATTACAGTGTGGGCTCTGGTGAAAATGGTCTCTATAGTGTAGCACAATACCTACTGGACCTGAATATAATTTGCCTTGAGCTACAGCTGAAAAAGGCGTGAGCCAAATGCAAATCAGTCAATCAATCAATACAGTGATTTCTCAGTAGACTATACTGAAAATCTTTCTACTGCATCATTATTTAATTTGGTCCAAAACTATTTGTTTTGCTCCTTGATGTAAAATTTTTTTTCCTTAATCCAGTGCACTACAGCTTGTCTCTTTTTTCTCATTGCACCTATTCAGATGTTGAGAACTGGCCAACCTAGACTTCATATGTTTGCTTGTTTCATAGTACAATTCTGCTGCTCACAGCCAAACAAACAGTATTGCCTGTCACTGATCCAGTCCTGGAGTCTCTCAAAGCAGATGAGTGATATGCCTAGTGACTTGCCTACTCTTATTTGAGCCCTTTGCATCCCACCTGTGGGCCTTGGGGATGGGTGTGGAAGAATCATGGGTAACAGGCAAAGAAGAGGAAGCAACCATACCATGACAACAGACAGGAAAAGAGGAGTGAACTATGCAGGAATTCTGAAAAAGATGGGGTTCACACAGGGGGTCTGCATAGAATTTTATTGAGTTGTGACTCACGATCTCTTCTGGGACTGAACAAATTTTTATAGTGCAGCTCTAGGTCCTGTGGAGAGTAAATCTGTTCAGCATCCTATCTCTACAGATTGGATGAGAGCAAATATCAATGCTCCAGCTTTTTTTTTTTTTTTTTGCAATATCATTACTTACTTTTACTAAGGGGCCATTTTACAAAGCAACGGTAGATCTACTCCCACTTTCTCATATGTCAAATCAGGACTATCACCAGGCTACTTCCCACTCCCAGCGTACGCCATTTCCAGCATGACAAAGATATTTTTTATTTTCGTAGCACCGGGGCTTGCCTGGCAGTAATCGGGTAGCGCAGGAGCTCTTACCATCATCTAAATAGGGGGTTCTTTTACTAAAGTGTGCTGAAAAATGGCCTGTGCTGTTGTAGATGCTTGTATTGGACACACGCAGGCCCATTTTTAAGATATCCTGCAAAAAAGGCCTTTTTTTATGGCCGAAAATGGGCGTGCAGCAAAATGAAAATTAGCACGTGCCCGTTTTGGGCCTGAGACCTTACTGCCACCCATTCACTTAGCGGTAAGGTCTTATGCATTACCCAGGCGGTAATCGTCAGCGCACGTACAATGTCGATTACTGTCCGGTTAGCGCCGTTCACCGGAAAACAAAATATATTTTCCGGCGCATAAAAAATTAAATTACCGCCTGTGCCATGTGGTAACCAGGCAGTAGTTCTGAATTGGCACATGTTGGGTGCATGTAGATGCCTACATGGCTCAGTATAAGGGCCCCTAGGTGGCAGTAAGGGCTCCCCCTGGAAATGGCCGCGCACCAATCCCTGTGATTAGTACAGGACCATTTCTTTTTTTTTGAACGAAAGCAACCTTTTACCTACTCGTAAAAGGGGCCTTAAATGTATTCAGGTAAAAAGACTATAGCCTTTCTCACTTATTTTCATGTGACCACTAAAAAAGTAATCTCTTGCTTCGTGTCAAATTCAAGCATGGAATAGAATCCACCAATTCTAAGGAATCTTGTAAAGATCGCAGTATGAACACTTTTGCCCTGACCCCTAGAACTGGACTGAAACTGCCATCTGTTTTCACACAGCCACCTTTTTAGGTCCCTACTGACCTACAGGTAGAAGGCTCCGTAATGCTGTGACAATTCTCTGCCCAAGCCATCAGGTCCCACACAGAATATTGCCAGGCATTGTCACTATGTTAGGACCTCTTGCTCCACCCAAACTGCCCAGCTGCCCTTTCCCAGCATATCACTACAGATTCTACAACCATACCCCATATCTGTGCCATGCAAGCTTGAATTCTTACCAGTAAAGTTACCCAATCACTCTATTCAGCTTCCTTCCCTCAAAAGTCAACAAAGGTTATGTTATGAGCTCTTCCATGAAAGCAGTGTCCTCTAGCTACAGGGCAAAAATTCAAAAGTGCCCTCAGCAAGTCAAAATGAGCACCTCATCTCAATTACAGAGCTTTGCACTGGGAAGGGGATAATACTTAAGTAATAATCTCTAACAAAAGGGCATTAATTAGCAACAAATTCCCTGCCAAAAGGAGTATTATCTCTCTTGGGTATATGAAGGTATATTCATAATATTTTCATTTTTAAAACTACAGCAGCTGAAGGGCACATTCCAGACAGTTAATTCAGTGAACGAGAAGAAGCTCTGGAGGAATTAATACCCTGTTCATAGTCAATCAGAAAGTTTTAATGCTTGTTAGCTCATTAATTTGCTTGCATCTTTTTGAAATAGAGCACCCAGCAAGTGGAGGAGTGGCCTAGTGGTTAGGGTGGTGGACTTTGGTCCTGAGGAACTGAGTTCGATTCCTTGCACAGGCAGCTCCTTGTGACTCTGGGCAAGTCACTTAACCCTCCATTGCCTGCCGCATAGAGCCTGCCATGAGTGGGAAAGCACGGGGTACAAATGTAACAAACAAAAAAAAAAAAGGGCTATAGCTTTCTTAGAAAAAATCCCTGACCATGATACATGTCCATAAGTGACGGAGGCATCGCCCCCTTTATAACTTTATATGTAGTGTATATGCTTGGCACATGTAAGGATGTAGGAGAAAAATACAAGGAAGAAAGGGAAACAGAGAGAGAGAGAAAGAGAAAGACGGGGAGTGAAGAACCTTCCAGAAGAGGGTGGACTGGAAAACAAAGCCCTAATTGACAACTTTCACATATTTCCTTAAAACACCTTGCAACTTGGCATGACAGCCCAATACAATTTTACTTATGTATTTATTGGGATTTATTAAGCACTTTTATGAAAAGATTCACCCAAAGTGGTACACAGCAGGTACAGCCTGGCATAAAACTTACAATTTTGTCAACAATATAACGATAGTAAAATGATCAAACATAAGCTGAGGCAGTCGGAGATGACAAATGGAATCCTAGTAATAGGACTAACATGATACAGTATCAGAAATATATACAGTAAACAGAACAGTAGAACAATCATATAATAGAAATATAACTGTCAGCAGAGTACAAACGAAACATCATAATAGGCACCATGGAAAAACATACACATAATATAGATATGATACTGTCAGCACAAAATAAACACTCACTAACACAAAGTGAGGTTGTGGTAAAGTAAAGTTCATGTGTGACAGACACATTGGGGAATCGTAAGAAGAAGATTTAATTGATGTCCAGTATGTCCAGTATGAGCTTTGGTTTTGTTGTGTTGCTGGGTTAAGGCATTTAAGTTGTATCATTAGGGTATTCCTTTTGGAACAAGTTAGTTTTTAGTAATTTCCAGAATTTCAGGTGGTTATATGTTGTTTTCATGGCTTTTGGTAATGCGTTCCATAGTTGTGTGCTTATATAGGAGAAACTGGATGCATAGGTTGATTTGCATTTAAGTCCTTATTACAATAGTCCAGTTATGATATTATCATAGCATGGACTGCTTCCAGTGGTAGAGAGAGAGAGAGTGTGTGTGTGTGTGTGTGTGTGTGTGTGTGTGTGTGTGTGTGTGTGTGTGTGTGTGTCTGCATTGAGCCTCCCATGAGTGGGAAAGCGTGGGGTTCAAATGTAACAAAAATATATTATAATATTTTATTTATCCAATTTAACAAATATATAAACAAGCAAAATATACTTGTACAGCAATGCTATGTAAAAGAAAATAAAATAATTGCTATTACATTATCATTATCAGGAAAATAAAAGAGAAAGAAAGATAATCTTTCCCTAATATGAAACCATTGCATAGTGCAAGTCCATTATAAAAGAGACCAAGAATAGAAAAGGGGAATTAAAAAAAAAAAATTTAAAACGGAAACATCTAAAGGCAGTCAAGTAAATTTATTGCATAGCATACAAGGAGAGGCTTATTTTTTAAACTCCGTTTAAGCTGCACCAGTAGGAGACACCACCATAGCACTCCTAGGACTCAGTTTACTAAGCTGTGTTATAGGCGTGTTAGCATTTTTAACGCATGTTAACCATGTATGCGCATTAACCATGTACATGCCTACAATATCCCTATATGTGCCTATACGGTTAGCACACGCGCTAATTGTAGGTGCATTAAAAATGCTAACATGCCTTAGTAAACAGGGCACCTAGTAGCTAAAAAAAAGTAGTTAAATGGGAAGGATGAGTTTATTGGGTTTTGTTTTTTTGTTTTGGTTTTGTCCTTTATTGAGTTGCTGGTGTTAGATAGGCAGTCATTTTACTCAAAGCTGTGGGTAGATATGGTTCAGTGGGTAAGAGTAGCTGCATGTTATTAGCATAGATATAAAATTTTGTATGTGTCCATCAACCCAAACAACTCAGGTAAAATAGGTATTACATAAAAAAGGCGACAGTATGGATCCCTGTGCAGTTGCTGAACAGAACAGATTGTTGTCTGATTCCTGAGTCATCTCAACTTTCCGCAGAAAATTTAGTTCAATATTTTCAGTCTTAAGTTAATAATATTAGAAATTCATAGTTTAGTAGCCACAGCTTCAACTAGAATATTAGTTGTAGGAGAAAATCGTAATTTAGAAAAAAAATATCTACTTTGGGATAAATTTGTTCCAGTTTCATCAGATTTAGTCATGAGAACTCCTAGAAAGTTTATTTATTTATTTATTTATTTATTTATTTATTTATTTATTTATTTATTGCACTTGTATCCCACATTTTTCCACCTACTGTATTTGCAGGCTCAATGTGGCTTACAAAGACCTGTTATGGCGTTGCCATTCCAGGGTAAAAGATACAGTTGGTATTACAAAGAGATCAAGGATAGCAGAGAAGAACTAAGCAGACAGTTATAGAAGGCGGCATTCAGAGTAGGGGTGGAGTGATGAAGTGTTATACTTAAGCTATGGATTCTCGTGGTAGGCCTTGTTGAAGAGCTAGGTTTTTAGAGATTTACGAAAGTCCGTGATTTTGTTGATTGTTTTCAAATTTATTGGTAGTGCGTTCCATAGCTGCGTGCTCATGTAGGAAAAGCTGGTAGCATGTGTTAGTTTGTAGCTTAATCCTTTGCAGCTGGGGAAGTGTAGATTAAGAGATGTGCGGGCAGATCTTTTAGCATATCTGGGAGGTAGGTCAATTAGATCTAGCATGTAAGCAAGTAAAGGTTATTTTTTGACTATATGTCCATCATTTTATTTAAAAGAAAGTACTTTCAGATATTTTACACTGGCTTACTAGTGTTGATAATATAACCTTATCAGAAGGATCTTATCCCAGGGATATTGCTAGAATTCTGCTTACTCCAATACCAAAAAAACATTGGAACTGACTATTGTGGATAATTCAGGCCTATAGCAAGCACTCCATGGATTGCTAAGCTTTTGGAATTTATTGTTAATATACAATTTTCAGATCACCTTGCCTCATCTATAAATTTATATTAATTACAGCATAGTTTCCGGCCAATGCACAGTGCGGAGACTCTTTTACTTATAAGGAGGGTTTCGGCCATGGGAAAGAATATGATCCTTTTACATTCTGACATCTCTGTGGCCTTCGATGCAGTAGATCATTGCTGACTAGGCTAAGCAAGATGAAAAGTGCAGGCAAGGTCTTTAACTAGTTTGCAGGATTTCTGAAGAATAGAATATATAGTATTAGAAAGAATGGGGAAAAATCTACCTTTTGGCGTCAATCTGCAGATTCCCATAGGAGTCTCCACTGTCTCCTCAACTATTCAAAGTATTCTTGAGTTTACTCGGTAAATATTTGACCCAATTAAATATTTTTTCATTAACATACGTGATGATATTTTTATTCTTTGTCCAGAACAAATCACCTTTGATGATACTCTTTTATACATGAAACATTATATTACCATAATGTATTCAGGAGCCATTCCAAATAGTATTTTAAAAATGAGGGTGCCAGTTTTGAGGAACAGTCTTGCCTTGATTGGAAGCCAGTGTAGCATTTCAAGCAATGGAATTGCTTTTTCATATTTCAGTTTTTTAAATATCAGCCTTACTGCCATATTTTGAACTATTTGCAATGATTTTAATGTGTCTTCTTTACACTCTACATATGCTGCATTACCATAAGCTAGTTGTGCCATTATCAACGATTGTACTATTAGTTGGAATGATTGTCTGGGGAAATAGTTTCTAATCCTTCTCAGTTTCCATAGTGTTCTGAAGCACTTTGCTGTGACTGCTGATACTTGGTTTTCCAGAGATAGATGAGTATCTAGAATAATTCTCAGTATTCTTGGTTGCAGTTTGATTTGGTATGTTTGTT